>NC_047103.1:80748265-81422765 GCF_902500255.1 Thalassophryne amazonica | reverse complement strand
TGTGAAGCGGGCCGCCCTCCTGCTGCGAGCTAGAGTGGCTCGCCTCCCGGTTGTGGTCAGGTTGTGCATGAATCAAAGCGGTGACAGAGCAGCGGGGAGGATGACAGATGCCACAGCCAGAAAGCTTTTCAATCAGGCTGCCCTTCCAAGCTGTGGCCAAGGTGAACACTCCACCGGCAGATAAAGAAAAAAAAAAGACCCTCAACTACACGGTCAGCCACACACACATGCACATGCACCGACCTACTTTAGGCCTGCTCATTAACCAGAGAGTAACCCTTTATTTTTAAAAGAGAGGGCAAGAAATGGAGAGAAATGAGACTGAAGGTCATGTACGAGCTCTGTGCGCTGTCCAATCTACTCTGCAGTTTGGCTAATTAACGAGGCATGCACTTAACGTTTAACACCATCAGCGCGGTGGCTTTCAGTCCCATGGAACGGCTCGACTGCCTCATTAAGTGACACGTATTGCAGGTAGGAAATGAAATTATGCATTGTAACAAGAAATTTCAGCGATTATCTCTGAAAGTTTTGCCACGCTGACAAAACAAGATTGGGTATAATTGCTATGAAGCATAAACAGAAACATTCAGACTTGATTGCTCTGTGAAGGTGCTGACAACCTTTTTTTCTCAACACACACTGTTTCAACATAATTTCAAGTGTAATTTGATTTCCATTATTATCAACCTTGGGAGTTGACTCCTTTAAAAAAATACCTGGTGAATAATTCCGGCTGCTTTTGTCAAACCCGGTAGTTAAAGACAGTGACAACACCCTACGCACTACTGTGCTGTGACAATTGCGTTGTCACTTTGACCTCTCCCGGTGCGGATGTTTCTCTGACACATACTTTGAAAAGAAGCGCATATCCACAGCAGAAATAACAGCTTGCTAACAGGCCGTAAGTATCTCCAACAATCCGTGTCACTCCAAAGCCCCCATCCCCTCCACCGCAGAGGTCACTACACTTCCTTTCTTTAAAGCTTCTGCTGACATAGGCCTGGTTAAACAATCGCCTGTTGCGTTTCTGATTTAGTTACTTTTCTCCATGACAACGGCAGATAAGCAGTAGTTCTGTCAAATTCTCCTTTTTTTTTTGTCCATTGCTGTTTAGAAGAGTAACCTGAAATAAATTAAGGGAAGAGGTGGAATAAAGACTTATTACTGAGTTACTTTCCAAGGTTTAATTCCAGATAGACAAATTCCAAATATGCTAATTAGCAATAAAGAGGCCAAATATTAACCCTAAATACTCAAAAAATAATCAATATAGTAAACATATTTTGATGAATACGAGGTCTCTTAGATAATAAACCGACCCTTTTATTTATTTTTTTTAACTATATGGATTTGAATGACATGCGATTACACCAATCATGCTTGAACCCTCGTGCGCATGCGTGAGTTTTTCACGCGTGTCGGTGACGTCATTTCCCTGTGGGCAGGCCTTGAGTGAGATGTGGTCCCGCCCTCTCGGCTGAATTCCTTTGTTTCACACGCTGCTCGAGACGGCGCGCGTTGCTTTATCAAAATTTTTTCTGGACCTGTGAGGAATATCCGAGTGGACACTATTCGAGAAATTAAGATGGTTTTCTGTGAAAAGTTTAACGGCTGATGAGAGATTATGGGGTGTTTCTGTCGGTGTAAGGACTTCCCACGGAGCGGGACGTCCTGCAGCGCTTCCAGGCGCTGTCGTCGGCCTGTTTCGAGCTTAAAACATCCTAATTTAAGGCTTAATTCACCCAGGACATCGTGAGAGAACAGAGAAGATTCAGAAGAGGCCGGCATGAGGAATTTATGCGGACATTCCACTGTTTAAGGACATTTTTTTAATGAAAGACGTACGCGCAAATTCGCCGAGTCATTTCCGTGACGACTCGGCAAATCTGTGTGCGCCGCGACACGAAAAACACCTCCGTGTTGAAAACCATTTGTAGAATTCAGGCGGCTTTTAATGGCTTTCAACGAGTAACTGAGAAATTGTTTAACAGCTTGGGCATGTTCCAACTTGCCCGTTAAGATTTCCAACGGAGGTGTTTTTCCTGCCGCGACCCCCCGCGGTCGGGTCCAGCCCGACATGTGACTCTGCCCGCACGTTCTTTCATTACAAAATGACCGTTAACAATGGAATGTCCGAATAAACTCCTCATGCTGACTTCTTCTGAAAGTTCTCTGTTCTCTGACGACTTACTGCGTCAACAGAGCCTGAAATGTGGAAGTTTTCAACTTGAAACGGTGAGACGCTGCAGCCTCGAAGCGCAGATCGCCGTCAGGCGCCGTGGACCGTCCTTAAAGCGACACTACCAGACCAAAATCTCTCATCAGCCGTTAAAATTTTTACCGAAAACCAGCTGAATTTATTGAATGGTGTCCACTCAGTTGTGCCTTACAGTTTTGAAAAATTTTTTATCAAACAAAGCAACAGTCTCTGAGCCATTCCTAAACAATGAAAAAAATCGACGAGCGGGTGGACGACTCCTCACTCAAAGACTGCCCACAGGCGAATGACGTAACCGACAGGCGTGGAAAAAACTCTCGCATGCCCACGAGGGTTCAAGCATGTCTGATGTAATCACACGTGATTCAAATCCATATGGTTTTTGAAAAAATAATAAGGTCGGATACTTTTCTAATAGACCTCGTATGACTGTAAATTTGAAATAATATATTAGAAAATGTCCTCAAATGCAGCCATTTTTCTCAAATATGTCTAATTATAGAGTGATTTTTGGTCAAAAGGAGCCATTTGTGTCAAAATGTGATGACTTGGGTCTGAAACTGGGTTGCATTGCTGGAAATTGTTGGTACAAACAAACAAACAAACAAACAAACAACAAAAAAAATCATCTAAGTGGAATTTGTCTGTTTGGAATGACACCCTTTTCCAGCTGTACTCATCTTGCAACTGCTGCATGCTACTAAGATACAAAGCTAGAAAAGTAACAGAAATATGAGAGAAATTAGTCAAATGGATCATTTCCATAAAACACTTTCTATTGTCTGCTCTTTGTACATAGTTCTGTTTGCTGTGAAGATCGACCAAATGAAGGAGGCTGCTGGAGATCTATGGGGCAAAGACTCAAGCACAGATCCCCAATAGGGCAATACCCCACTCCTCATCTTCCTAAGCCCCCGCTGGTCATCTCTGCGGTCAAGATCTGGTCAGGAGGGTTGATATCTACTGTGGAGTGTACACAGCGGCAAGTGTTGGCCTTCACAGCAGGCTAGGGGCAGCTCAGCATGAGACTGGAGTGGAAGGGCAAAGGGATGAACAATTAAAAAGAGGAAAAGAGTGCTTTTTCAAGTTTTGAGTTACAGATACCTGAAGGCAGGGGGGCCTGAGCTGACTTTTGAAGCGTGGTGAGGCAAGAGGCCTTCTCTGACTTTCTCTCTCACAAAGGCCTGCTTGAGAAGGCATTCTTTGAATAGCTCCCACCAGCCCGAATGCTACCACCCAGCCATACATCTCATCGCATCCCCCACCTCCATGAACTCGCAACTGCACAGACGTCACGGAGGAATTAGCTTTCTGTGAGGTCCAGAAAAAAAGAAGCCATTCAAACAGAGAGCAAAATAATGAAATGAGGCTGGGCTGAGAATTGGGAGACAGTCTCCTGTTTTGACACCGTCGTTTCTGCTCACTCCAAAGCAACAAAGCCTCGACTGACTGACTGTGAGGGATTTCAATGTGCTGAAGGAGGAACCTGTGTTTTGTCTGGTCAGCATATCTGAAGTCATCAATGATTCAAAATGTTGTCAGCAGTACATCATCTGTAGAAGGTTCCTTCCTAGATTTCAGTCAGCAGGAGAGACGGAGAGAACCGACTCAAGTGCACAGTATGACATTCTGTAAGTACTGGTATAGAACTGGTAGGAACTTTAGGCAGAAAATCTTACTGAAACGGTAAGAAACACAATCTCTCTGACAAATTGGCATATTCTCACTCCCACTGTTATCACATTTTGACATTTGGTTAGTGCCCCTTTGCATCACTATGTGATGAGTTAGGTAGCTCCTTCTCGTTATGAGTGTCGTGCGGATAAATGTGTTTATAACAGAAAAAAAATGATCTGATTCACTTCCTTGTCGTCAGGGAACATTCATCTATGTCTGGGTTATGGTTAGGGTTAGGGTGAGTGTTTCCACACACATCACAAAGTGACACAAAGGGTCTACCCAACTCTTCACCTATTGACATTTGGACAAAATGAACCTTTTGTGTCAAAATGTGACAAGTTGGGTATGAGACTGTGTTGGACAACTTGAAAAGAAGTAGGTACTAGAAACTTGTTTCAAACCCACTGAAACCTCTACTTGTGCTCAGCCTCAGACAGCAGAGCTGCCACGACAGCCCAATATCAGATTAGGAAGAAAGAACAAAACGAGCTGGAATCGATGTGTGGGAAGTAAAGCATATATCTATTTACTTCAGTTTTTCACTTGAGCTCAGCTTGCTCATTCCACTGATTTTCAGAGGGAATTGACTTCAAATATTTGCTTTGATGCCAGCTGCTCCTTTGCTTCAAACTTCATTAGCTGTGAGAGCGTCGAGGGCGGCCCCTGAAACTCCACTCTGTGAAACTCTACGATGGTGCGTGAAAGGTAAACATGTTCTGCATTCAGAATCGCAGTACGCACTTAGTCTCCTTATCTCTGTGATGAAGTGTTTTCCTCCTCCGGCTCTTGGGATACGGCGCCGTGCGCTTCCCTAAATAAACCTGCCAAGGGTAACGCACACATGTTACAACACCAGAACCCGCTCAGTAAATGCTGGGATTTTTTTTTTTTTTTTTTAAACAAGCATAACTTTGAGTGCCTCTTGTTTGGTTTGTTGATAACAGCCATGTTGGAGAACATGTGGTGCATGTGTGTTCTATTTGCCCACTAATTAGATTGCAAGGCAGTGCACTGAAGCATGCATTGTAGCTCACGCCGCCTCCACCTCCACCCACTCTCAGCCACGCCATCAGATAAGGAAGCCATTCTGGCTCTCATCAGTTTCCATTATGTAAGAGCTGATTTGGTGAGTGGCGCTGCGACAGGAAGTCTGATGAGTCCAACACAAATCACACTGAAGTTCTACGGCCTGCAGATATTAAAGCCATAAGTAACTATTCTCCAGTCATAACTGAATTAGACTATGACGTGCATGGCAGCGATTAGCGCCATAACCCCCACCACCACCACTCCTCTTACGTAGTGTCACAATTTGAAAACAAGGAGGGAATGGATAAAAGATTTGCTAGAAAAAAAATATTGTGAAGTTCTGTGAAAACCATACATTAAAAGCAATAAATAGGAAGTGGTACACTGGTTTAAAAAGAGGAAAATGCTGGCGATCAGCATGATCCTGTGTGACCCACATGAATCAGAAGTGTGCTTGAGTTTCATAGCTGTCTCCCAGGGTCACGTGTCAGCGTGTCCTCGAGATGTGCAGTTTATAACCCTGTGACCACAAGTTAATGTTACACGCAGGAGTTTGTGTCGGCTGCACATGTAACAAACTAGATTGGCACTCAGAGCAGCCTACACCCAGCAACTTCAAACAGTTCTACAATTAAACAGTATTATTGCATGTTTATAGCCACTGTTCTTCCCAACACCCACTTCTTGAACATTACTTCTCACTGCAGCAGATCCAAAGCCTTGTCTGGATCTGCGCAACCTTTCAGGTGTTGATCGTCTGTCATGGGATTTCTATAACTGACAGTTTTCATCAAGATCAGTGGATTGGTTTTCAGTGATAGAAAGTCATTTTGAAAACTGAATTTAAAATGATCCAGAAGGCAAATCCAGATTGTGATAATAAATAAATAAATAAATATAAAATTTAAAAAATTTAAATAAATATGAAGATTAATCGTGAAACCAAGTTTCAAGAAAATCAGGTCATAGACTTTTGAGAAATTAATCAAAAATGTTGAAAATGGTACTGCTTAATATATACAAGAAAGATAAAAAAAAAAGATCCAGAATCTGCATAAGAGATTCCACCCACCACCAAAGCTTAACAAACTACAACGGCACTCGGAGAGTGCACACCTCCGTCAACACTTCAAGTCCCTTAACAGAGACCCATTCCCTTGTGCAGTTTTTAAGCTGAAAAAAAAAAAAATCCTGGATCCACTTCAAATCATCTTTATATATCTTTGTAAATTTTAGTGATGTTTTCCCACTTTCCTCAGCACTGTGAGATGGGGCATTTGTCAACATTTTCATGAAATTCTCAAGAGATAATGAACAGATATTTTGGGGAAAAAAATCAGCATTGGTCTGATGCTCATATCTAAGAACAGGTGAGATTTGAAGCAGATCAAATGATCCACACAATCTACTTTATTAGATCTGCACAAAAATCTCAAATGCTCTTAGAAATGAGCACTCTACAAGGTATGTCTAATTTAAAAAAAAAAAGATCTATGCATTATTTCTTGAAAAATTCATGAAAATATTGAAAAATGCCCTATTTTGCAATATTAAAGAAAATCTAAGAAATAAATTTAAAAAAAAATCCTGAATCTGCCCCCTTAATCAGATCTACTCCAAACGTTAATGGTTTCTTTCTTGGCCCACACCGCGCCCTTTCATCGAGTTTCAAGAAAATAATTTCAATATTTTTTGTATAATCCTGCTAACAGACAAACAAAGAGACAAACAGCACTGAAAACACAACCTCCTTTGGAGGAGATAATTACTTCTCTCTGTAAGACTGAGCATCCCGCCAGGTTTTAAGGAGAACAAATCAAAAGCATTGAGAAATTGGTCAAAATGCCAAATGCCTCTTCTTGCTGTGTAAATTAGATTTTTTTAAGTGCTATATTTAAGCTACACCTGAATCTTGATCAACAGCAAACCTGTGTGCTCTCTTCCTGTTGATAACACTGATCACTTTGTCAGGCTTTGTGACGCTCTGATTACGTCCCTTGAGTAATCCTGTCAAAAAAACAACCAACCAACATACCGGGGTAATATAATAATCTACTTGATGAGGTGGATGAGGAAAAAAATGTACAAACATGACACAAATAGAAAGATACAAGTGTGAACACACACAAAAAAATGACCTGCTCACAATTTTGTTAAAAACAATTGATTTATGGATTTGATGGCTGGCAAAGGACAATGCCTTGATGGCTCAAACTATCAGCCAAACCTTCCTTTCAACCTTTTAAAAACGCAGTTGTCCTCTGGCCTTCTTGTGCCAAATTCTTCTTTTTTAATGTATCTGGACACAGGAAAATTCATGCCTGACTAATTTGATTAGCAGAAGCATTGTTGGTGCCACCCCTCCTCCTACCCCCTCCCTTGTGCTCTCTTTCTAACTGAGGATCTTGGGACAGTTTTAATAGTCCTCTGGTGCTGAAATTCGACCCAAAAGAAATGTCAAGGAGCATCCGCCCTGTGAAAGACAGCGCACCCGCTCAGCCAGCCGTAAATCTCCCTCACAATTGAAGAAAAGTTAACGTGGTATTGAGACGCACCAAACCCTGCAACATATACGGGGGTATTGATGGAGCACAAGGCAGCATTCGGGTCCACGTTCTGGGTGGAGCAGGGATACAGTAACAGGATCTGGCAAAGCCCTGTACTCTCCTGAGCCCGCAGCCATAAACAAACAGCTGAGACAGAGCAGGACCGAAGCAGTGACAACACGCACAAAACCACACACAGTCACCTGGGCAATCAGGCCTAGGCTCACCTCAGGGCACCCACCGTCACACGGCCTCATCGCATTACCGCCCAACTCCCATTTCATCCCCTTAAACTGTCCTGACAACAAGTTAGCTGCTTAGCCTTTTGTTACTAGCGACGGCTCGCATCTCCAAGTCAAATAAGGATCTGTCACTGTCACACTGATACAGAACCTGAGCAGTAACTACTCTGACATCAGCAGCTTTGCAATTCAAATGAGATGTCACTGTTATTATCATTTCTGGCTTGCTTCAACATTTAAAAAAAAGCGAGGGCTTTCTTAAGATGGAATGTTTTGCAGAAAGTTTAATGGGCCTCTGCTAAGCTCCTGCGGGCTCACAGCTCTCCCTCCAAGTCTCCAAATTAAAATCACTTCATGCACTGATGACTTCACCACCCAGAGAGGAGAAGTGAGGACATTCCAAAAGCAAACGTCTGCATGTGAGCATTCCCTGCTGCTGCACCCTGTGTGTGCGTGGTGTGTGGTGTGTGTGTGTGTGTGTGTGTGTGTGTGTGTGTGTGTGTGTGTGTGTGTGTGTGTATGTGCGCCCACGGCGGCATTGACGCCTCTGGACACTAGATGGGCGCGCTTCCACGTGCAATCCATGCAGTGAAGGAAGGAAGGACTCGCACGGAAAGCAGCCACATGTCACCAAATATTAGTAGGCCTAAAGGTGATGACATGTGAATTTTGTCCTGAGGTTTTTTTTCTTTACATGTTTCATGAAGCTTTATGTTTTATTTAATATAAATCATGTACAAATAATAAACAAACAAACGTTTCATTGTGATCATGATTTTTGCCACACCACAAAACATTATATTTTATATGAGATGGGAGCCCTTTTGCGGACAAAGGGGTCATGCGCACTTACCTTGCACTCGCGGTCTTCAGATCAAAATGCGGATTAAAGTTGATGAGGATCCGTTGGTGAGGACCGGGCGCCGTGATCACCCACGCGCACCTCTGGGACGAAGGGGTAAGACATCGGGTATCCGGGCGACGTGAGGTATGTTTGCGTTGGTGATTCTGACGTTCCTCCACATTGTCTGTGCACACAGACCGAGAGTGAGATCAGATGCACGAAACCCTCCAGAACGAACAAAGGCACCTGCGCCTGGCTCGAGGGCACTTTGGCAGCAGCTGAACACAGCAGGTAAAACTTCAGATGTTTGTTAATTCTGCATGTGGACAGTGGTCCATCTGTCTAGAACGAAAGTACTGTAGTTTTTCAGCACGTGTTCTTGCGCAAAATCCCAGATTGCGCCAAATATTAATTCACGTTGTGTTGCATTTTCATGAGCTGTTGCTTAGACTGACACACAAATACATCGAGACCGTGACTTGACCATTTAAGCTTTAAAAGCGAGTTTTCTTAATCTTTTACAAAGACCAAGAGCTCCATGTCTGCTTCAAAATATTGATTCCACTTTTCCCCAAGAAAAGCAAACGAAAAAACATGCACATTTGTCTGGTTTCTTTTCTTTCAATAAATAAATAAATAAATAAATAAAATAAAATAATCAAAAAAGCCTTTATGAACTAAAACAATTCTGCCATGCCGCTTTACTTTTTATGCACACAACTTGGAAACGTGCACTAAAAAGAAATTAAACGTGTGGTTAAAAACAAAACAAACAACAACAACAAAAAACAACTTGGGAAAAGTATAAATTTGACTTTTTGAAGTCCACGGAAAACATTTCAGAACAGGCCTGAGTGTAAACTTCAATAAAACTCATGAAAATAATGGGGGAAAAAAAACTTTTGGAAAGAGTCGAACTCAAGTGAAAAAAAAGGTTTTTGACGAACCTGAATTAAAATAATTTGCTGGTTTCGTTGATAATAAATGATAAGAAACTCGGATCCGGTGTCTAAAAGATAAAAAACGCCTTTAAAGTCCACTTTAAAGTCACTGTTGGACGCTGCAAATCTGTGCGCAAATAAGAGAAGAGCGGTGTTTTGTTGACAGACAGGTGAGCATCTTGCCACCTTCCCAAAAGATCAGGAGGGGTTAATCTTTAAAAAGAAATACTGGGATTAAAAGATTTTCAGAGTACATTAAAGGCTTAGACAGACACATATCAGCTGTCTCACTTACCGTTTTTGAAAGCCTTGACCACCGAGAGGATTCCCATGAACAGGATCAAAACTAATCCACAATGCATCCTTGTTTTATCGCCAAAAATAAATAAAGTTACGCATACAAAAAAAAATTAAACTCCTCCAAAACTAGTGTTGTTCTTGTTTCTTCGTCTGAACTCGACAAAATAAAGCAGAAGTGTCCGTTTGTAACGAAGTTGGAGGTGCACTCTCAGGTCGCGGGCATCCTGTCATTCAGCTCCTGTTTCCTCTCTCCTGTGCCGGGTGCGCGCCTCTCGCCGGCGCCGGCCGTGCCATATCCTCTCCACAGAAGCCGAACACCCGCTCCCTGTGCGCGCTTACTCCGTCATATGGGGATGCTCGGCCTGGAGGTAATCCTTGGCTGTGGAGTGAAAAGAGACGGAGAGAGGTGAGTGCCGCGGCCGTGCGCTCTGGACGTTCACAGCAGAAGTGACAAAGAAAAAAAAGAAAAGCGCTCTTCCCTTCCAGAAAGTGTGACAGAGACGCTTCTGGAGAGGTGACTGTGCGCTGTTAGTGAGTGACTTGATTGTACATCAGCCTATATGCGAGAAAGCCGCGCGTGTTTGTTGCGCACTGAGACACGGAGCAGCAGCAGTCCGTTAAGTGACATGACTCTCTCTCTCTCTCTCTCTCTCTCTCTCTCTCTCTCTCTCTCTCTCTCTCTCTCTCTCTCTCTCTCTCTCTCTCTCTCTCTCTCTCTCTCTCACACACACACACACACACAAGGAACTACACACGACTGGAAGGTGTAGTAATACAACAGAACGCACTCCAATTTGTGACATTAAAACAATGATACATCATAAATAAATCTTCAACAGGAATATTCAAAGCTTCTTCCTCCCACTGATCATTGCGCTGCATGTTACACATTCAAAACCATATTAGTTAACACCCTTTTGGTACAAAACATCCTTTATGTGTCATTTATTACTCAAAAAAACAAAAAACAAAAACACCTGATTTTTGATCAAACTGGAGCGCTTTGTGGTAGGACGCAGATGCGGCGCTAATTACAGGCCCAGGTTATTATTTTTTTCTTTCAGAGAAAGTGGTTTGCCGCTGGATTTCTTTTACGCACCACTTCTCCAGATGCGCTGATTGTCAGAGATTACTCACAGCAGAAGCGCTGTTAAAGAGAAATTGTGGAGAAATCAGTTAAATTGTAAATCACTGCAGTTTGGAGTTGTGCACTCGAGTGTGGGAGAAAAAAAAGACAAGCAGCCACAGTGTGCGCGCGTAATGGGAAGATGAGTTTTAATAAACATGTCGGTCTTTTTTGTATTAACCACAACATATTCATCAGATCAGATTAATCAGATTGATTTATCTGATACATTTAAGTGTACAAATAGTAAAATGATTAAACGCGTTTTCGCCCTGAGCGCGCTCCAGTTGTTGCAACATTTCCATCGCCAGATAAACGAACGCGACTACAATCACCTGCGTCCTGACTTTGAGGCATCGAGCCCTCCTCTGTCCACGTCCAACATGCGTGGAGCAGAGGTCCGGTATCGTTTCTCCTCCTGTGTGGAGATGACACACGAAGCCGAGTTATGTCCACGCAAATTCCCCACAAATCGCGCAGCCGCTGCGCAGCCACTTCTCTCCGCGATCCGGCTCTTCTCCGCGCTGATGTCTCCCCCGGTTTTCGCCTCACGTCGCTGCCACTCAAGTGAAATCCGAATGGCGTGAGCGAAAACAGATAGTCCCAGAAAAAACTGACTGAAGCGACAGAAAGAAGAACGCAGAAAGAGAAAAGTCCGGATGTGACCAAACTTCTGCTCCTGTCCGTCTCTCCGTGCGCCGCCGTGCGATCGTAGGTTTGAGTCCCTGCCAGTCCACACGCCCCTTTACGAGGGTTGAGTACGCCACGGCCGCGTGTGCGTGTCTGTGTGCGCGCGCATGTGTGCGTCTTCTGCAACCGAGATGCAGATTTCGCCCTACTGCCCCTCTCACATCAGAAATAAATGCGCCAACCAGATTGTGCTTCTGCGCTGAAACTATCTTGTGATTTATTTATTTGTTTGTTTATTCAACCAGTCGATTGTTACTTTGTCGAGAAATCATTTATATGTTTTGTGATTTAACATCACGTGGATTTTATTCAAATCGGACCCGTAAATGGTGCGCAAAAGTGGCGCCGCTATTGTAAAGAGGATCATGGAGTTGATTGTGTGCAGGTTTGTTTCCGTGAAGATGTTTAAACTATTTGCACTCGCACACTTCGGTCTGTGCCAAAACGCACACGGGTGCGCAAGGCTGCGGGCGTAATTTGAACGATAATTATCTGGTTATGAAGTTTCCATGGAATAATTCAGTGATGTACACCTGAGTGTATTTTGCATAAGTGATCCACATGGCTGGAGTTTCCACAGGATGTTGAATCAGATCAAGAAGTGAAAGGAAGAAGAGGAACCAGTCCTCCTTCGGCAGGGTGACCCAAAACTTTAGAAAGAAAACATTCTTTAATTACATATATTGCTGTTTTATTTTGTTGATTCGATGAATTGAGTGATTGTGCACTCTGCAGGGTGTCCTGTTGAATTCAGGTGCTCCTCATGTTGTTAGGGGATCACCACCCAGCGACTCTCCAAACCCCTGTCACTGAGGATCCAAGCTTAAAACTAGACCAAATAAACACTGACATTCACTGTTGTTTTAGTTGTAAACAGTAATCGGAGGGTTGCAACGGTTCCAACTGCTGGTTTCTGCAAATAGGAGCTTTGTGACCTGTAGGGGCGTCAGAGCTGGTGTGCAGAGAAGCAGCTGTCCATTGCTCCTTACAGCTCACCTTATGGCACGTTGGAGCTCAAATACATGCAAAGTGATGAACGCCTTTGCCAGAAAATAAAGACAGACAGACAGAAAGAAAGAAAAACAAGATGTGCGTGTTTTTTGCAAATTAATTCTTTGTGATTTAGTGACTGCATAATATATGGTTCCACCTACAGTTACCATACACTCTAAAAATAAAATGTGCTCATTTAATCTGGTTATATGAACCAGACTCACAAAACTTGGTTGTTTAAACTGGAAACATAGTATGAGATTAAATGTAAGAATTTAGTTTCTTCTTTAAAATCAACAATTTTGTAGAACCAGTTAACATATTTAGATTATTTTCCATTTTTTTAATTGTAGTAATAGAACTGCTATATTGTCATCTGTCATGTTGCAAGTGTGTATCCTGGCCTCTGGGTTACTCTAATTTTAGCGCTATCACCTGCGTATTATTATTCTGTGATGTTTCATTACTTTCTAGGGGAGGTGATGGTCTAGTGGTTAAGCATTGGGCTTGAGACCAGAAGATCCTCGGTTCAAATCCCAGCCTGACTGTAAAATCATTAAGGGCCCTTGGGAAAGGTCCCTAATCCCCTACTTGCTCCTTGCTGCCTTGTATGGCAGCACCCTCACATCGGGGTGAATGTGAGGCATTATTGTAAAGTGCTTTGAGCGTCTGATGTAGATGGAAAAGTGCTGTATAAATGCAGTACATTTATTTCTACTGAGATTCTCTTCCATGTTAATTATTTATTGTGCTTTTACTCCAACATCTCCTCCACATTTTCTCAGTGAGGCTTTAGTTCTTGTTCATTGGTTTTGGAGTTTATGTGCCTCTCTGCACTCCTGTGATTAATTGTTTGTTAGACTTATAAACTCTCATAATGTGTTATCTCCTTGCCAGATTGTCTAGCTTCATATCTGCTCTCTCGCATCAGTTCTCAGCATTTGCCTTTGTATTACTGACTCACTCTGCCAATCCATGTTTTCTGAGTTTTGCCTGCTGATTTCAGATTTGGTCTCCTGTTATGAAAAATCTCTGTGTACTGAACCTCTGCTTATGTTTATAGATAACTGTTCTGCTGCTTCCTTAGTGGCCCAGTCACACAGCACACATCAATAGCTGAAAGAAGGAAAAAAGTCACAAAGTCACAAATCGTCAAGAAAAGGTGGACGAATGAGCCTGCACTTCTCCCTTCACCGAAAAGCAGTCCAGAGCGCATAAAGAAACGAAACAAAACCGAAACTAACAAAAAAATGAAGCAAACAAAACATTCATGATGACGTGACTTGACAGCGGGAATCAGACCGAGTGCCAGCCTGTGATCATTTTTGCAGCCAATCTGTACTCTCCCAGCCCAGTCTCACATTTTTTTTCATCCTCCCATCATAAAATTAGTCAAATTTTCGTGACAGGTTTTTTTTTAACTCACTATTACTAACTCCCACTCCTACCCCCAACCATAATCACAACCCCCCCGTTTCACTTTTAATTTCGTGTAGCCATCACAGAATTAATTAGAATGAATTCGTGCTGCTGTGATGAAAATGAGGCGCTTTTCGTCACAATATCACAAACCAATAGATTAATGTTTATTTCGTGCTGCTGAATCACGACTTGCCGTGAGACTGGGTTGGCTCTCCACAGCACCTGCAGGTGCTATTGTCTTCACTACAACAGCGTGTGCGCACACGCATGTTCAAGCCACAGACGGCATGCGAACATGCGCACAGCCATTTGTGGTACACAGCCGTTTGTGTGTGCACACAGCCTCTCGAGCCACAGAGTGTGTATCGTTAAAGTAGTTGATAAAATGTTCTTGCCTCTATTGTTTCTGTATGACAATGTTGCTTTTTGTCCCACACACGGACGAATCACGTTCAGCTCGTCTGAGCTTTAGCTGTTGATCCATTCAGATGTTGTTAATGTTCCTAGAAGACATTGGACTTGGGAGGTTGGATGAAGATGGATGACAGTCAGATGGAACGCTGACAGTATGGGAATGACAACCCCAATTCCAATGAAGTTGGGACATTGTGCAAAATGTAAATAAAAACAGAATACATTGATTTGCAAATCCTCTTCAACCTATATTCAATTGAATACACCACAGAGACAACATATTTAATGTTCAAACTGATAAACTTTATTGTTTTTGTGCAAATATTTGCTAATTTTTGAAATGGATGCCTGCTACACATTTCAAAAAAGTTGGGATGGGGCAACAAAAGAGTGGGAAAGTTGACAAATGCTCAAAGAACACCTAATTGGAAACAGATGAGTGTCATGATTGGGTATAAAAGGAGCATCCCCAAAAGGCTCATCTGTTCACAAGCAAAGATGCTGTGAGGATCACCACTTTGTGAACAACTGCGTTAAAAAAATAGTCCAACAGTTTAAGAACAATGTTTTCTCATCTAGAGAACTTTCTAAATGTAAGCAGCAATGCCGAATACCAACACTGAATGCCCGTGACCTTCGATCCCTCAGGCAGCACTGCATTAGAAACCGACATCATTGTGTAAAGGATCTTACAACGTGGGCTCAGAAACACTTCAGAAAACCATTGTCAGTTAACACAGTTCGTTGCTACATCTACAAGTACAAGTTAAAACTCTACCAGGCAAAGCGAAAGCCATACATCAACAACATTAAGAAGCGCCACCACCTTCTCTGGGCCTGAGCTCATTTGAAATGGACACACGCAAAGTGGAAAAGTGTGCTGTGGTCTGATGAGTCCACATTTCAAATTGTTTTTGGAAATCACGGATGTCGTGTCCTCTGGACAAAAGAGGAAAAAGACCATCAGATTGTTACCAGCGCAAAGTTCAAAAGCCAGTATCTGTGATGGTATGGGGGTGTGTTAGTGCCCATGGCATGGGCAATGTACACATCTGTGATGGCACCATCAATGCTGAAAGGTACATCCAGGATTTGGTGCAACACATGCTGCCATCCAAGCAACATCTTTTTCAGGGACGTCCCTGCTTATTTATTTATTAAGACAATGCCAAGCCACATTCTGCACGTGTTACAACAGTGTGGCTTCATAGTAAAAAAGTGCGGGTACTAGACTGGCCTGCCTGTAGTCCAGACCTGTCGCTCATTAAAAATGTGTGGCGCATTATGAAGCACAAAATATGACAATGGAGACCCCGGACTGTTGAACAACTGAAGTCGTACATCAAGCAACAATGGGAAAGAATTCCACCTATAAAGCTTCAGCAATTAGTGTCCTCAGTTCCCAAATGCTTATTGAGTTGTTAGAAGAAAAAGTGATGTAACACAGTGGTAAACATACACTGTACCAGCTTTTTTGAAACGTGTTGCAGGCATCCATTTTAAAATGAGCAAATATTTGCACAAAACAATAAAGTTTATCAGTTTGAACATTAAATATCTTGTCTTTGTGGTGTATTCAATTGAATATAGGTTGAAGAGGATTTGCAAATCATTGTATTCTATTTTATTTACCTTTTACACAACTTCCCAATTCCATTGGAATTGGGGTTGTACTTGAAATAGCCAAATCCACATATATAAGCACTGGGTCAAAAAAAAAAAAAAAAAAAAAAAAAGACTTTGGACAGTGACCTTGACGTTTTATAAATTTCCTCAAAATAAAATCACCTTGGCTTCTGCTGACCTTCAACCATTCAGTTTGATCAAAACAAAAACAATTCTCTTTGAGTTACGTTGTGCTCTCTCTCTCGCTCTCTCGCTCTCTCACTCACTCACGCGCACACACACACACACACACACACACACACACCACACACACACACACCACACACCACACAACACCACACAAACCACACACACACATACACACACACACACACACAGAGGAATGAAAATGATACCCTCACATGCATGGTCCTGTATGGCTGTAAAGAAAGAAAGAAATAACACATTGCTGATATGATAGTGATCACCTTAAAGAATGTATTAAAAGACTAAACAATGAAGGGAAGACAGTTACAATTATGACTCAGTTTGGGAGAATTCAAAAGCAAGTCACTCTAATGGACAAAGTGATGGGACCTGTGGATTTAGCTCAGAAACACAGCAGATATGTTGCGTGCTGATTTTCATTTTGGCAGCTGTGTTAACAGATTACACCTTACACACACCATCTACATGAGGGAAGCATCCCCTAGGCATCACAGACACGTGGTGCATGTCACTGTTGCTGTGCCTCTCCAGAGATTTGTGGCACCCATTTTTTCAAATGTGATGCGAGCAGGACACAAAAAAAATATACACGGCAAATTATCTGTAGAGAGTCATTATAAAATAAAACCAGTGTCACTAAATAATAATTAACACATTTTACTGGAGTTTATACAGTACCAGTCAAAAGTTTGGATGGGAAAATGTCTTCAAACCTTTGGCTGGTAGTGTATGTCTGGGGAAGAAGTTACAGACATGAAAATATAAATTTAATAAAAAAAAATTGAGGGGATAAAAATTTTTTTTTCTGTGTTCACCTGTACAAACACTCAACAATAAAGTCCAAAAACAACTCTGTGACCCATAAAACTGAATCTGAATCTAAAAACAGAAAACTGTTGGCTCTGTTGGTGAATCATGTGTTTTTGCATTTTTCAATTTGCATATTATACCACGTTCAACTTAACGTGTGCTTTCTGGGTGATGCTGTCACCTCACACACACGCACACACACACACACACACACGCACGCACGCACGCACGCGCGCACACACACACACACACCCACACACACATTAGTGACCTGTCAAAAATCACTTCCAAAAAACACTTCAAAGAAGACAGAGTTTGAGGGAAGGCTATTATCAAAGACAAATGATGATGGAAAGTTTGAGCTGGCTGTAACAGACACACAACAGAAATGCAGCTGAAATGTTCACCACAGTCCACCCATTCATTCACATGGGTGGACTGTGGCAGTTGAGTGGCTGTTACCACACGCACACAAAACAGCTTGTGTAAAACAAGCGTGAGTCTCCAAGTCATTACATTTCAGCAATTTGTCTGGCATTGTGGCAAAGCTAAACAACATCAAACCTTCCACATATGATGTTACATTATTGTGTAAATGTAATGTGTTACAGTTTATTGCTGCTGGGGCCAAATATCAAATAGTACGAAGGAAACGGTTATGCTTGAGGGGAAAATGTCATTATTGAGAATATAAACTTAAAAATTCACAATGTAATCTTTTTAAAGGCTCAGTGCTTTATGTGTACGTTTTAGGAAAATGAGTAACTTCATTCAGCTTTTCCCTTGTTTTCACTCAGGGTCACCACAGTAGGTCTGAGGTGGATCTGCATGTTGATTTGGCAGACGTTTTACACCGGATGCCCTTCCGTGACACAACGCCATATTGGAGAATGGGCAGGGGTAGGGTTTGAACTGGGAACCTACCGCAATGGAAGCAAATATTACTTTGTCACTGTATATTGGCCCCCTGGCCCATACTCTGAATTCTTAGATGAATTTGGTGAGTTTATCTCTAACTTGTCAACTAGTGCAGATAACATTCTGATTATTGGTGACTTCAATATTCATATAAATAAGTCTTCTGACCCCCTATGCAAATCATTTATGGAATTAATGTATTAGGATTGTTGGGAAAGTGTAGTGACACGGACCCACAACAGGGGGTGCAAATGAGTGGTCAATAGATGAGCCAAAAAGTAACAATTTAATGTTGTGAATGTGCACAACGAACATACAGACAATCACAGAATATCATAACAGTCAATACACAGAGGTGACGTGTGGGCAGGCTCGAGGATAGAAGACGTCTGTCCTGAGAAGAGCTGGAACCACACGATTTCCACCGCCCCAGAACCTGGTGAATACTGGAGCCGCCAAGTCCCGAATTCCCAGGTGATCACCGTCCCAGACTGTCGGATCTGGTACTGCTGGCGAAGAACAAAGACAGTCAAGTGTGGGTGTGTGTACACCCAGTAACAACAACGGTGGGAATGCCACCTCCACCTCTCATTCAATATGTTGCAGCGGTCTCAGCTGAAAAGGAGCGCCGTCTTGCACAGCCTCCTCACAAACGACCGGTTCTCCTGCAAGTTCTCACAATAACAGAGTTACAAATCTCACAAAAAGGCTGAGAGTATTACCTCCTATGAAGTATGATATCTCGGCAACGAGGTGGAGATGACGTCTGGTCTTTATGGAGTGAGATGATGTTGAGTAGATGGGTGACAGCTGTCAAGAGGTAATGAGCGACAGCTGTCACCCCCGGCTGTGTCCATGGCGGCAGCGCCCTCTCGTGCCTGAAGCCCGCACTTCAGGCAGGACGCCCTCTGGTGGTGGGCCAGCAGTACCTCCTCTTCTGGCGGCCCACACAACAAGGATTCCAGCATTGCATTCAGGATTTGATGCACATTAGTGGAAATAACCTGGATTTGGTTCCTGCATGCGGTATTGCTGTTATGAATATTGACATCAGACTTCTTGCATCAGTGGTCTCTGATCACTCACATTTAGTGTACAGTTTTGCTGCCGTGTTTAATGGAAACAACAACCTTATTTAACATTGCAGTGACACATCAACTCCTCAACTATGACTGAACTCAAAGCTACGCTGCCTGATATCTTAGCTTGATGTTTGGAAAATGCCCAATCAGTGGACAGTTTTGTGGACAGTTTAAACTCAGCATTTAAACCTACTCTCGACATGACTGCGCCACCTATATTATAAAACCACCACCCCCCCCCCCCCCCCCCCCACACACACACAAAAAAAAAAAAAAACACAGTCACCTTGGTTCAATAATTACTTGAGTGACTTCAAGCATAAGGCTGGAGGTCTAGAATGAAAATGGCAGAGTTCAAAATTAGAACTATTCCACCTCGCATGGCCGACTGGGCTGACTGTGCTGGAAATTATTAATTTGTCATTAACCTCTGGATTTGTTCCTAAATGTTTCAAATCTGCAGTGATTGAAATCTACTCTTGACCTGAGTATATTGAAAAACTATAGGCCAATATCAAATCTATCATTTTGCTCTAAAATTCTGGGAAAAAAGTGGCTTCACAGCAGCTCGTGGACCACCTTACTGAGAATAATTACTGAGAACTGCAGGCTGCTTTTAGAAAATATCATTCCACAGAGACAGCTCTCACTAAAGTTGTGACTGATCTTTGTTTGCATTGGATTCGGACATCACTATGGTTCTGCTGCTGTTAGATCTTAGTGCTGCATTTGATACCATGGATCACCATATTCTACTCGATAGGCTGGAGAATCATTTTAGGATTACTGGGAATGCCCTTGTGTGGTTGACATCATACCTGACCAGTTGTTCTCACTGTGTTTTGTACAACACTACCCCTACTACATGCCAATAACTGGTGGTAGTTTCATCCATGTAAAATCCTTAAAAGATTGCCTTGCATAAAAAGGCAATCTTGGGGAAGGTGATGGTCTAGTGGTTAAAGCGTTGGGTTTGAGACCAGAGCATCCTCAGTTCAAATCCCAGCCTGACTGGAAAATCACTAGGGGCTCTTGGGCAAGGTCCTTAATCCCCTAGTTGCTCCCGGTGTGTAGTGAGTACCTTGTATGGCAGCACGCTCACATCGGGGTGAATGTGAGGCATAATTGTAAAGTGCTTTGAGCGTCTGATGCAGATGGAAAAGTGCTATATAAATGCAGTCCATTTACCATTTATCATTTACCATCAGTGAAAAGCTGGATGTCCAGCTATCTCCTACTTTTAAACTCTGACAAGAGTGAAATGATGGGTCTTGGTCCAGTGAGACATCAGCATCAATTTGACCAGTTAATGCTTAGCTGAGGCTCATGTGACATACATCACCCTGACAAAGTGAGGAACCTTGGGGACATTTTTGACCCTACGTTGTCCTTTGACCTCCACATTAGAGATATTACGAGGACTGCGTTCTTCCACCTGTGAAATATAGTGAAGATTCATCCCATCCTGTCTGTGGCTGATGATTAGACCCTGATTCATGCATTTGTTTCTACTAGATTAAACTACTGAAATGTTCTATTTTGGTTTACCGCAGTCCAGCAATAGGGGTCTTCAGTTGTTTCAAAATGCTGCTGCCAGACCTTTGACAGGGAGCATAAAGTTTGACCACATTACTCCCATTCTGACATCTCTTCACTGGCTTCCTGTCCCTGTGAAATCAGATTTTAAAGTTCTGTTACTAACTTATAAAATTATTTGCAGACTAGCACTTCCCTACTTAGCTGACCTAATTAAACCCTATGTACTGGTCTGGGCTCTGCGTTCTCAGGGTGCAGGACTATTTATTGTCCCTAGGGAATTCCCACGGAGCGGGACGTCCTGCAGCGCTTCCAGCGCTGTCGTCGGCCTGTTTCGAGCTTAAAACATCCTAATTTAAGGCTTAATTCACCCAGGACATCGTGAGAGAACAGAGAATATTCAGAAGAGGCCGGCATGAGGAATTTATGCGGACATTCCACTGTTTAAGGACATTTTTTTAATGAAAGACGTACGCGCAAATTCGCCGAGTCGTTTCCGTGACGACTCGGCAAATCTGTGTGCGCCACGACACGAAAAACACCTCGTGTTGAAAACCATTTGTAGAATTCAGGCGGCTTTTAATGGCTTTCAACGAGTAACTGAGAAATTGTTTAACAGCTTGGGCATGTTCCAACTTGCCCGTTAAGATTTCCAACGGAGGTGTTTTCCTGCCGCGACCCCCCGCGGTCGGGTCCAGCCCGACATGTGACTCTGCCCGCACGTTCTTTCATTACAAAATGACCGTTAACAATGGAATGTCCGAATAAACTCCTCATGCTGACTTCTTCTGAAAGTTCTCTGTTCTCTGACGACTTACTGCGTCAACAGAGCCTGAAATGTGGAAGTTTTCAACTTGAAACGGAGACGCTGCAGCCTCGAAGCGCAGATCGCCGTCAGGCGCCGTGGACCGTCCTTAAAGCGACACTACCAGACCAAAATCTCTCATCAGCCGTTAAAATTTTTACCGAAAACCAGCTGAATTTATTGAATGGTGTCCACTCAGTTGTGCCTTACAGTTTTGAAAAATTTTTATCAAACAAAGCAACAGTCTCTGAGCCATTCCTAAACAATGAAAAAAATCGACGAGCGGGTGGACGACTCCTCACTCAAAGACTGCCCACAGGCGAATGACGTAACCGACAGGCGTGAAAAAACTCTCGCATGCCCACGAGGGTTCAAGCATGTCCGATGTAATCACACGTGATTCAAATCCATATGGTTTTTGAAAAAAATAAGGTCGGATACTTTTCTAATAGACCTCGTATGACTGTAAATTTGAAATAATATATTAGAAAATGTCCTCAAATGCAGCCATTTTTCTCAAATATGTCTAATTATAGAGTGATTTTTGGTCAAAAGGAGCCATTTGTGTCAAAATGTGATGACTTGGGTCTGAAACTGGGTTGCATTGCTGGAAATTGTTGGTACAAAACAACAAACAAACAAACAAACAACAAAAAAATCATCTAAGTGGAATTTGTCTGTTTGGAATGACACCCTTTTCCAGCTGTACTCCTTATCTTGCAACTGCTGCATGCTACTAAGATACAAAGCTAGAAAAGTAACAGAAATATGAGAGAAATTAGTCAAATGGATCATTTCCATAAAACACTTTCTATTGTCTGCTCTTTGTACATAGTTCTGTTTGCTGTGAAGATCGACCAAATGAAGGAGGCTGCTGGAGATCTATGGGGCAAAGACTCAAGCACAGATCCCCAATAGGGCAATACCCCACTCCTCATCTTCCTAAGCCCCCGCTGGTCATCTCTGCGGTCAAGATCTGGTCAGGAGGGTTGATATCTACTGTGGAGTGTACACAGCGGCAAGTGTTGGCCTTCACAGCAGGCTAGGGGCAGCTCAGCCTGAGACTGGAGTGGAAGGGCAAAGGGATGAACAATTAAAAAGAGGAAAAGAGTGCTTTTTCAAGTTTTGAGTTACAGATACCTGAAGGCAGGGGGGCCTGAGCTGACTTTTGAAGCGTGGTGAGGCAAGAGGCCTTCTCTGACTTTCTCTCTCACAAAGGCCTGCTTGAGAAGGCATTCTTTGAATAGCTCCCACCAGCCCGAATGCTACCACCCAGCCATACATCTCATCACATCCCCCACCTCCATGAACTCGCAACTGCACAGACGTCACAGAGGAATTAGCTTTCTGTGAGGTCCAGAAAAAAAGAAGCCATTCAAACAGAGAGCAAAATAATGAAATGAGGCTGGGCTGAGAATTGGGAGACAGTCTCCTGTTTTGACACCGTCGTTTCTGCTCACTCCAAAGCAACAAAGCCTCGACTGACTGACTGTGAGGGATTTCAATGTGCTGAAGGAGGAACTGTGTTTTGTCTGGTCAGCATATCTGAAGTCATCAATGATTCAAAATGTTGTCAGCAGTACATCATCTGTAGAAGGTTCCTTCCTAGATTTCAGTCAGCAGGAGAGACGGAGAGAACCGACTCAAGTGCACAGTATGACATTCTGTAAGTACTGGTATAGAACTGGTAGGAACTTTAGGCAGAAAATCTTACTGAAACGGTAAGAAACACAATCTCTCTGACAAATTGGCATATTCTCACTCCCACTGTTATCACATTTTGACATTTGGTTAGTGCCCCTTTGCATCACTATGTGATGAGTTAGGTAGCTCCTTCTCGTTATGAGTGTCGTGCGGATAAATGTGTTTATAACAGAAAAAAAATGATCTGATTCACTTCCTTGTCGTCAGGGAACATTCATCTATGTCTGGGTTATGGTTAGGGTTAGGGTGAGTGTTTCCACGCACATCACAAAGTGACACAAAGGGTCTACCCAACTCTTCACATATTGACATTTGGACAAAATGAACCTTTTGTGTCAAAATGTGACAAGTTGGGTATGAGACTGTGTTGGACAACTTGAAAAGAAGTAGGTACTAGAAACTTGTTTCAAACCCACTGAAACCTCTACTTGTGCTCAGCCTCAGACAGCAGAGCTGCCACGACAGCCCAATATCAGATTAGGAAGAAAGAACAAAACGAGCTGGAATCGATGTGTGGGAAGTAAAGCATATATCTATTTACTTCAGTTTTTCACTTGAGCTCAGCTTGCTCATTCCACTGATTTTCAGAGGGAATTGACTTCAAATTTTGCTTTGATGCCGGCTGCTCCTTTGCTTCAAACTTCATTAGCTGTGAGAGCGTCGAGGGCGGCCCCTGAAACTCCACTCTGAAACTCTACGATGGTGCGTGAAAGGTAAACATGTTCTGCATTCAGAATCGCAGTACGCACTTAGTCTCCTTATCTCTGTGATGAAGTGTTTTCCTCCTCCGGCTCTTGGGATACGGCGCCGTGCGCTTCCCTAAATAAACCTGCCAAGGGTAACGCACACATGTTACAACACCAGAACCCGCTCAGTAAATGCTGGGATTTTTTTTTTTTTTTTAAACAAGCATAACTTTGAGTGCCTCTTGTTTGGTTTGTTGATAACAGCCATGTTGGAGAACATGTGGTGCATGTGTGTTCTATTTGCCCACTAATTAGATTGCAAGGCAGTGCACTGAAGCATGCATTGTAGCTCACGCCGCCTCCACCTCCACCCACTCTCAGCCACGCCATCAGATAAGGAAGCCATTCTGGCTCTCATCAGTTTCCATTATGTAAGAGCTGATTTGGTGAGTGGCGCTGCGACAGGAAGTCTGATGAGTCCAACACAAATCACACTGAAGTTCTACGGCCTGCAGATATTAAAGCCATAAGTAACTATTCTCCAGTCATAACTGAATTAGACTATGACGTGCATGGCAGCGATTAGCGCCATAACCCCCCACCACCACCACTCCTCTTACGTAGTGTCACAATTTGAAAACAAGGAGGGAAATGGATAAAAGATTTGCTAGAAAAAAAATATTGTGAAGTTCTGTGAAAACCATTACATTAAAAGCAATAAATAGGAAATGGTACACTGGTTTAAAAAGAGAAAATGCTGGCGATCAGCATGATCCTGTGTGACCCACATGAATCAGAAGTGTGCTTGAGTTTCATAGCTGTCTCCCAGGGTCACGTGTCAGCGTGTCCTCGAGATGTGCAGTTTATAACCCTGTGACCACAAAGTTAATGTTACACGCAGGAGTTTGTGTCGGCTGCACATGTAACAAACTAGATTGGCACTCAGAGCAGCCTACACCCAGCAACTTCAAACAGTTCTACAATTAACAGTATTATTGCATGTTTATAGCCACTGTTCTTCCCAAACACCCACTTCTTGAACATTACTTCTCACTGCAGCAGATCCAAAGCCTTGTCTGGATCTGCGCAACCTTTCAGGTGTTGATCGTCTGTCATGGGATTTCTATAACTGACAGTTTTCATCAAGATCAGTGGATTGGTTTTCAGTGATAGAAAGTCATTTTGAAAACTGAATTTAAAATGATCCAGAAGGCAAATCCAGATTGTGATAATAAATAAATAAATAAATATAAAATTTTAAAAATTTAAATAAATATGAAGATTAATCGTGAAACCAAGTTTCAAGAAAATCAGGTCATAGACTTTTGAGAAATTAATCAAAAATGTTGAAAATGGTACTGCTTAATATATACAAGAAAGATAAAAAAAAAAAGATCCAGAATCTGCATAAGAGATTCCACCCACCACCAAAGCTTAACAAACTACAACGGCACTCGGAGAGTGCACACCTCCGTCAACACTTCAAGTCCCTTAACAGAGACCCATTCCCTTGTGCAGTTTTTAAGCTGAAAAAAAAAAAAAATCCTGGATCCACTTCAAATTCATCTTTATATATCTTTGTAAATTTTAGTGATGTTTTCCCACTTTCCTCAGCACTGTGAGATGGGGCATTTGTCAACATTTTCATGAAATTCTCAAGAGATAATGAACAGATATTTTGGGGAAAAAAATCAGCATTGGTCTGATGCTCATATCTAAGAACAGGTGAGATTTGAAGCAGATCAAATGATCCACACAATCTACTTTATTAGATCTGCACAAAAATCTCAAATGCTCTTAGAAATGAGCACTCTACAAGGTATGTCTAATTTAAAAAAAAAGATCTATGCATTATTTCTTGAAAAATTCATGAAAATATTGAAAAATGCCCTATTTTGCAATATTAAAGAAAATCTAAGAAATAAATTAAAAAAAAAATCCTGAATCTGCCCCCTTAATCAGATCTACTCCAAACGTTAATGGTTTCTTTCTTGGCCCACACCGCGCCCTTTCATCGAGTTTCAAGAAAATAATTTCAATATTTTTTGTATAATCCTGCTAACAGACAAACAAAGAGACAAACAGCACTGAAAACACAACCTCCTTTGGAGGAGATAATTACTTCTCTCTGTAAGACTGAGCATCCCGCCAGGTTTTAAGGAGAACAAATCAAAAGCATTTGAGAAATTGGTCAAAATGCCAAATGCCTCTTCTTGCTGTGTAAATTAAGATTTTTTTAAGTGCTATATTTAAGCTACACCTGAATCTTGATCAACAGCAAACCTGTGTGCTCTCTTCCTGTTGATAACACTGATCACTTTGTCAGGCTTTGTGACGCTCTGATTACGTCCCTTTGAGTAATCCTGTCAAAAAAACAACCAACCAACATACCGGGGTAATATAATAATCTACTTGATGAGGTGATGAGGAAAAAAATGTACAAACATGACACAAATAGAAAGATACAAGTGTGACACACACACAAAAAAAATGACCTGCTCACAATTTTGTTAAAAAACAATTGATTTATGGATTTGATGGCTGGCAAAGGACAATGCCTTGATGGCTCAAACTATCAGCCAACCTTCCTTTCAACCTTTTAAAAACGCAGTTGTCCTCTGGCCTTCTTGTGCCAAATTCTTCTTTTTTAATGTATCTGGACACAGGAAATTCATGCCTGACTAATTTGATTAGCAGAAGCATTGTTGGTGCCACCCCTCCTCCTACCCCTCCCTTGTGCTCTCTTTCTAACTGAGGATCTTGGACAGTTTAATAGTCCCTCTGGTGCTGAAATCGGACCCAAAAGAAATGTCAAGGAGCATCCGCCCTGTGAAAGACAGCGGCACCGCTCAGCCAGCCGTAAATCTCCCTCACAATTGAAGAAAAGTTAACGTGGTATTGAGACGCACCAAACCCTGCAACATATACGGGGGTATTGATGGAGCACAAAGGCAGCATCGGGTCCACGTTCTGGGTGGAGCAGGGATACAGTAACAGGATCTGGCAAAGCCCTGTACTCTCCTGAGCCCTGCAGCATAAACAAACAGCTGAGACAGAGCAGGACCGAAGCAGTGACACACGCACAAAACCACACACAGTCACCTGGGCAATCAGGCCTAGGCTCACCTCAGGGCACCCACCGTCACACGGCCTCATCGCATTACCGCCCAACTCCCATTTCATCCCCTTAAACTGTCTGACAACAAGTTAGCTGCTTAGCCTTTTGTTACTAGCGACGGCTCGCATCTCACAAGTCAAATAAGGATCTGTCACTGTCACACTGATACAGAACCTGAGCAGTAACTACTCTGACATCAGCAGCTTTGCAATTCAAATGAGATGTCACTGTTTATATCATTTCTGGCTTGCTTCAACATTTAAAAAAAGCGAGGGCTTCTTAAGATGGAATGTTTTTGCAGAAAGTTTAATGGGCTCTGCTAAGCTCCTGCGGGCTCACAGCTCTCCCTCCAAGTCTCCAAATTAAAATCAACTTCATGCACTGATGACTTCACCACCCAGAGAGGAGAAGTGAGGACATTCCAAAAGCCAAACGTCTGCATGTGAGCCATTCCTGCTGCTGCACCCTGTGTGTGCGTGTGTGTGTGTGTGTGTGTGTGTGTGTGTGTGTGTGTGTGTGTGTGTGTGTGTGTGTGTGTGTATGTGCGCCACGGCGGCATTGACGCCTCTGGACACTAGATGGCGCGCTTCCACGTGCAATCCATGCAGTGAAGGAAGGAAGGACTCGCACGGAAAGCAGCCACATGTCACCAAATATTAGTAGGCCTAAAGGTGATGACATGTGAATTTTGTCCTGAGGTTTTTTTTCTTTACATGTTTCATGAAGCTTTATGTTTTATTTAATATAAATCATGTACAAATAATAACAAACAAACGTTTCATTGTGATCATGATTTTTTGCCACACACCACAAAACATTATATTTTATATGAGATGGGAGCCCTTTTGCGGACAAAGGGGTCATGCGCACTTACTTGCACTCGCGGTCTTCCAGATCAAAATGCGGATTAAAGTTGATGAGGATCCGTTGGTGAGGACCGGGCGCCGTGATCACCCACGCGCACCTCTGGGACGAAGGGTAAGACATCGGGTATCCGGGCGACGTGAGGTAGTTTGCGTTGGTGATTCTGACGGTGCCTCCACATTTGTCTGTGCACACAGACCGAGAGTGAGATCAGAGCACGAAACCCTCCAGAACAGAACAAAGGCACCTGCGCCTGGCTCGAGGGCACTTTGGCAGCAGCTGAACACAGCAGTAAAACTTCAGATGTTTGTTAATTCTGCATGTGGACAGTGGTCTATCTGTCTAAACGAAAGTACTGTAGTTTTTCAGCACGTGGTCTTGCGCAAAATCCCAGATTGCGCCAAATATTAATTTCACGTTGTGTTGCATTTTCATGAGCTGTTGCTTAGACTGACACACAAATACATCGAGACCGTGACTTGACCATTTAAGCTTTAAAAGCGAGTTTTCTTAAATCTTTTACAAAGACCAAGAAGCTCCATGTCTGCTTCAAAATAATTGATTCCACTTTTCCCCAAGAAAAGCAAACGAAAAAACATGCACATTTGTCTGTTTTCTTTTCTTTCAATAAATAAATAAATAAATAAATAAAATAAAATAAATCAAAAAATCCTTATGAACTAAACAATTCTGCCATGCCGCTTTACTTTTTATGCACACAACTTGGAAACCGTGCACTAAAAAGAAATTAAACGTGTGGTTAAAAACAAAACAAACAACAACAACAAAAACAACTTGGGAAAAGTATAAATTTGACTTTTTGAAGTCCACGGAAAACATTCAGAACAGGCCTGAGTGTAAACTTCAATAAACTCATGAAAATATGGGGGAAAAAAAACTTTGGAAAGAGTCGAACTCAAGTGAAAAAAAAAGGTTTTTGACGAACCTGAATTAAAATAATTTGCTGGTTTCGTTGATACTAAATGATAAGAAACTCGGATCCGTGTCTAAAGATAAAAAACGCCTTTAATAGTCCACTTTAAAGTCACTGTTTGGACGCTGCAAATCTAGTGGCCAAATAAGAGAAGAGCGGTGTTTTGTTGACAGACAGGTGAGCATCTTGCCACCTTCCCAAAAGATCAGGAGGGGTTAATCTTTAAAAAGAAATACTGGGATTAAAGATTTTCAGAGTACATTAAAGGCTTAGACAGACACATATCAGCTGTCTCACTTACCGTTTTTGAAAGCCTTGACCGCCGAGAGATTCCATGAACAGGATCAAAACTAATCCACAATGCATCCTTGTTTTATCGCCCAAAAATAAATAAAGTTACGCATACAAAAAAAAAAATTAAACTCCTCCGAAAACTAGTGTTTGTTCTTGTTTCTTCGTCTGAACTCGACAAAATAAAGCAGAAGTGTCCGTTTGTAACGAAGTTGGAGGTGCACTCTCAGGTCGCGGGCATCCTGTCATTCAGCTCCTGTGTTCCTCTCTCCTGTGCCGGGTGCGCGCCTCTCGCCGGCGCCGGCCGTGCCATATCCTCTCCACAGAAGCCGAACACCCGCTTCCCTGTGCGCAGCTTACTCCGTCATATGGGGATGCTCGGCCTGGAGGTAATCCTTGGCTGTGGAGTGAAAAGAGACGGAGAGAGGTTAGTGCCGCGGCCGTGCGCTCTGGACGTTCACAGCAGAAGGTGACAAAGAAAAAAAAGAAAAGCGCTCTTCCCTTCCAGAAAGTGTGACAGAGACGCTTCTGGAGAGGTGACTGTGCGCTGTTAGTGAGTGACTTGATTGGACATCAGCCTATATGCGAGAAAGCCGCGCGTGTTTGTTGCGCACTGAGAACGAGCAAGCAGCAGTCCGTTAAGTGCATGACTCCTCTCTCTCTCTCTCTCCTCTCTCTCTCTCTCTCTCTCTCTCTCACACACACCCTCTCTCTCTCTCTCTCTCTCTCTCTCTCACACACACACACACACACACAAGGAACTACACACGACTGAAGGTGTAGTAATACAACAGAACGCACGTCCAATTTGTGACATTAAAGACAATGATACATCATAAAAAATCTTCAACAGGAATATTCAAAGCTTCTTCCTCCCACTGTTCATTGCGCTGCATGTTACACATTCAAAACCATATTAGTTAACACCCTTTTGGTACAAAACATCCTTTATGTGTCATTTATTACTCAAAAAACAAAAAAACAAAAAACACACTGATTTTTGATCAAACTGGAGCGCTTTGTGGTAGGACGCAGATGCGGCGCTAATTACAGGCCCAGGTTATTATTTTTTTCTTTCAGAGAAAGTGGTTTGCCGCTGGATTTCTTTTACGCACCACTTCTCCAGATGCGCTGATTGTCAGAGATTACTCACAGCAGAAGCGCTGTTAAAGAGAAATTGTGGAGAAATCAGTTAAATTGTAAATCACTGCAGTTTGGAGTTGTGCACTCGAGTGTGGGAGAAAAAAAAGACAAGCAGCCACAGTGTGCGCGCGTAATGGGAAGATGAGTTTTAATAAACATGTCGGTCTTTTTTGTATTAACCACAACATATTCATCAGATCAGATTAATCAGATTGATTTATCTGATACATTTAAGTGTACAAATAGTAAAATGATTAACGCGTTTTCGCCCTGAGCGCGCTCCAGTTGTTGCAACATTTCCATCGCCAGATAAACGAACGCGACTACAATCACCTGCGTCCTGACTTTGAGGCATCGAGCCCTCCTCTGTCCACGTCCACATGCGTGGAGCAGAGGTCCGGTATCGTTTCTCCTCCTGTGTGGAGATGACACACGAAGCCGAGTTATGTCCACGCAAATTCCCCACAAATCGCGCAGCCGCTGCGCAGCCACTTCTCTCCGCGATCCGGCTCTTCTCCGCGCTGATGTCTCCCCCCGGTTTTCGCCTCACGTCGCTGCCACTCAAGTGAAATCCGAATGGCGTGAGCGAAAACAGATAGTCCCAGAAAAAACTGACTGAAGCGACAGAAAGAAGAACGCAGAAAGAGAAAAGTCCGGATGTGACCAAACTTCTGCTCCTGTCCGTCTCTCCGTGCGCCGCCGTGCGATCGTAGGTTTGAGTCCCTGCCAGTCCACACGCCCCTTTACGAGGGTTGAGTACGCCACGGCCGCGTGTGCGTGTCTGTGTGCGCGCGCATGTGTGCGTCTTCTGCAACCGAGATGCAGATTTCGCCCTACTGCCCCTCTCACATCAGAAATAAATGCGCCAACCAGATTGTGCTTCTGCGCTGAAACTATCTTGTGATTTATTTATTTGTTTGTTTATTCAACCAGTCGATTGTTACTTTGTCGAGAAATCATTTATATGTTTTGTGATTTAACATCACGTGGATTTTATTCAAATCGGACCCGTAAATGGTGCGCAAAAGTGGCGCCGCTATTGTAAAGAGGATCATGGAGTTGATTGTGTGCAGGTTTGTTTCCGTGAAGATGTTTAAACTATTTGCACTCGCACACTTCGGTCTGTGCCAAAACGCACACGGGTGTGCGCAAGGCTGCGGGCGTAATTTGAACGATAATTATCTGGTTATGAAGTTTCCATGGAATAATTCAGTGATGTACACCTGAGTGTATTTTGCATAAGTGATCCACATGGCTGGAGTTTCCACAGGATGTTGAATCAGATCAAGAAGTGAAAGGAAGAAGAGGAACCAGTCCTCCTTCGGCAGGGTGACCCAAAACTTTAGAAAGAAAACATTCTTTAATTACATATATTGCTGTTTTATTTTGTTGATTCGATGAATTGAGTGATTGTGCACTCTGCAGGGTGTCCTGTTGAATTCAGGTGCTCCTCATGTTGTTAGGGGATCACCACCCAGCGACTCTCCAAACCCCTGTCACTGAGGATCCAAGCTTAAAACTAGACCAAATAAACACTGACATTCACTGTTGTTTTAGTTGTAAACAGTAATCGGAGGGTTGCAACGGTTCCAACTGCTGGTTTCTGCAAATAGGAGCTTTGTGACCTGTAGGGGGCGTCAGAGCTGGTGTGCAGAGAAGCAGCTGTCCATTGCTCCTTACAGCTCACCTTATGGCACGTTGGAGCTCAAATACATGCAAAGTGATGAACGCCTTTGCCAGAAAATAAAGACAGACAGACAGAAAGAAAGAAAAACAAGATGTGCGTGTTTTTTGCAAATTAATTCTTTGTGATTTAGTGACTGCATAATATATGGTTCCACCTACAGTTACCATACACTCTAAAAATAAAATGTGCTCATTTAATCTGGTTATATGAACCAGACTCACAAACTTGGTTGTTTAAACTGGAAACATAGTATGAGATTAAATGTAAGAATTTAGTTTCTTCTTTAAAATCAACAATTTTGTAGAACCAGTTAACATATTTAGATTATTTTCCATTTTTTTAATTGTAGTAATAGAACTGCTATATTGTCATCTGTCATGTTGCAAGTGTGTATCCTGGCCTCTGGGTTACTCTAATTTTAGCGCTATCACCTGCGTATTATTATTCTGTGATGTTTCATTACTTTCTAGGGGAGGTGATGGTCTAGTGGTTAAGCATTGGGCTTGAGACCAGAAGATCCTCGGTTCAAATCCAGCCTGACTGTAAAATCATTAAGGGCCCTTGGGAAAGGTCCCTAATCCCCTACTTGCTCCTTGCTGCCTTGTATGGCAGCACCCTCACATCGGGGTGAATGTGAGGCATTATTGTAAAGTGCTTTGAGCGTCTGATGTAGATGGAAAAGTGCTGTATAAATGCAGTACATTATTTCTACTGAGATTCTCTTCCATGTTAATTATTTATTGTGCTTTTACTCCAACATCTCCTCCACATTTTCTCAGTGAGGCTTTAGTTCTTGTTCATTGGTTTTGGAGTTTATGTGCCTCTCTGCACTCCTGTGATTAATTGTTTGTTAGACTTATAAACTCTCATAATGTGTTATCTCCTTGCCAGATTGTCTAGCTTCATATCTGCTCTCTCGCATCAGTTCTCAGCATTTGCCTTTGTATTACTGACTCACTCTGCCAATCCATGTTTTCTGAGTTTTGCCTGCTGATTTCAGATTTGGTCTCCTGTTATGAAAAATCTCTGTGTACTGAACCTCTGCTTATGTTTATAGATAACTGTTCTGCTGCTTCCTTAGTGGCCCAGTCACACAGCACACATCAATAGCTGAAAGAAGGAAAAAAGTCACAAAGTCACAAATCGTCAAGAAAAGGTGGACGAATGAGCCTGCACTTCTCCCTTCACCGAAAAGCAGTCCAGAGCGCATAAAGAAACGAAACAAAACCGAAACTAACAAAAAATGAAGCAAACAAAACATTCATGATGACGTGACTTGACAGCGGGAATCAGACCGAGTGCCAGCCTGTGATCATTTTTGCAGCCAATCTTACTCTCCCAGCCCAGTCTCACATTTTTTTTTCATCCTCCCATCATAAAATTAGTCAAATTTTCGTGACAGGTTTTTTTTTAACTCACTATTACTAACTCCCACTCCTACCCCAACCATAATCACAACCCCCCCGTTTCACTTTTATTTCGTGTAGCCATCACAGAATTAATTAGAATGAATTCGTGCTGCTGTGATGAAAATGAGGCGCTTTTCGTCACAATATCACAAACCAATAGATTAATGTTTATTTCGTGCTGCTGAATCACGACTTGCCGTGAGACTGGGTTGGCTCTCCACAGCACCTGCAGGTGCTATTGTCTTCACTACAACAGCGTGTGCGCACACGCATGTTCAAGCCACAGACGGCATGCGAACATGCGCACAGCCATTTGTGGTACACAGCCGTTTGTGTGTGCACACAGCCTCTCGAGCCACAGAGTGTGTATCGTTAAAGTAGTTGATAAAATGTTCTTGCCTCTATTGTTTCTGTATGACAATGTTGCTTTTTGTCCCACACACGGACGAATCACGTTCAGCTCGTCTGAGCTTTAGCTGTTGATCCATTCAGATGTTGTTAATGTTCCTAGAAGACATTGGACTTGGGAGGTTGGATGAAGATGGATGACAGTCAGATGGAACGCTGACAGTATGGGAATGACAACCCCAATTCCAATGAAGTTGGGACATTGTGCAAAATGTAAATAAAACAGAATACATTGATTTGCAAATCCTCTTCAACCTATATTCAATTGAATACACCACAGAGACAACATATTTAATGTTCAAACTGATAAACTTTATTGTTTTTGTGCAAATATTTGCTAATTTTTGAAATGGATGCCTGCTACACATTTCAAAAAAGTTGGGATGGGGCAACAAAAGAGTGGGAAAGTTGACAAATGCTCAAAGAACACCTAATTGGAAACAGATGAGTGTCATGATTGGGTATAAAGGAGCATCCCCAAAGGCTCATCTGTTCACAAGCAAAGATGCTGTGAGGATCACCACTTTGTGAACAACTGCGTTAAAAAAATAGTCCAACAGTTTAAGAACATGTTTTCTCATCTAGAGAACTTTCTAAATGTAAGCAGCAATGCCGAATACCAACACTGAATGCCCGTGACCTTCGATCCCTCAGGCAGCACTGCATTAGAAACCGACATCATTGTGTAAAGGATCTTACAACGTGGGCTCAGAAACACTTCAGAAAACCATTGTCAGTTAACACAGTTCGTTGCTACATCTACAAGTACAAGTTAAAACTCTACCAGGCAAAGCGAAAGCCATACATCAACAACATTAAGAAGCGCCACCACCTTCTCTGGGCCTGAGCTCATTTGAAATGGACACACGCAAAGTGGAAAAGTGTGCTGTGGTCTGATGAGTCCACATTTCAAATTGTTTTTGGAAATCACGGATGTCGTGTCCTCTGGACAAATGAGGAAAAAGACCATCAGATTGTTACCAGCGCAAAGTTCAAAAGCCAGTATCTGTGATGGTATGGGGGTGTGTTAGTGCCCATGGCATGGGCAATGTACACATCTGTGATGGCACCATCAATGCTGAAAGGTACATCCAGGATTTGGTGCAACACATGCTGCCATCCAAGCAACATCTTTTTCAGGGACGTCCCTGCTTATTTATTTATTAAGACAATGCCAAGCCACATTCTGCACGTGTTACAACAGTGTGGCTTCATAGTAAAAAAGTGCGGGTACTAGACTGGCCTGCCTGTAGTCCAGACCTGTCGCTCATTAAAAATGTGTGGCGCATTATGAAGCACAAAATATGACAATGGAGACCCCGGACTGTTGAACAACTGAAGTCGTACATCAAGCAACAATGGGAAAGAATTCCACCTATAAAGCTTCAGCAATTAGTGTCCTCAGTTCCCAAATGCTTATTGAGTGTTGTTAGAAGAAAAAGTGATGTAACACAGTGGTAAACATACCACTGTACCAGCTTTTTTGAAACGTGTTGCAGGCATCCATTTTAAAATGAGCAAATATTTGCACAAAACAATAAAGTTTATCAGTTTGAACATTAAATATCTTGTCTTTGTGGTGTATTCAATTGAATATAGGTTGAAGAGGATTTGCAAATCATTGTATTCTATTTTTATTTACCTTTTACACAACTTCCCAATTCCATTGGAATTGGGGTTGTACTTGAAATAGCCAAATCCACATATATAAGCACTGGGTCAAAAAAAAAAAAAAGAAAAAAAAAAAGACTTTGGACAGTGACCTTGACGTTTTATAAATTTCCTCAAAATAAAATCACCTTGGCTTCTGCTGACCTTCAACCATTCAGTTTGATCAAAACAAAAACAATTCTCTTTGAGTTACGTTGTGCTCTCTCTCTCGCTCTCTCGCTCTCTCACTCACTCACGCGCACACACACACACACACACACACACACACACACACACACACACACACACACACACACACACACACACACACACACACACACACACACACACACACACACACACACACACACAGAGGAATGAAAATGATACCCTCACATGCATGGTCCTGTATGGCTGTAAAGAAAGAAAGAAATAACACATTGCTGATATGATAGTGATCACCTTAAAGAATGTATTAAAAGACTAAACAATGAAGGGAAGACAGTTACAATTATGACTCAGTTTGGGAGAATTCAAAAGCAAGTCACTCTAATGGACAAATGTGATGGGACCTGTGGATTTAGCTCAGAAACACAGCAGATATGTTGCGTGCTGATTTTCATTTTGGCAGCTGTGTTAACAGATTACACCTTACACACACCATCTACATGAGGGAAGCATCCCCTAGGCATCACAGACACGTGGTGCATGTCACTGTTGCTGTGCCTCTCCAGAGATTTGTGGCACCCATTTTTTCAAATGTGATGCGAGCAGGACACAAAAAAAATATACACGGCAAATTATCTGTAGAGAGTCATTATAAAATAAAACCAGTGTCACTAAATAATAATTAACACATTTTACTGGAGTTTATACAGTACCAGTCAAAAGTTTGGATGGGAAAATGTCTTCAAACCTTTGGCTGGTAGTGTATGTCTGGGGAAGAAGTTACAGACATGAAAAATATAAATTTAATAAAAAAAAATTGAGGGGATAAAAATTTTTTTTTCTGTGTTCACCTGTACAAACACTCAACAATAAAGTCCAAAAACAACTCTGTGACCCATAAAACTGAATCTGAATCTAAAAACAGAAAACTGTTGGCTCTGTTGGTGAATCATGTGTTTTTGCATTTTTCAATTTGCATATTATACCACGTTCAACTTAACGTGTGCTTTCTGGGTGATGCTGTCACCTCACACACACGCACACACACACACACACACACACGCACGCACGCACGCACGCGCGCACACACACACACACACACACACACACACATTAGTGACCTGTCAAAAATCACTTCCAAAAAACACTTCAAAGAAGACAGAGTTTGAGGGAAGGCTATTATCAAAGACAAATGATGATGGAAAGTTTGAGCTGGCTGTAACAGACACACAACAGAAATGCAGCTGAAATGTTCACCACAGTCCACCCATTCATTCACATGGGTGGACTGTGGCAGTTGAGTGGCTGTTACCACACGCACACAAAACAGCTTGTGTAAAACAAGCGTGAGTCTCCAAGTCATTACATTTCAGCAATTTGTCTGGCATTGTGGCAAAGCTAAACAACATCAAACCTTCCACATATGATGTTACATTATTGTGTAAATGTAATGTGTTACAGTTTATTGCTGCTGGGGCCAAATATCAAATAGTACGAAGGAAACGGTTATGCTTGAGGGGAAAATGTCATTATTGAGAATATAAACTTAAAAATTCACAATGTAATCTTTTTAAAGGCTCAGTGCTTTATGTGTACGTTTTAGGAAAATGAGTAACTTCATTCAGCTTTTCCCTTGTTTTCACTCAGGGTCACCACAGTAGGTCTGAGGTGGATCTGCATGTTGATTTGGCAGACGTTTTACACCGGATGCCCTTCCGTGACACAACGCCATATTGGAGAATGGGCAGGGGTAGGGTTTGAACTGGGAACCTACCGCAATGGAAGCAAATATTACTTTGTCACTGTATATTGGCCCCCTGGCCCATACTCTGAATTCTTAGATGAATTTGGTGAGTTTATCTCTAACTTGTCAACTAGTGCAGATAACATTCTGATTATTGGTGACTTCAATATTCATATAAATAAGTCTTCTGACCCCCTATGCAAATCATTTATGGAATTAATGTATTAGGATTGTTGGGAAAGTGTAGTGACACGGACCCACAACAGGGGGTGCAAATGAGTGGTCAATAGATGAGCCAAAAGTAACAATTTAATGTTGTGAATGTGCACAACGAACATACAGACAATCACAGAATATCATAACAGTCAATACACAGAGGTGACGTGTGGGCAGGCTCGAGGATAGAAGACGTCTGTCCTGAGAAGAGCTGGAACCACACGATTTCCACCGCCCCAGAACCTGGTGAATACTGGAGCCGCCAAGTCCCGAATTCCCAGGTGATCACCGTCCCAGACTGTCGGATCTGGTACTGCTGGCGAAGAACAAAGACAGTCAAGTGTGGGTGTGTGTACACCCAGTAACAACAACGGTGGGAATGCCACCTCCACCTCTCATTCAATATGTTGCAGCGGTCTCAGCTGAAAAGGAGCGCCGTCTTGCACAGCCTCCTCACAAACGACCGGTTCTCCTGCAAGTTCTCACAATAACAGAGTTACAAATCTCACAAAAAGGCTGAGAGTATTACCTCCTATGAAGTATGATATCTCGGCAACGAGGTGGAGATGACGTCTGGTCTTTATGGAGTGAGATGATGTTGAGTAGATGGGTGACAGCTGTCAAGAGGTAATGAGCGACAGCTGTCACCCCCGGCTGTGTCCATGGCAGCAGCGCCCTCTCGTGCCTGAAGCCCGCACTTCAGGCAGGACGCCCTCTGGTGGTGGGCCAGCAGTACCTCCTCTTCTGGCGGCCCACACAACAAGGATTCCAGCATTGCATTCAGGATTTGATGCACATTAGTGGAAATAACCTGGATTTGGTTCCTGCATGCGGTATTGCTGTTATGAATATTGACATCAGACTTCTTGCATCAGTGGTCTCTGATCACTCACATTTAGTGTACAGTTTTGCTGCCGTGTTTAATGGAAACAACAACCTTATTTAACATTGCAGTGACACATCAACTCCTCAACTATGACTGAACTCAAAGCTACGCTGCCTGATATCTTAGCTTGATGTTTGGAAAATGCCCAATCAGTGGACAGTTTTGTGGACAGTTTAAACTCAGCATTTAAACCTACTCTCGACATGACTGCGCCACCTATATTATAAAACCACGCCCCCCCCCCCCCCCCCCCACACACACACACAAAAAAAAAAAAAAAACACAGTCACCTTGGTTCAATAATTACTTGAGTGACTTCAAGCATAAGGCTGGAGGTCTAGAATGAAAATGGCAGAGTTCAAAATTAGAACTATTCCACCTCGCATGGCCGACTGGGCTGACTGTGCTGGAAATTATTAATTTGTCATTAACCTCTGGATTTGTTCCTAAATGTTTCAAATCTGCAGTGATTGAAATCTACTCTTGACCTGAGTATATTGAAAAACTATAGGCCAATATCAAATCTATCATTTTGCTCTAAAATTCTGGGAAAAAAGTGGCTTCACAGCAGCTCGTGGACCACCTTACTGAGAATAATTACTGAGAACTGCAGGCTGCTTTTAGAAAATATCATTCCACAGAGACAGCTCTCACTAAAGTTGTGACTGATCTTTGTTTGCATTGGATTCGGACATCACTATGGTTCTGCTGCTGTTAGATCTTAGTGCTGCATTTGATACCATGGATCACCATATTCTACTCGATAGGCTGGAGAATCATTTTAGGATTACTGGGAATGCCCTTGTGTGGTTGACATCATACCTGACCAGTTGTTCTCACTGTGTTTTGTACAACACTACCCCTACTACATGCCAATAACTGGTGGTAGTTTCATCCATGTAAAATCCTTAAAAGATTGCCTTGCATAAAAAGGCAATCTTGGGGAAGGTGATGGTCTAGTGGTTAAAGCGTTGGGTTTGAGACCAGAGCATCCTCAGTTCAAATCCCAGCCTGACTGGAAAATCACTAGGGGCTCTTGGGCAAGGTCCTTAATCCCCTAGTTGCTCCCGGTGTGTAGTGAGTACCTTGTATGGCAGCACGCTCACATCGGGGTGAATGTGAGGCATAATTGTAAAGTGCTTTGAGCGTCTGATGCAGATGGAAAAGTGCTATATAAATGCAGTCCATTTACCATTTATCATTTACCATCAGTGAAAAGCTGGATGTCCAGCTATCTCCTACTTTTAAACTCTGACAAGAGTGAAATGATGGGTCTTGGTCCAGTGAGACATCAGCATCAATTTGACCAGTTAATGCTTAGCTGAGGCTCATGTGACATACATCACCCTGACAAAGTGAGGAACCTTGGGGACATTTTTGACCCTACGTTGTCCTTTGACCTCCACATTAGAGATATTACGAGGACTGCGTTCTTCCACCTGTGAAATATAGTGAAGATTCATCCCATCCTGTCTGTGGCTGATGATTAGACCCTGATTCATGCATTTGTTTCTACTAGATTAAACTACTGAAATGTTCTATTTTCTGGTTTACCGCAGTCCAGCAATAGGGGTCTTCAGTTGTTTCAAAATGCTGCTGCCAGACCTTTGACAGGGAGCATAAAGTTTGACCACATTACTCCCATTCTGACATCTCTTCACTGGCTTCCTGTCCCTGTGAAATCAGATTTTAAAGTTCTGTTACTAACTTATAAAATTATTTGCAGACTAGCACTTCCCTACTTAGCTGACCTAATTAAACCCTATGTACTGGTCTGGGCTCTGCGTTCTCAGGGTGCAGGACTATTTATTGTCCCTAGGGTGAATAAAAAAAGGTCAGATTCTGTAGAGACTTTCAAGTCCAGACTTAAGACGCACTTATTTTCCCTTTTGTATGGCTAGCATACTGGCATAGTATGGTACTATGCTTTCTACCCTTTTAAATTCATTTTATTAGTAAACAGAGTGGGCCACAGCCTCAGCTTTATCTAAATTCTGGGTCTTTTAGTGAAGCTTAGGGTAGTGGCCATTGATCACCTTAGTATGTCTTCTGTTTTTTTTGTTGCTTAATGCTGACAAATTATACCGTATTTGTTGTTTTTCTGCCACCTTATTCTGTTTTTTTTGTCTGTTTGAGGTGCGGCTCCATCCAGGAGAGGGAGTGGGTGTCTTCTTCTGCAGGCCTCCCATCCTGTACGCTAACATGGACCCCCAAAATGTCTTGTATATTTGTATCGTCAATTGTGTCGGTAACATGGACCAAGCAGAGGGTCACCCCTTTGAGTCTGGTCTGCTTGAGGTTTCTTCCTCAAATCATCAGAGGGAGTTTTTCCTTACCACTGTCGCCTGTGTGCTTGCTTTAGGGGTTGGTAAGGTGAGACCTTACTTGTGTGAAGCACCTTGAGGCAGCTTTGTTTTAATTTGGCACTATATAAATGAAATAAATTGAATTGAAAATGAGTATAACACACTAAAAAGTTGTTAAATTGATTTGGGAAGTTTATTTGTCACACATGAATGTGAAATAAATGCAATGTTTTATATTGTTTTTGTTGGTGACTGTTACTTGTCATTAGCAAGTTTCTATCTCTTGCCAAAACTCCCCAAATAATGCTTTCAAATGTATTGCTGTAGCTGTATTCTAGACAGTTACGTTTACCATCTGACCCATATTCATAGTTTGTATTTGCTACATAAAGTGTCCAAGAGGTTGGCAGTAAAGGCCCCCTGAACGAGCATGACTTTTGATTCACGCACTTGCTGTGTTCCCAGCTGGACGCCGTTCTTTGTTCCACCGCCTGCCATGTGTGTGCTCTGTGCTGGACGCTGTGCATATAAAATTATTTCGTGTCGGATTAATCATTTTCTCTGCAAATTGCCCGTTGAAAACGTCTCTAATCGCTTCCTGAATCACAGAGGATGGCTTCAGCTTCAGCCATTCGTGCGTGCACATGCGCACACCTAACGAGCTGCAGAAAGCATTTTGAGCTATCTAAAAAGCTAATTATTTGTCATGTTTACATTTTCAGGGCTTGGTAAAACAGTTGTGTGTTCTTTCCTTCTTGTGTGCAGCTGTTAAAGTAAATTTATAACAGATTTAATATGTTATAATCCCCCAGACGAGCTGCATTCTGATGCGATCCGCTGACGTCACCGTTCACTTGTTCACTTGTTTACTCGACGAGCTGCATGTCGTGTTGGCGATTAGATTGCACCACGTAGCATGACATTTATGCATGAAGAATATTTTGAACATTTCAAAATTCTCATTGCACAATTGCACGCGCCAGCACCCCTCTCACGTTCTGTCTACACCCTTTAAAGAAGAGTTTACTTTCCTGCACGACACAGGTCGTGCAAGTGCGTGAATCAAAGTCATGCTTGTGTCAGGGGGCCTTAAGAATCCACTTTATCACATGTTATTTGTTTAAAATCAGTTGATTGTAGTTCAAATGAGAGAGTCAGTTCTTCATTAGCTAAAGTATTGGTGGTTTAATTCCAAATACCCTTGAGTAAGGGGAAGGCAGACAAGGAATCTCCTGTGGTGAATGCATCAACATAACTTTGAAACTCTATTGCAGGGGTAGGCAACCTGTTCCAGAAAGAGCCATGAGGGTGCAGGTTTTCTTTGCAACCACTGACTCCACCAGGTGATTTTACTGATTAATATCACTTTGAGCAGATGGAATCAGTTAATCAGTGAAATCACTTGGTGGAGTCAGTGGCTGCAAAGAAAACCTGCACCCTCATGGCTCTTTCTGGAACAGGTTGCCTACCCCTGCTCTATTGTAAGATGTTGAGTCAATGCACAAATGTCTTTTTTACATTTGGCACTATACTGAAGTAGACTTTAGTCATAATAATTCAATAAAAAAATAAAAGAGTTAACCCAGTTAAAAAATCAAATTCCTCAACTTTTGGAAAGAAATATTTTTTAAGGATGATATCAGGGTCAACCCTCACTGATGTACCAAGTTTTGTAGAAATTAGCAAAAGACCAACAAACAGACAAAAATGACCCCATCCCCCTCCCCCCATATGTGTGCCACATATGGTGCAATTTGGAGTGAAATACTTATATTTTTGACCTTTGATCCCAATTACCTTGATCCCAGTAAGTGACCTTTGGGGAATTTGACCTTGATGGACAATTGCAGAACCCACCTCATCTGTACTAAATTTGATGCAAACTACAGTGAAAAACCTTTGTTAACCCCCAAAACGTGAATCAGCTGCAAATCATGAATTATCCACAAACCATTAATTGGAAAAACATGAATCCTGAAAAAATATCTCCCATAACGTGAATGCAGATCTCACAAAACGTGAACGCGGATCTCACAAAACGTGAATCATTCATGATATATATACAGTATATATGTTTTTCAGTTTAAGTTTAAGTTTATGGATTTCAGTTTACGGATCAATTACTGTTGGAAATCTTGATCGCAAACTTTATCACCACAAAACTCTTATTTTTGGCGGGGTGGGGGTCACTACAGCCAGTGAGGTGGGGAGGTGATCCGAGCAGCTGTCGCTTCTGGTGTCAAGCACCTGCAGCCCCGCTGGGTGTGTCCCACTCCAGGCACAGTGTCAGGTGAGGAGTTTCACTGGGACGGTCCACCTGTCAAACCCCCTCTGGTAAATGGCTCAACAATCTTAAAAGAAATGTTGTTGAATCAAATCAAATCAAATCAATTTTATTTATATAGCGCCAAATCACAACAAACAGTTGCCCCAAGGCGCTTTATATTGTAAGGCAAAGCCATACAATAATTACGGAAAAACCCCAACGGTCAAAACGACCCCCTGTGAGCAAGCACTTGGCGACAGTGGGAAGGAAAAACTCCCTTTTAACAGGAAGAAACCTCCAGCAGAACCAGGCTCAGGGAGGGGCAGTCTTCTGCTGGGACTGGTTGGGGCTGAGGGAGAGAACCGGGAAAAAGACATGCTGTGGAGGGGAGCAGAGATCAATCACTAATGATTAAATGCAGAGTGGCATACAGAGCAAAAAGAGAAAGAAACACTCAGTGCATCATGGGAACCCCCCAGCAGTCTAAGTCTATAGCAGCATAACTAAAGGATGGTTCAGGGTCACCTGATCCAGCCCTAACTATAAGCTTTAGCAAAAAGAAAGTTTTAAGCCTAATCTTAAAAGTAGAGAGGGTGTCTGTCTCCCTGATCCAAATTGGGAGCTGGTTCCAGAGGAGAGGAGCCTGAAAGCTGAAGGCTCTGCCTCCCATTCTACTCTTAAAAACCCTAGGAACTACAAGTAAGCCTGCAGTCTGAGAGCGAAGCGCTCTATTGGGGTGATATGGTACAATGAGGTCCCTAAGATAAGATGGGACCTGATTATTCAAAACCTTATAAGTAAGAAGAAGAATTTTAAATTCTATTCTAGAATTAACAGGAAGCCAATGAAGAGAGGCCAATATGGGTGAAATATGCTCTCTCCTTCTAGTCCCCGTCAGTACTCTAGCTGCAGCATTTTGAATTAACTGAAGGCTTTTCAGGGAACTTTTAGGACAACCTGATAATAATGAATTACAATAGTCCAGCCTAGAGGAAATAAATGCATGAATTAGTTTTTCAGCATCACTCTGAGACAAGACCTTTCTAATTTTAGAGATATTGCGCAAATGCAAAAAAGCAGTCCTACATATTTGTTTAATATGCGCATTGAATTACATATCCTGATCAAAAATGACTCCAAGATTTCTCACAGTATTACTAGAGGTCAGGGTAATGCCATCCAGAGTAAGGATCTGGTTAGACACCATGTTTCTAAGATTTGTGGGGCCAAGTACAATAACTTCAGTTTTATCTGAGTTTAAAAGCAGGAAATTAGAGGTCATCCATGTCTTTATGTCTGTAAGACAATCCTGCGGTTTAGCTAATTGGTGTGTGTCCTCTGGCTTCATGGATAGATAAAGCTGGGTATCATCTGCATAACAATGAAAATTTAAGCAATGCTGTCTAATAATACTGCCTAAGGGAAGCATGTATAAAGTGAATAAAATTGGTCCTAGCACAGAACCTTGTGGAACTCCATAATTAACCTTAGTCTGTGAAGAAGATTCCCCATTTACATGAACAAATTGTAATCTATTAGATAAATATGATTCAAACCACCACAGCACAGTGCCTTTAATACCTATGGCATTACAATAACAAACAACACTAGTTTCTAACCTCAGGAAGGTACACAACGAGCTACAACTTTATTTTTTTTCCATATATGCCATCCTTTGAGCTGGAAAAATAACATACTATAGCACTGAGTTTCAAAAAATGTGCAAAAATTGAATTTTAATGAATTTTATTGCTCATTTTGTCTCATTGCTCATGTCCTCTCTGAGTTTGACGCCTTCGTTCCCATTTGACAGGTGGATCGTCCCAGTCAAACTCCTCACCTGACACTGTCCTCGGAGCAGGACACACCCAGCGGGGCCATGGGTGCTTGACATCAGAAGCAAGAGCTGCTCGGTTCACCTCCCCACCTCACTGGCTGTAGTGACCCCCGCCACCCTCCCCCCACCAAAAAAAACAAACAAAAAACAAACAAACAAACAAACAAAAAACATTTTTGCGGTGATAGGGTTTGTGATCAAGATTTCATGCAGTAACTGATCCTTAAACTGAAATAATTCACGATTTGCAGCTGATTCACGTTTTGCGGGTTAACACCTTTGACCACCACTGATGAACTTTGAGTAAATTTAACCTCACCTGAACAATTCCAGAACCCACCTACATATGTGTGCAGCTTTTGGTGCAGATTTGAATAACCAACTTCAATTCTGATCTTTGAACCAAATGACCTTTGACCCCAGTGACCTTGGCCTCAATTATCATGTTTTTTGCACTGTGCGAAGAATACAAGCGTCAATCCGTTAGTGGTTGAGCAGGTGGATATGTTTTATGCACAAAGAGCACTTGGATGCCCCCTTTCTGAAAAGTTTTGGGACACAATAATCAAAGATAAGTATATAAGCTCTTCACGTTATTATATTTTTCATTCCGAGAGAGCAACAGAGAGGGGGCGGTGAAGTTGGGGGGGGGGGGGGGGGGGGGAGTGGATTGAGCGGCTTTATTCCCATCACAGCCCCAGTAATTCTCTGTCTGGCTGATAACACATACTTTAAAATGGTGCCAGCATCTCTGTCAAAGGCGGCGCTAACTAGCCTTTCGTGTCTTCAGGATAACAGGAACAATGGCTTAGAGTCATTTCACAAGGGCGCCTGCCTGTGCCATATCTAAAATGAGGGAGGGATTGTAGAGGAACAATAAAAGAGCCGTTTAAAGTATTTGCTTCTTCATATGTAGCCATGCTAATCTTTAGTATAGCCCTGATGGATAATTAGCGTGGCTACAAAAGCAGACATTTTATGGCTCAGATGACTTGATTTTATTAGCCTGCCCTTTGTTCAACAGTCACTTAAAGCAAAGTGTTCAGGTTAAAGGGACGTTTCTACAAAATTGTTCAATTACAAAACAGCACCCCCAAATGCTGGTTTGTAGCCCCAAGAGAGTGTTTTTGTTTTAAAATGGAGCACATAGACATTAACTACAATATTGTGCTGATGATTGTAGTTGGATGAAGCAATTTTCATCATGATCACTGACAGCAAGCCTCTTCAAAGTCTGTTTGTAGAGTGCAGTTGGGGTTTCATGTTAAACATCCCAAAAGTCACACAATTCTATGAGTGACTGCAGGAATTCTTCTGTTGTGAGCCAAATTTAGGCCATCTGTGGGTGAAATCACAAAGGCCCATATATGGTCGTCTGAATGCTCTGTAAGACACACCCACTGACTATGCGCTGTCCTTTTTTGTGGGGGGGCACGGAAATTTAATTTTAATGTTAAACGTGAACAGTTTTGGCAATGCTTTTTGCACACACAAACTATTCCGTAGTGGGGTTGGAACCTGAATGTGTCAGGGCCTGGTTATTCCAGTGGCTGTCACTGTGACTATGCATCCACATTCTGATTTTCATGGAGAAAGGGGAACTTTTTGTATGGATTGTTGGGTGAAAACAGAATAAAAAGGTGCTTTTTGAGAACTGTCTCTGCAAAATAACAAAAGATTGTGTTTAATTTAGACCCAGTATTCCAAATCAGCTTCTTGCTATGCAGTCCAGGTGCTGTGGGGTCTAAGTTTCTGAGTCCTAATATTGTGATAAAAGTACATTGTTCTATTAAAGTAACATTTAGACCAGGGGTGGGCAATTATTTTTTGCAAAGGGCCAAATAAGAAACAGAAAATATTCTGGAGGGCCAGAGCAAAAGGCTAAACTCAAGTCTGCACAATAATAATTTTAGTCCTATATAAAAAGCAATAACATTTTTTTGACAAACTTTTCAATTTGAAAAGTTTGAAAAGTTTGAATTCCCAAGTCACACTATCACCAGGCTGGGGGCATTCACTGTGAAAATCTCACCTTGTCCTTGTGATTCAGATTTTGACACCCCTCTATATTATCAAAAAAATAAATAAATAAATAAAAATAAATAAATAAATAAAAATAGAAAAACAAAAGGTCCAGCCCCAAAATCTCAAAGTGTGTCTCGGTACCTGAAGAATTTCGAATTCTGTTCTGCTGTTTTCTTCATAAAAGCCTCCCTGTTCACTGTCACAGAGGCTGCATCGTTCTTAGGCTCTGATCAGATCGATCCCACAGCAGACAGCGTTGACTGAGTCGGCTGTGAACCTGCCTCCGTACGCTCGGCGCCAGCGTGCCTCCTCCCCAGATGGCCCGGCGATCGCTGGACTGTGGTCCTGCCAAGACAAAACAAAAAATGCAGAGGTTGTCCAGTGATCATCTGGCTTCATGTATAACACTTGCATTTTGTCATGGTTTGTGTCATCTGTATGTAAACAGGATAAAATAAAGAGCTGAAGTTGTTTATATGAAATTTCCTGCAAAAGCGGGTTTGCGTGCCATTAGATTCCCACCAAGTCTCCCGCTAAAACATCACGAGATGACACAACACTGTAGCGACACTAGATGGCAGTATAACGACATGGCACCATTGTTCCATTGTCTAGGGAGAACCCAGATTTAATTCTTTAATTTCCAGGTATTTGCAGCCGGTCCAGGTCAGCAAAAGGGCCCTCGGCCCGTAAAATGCCCAGGTGTGATTTAGATTCTTGTTTGTTATTTTAAAGTGTGCTCGACTTGTTTTTGCAGAAAAAGGGAATGTTTTATGTCAAATTTCCTTGATTTGATAAAATTAGTGTGCATATTTTAAGAAAATCTTATTGAAAAAGCAGCCCTTTCCATTTGCCAAAACAAGCATGTGCTGTCACATGTCATGCCACTGACATGACTGGGCTTTGAGGTTTCGTGTCAAAAATCTTCTGAATCTTCCGAATGGTTTCCACCTGGCTGTCGCCCAGTTTCTGGCAAAATTTGATGCAGTAGCGCTGCTCCAGTCGTTCCGCTATTTTCCTTGCAATGAAAATCTGCCGAGAGTACTACACACGACCTCACACAAAGGCTGCTTGCCAGCAAATGACGCAATCGACAGGCGTGAAAAAAATTCACGCATGCGCACAAAGGTTCAAGGTTGGCTCATGCAAGCACACATGATTCAAATCCATCAGGTTTTTGAAAAAAATAAAAAGGTCGGATACTTTTCTAACAGACCTCATATACACAGTGAGGAAAATAAGTATTTGAACATCCTGTGGTTTTGCAAGTTCTCCCACTTAGAAATTATGGAGGAGTCTGAAATTTTCATCTTAGGTGCATGTCCACTGTGAGAGACATAATCTAAAAAAAAAAAAAAAAAAAAAAATCCGGAAATCACAATGTATTATGTTTTAATAATTTATTTGTATGTTACTGCTGCAAATAAGTATTTGAACCCCTACCAACCAGCAAGAATTCTGGCTCACACAGACCTGTTAATTTTTCTTTAAGAAGCCCTCTTATTCTGCACTCTTTACCTGTATTAATTGCACCTGTTTGAACTTGTTACCTGTATAAAAGACACCTGTTCACACACTCAATCAATCACACTCCAACCTGTCCACCATAGCCAAGTCCAAAGAGCTGTCTAAGGACACCAGGGACAAAACTGTAGACCTGCACAAGGCTGGGATGGACTACAGGACAACAGGCAAGCAGCTTGGTAGAAGACAACAACTGTTATGATTATTTATTAGAAAGTGTAAGAAACACAAGATGACTGTCAATCTCCCTCGGTCTGGGATTCCATGCAAGATCTCACTTTGTGGGATAAGGATGATTCTGAGAAAGCTCAGAACTACACAGGAGGACCTGGTCAATGACCTGAAGAGAGCTGGGACCACAGTCACAAAGATTACATTAGTAACACATGATGCTGTCATGGTTTAAAATCCTGCAGGGCAGCAAGGTTCCCCTGCTCAAGCCAGCACATGTCCAGGCCCGTTTGAAGTTCACCAGTGACCATCTGGATGATCCAGAGGAGGCATGGGAGAAGGTCATGTGGTCAGATGAGACCAGAATAGAGCTTTTTGGAATCAACTCCACTTACCATGTTTAGAGGATGAGAACAATTCCAAGAAAACCATCCCAACTGTGAAGCATGGGGGTGGAAACATCATACTCTGGGGGTGCTCTTCTGCAAAGGGGACAAGACGACTGCGCCGTATTGAAGGGAGGATGGATGGGATCATGTATTGCGAGATTTTGGCAAACAACCTCCTTCCCTCAGTAAGAGCAATGAAGATGGGTCATGGCTGGGTCTTCCAGCATGACAATGACCCCAAACACACAGCCAGGGCAACTAAGGAGATGCTCTGTAAGAAGCATTTCAAGGTCCTGGAGTGGCCTGGCCAGTCTCCAGACCTGAACTCAATAGAAAATCTTTGGAGAGAGCTGAAACTCCAAACCTGAAAGATCTAGAGAAGATCTGTATGGAGGAGTGGACCAAAATCCCTGCTGGAGTGTGTGAAAACCTGGTGAAAAACTACAGGAAACGTTTGACCTCTGTAATTGCAAACAAAGGCTACTGTACCAAATATTAACATTGATTTTCACAGGTGTTCAAATACTTATTTGCAGCAGTAACATTCCATTAAATTATTAAAAAAATCATACATTGTGATTTCCGAATTTTTTTTTAGATTATGTCTCTCACAGTGGACATGCACCTAAGATGAAAATTTCAGACCTCTCCATGATTTCTAAGTGGGAGAACTTGCACTTGCACGGTGTTCAAATACTTATTTTCCTCACTGTATATATATATATATATATATATATATATATATATATATATATATATATATATATATATATATATATACTCAACAAAAATATAAATGCAACACTTTTGGTTTTGCTCCCATTTTGTATGAGATGAACTCAAAGATCTAAAACTTTTTCCACATACACAATATCACCATTTCCCTCAAATATTGTTCACAAACCAGTCTAAATCTGTGATAGTGACCACTTCTCCTTTGCTGAGATAATCCATCCCACCTCACAGGTGTGCCATATCAAGATGCTGATTAGACACCATGATTAGTGCACAGGTGTGCCTTAGACTGTCCACAATAAAAGGCCACTCTGAAAGTTACAGTTTTATCACACAGCACAATTCCACAGATGTCACAAGATTTGAGGGAGCGTGCAATTGGCATGCTGACAGCAGGAATGTCAACCAGAGCTGTTGCTCGTGTATTGAATGTTCATTTCTCTACCATAAGCCGTCTCCAAAGGTGTTTCAGAGAATTTGGCAGTACATCCAACCAGCCTCACAACCGCAGACCACGTGTAACCACACCAGCCCAGGACCTCCACATCCAGCATGTTCACCTCCAAGATCGTCTGAGACCAGCCACTCGGACAGCTGCTGAAACAATCGGTTTGCATAACCAATTTCTGCACAAACTGTCAGAAACCGTCTCAGGGAAGCTCATCTGCATGCTCGTCGTCCTCATCGGGGTCTCGACCTGACTCCAGTTCGTCGTCGTAACCGACTTGAGTGGGCAAATGCTCTTATTCACTGGCGTTTGGCACGTTGGAGAGGTGTTCTCTTCACGGATGAATCCCGGTTCACACTGTTCAGGACAGATGGCAGACACCGTGTGTGGCGTCGTGTGGGTGAGCGGTTTTCTGATGTCAATGTTGTGGATCGAGTGGCCCATGGTGGCGGTGGGGTTATGGTATGGGCAGGCGTCTGTTATGGACGAAGAACACAGGTGCATTTTATTGATGGCATTTTGAATACACAGAGATACCGTGACAAGATCCTGAGGCCCATTGTTGTGCCATACATCCAAGAACATCACCTCATGTTGCAGCAGGATAATGCACGGCCCCATGTTGCAAGGATGTGTACACAATTCTTGGAAGCTGAAAATGTCCCAGTTCTTGCATGGCCGGCATACTCACCGGACATGTCACCCATTGAGCATGTTTGGGATGCTCTGGACCGGCGTATACGACAGCGTGTACCAATTCCTGCCAATAACCAGCAGCTTCGCACAGCCATTGAAGAGGAGTGGACCAACATTCCACAGGCCACAATTGACAACCTGATCAAATCTATGTGAAGGAGATGTGTTGCACTGCATGAGGCAAATGGTGGTCACACCAGATACTGACTGGTATCCCCCCCCAATAAAACAAAGCTGCACCTTTCAGAGTGGCCTTTTATTGTGGACAGTCTAAGGCACACCTGTGCACTAATCATGGTGTCTAATCAGCATCTTGATATGGCACACCTGTGAGGTGGGATGGATTATCTCAGCAAAGGAGAAGTGCTCACTATCACAGATTTAGACTGGTTTGTGAACAATATTTGAGGGAAATGGTGATATTGGGCCTCATGTATCAACGTTGCGTACGGCGATATTTGAGCGTATATGGGGTGTACGCCAAAACGGCTGCGCTACTTGGCATTTATCAATGTGGTCGTTGGTGTACGCTGCGCTGAAAATATACACCAGGTCGAGAGGTGGTGTAAATTATACACCAAAATGAACCAGCGCTGGAATCCACATAAAAATGAAGATGATCAACATGATAAACAGTGCCATTATACAAATCAATGCATATGTTACATAAATAACACTTTCCTGATTATAGTACATAATAATCAATACAAATCCCGCTTTTTTGCGGGATTGTTATGGAGCACGATCCGTGGTCACAGCGCTGACTGCAAAGAAAGCGCTGCTCGCCTTTTTCTCCAGACTTCGAGCCTGGAGCCAGAGTAGCGCTGAACTTAACTTCATGTGGTGTGATCGTTTTAGACAATGAAATTGATAATAACAACTGTAGTTCCGTCATTCCCTTAATTCGCCCGTGCTGCAACCAGGTTTTGTGGTCTCCATTCGGTTGTCACAATAAAATAAATACAGAAATACATTTAAAAAATAAAGAAATCTGACAGATTAGGCATGTTTTATTAATTGAGCGAGCAAATATCCATGTCAAGAATTATTGACGTGAAAAGAGAATACAGTGGTCCCTCGCTATAACGCCGTTCACCTGGCGTGGCCTCGGAGTCTCGCGGAGTATTTAGTCCAATTTTGCATGCCTTTTTTTTTACAGTGTTCTGTGTTCTGCGTATCTGTTTATAAGAATCTTGTTGCCCAGAAGAGAAAAGAGCGCCAACAACTACTCATAACTGTGTTTGTCACATGGAAACAGACACCTGCAGCGAGGTGTGAGTGGGAAAAGGCGCAGCGTCAGGACGCAGAGGCGTGATCTGTGAAATACTGGTGAGTCACTATTAATAATTTCTTATGTGTCCGACCTCGTTCGTTGATCGTTAAAATTAATTTGTTAGTTCTAAATGCCATCATAATTATTTATAGGAAAACGTTCTATTTTTATTTCTCAAACAAATGTTTGGGCCTGAAAACAGTTCGGTATTATTTTCCTACTAAGGTTTGAACTTTGAGAGTGTTTACACACGAGAGAAAAGTGAGAAAATGTTCATGCCTGATTGAGAAAGTGTATAAACTGTGTAGTGAGCGGTTTTACAGCTTTGAAACGTCTATAATAATTGTAAAAAATAACGCTGACTACGTCGCGGTTTTGCGTATTACGGGCTATTTTTTAGAACGTAACTCCAGCGATTAATGAGGGACCACTGTAACACTTTATTGATTATATACTACAAAACAATTGATACGACAGCTGCTTTTGACGCTCTATTGGCACGCGTCGTGATTGGTGAAGTTCTTTTTCATTGCCGTCTTTCCGGCTTCTATGTCGCAAAATGAGGGTGTGTCTGAAGCGGAGTCTGAATATTTATGGGCGTGTTTATTATAATTACGATCGCTTCCACCCGCCGCATTTATCAAGATCACGTCAGGCGTACACCAGAAATGGGCAGGTGCGCACTGCTTGATACATGTCACGGCGACTTTGGTGTATTTCAAGTTTACGCCGTAAATTTACGCCACAAGTGCGCAACATTGATACATGAGGCCCATTGTGTATGTGGAAAAAGTTTTAGATCTTTGAGTTCATCTCATACAAAATGGGAGCAAAACCAAAAGTGTTGCGTTTATATTTTTGTTGAGTGTATATATATATATATATATATATATATATATATATATATATATATATATATGCGCACAGCATTTGCTGGGTGTTGCAATTCTCTCACTTGAGTGTGTTGTGCCTGGATTTGAACATTTGTAAGTTGGTGATAAGGTTCCTTGCAATTGCTCCCAGTGTATGTATGTATGTATGTATGTGTGCACTGCCCCTGGTCTTCCCAAGCAGTCTTCTAGGCACATATAGTGCAACCGCAAAGTATTTACAGCACTTCCCTTTTAAAACATTTTGTTACGTTACAGTCTTTTTCCAAAATGGATGAAATAAATTTTTGTTCCCTCTACACACAATAATACGCCATAATGATAATGTGAATTTTTTTTTAGATTTTTACAAATTTATTGAAAAAAAAATCACGTACAGAAGTATTCACAGCCGTTGTCAAGGCTGTAACATAAAATGTGGAAAAAGTGAAAGGCTTTGAACAGTGGCATAGCAACCCCAGAACGGGCCCCAGTGCAAGATACATGTTGGTAGTTATTAGGCGTACACGCACAATCACGCACATGCGCACGCCCACCCACACTATGAGTTCTATATAGATTTTTACCAACAGCGTGTTGGATTTTACAATCAAATATATGACTTAGGTGACTGTATTGGAATTTTTTTAAGAGGTCAAAAATCTAGATTTAACACCTCAGCTCTGAATCGCATGAGCACAACAATCTTCAGTCAACATACGTCATCATTGGATCAGACAGCAGGGGAGGAGCTGTCTTATTCATGGTGGTGCTGAAATGACGACAAAATCATTTTTGTTGCAAAGTCAAGAGTGCACCCATACATGATAAACCCTAAGGCAAGAAGAGATGATATTAAAATGAAGCCTATATACAGCATGACAAGACAGAAGACAGATACTGTTGTTTTATTTGACACTTTTTTAAAGCGCTTCGGACCAAACAGTGGCACCACGACACATGCACCAATTTTATCCTCGCACTGGAACACAATCTGGCATGCCAATGAGTAAACTCATTGTAAACTGTTGCAAAATGTGTGTGAACTGTGCACGACTGTGTGCCAGTGCGCAAAGAATATTTTGAAATGTTCAAAACACTACACTACACTAACTGCTGCACCTCCAGCCACGACTCTGTAAAGCTCATCAAGTTTGCAGACGACACCACCCTCATCGGACTCATTTCGGATGGGGATGAGTCTGCCTACAAGAGGGAGGTGGACCGGCTGGTGACCTGGTGCAGCAGCAACAACTTGGAGCTCAACGCCCAGAAAACAGTGGAGATGATCGTGGACTTCAGGAAAGCCACAGCCCCCCCGCCCTCCCTCGCCCTCACCAACAGCCCCATCACCACTGTGGTCTGTCACTGCTTCCTCGGCACCACCATCACCCAGGACCTCAAGTGGGAGTCAACCATCAGCTCCCTCATCAAGAAGGCCCAGCAGAGGATGTACTTCCTGCGGCAGCTGAAGAAGGCCAAGCTGCCTGTCCAGCTGATGGTGCAGTTCTTCACGGCCATCATCGAGTCCATCCTCTGCTCCTCCATCAGAATGTGGTACGCCGGGGCCACAGCCAGGGACAGACAGACTGCAGCGCATTGTGGCCTCTGCTGAGAAGGTGATCGGCTGTAGTCTTCCATCTCTCCACGACCTGCACGTCTCCAGGACTCTGGGCCGAGCAGGTCGGATCACAGCCGACCCTTCTCACCCTGCACACAGTCTGTTCAAACCACTCCCCTTGGGCAGGAGGCTACAGTCCATCCGGACCAGAACCTCCCGCCATAAGAACAGTTTCTTCCCCTCTGCCGTTAGACTCATGAACACCTCATAACTCAGTCACCTTAAGCTTAACTCTGTCACTTTATCATTTTATCACGGGTCACTTTAGACAATGTACTTTGGTTTTTAATTGCACTCCTCCCACTGCACTGTTTTTTCTGTTTCTCTGTTTTTCTGTGGCACACAGCCTTTCATATTTCATATTTCTTTTTTTTAATCTTATATTTTATCTTATTTTGACACATATGTTATATTTTATCTTAGCATTTTATCTCTTCTTAATGTTGCACCATTGTACCGAAGCAAATTCCTAGTCTGTGAATCCTGTTCACTGGCAATGGCAATAAACTTCTTCTGATTCTGATTCTGAAAACGTCTGGCACACATTAATTTCGTGAACTAGTCGTGAACATTGGCCAACCTATTTGAAAACACTGCGTGTCATTGTCATTGTGGGTGGGCCATCAGAACTTGAAATTGAGATTATGACAGGATGTTACATCTATAATAAACATAACTTTGCAGCTACATTATTTAACTCATAAGAAGAAATAAAAATGCAACTGTCTCACCAATCCATTACCTCTCTCTCTCTCTCTCTCTCTCTCTCTCTCTCTCTCTCTCTCTCTCTATATATATATATATATAAAATTACCTTTGAGACAAGATTGCAAATGGATTCTCACCGCATGACGCGCACAAGACAACCTGCAGATGTAGATAATTTCTCTATGATTCTGGGAGCGATGAGAGAATGATTTCATCAGCAAAGTTCTGAGAGCAAATGCATCATTGGCTATGAAATGATTTTTTTCTATAGCGTGCTGTCAACCAGGAAACCTGCTCCACCAGTTGGAGAGGATGGTTGCAAAGAAAACCTGCACCCTCTCAGCCCTTTCTGGAATGAATTTAAAACCCCTGCTATCAGGTAATGAATCAGTCGCATAACATGCATGATGTGCATTTTTACGTGCACTTTTACACATGCTGTGTACAGTGAGCGTCACTGTGATAATGTAAGTTAATTCAGACAAATTTACGGGCCCCTGTATGTCCCGGGCCCCTGTATGTCCTGGGCCATGCTGGGCACATGCTGCACAGTCTATCCCTACGCCACTGGCTGTGAATACTTTCCAGATGCAATGTACTTATCAGGATTTTTTCTGATTCACTTCAGTTATTTCATAGGATGAGGTGCAAATAGAGGAGACTGACTTTTGAGAAGTCTCCATGAAGAGTAATTTAATAAAGCAACAATACAGTTCTACTGTTTGAAGCATACCGTAATTTCCAGACTATAAGCCGCTACTTTTTCACACACTGTAAACACTGCAGCTTTTACAATGATGCGGCTAATTTATGGATTTTTACAGGCTTTTTCATAAGTCGAAATATGTCAGTTGATGCTGTCAACTGTTTTCCTGAAAGCTGCAGTCCTCATGCATGTAAATTCACACACAGTGTAAATATAAGGTCTTACCTGTTCGTTTTAGTGAAGAAAAGTCCCTCTTCGGCGCTTTGCGCCATCACATCAGTCAGTGGAACGGAGCCTTCTCCCCCAACTCTTCCAAACCGGTTTTCTGTCTTAGCGCAAAAAGTCGAAAAAGTCACAGCACCTCATTAGCGTCTCATTTACCACATCCTCCAACCTATCCTGGCTGCACGCAATGAAATCTCAAGAAAAAGTTAAAATTACTCAGTTCTCCGTGTGGAGCAGAGACACTGTGCGCGCGCTGGATGATGTGGGCATCAATATTTACGTGTAACACTTCACAGGAAAAAAGTATTTACTGTACGTATTTAATTAAAAGTTAAAAAATCTTTCTGTATAACATCTTTCTGTGTAAATATCTCATGTTCAATGTGGAGACCCGTGGCTTATAGGCTTTATGCACAATTTATTTTTTCTTTTTAAAATTGGTGGGCGAAGCTAAAATTCAGGTGTGCTCTATAGTCCAGAAATTATGGTATATTTCTCACAGTCAGGAATTTGGGATATAACATTTTCATTACACATTTTTGTCTTCTATGAAACTCACTGTGACATTTTGGTATCATTGTATCAAAACCATATTCTGACCATCAAGACCCATCAAAACTCACTGATGTGTGCTTTGATGCATTGAGACTTGCAGACATGTAGTTGATAAAATTACCATGGAGTTTACTTGCATGAACACTCAAAGCAGCTAACTGCCTTAGGCTACTAATCTGGACCACCCATTCAGTAATTGTTTCTATTTTCCAATTGCAGCTCCACAGCAAGGGCTGATGTTTTCATCTTTGCTTGCTCTAAAATGACTGGGTGCACAATGGCAGCCTTGATATTATATCATCCAATACGAGGTCTGTTAGAAAAGTATCGGACCTTTCTATTTTTTGCAAAAACCTGATGGATTTGAATCACGTGTGCTTGCATGAGCAAACCTTGAACCTTCGTGTGCATGCGTGAACTTTTTCATGCCTGTCGATTGCATCATTTTCTAGTAAGCAGCCTTTGTGTGAGGACATGTGCAGCACGCTCGGCGGATTTTCATTTCAAGGAAAAAGACGGAACGACTGGAGCAGCGCCGCATCAAATTTTGCCAGAAATTGGGCGACAGCCAGGTGGAAATCATTTGGATGATTCAGACAGCTTTCGGTGACTTTTCAGTTGTGTGACTATCCCAGAAATTGTGGAAGAGGTGGGCATGTCACAGCATGTCTTGTGAGACTTCAACACGAAGGCGCTTTTGCTCCGCCGTCAGAAGCAGCATGAATTTAACAGCCACTCTTTTCATGGCCAAATCTTCTGTCTTCTACAGTGGAAATCTTCTACAGTGGAATGTACCGAAAAAGTGCTGATGTCCACCTCTTCCGCAATTTCTCGGGCAGTCACACGACGGTCCCGCATCACCACAGCATTCCCTTTGAAATGATCTGGTCATTTCAGCATGTTGATGGCCGACTGGAGTGTGGCTCGCTCTCCACCGTTGTGCGGACGTCTTTAAACCGGTTGTACCGCTCTTTAATCTGTGTGATGGCCATAAGATCGTCACCGAAAGCTGTCTGAATCATCCGAATGGTTTCCACCTGGCTGTCGCCCAGTTTCTGGCAAAATTTGATGCGGCGCTGCTCCAGTCGTTCCGTCTTTTTCCTTGAAATGAAAATCCGCCGAGCGCACAGCACACGTCCCACACAAAGGCTGCTTACCAGGAAATGATGCAATCGACAGGCGTGAAAAAGTTCACGCATGCGCACGAAGGTTCAAGGTTTGCTCATGCAAGTACACGTGATTCAAATCCATCAGATTTTTGCAAAAAATAAAAAGGTCTGATACTTTTCTAGCAGACCTCGTATATGTAGTGCTAATCCCCATCCAATGGTGGGCACAGCTAACCAAAACGTTAGCTTTGAATAACCATTAATCCGATAACTGAAAAGTTATCTTTTATGACGCTAAACCGATAAACTGCTAAAAAAATTATCTTTATTACAGATAACGATAACTTTTAGTATTGATTGATTAGTACTGGCGGCGGCGCGACTCATGCGGTGGCGGCTCAGCTCAGATGTATGGAAAGACATTCATGCCAATAATGTCTGAAAGGAAATGCTTTTGACAAAAACTACAGATTTTGTTTATTTCTATTTATGTCCAGAGATCAAGGATCCACCATGTTGAGTTTCTTATGTCCAGAGTTTAAGGATCCAGTGACCAATTTCATATTTATTTACTTTAAGACTCAATAAAATGTTGTTGACATAGAAAACCTGTAAAGCCTACTTTTAGTACACAGAAAATTCACAAGCGGTATCAATAAGGGAATTGATAAGGAATTGGATCGATAATGAGAATTAATAATGGTATCGATATCTTACACGTAGCCAGGGGTGGGCCTGGATGGGCCTGGGCCGGCCCACTTGTAAGCCAGGCCTGCCCCATCCAATGAGAAGGCTGAGTCGACACTCGACAGTCACCTGTTGTTGCCTCATTGTATTCCTATGATATGGTATTGCATTAGCACTGAGCGAAAAATCTGGTTCATCTTCTGTGATTTTTATTAATTCATTTTCAGAGTATAGTGGTCCCTCGCTATAACGCGGTTCACCTTTCGCGGCCTCGCAGTTTTGGGGATTTTTTTTTAGAGCAATTTTGCATGCTTTTTTTTTTAACGGCGCATTGTGTTCTGCGTCCTTATCAAGCGGGCTGGTCGTGGCACCGGTGGGCATCACAGTGATTGCTCTCACTGCCTCGAATGTGCTTTCTGTGGGCTCGGTATATGCAGCAGCGGGCCACTCACACCGCCCTCCTGTCTGCTGTGCAGAATTGCGCTAAATCTGGCAACAGGTCCAGAGACTACGCTCGCTGTTTTGATGCGGATGTTGACCGCAGCCGCAGAGCTCCGTGGCCACCGAGAGAGGACTTGGATTCTTTGCGGGTCCTGCATCCGTACCTCCGGAGGCAGTGAACCAAGGAAGCGTTCTGCGTGTGTCTGTTTATAATCTTCTCGCACAGAAGAAAAAAGAGAGTGTTTACACAAGAGAGAAAAGTGGGAAAATGTTAATGCCTGTTTGAGAAAAGTGTATAAAGTGTGTAGTGAGAGGTTTTACAGCCTTAAAACATCTATAATAATTGCAAAAAATAGTGCTACTTCACGGATTTTGCTTATCGCGGGTTATTTTTAGAACGTAACTCCCGCGATAAACGAGGGAGCACATTTTTCCTCAAATAAATAGTCTTCTGCGGGCCCTCATCACAATGCCAATAACAACATGCACTGTCGAACGGCTGTTTTCTACTGTTAAATGGATAAAAATGTTCACCAGAACATCCATGTTGACTCACAGACTGAATGCCCTCTCCGTGCTTTCCCTTGAAAGAGAACTGACCGAATCGTTGGACTATGATGACATGATAAGAGAGTTCAACAAAAACCCCGTTGTCTCCTGCTGTAGCATTAAAAGGATTCATCAAATGTAAGTGTGAGACCATTAATTACTTTTTTCTTCTAAATAGGCCTAATTATTAATATTATATTGCAGCTGCCACGAATCATGTTGGTGTCCGTTCTGATGGTTTTTAATTTGGCCGCTGAGCCATGGTTTCCATTGTTTATCAATTTCATAATTTGGCCACCGAGCCAACCTGTTTTCATGTTGCGGATATATTTTGAATTTTTATTTTAAAGGACTTTACATGACTAAGCATTGCGTTGCTGCTTGCATTGTCCATGGGGTGCTTGTGTCTGACACTTTGCGTCTGTGTAACTGTACACACAGCGTCTGTGCAGTTGGCTGAGATGTGTTCATCATTAAACTTGGAATTCATTTTTGAAACAATACCTTATTTAAATACCTATTGATGTTTTGGGTTTAGGCCGAGCCAAGTAGGCTATCAGACTTGCACTGAATGTGTGTGTGTGTGTGTGTGTGTGGCGCTGCACTGCAGCTTGCATTATCCATGAAGAGTACTTGTGTCTGACGTGTCGCGTCTGGGTGCTCACTTTGCCAGTGCTGTAGGCTAAGTGATAACGTTGCTTGCGATGTCCAAACGAGACATACTTTTTCAAACGGTGTATTATAATACCTACACCTTACCTACAACCCCAAAGGTTGGGCCTGTCTGATTTTTTTCTGGGCCCACCCATTTTATGATTTCTGCCTACGCCCCTGATCGATATTGATAAAATCTTATCAATACCCATCCCTACTCATGATGGTGAGAATGTTAGAAATAAATGGTTGTTTTTTTGTCTGAGTAGAGTGCATTTGTCTGAGTAGTTTTGAGTATGTTCCTTTTATGTTTTGTGATTGTCTTTGTTGTTGCTGTTTATTTATCCGGCTGTGTGCCGGATAAATAAATTCATTAGTTCATTCAGTTCATTCATTCAAAGCCTTTGCTGGTTTGTTGTTATAGCTACTAGCTAGACAGTGCATTGGGGGGGGGGTATGTGTGTATGGTACCATAAAGCAGTTTGTGGTTCTCCCAAGATCTAAGATGTTCTTACAGAAAGGAGACCGGGTTGGTGCCCCTGAAGTTGCAAGGCTGGTTTATGCTTGTGGGGGAACCCTCCATTCTCCCCGGAACAAGTCATTTACCAATTCTAATTTCTCCCAAACTGGAAAATTATGGTAACAAGAGTGTTCTGAGACCACAATATCCCCAGCTGGCAAATGCTGTTTTGGTACAAGTACATGGTACATTCTTATATCATTTCAAGGTATCTGATAGCTACCGCGTGCTGGGTAATCGGGAGAGTCGGGAGTTTTCCCGGTGGGCTGGTCCAACCTGGGGCCGTTGTGAGGAGGTGTTAATATATGCACACATATATGACCACCACTAACTATTAGGCTACACAGCAAGACACTTGGGCTGCTGTATCTTAAAGAGAAGACATTAAGTGTTATAAATGTTTTACAGTCATGAAAATTCACAAGAAAATAACTTAAGACTGCTTCTTTTGCAACGCTGTTATCTTTTCCAAAGCCTAAGGTAGGGACATACCATTACACGTTTAACACCCCTATGCATTCATTACAGTTAGTTCAGTCCAACCAAGCCCTGTGCGCCCAGATGGGACTTGCGCTACTAACAAGTATAGGAGGAGTGGCCCGTGAGTGAAAAGATGGACAGAAAAAAGCCAGGTGGAGCTGAAAAAGCTAGATTAAGAAAAAGAAAAGCTTTGGAGGAAGATGCTGCCAAGTGTGCAAAGCTCACAGATATTTTTTCAAGAAGACAGAGCGAAGAGGGAAATGGTAAATAGGGGCGAGCATAACAGGCTACATACCTGTTGATGCCAGGATGTCAGCCGTATCAACATTTGTAGTCCAGTACCACCTCTTCCAGCTACTTACAGACTTCACTGACTTGGCTGGGCATACACTGTACGATATTTTCAATCGTTGTATTTGGCTCCAGCTCAAACTGTGCGACAAAACCGCAGGGTTTAAAAGTTCAGAGCGCACGATTCATGTTCTCACACTGTACGGCCCGATGCGCTGATGCGATCTGACTGTTCACATTGTACGTTCAAAAATCACACGTCGAGGTCACGTTTCTTTTTTTTTTTAAATTTATTTCATGCCTATGAGCGTGCACAGTGAGTGAAATCATGTGGGGACACTGAACGTATATGCGGCGCGCACACAGCAGACATCAACATGATTCATGAGAGGACAGTAAAAAAAGAAAACATAAACATTCATAACAGGTGTTGGTACGCACACTGTTGTATAAATAAACTATATTTCCTACGGAGTGTTACAGCTGTGCAAGGTGTAGCAACTTGTACCCTCATCTGTCGTAAATCCTGTTGTGTGTGTGTGTGTCTGTGTGTGTGTGTGTGCGCGCGCATATACGTTCAGTCTCCCCCCACCTGATTCCACTCACTGTGCACACTGATAGGCATAAACTTTAATATGATATTAGGTGATTGCGAGGGAACGCAATTAAAAAAAACACAAGACGTTACATGAGATCACTGTTTCCTCTCTCCGGTATTTGCACATGCACAGTGTGCGACGTAATCAGTGCATAGACACTTGTAGCGCTGCTTCAACAGCGCGGAACCCTCACGAGTCACGACGGCCGACCAAAATAACGATCAGGTTTGATTTTCATCCGACCATATGATTCCCCATCGGCAGGTGGTCGTGAGATGTTAAACGCAGCTCGTTACTCCATGTAGACTGCACAACGCAGGATGCACGATTAAGCTGAAACTCGGCGCTATCCAGAAAAATTCTCGCACGAGTGAAAAATCGGCTGAAAAAGGGCCAAAAATCGCACAGTGTAAGCCCAGGTGGTGCACTGGTGAGTTAACAATACCGTTCTTGTTTTAACTAACTAACTTTTTCTTTCTATTATAAGCCACCCAATTTTCACAGTCAGTCAGCACATAAATGCTGGATTTAAATGCCACAGCAGAACTCTTATTATCTCTGTGCAGTGGCGGTTTGTGGGCTGGTTGGATATGAAACTCCCAGGCTGAAAAATGTTCCCAGCATGCCCCTGTCTGATAGCATTTGTTTTGTCAATGTACATCAGCTATTTGCTGTTCTTGCAACTGTAAAATAAGGTCATTTTAGTGACGAATTTCTTTCATAAATTAGGAGAAACATTTCTTGCCACCGAATACAGGATAGAATAATAAATATATTACTTTTCAAAGTTAACCTGTTGATTCAGCCTCCTCGCTGAAAGAATATAAATAATAAGGAATTTTCTGTGATGTACCTTAAGTCGAACAATGTGATAATATGTGTATTATCAACCTATCACAAGGATTTGTACCAAGTTTCACGAAACACAAAGGAGTTGATTTCAGAATGCTTATGCTTTATTCTAGAAATTGCCATAACATAATTCCCCTTCGGGCCTTCAGCCAGCTGGACATAAAAATGTTGCAAAGTTCCTCTTTAACACCTTAATTTAGTTGTTTGGGGAATGATTGAATGCATGCTCTGCTGTTTGATATATATATGCACCAAACTTTTAAAAGCTCTTCCTTAGCTCAAAGTTGATTTTTCCACCTAATTTCTTTGAAATTAGTTTAACTATCATCCAAACAGAAAGACAAACCGAGAAATAAAAATGAAAATAACTTCTCTGTCAGATTATCTCACTAATATCCAATGACTCATCAGGATCTGCTCAGGAGAAATGTATGGCTCCGTTAGGATAATGATGAATATTGTAGAAGTATTCAGAGGGTATACCACTTTGTTTTTGTTTTATTTTTTACTGTTTTCTATTTGAAAAAGGAGATGTGGAAACAGAAGCGATGAATGGATTGGAACCTAAAGCAGCAAAGCACATCCACTGGAAGCAGGATAAAACAGGAGATTTCTTGGGAAAAAAGAAACAACTTTCAGGTGGGATGTTGGAAGGTCTCACTCACTTCAAGATCCAGAGTAATTGCTACAGAGGCAGCATTTCCTGACTCAGACATTTGGGCGCAGTGAACAGAATTAGCAGAAGGCTAGATAACGATCTGGTGAAGTTACAAGACATTATGGTAATAGAGAAAGAACAAGTGCGAACAAGTGAGTGCACAACATTTTCTGAGACATTCCTCCTTCAAATGGAGCAGGTTGAAACAGAGGAAAATTAGGTGGTTGGAGCAGAAGGAATAGAAGCAAAATGTAAAGAAATTGCTTCATTACAAACTGAAACATTTACAGTGACATTTAGTGAAGCGGGGAGTATGTATGAATAAATATGCATAATGTTGCCGGGAAGCATGGAGAGCATCTCAGGGGTAGGAGGGTGAGAGTGATGGCTCCTGAATTAATGATGAGGGAGTCGACTGTCTGTTTCTGTGCGTGTGCATGTTTCTGCTCATGTGACACCATTTAACTGCAAGTGCAACTCACTCTTGTAGCACCCCAATTTCACATCATCACTGATGGAAATTACCTAATCCCCGATACCTAATCAAGCGATCATTTTTGGAGACACACAGATTTGCAGTTGTCTGTGATGCCTAATTACATTTCTGGGAAGCCAGGGAGCAAACTGTCTGGCAAATTCCAATTTTTGGTGCTGATGTTTGGTTTCCTCCCCTCATCCCCCACCACCGCCTTTTTTGGGATGAGGGGTGGTGGGTAATGTTCTATTCAACATTTATTTTTTTCTTCCAGTTCAGAGCTGGAGATGATGAATATTGTACTGCTGATCATCAAACGCACAGAAGCCCCAGAGATCGGGGCAGCAGAGAAAGGGAGGGAACTGTCAGGCAGAAATGCTATGTAGGTCAATGAAGAATTGCACTGGGAAATTGCAATCTTTAGTTCACAGTCTGGAAGCTGATTTGATTTCCGGTGAATCCATCTGACTTGAATTATGAGAGATTACCCTCCTGAAAATCACCTTGGTGACTGCCGTAGAAACTCTGCTCTCCAGGGAATCTATAGAAGTATACAAACCACAGTATATAGGCTATTATGTCCTGTTAATGTCTATCAGAGCAGCTGCTAAATTGTGAGAGTGTGTCCTTCAGATGAAAGGTGGCTTGTAAAGTGAATGAATAATATTTTATTCAGTTTATTCACATTTGGCATCCAATTTGTTTGCAAACATCCCATATTTTCCACCCTGCACAAATCAGGGCACAGCATAGCGCAAGTGTGATCTTTAGTATGATGCTTACAGACATTTTAGCTTTTTGAAAAACTAAGGGAAAATGCACAAGTAAACAAACAGTCATGTAATGATAGGGCTGCGACGACTAATGAAAATCAGTCGACTAGTCAGGTACCATTAGTCATCGACTAGTCAGCGACTAAATTTGACATTGAATGAATTAAGCCAATTTTGCTTCTTCATGGTGAAACTCAAATGTGACATTTATGTTAACAAATATAGGCACAAAATGACAAATTAAAAAAACAGCATTTTCATGAAGACAATACTTGAATTAATTTACTAGGCATAGACTACTCGTTGGAGCTGACTAATTCACTTACGAAGGTTCACACACTTTCTTCACTGAGTGAAGGGACTGGTGGCAGTTCCAGCAGGTCTATTATTTTAAGGGTTAAATTAACTTAATGAATGGCTTTCGACAAGTTGTCTAATAAAAAGCAGTTGACTATTTGGATGTTAGTCGAAGTCGACATTTACAGCCAAGGACACACTCAAGTGGTTTCAGAGAATGAAGATAAAGTTGCTAGAATGTCCCAGCCAATCACCTGACTTGAATCCAATAGAAAATCTATGGAGTGAACTAAAGATGATGGTTCAGAGAAGAGGTCCACGGAACTTCCAATATTTGAAGACTGTTTGTGTGAAAGAATGGGCCAAAATGACACCTGAGCAATATATGTGACTAGTTTCTTCATACAAGAGGTGTCTTGAAGCTATCATTACCAAAAAGGCTTTTGTACAAAGTTTTAAATAGATTTCAGTAAGCGTGTTCAATAATTTTTCCATGTCATTCCATTTTTATTACACACAACTTAATTTCTGTACTATTTGCTTTGGTTTCTTTCCATCTATAGATTACTTGGGTTGTTACCGACATCTAGTGAAAATTTCTTGTCAATAGCCCCTTTAGATATAAACACACACTGTATATATACACACACACACACACACACATATGCATGCAATATATATATATATATATATATATATATATATATATATATATATATATATATATATATATATATATATATATATATATATAGTTGAATGGTATGTTCCAGCTTTCACCGATGTAAATATTAGTTCCATTGAAAGAATGTAAAAACATTCATTATTTGTTTTATATAACGGCTAAAATAGATCCTCATCATCTGACATTTTATTAATTCATAAACAACAGAAAAGTGACTTACATTTTGGTGTTCCACTGCTGCTAAAATCCAAATTGTAACGTGTAGTCCAGTGATGCTGTGCATTGACTTCGGGCTTCCAAAAAAAAAAAAAAAAAAAAGAGACTTTATGTAGTTCTTCAGTCCAGCCAAAAATTATGTCAGCTTTTCATGTGAACAGCTCTTCATGCATCCAGTCGGTTTACAGCGGAGTGGATTTTGTGTATTACAAGAATTAGCAGCATCTCTTAGCTTAATTAAATCATTGTGTCGTTGTTGTGCGTGCAAACACACACACACACACACACACACACACACACACACACACACACACACACACACACACACACAACGGGTTGGCACTTGTGCGCGTGTGTACTACCAAAAAAGACTGTGTACATCCTCAGTGCAGCGAAAAAAAAAAAAATCATGTCAGAAATGAGTCCAGCTTTTCATTCTTTCTTCCTGCTAACAGCCTCCAAACAGCAGAGTGGATTAGTTGTGTGTGTGTGTATGTGTGCGTTACCACAATTAGTGCATGTGTGGGCACGTGTGCATGCGTGAGCAAGTGTGCGCACGTGCACAAGGACGTGCGCGCGTGAGTGTGTGTGCATGTGTGTGCAGAGTGCAATGGTCCCAAACGTATAGAACCAAATTTGGACTCTAAATGCTCTCCTGCACACAAGTGCCAACCTGGTTGCACATGTGAGTGTGCGCGCATGGGGAACAATGAGCTAACTGACGCTGCTAATTCTTATAACACACACACACACACACACACACACACACACACACACACACACACACACACACACACACACACACACACACACACACACACACACACACACACACACACACACACACAGTCCACTCCGCTGGAAGCTGTCTGGATGCATGAAGAGCTCAGATGAAAAGCTGACATCATTTTTGGCTGGACTGAGGAACAACACAAAGTCTGGCTTAGACAATGACTCCTAGGAACAGACTAGGTGACAAACAACAGTTTGGCAACTACTGGAGAGACAGTTGACAGTATGGAAAGACATTGCATGGGACAGAATGGGTTAGCACCCCAGCCTGTGTCTTTTGTGTGAAAGAACTACAACAAGCTATAGAAAGCCCTAGAGAGAAATACCCCCAGGAGGTCCCGAGAGGGTGGATGATGAGATCTCCAATCAGACGAACCCAAGGTTAATGACTCATGCAAATGGACTGACGATGAGTATAACATGCACTTGCGGAAGGCTGTGTAAGAACCAACATGGCCTAAGAATACATCATGCTAGAATGAAATGTTTGGAGTAGGAGAGTCAGGTGCAATGCACAGGTCTTGGACCAGGTAAAATAAGCCCAATCCCTCTACGTACCAGAGTGTCCCAATTCTGGCAGTGTAGTTCCACAGCAGCAGATTAAGTGGCACCTAGCCAGCAAATACAGCGCAGGGATGCACTTTGACCAGGACCTGTCCAACATTATCCAAGTGTTGGCCAAAGGACATGCTGACAGTTGACTCTGAACAATAATCACCATCATCATCAGTTATACCTCAGAGAGATTTGGCCGGATAGAGAAGGGTAACACCAAACCATCTTTTACATCAGGAACTGCAGGGGCACCAAACTACACCAACTGCATCAAGTGGTGACCCTCTGCAGAGCAGAGTGGCACAGGATGCAATGAAGAGAGCAGCTTTCATTGCCAGTCTCTTCGGTTTAATGAAACAACTCCTCGGGGATAAGCAGAGTGGTCATCTTGAGTGATCAACAGAGGACTACTTCCTTCAGGACACCTTAAGCAATCCAATGAGGGAACAAGAGCTTGACACCAACAAAGCCCTCATCAACTCTGCCCCACCAACAACAGAGTTCAACATGAAGGAGCTGTGTCTGAAAGAGGTTGAGGAGACAGCTCGAACATCATCTACTCCAGGCCCCAGTGGTGTACCCTATCTTGTCTAAAAGTAATGCCCAGAGCTTCTCCAGCACGATGGAAAATCTTGAAGGTGATGTAGTGAAGAGGGAGAGTTGCAGACCAGTGGAAGTGTGCTGAGGGAGTTTGGATTCCAAAAGATGAAAATTTGAGAAACATTAGCCACTTCTGGATGATCTCACTGCTGAGTGTGGAAGTGAAGGTGTTTTTTAGCATTGTCTCTCAAAGTTTGACCGAGTTCCTCCTGAAGAACAACTCCATCGGCCCCGCAGTTCAGTTGGAGCACATGGGTGTAGTCACGTAGCTCTTCAGACAGGCTCATAAGAACAGAGGTGGCCTTGCTGTGTTGTGGTTGGACTTTGCCAATACCTATGGTTCCATACCACACAAATTGGTCAAGCTCACACTACACTGCCACTACGTTCCCAGTAAGATCAAGGATCTGATCCTGGATTACTGCAGTAATTTCAGGCTGAGGGTCGCTTCTGAGTTAGAAACATCAGAATGGCATTGTCTGGGCAAAGGCATAATAACAGGCTTTCTCTATTCTTTTTGCCCTTGCTATGAACATGGTGTTCAAGTCAGCTAAGGTGGAATTCAGAGGGTCCCTGACTAAGTCTGGTGTACAAAAGCCCCCGATAAGAACCTACATGGATGACCTTACCATTTCTACAGCATCAGTCCCAGGGAGCAGGTGGCTTTTACAAGGACTTGAGAGACTCATCACCTGGACAAGGATGAGTTTTAAGCCCTCCAAATCAAGGTCTATGATGTTGAAGAAGAGGAAGGTGACTGGGAAATTCCGGTTATCAAACTCAGGAACTGTCATTCCATCCATCACAGAACAGCCAGCCAAGAGTTTGGGGAAGCTCTTTGATTCAACCCTGAAAGACATCGTTGCCATCCAGAAGTCCACCCAAGAGCTTGGTACTTGGCTCGCCAAGGTTGACAGGCCTGGTAAATTTAAAGCCTGGATCTATCAGCACTCCAACCATTCCCAAATCTTGTGGCCTCTGCTGGTCTATGCAGTCCCAATTACAACAGTTAAGACCTTCGAACGGAAGATCAGTGGCTGGCCATTCCATGCAGCCTCACCAGCGCAGCACTTTATGGTACAAGCAACACCTTGCAGCTACCGTTCAGTGGTCTCACTGAAGAGTTCATGGTGACACACACATGAGAAGCCCTACAGTACCAGCACTCCAAGGACACTACTACTTTCCAAAGACCCAGGTCAGCAAGGCCAAAGGCAAGGAGAGACTTCATCTACTTCAGGAAGAGGTCCAAGGATGGTAGGACTCCATCAACAGGGAGCATGGACAAAGGTGAAGCGTATGCTGCAGCACAGGATTACCTGGTCGAACATAATGCAGGCAGACTTCTTTTGTGTCCAATTCCTGCTGCATGCAGTCTACGATGCCCTACCAAGCCCAGCAAATCTCCATGTCTGGGTAAAGAGCAAGACACCTTCCAGCCCATTTTGCTCTGGAAGAGGCTCATTAGAACATCTCCTCAGCAGCTGCCCAAAAGTTATTGCAGATGGCCACTATCGCTGGTGCCATAACCAGGTGCTTAAGTCAGTTTTTGAGAGCTTGGTCACTGCCATCAACACCAGAAAACATTACCATGCCCCAAAGAAGTCAGTCAGCTTCATTAAAGCTGGAGAGTAACCCTGGGGCACAGGCAAAATCAATAGACCTCCTCTATGTATTCTATGCAGACCTAACGGCATACAGGACACATACCATAGAAAGAAAGCAGGAGATTGCCATCCCAACCACCCACCAGGGCACAATCCACAGGCACCCCGGGGCACCGCCATACCCCTTAAGGTCAATGATCCTGCACTGGAGCCAACCAGCTAGACTATGCTGACATCATTGTTTAACTTCTCTAGAGTCGCCTCAATAGAACTAGCTAACTATTTCCAACATTATTTCTCTTCACATGTTAGCCTGTTCGTCAACCACTGATAAAGCTGATGTCTAAGAGCAACAATTATAAAGGTACATAGCACAATATTTACCTCCCCTGAGTAGAAACAGGGAGACCACACCACACTTACTTTAATCACTTGCTGCTGGTAAATTTCTCTCTGCTGTTCAAAAACCTACACTACGATCATGAAACTGAACTCAGCACCAAATTATTCTAAGTAGACAATACAATAATTTGTAATAAAGGAAATAAAAAAAATCCATTGACCATTAAATTACCTCAAATAAAGGTTTATGTTCCAGAAGACTTTCTTGAACCAGTTCAGAGCCTTGATGTTAGAGTTTAAAACTCATTGCAACATTTTATCATTAAAGCACACACAGTGTGCTTTCTTCATTGTGCTAGACTGAACAACAGATTTTAATGTGTGTTGATTGAATGCAAGGTTGAACTCTCCTTGAACCCGTTCAGGTCAAAGTTGACATTGTACAACTGGAGTCACTATAGATTAATGCATGCATCAAGGTCATGTTTTAATGTCTCAGTGAGCTTTCTTCATCACAATTTTCTTCATCAAACCCATTTCAGTGAAATATATCATAGGCTGGACCTGGGTGTGTCCCTGGTCTAGATGATGGTTGTGAAGGCGTGTCACTTGATGGATGCTACCTCTTTCAGGTTAACACTGGTGTCTCATCTGAAATGGTAATCAGTTACTGAAAAGTGAGTAATGAAACAGCTGATTATTTTGTTCAGTACTCTCACTATATATTCAGTGTGCCCCAAAGGAAAATTAAGTACAATATTAGAGTTATTCATATTTTGGAAAAAAAAATACGTATACTATATATATTGTTTTGCAGCATTTTTCTCAAGTATGTTTGGCTCAAAATCAGAATCTGCTTATTTCATGTTGTCCTTCAAGTCAGTTTGTTCAGTTAATGTTTGCTTATATTGTAGCAGAAAGTAACAGAAGGTCTCAGTGGCCTTGAGATTGTTCAAACCTTATGAGAACCTTTGTCCACCAAATTCTTAACATGGTAAACAGAGCTCTGTGAAATGGCAAGCTGTGCCACAGTTAGCGGTCAGGTCACATTATGGGCAAGTGCCAGTACTATATGTCGCTGCTTCCGCACCCTCATACAGTAGAACTGGTTCTGGTGAGAACAACCACCCAGGTAGACCTGTGGTCCATATTTTTCTTCAGAAAGCATTGTGTCTGCTTCAGTTAAGTTCTAAAGTTATCACAAAACCAACTTGATAAAACATTAACCTACTTTCCACATAGTGTGATGGAGGACACAGTGTAAGTGCAATATGCCCTTGCTAGTTTCCTCTTGACACAGTTACACCCATGTTTTTTAAATAGCAAATGCATTTGCACTTACTTACCTGTGTGCTCATGAGTATGCTGGTGTTAAAATGGGGTAGGACCAAATGTAGTGTTGGTGCAGTTGGATGCAGATTGGTACATCACACTGCAATAAAATTTAACTGAAAACAAAAATTTAAAATGATACAAAAGTCTACTGCTGTGGCACTAAGCTAGTCTTTTCATGTTGTCAACCCACCCCCATACCTAGCTCCCCCATAACCTTGAGTCTGTCCCTGTGCGGTGACTAAGACGGGAGTGACCTGTTCTTCACATATGTGAGTGGGTCTCACCTATCTGCTGTTGGGAAAGGTGTCATCAGTTTCCCCAACGTGGTTGACTCATTTCTTGCTCCATCCATTGTCCCTGCGACCAGCTTTATCACTCCACCTGGACTCCCTCTCTGCAGTGTCTTCTCTCCAGCAGCCAGCCCACACTTGACACAGTCAGTTCAAGTTTTGTTAAAAGATGGAAAACATGTATACAGTCCATTGTGGTGTGCAACACTGCCTACTGCTATACACCAATACCCAACTTAAAATCCCTTAAATACATGCGTAACACTACAGTGATGGACACATACAAAGTTTTAATAAGTTTGTACCACATTTCTATGGTAATCTGCTTCCTCCTCTGAGATGCACCAAGATGGGTTGCCACAGAGTTCAGATGCAATGGGGATGGGGTGGAGGATGGTTGTTTGGAGGAGGATGAAGAGGTGCTGAAATGCTTCACTTTAGGGAGCTTTGGTGTATAACTGCTACTCCCATTCACATGCTATGACACTTTGTGTGCAGATCCCTTGCGTCGCCAGGAAACTTCTCAATTCCAACTTTTCCTTCTAGACAGTAATGTGACAATTGCTGTTGCACATGTCTGTTAAAGGGAATGACAGGTGAATATTGTTTGATTTCATATCATTCCCTGCCATGTCATGTCATCCCCTTCCAGCCTGTATGGCTGGAAAGGGATATGGAATTACACTCTATTTGTACATAGGTGTGTCAGAAAAGAAACTGGACTGGGGTCACAAAAAATTTATGTCACATCCAAACTACAAGTTTTCCCCTTCGAAATAATCCCCCTTAAGTCTAACATACTTTCTCATTCTTCTCTGCCATGTCTCCATGCACTCCTGGAAGGATTCTTCCAGGATTCTCCACAGCATCATCATTATGGTCCTCTTGATGGTTTCCATGTCTGGAAAACATGTACCCTTGATGAACCCCTTGAGTTTTGTGAAAAGGAAAAAAATCACATGGAGCCAGATTGGGTGAGTAGGGAGGTTAATGCAACACAGCGATGTTCTCAGCAAGGAACTGCTGGATACTCAGGGTATTGTGAGGTGGAGTGCTGTTGTGGTGACGCAGCCATGAGTTGTCCTGCCACAACTCTTGCCTCTTCTCATGCACTGAACGAAGCAGACGCCAGGGGATCTCTTTGATGACACACCCGCCGAGGATCAAACTCTGGTTATTGGCGACTCTGTTTTGAGAAATGTGAAGTTAGCGACACCAGCAACCATAGTCAATTGTCTTCCGGGGGCCAGAGCAGGCGACATTGAAGGAAATATGAAACTGCTGGCTAAGGCTAAGCGTAAATTTGGTAAGATTGTAATTCACGTCGGCAGTAATGACACCCGGTTACGCCAATCGGAGGTCACTAAAATTAACATTAAATCGGTGTGTAACTTTGCAAAAACAATGTCGGACTCTGTAGTTTTCTCTGGGCCCCTCCCCAATCGGACCGGGAGTGACATGTTTAGCCGCATGTTCTCCTTGAATTGCTGGCTGTCTGAGTGGTGTCCAAAAAATGAGGTGGGCTTCATAGATAATTGGCAAAGCTTCTGGGGAAAACCTGGTCTTGTTAGGAGAGACGGCATCCATCCCACTTTGGATGGAGCAGCTCTCATTTCTAGAAATCTGGCCAATTTTCTTAAATCCTCCAAACCGTGACTATCCAGGATTGGGACCAGGAAGCAGAGTTGTAGTCTTACACACCTCTCTGCAGCTTCTCTCCCCCTGCCATCCCCTCATTACCCCATCCCCGTAGAGACGGTGCCTGCTCCCAGACTACCAATAACCAGCAAAAATCTATTTAAGCATAAAAATTCAAAAAGAAAAAATAATATAGCACCTTCAACTGCACCACAGACTAAAACAGTTAAATGTGGTCTATTAAACATTAGGTCTCTCTCTTCTAAGTCCCTGTTGGTAAATGATATAATAATTGATCAACATATTGATTTATTCTGCCTAACAGAAACCTGGTTACAGCAGGATGAATATGTTAGTTTAAATGAGTCAACACCCCCGAGTCACACTAACTGTCAGAATGCTCGTAGCACGGGCCGGGGCGGAGGATTAGCAGCAATCTTCCATTACAGCTTATTAATTAATCCAAAACCCAGACCGAGCTTTAATTCATTTGAAAGCTTGTCTCTTAGTCTTGAAAATCCAAATTGGAAGTCCCAAAAACCAGTTTTATTTGTTATTATCTATCGTCCACCTGGTCGTTACTGTGAGTTTCTCTGTGAATTTTCAGACCTTTTGTCTGACTTAGTGCTTAGCTCAGATAAGATAATTATAGTGGGCGATTTTAACATCCACACAGATGCTGAGAATGACAGCCTCAACACTGCATTTAATCTATTATTAGACTCTATTGGCTTTGCTCAAAAAGTAAATGAGTCCACCCACCACTTTAATCATATCTTAGATCTTGTTCTGACTTATGGTATGGAAATAGAAGACTTAACAGTATTCCCTGAAAACTCCCTTCTGTCTGATCATTTCTTAATAACATTTACATTTACTCTGATGGACTACCCAGCAGTGGGGAATAAGTTTCATTACACTAGAAGTCTTTCAGAAAGCGCTGTAACTAGGTTTAAGGATATGATTCCTTCTTTATGTTCTCTAATGCCATATACCAACACAGTGCAGAGTAGCTACCTAAACTCTGTAAGGGAGATAGAGTATCTCGTCAGTAGTTTTACATCCTCATTGAAGACAACTTTGGATGCTGTAGCTCCTCTGAAAAAGAGAGCTTTAAATCAGAAGTGTCTGACTCCGTGGTATAACTCACAAACTCGTAGCTTAAAGCAGATAACCCGTAAGTTGGAGAGGAAATGGCGTCTCACTAATTTAGAAGATCTTCACTTAGCCTGGAAAAAGAGTCTGTTGCTCTATAAAAAAGCCCTCCGTAAAGCTAGGACATCTTTCTACTCATCACTAATTGAAGAAAATAAGAACAACCCCAGGTTTCTTTTCAGCACTGTAGCCAGGCTGACAAAGAGTCAGAGCTCTATTGAGCTGAGTATTCCATTAACTTTAACTAGTAATGACTTCATGACTTTCTTTGCTAACAAAATTTTAACTATTAGAGAAAAAATTACTCATAACCATCCCAAAGACGTATCGTTATCTTTGGCTGCTTTCAGTGATGCCGGTATTTGGTTAGACTCTTTCTCTCCGATTGTTCTGTCTGAGTTATTTTCATTAGTTACTTCATCCAAACCATCAACATGTTTATTAGACCCCATTCCTACCAGGCTGCTCAAGGAAGCCTTACCATTATTTAATGCTTCGATCTTAAATATGATCAATCTATCTTTGTTAGTTGGCTATGTACCACAGGCTTTTAAGGTGGCAGTAATTAAACCATTACTTAAAAAGCCATCACTTGACCCAGCTATCTTAACTAATTATAGGCCAATCTCCAACCTTCCTTTTCTCTCAAAAATTCTTGAAAGGGTAGTTGTAAAACAGCTAACTGATCATCTGCAGAGGAATGGTCTATTTGAAGAGTTTCAGTCAGGTTTTAGAATTCATCATAGTACAGAAACAGCATTAGTGAAGGTTACAAATGATCTTCTTATGGCCTCGGACAGTGGACTCATCTCTGTGCTTGTTCTGTTAGACCTCAGTGCTGCTTTTGATACTGTTGACCATAAAATTTTATTACAGAGATTAGAGCATGCCATAGGTATTAAAGGCACTGCGCTGCGGTGGTTTGAATCATATTTGTCTAATAGATTACAATTTGTTCATGTAAATGGGGAATCTTCTTCACAGACTAAAGTTAATTATGGAGTTCCACAAGGTTCTGTGCTAGGACCAATTTTATTCACTTTATACATGCTTCCCTTAGGCAGTATTATTAGACGGTATTGCTTAAATTTTCATTGTTACGCAGATGATACCCAGCTTTATCTATCCATGAAGCCAGAGGACACACACCAATTAGCTAAACTGCAGGATTGTCTTACAGACATAAAGACATGGATGACCTCTAATTTCCTGCTTTTAAACTCAGATAAAACTGAAGTTATTGTACTTGGCCCCACAAATCTTAGAAACATGGTGTCTAACCAGATCCTTACTCTGGATGGCATTACCCTGACCTCTAGTAATACTGTGAGAAATCTTGGAGTCATTTTTGATCAGGATATGTCATTCAAAGCGCATATTAAACAAATATGTAGGACTGCTTTTTTGCATTTACGCAATATCTCTAAAATCAGAAAGGTCTTGTCTCAGAGTGATGCTGAAAAACTAATTCATGCATTTATTTCCTCTAGGCTGGACTATTGTAATTCATTATTATCAGGTTGTCCTAAAAGTTCCCTGAAAAGCCTTCAGTTAATTCAAAATGCTGCAGCTAGAGTACTGACGGGGACTAGAAGGAGAGAGCATATTTCACCCATATTGGCCTCTCTTCATTGGCTTCCTGTTAATTCTAGAATAGAATTTAAAATTCTTCTTCTTACTTATAAGGTTTTGAATAATCAGGTCCCATCTTATCTTAGGGACCTCGTAGTACCATATCACCCCAATAGAGCGCTTCGCTCTCAGACTGCAGGCTTACTTGTAGTTCCTAGGGTTTGTAAGAGTAGAATGGGAGGCAGAGCCTTCAGCTTTCAGGCTCCTCTCCTGTGGAACCAGCTCCAATTCAGATCAGGGAGACAGACACCCTCTCTACTTTTAAGATTAGGCTTAAAACTTTCCTTTTTGCTAAAGCTTATAGTTAGGGCTGGATCAGGTGACCCTGAACCATCCCTTAGTTATGCTGCTATAGACGTAGACTGCTGGGGGGTTCCCATGATGCACTGTTTCTTTCTCTTTTTGCTCTGTATGCACCACTCTGCATTTAATCATTAGTGATCGATCTCTGCTCCCCTCCACAGCATGTCTTTTTCCTGGTTCTCTCCCTCAGCCCCAACCAGTCCCAGCAGAAGACTGCCCCTCCCTGAGCCTGGTTCTGCTGGAGGTTTCTTCCTGTTAAAAGGGAGTTTTTCCTTCCCACTGTAGCCAAGTGCTTGCTCACAGGGGGTCGTTTTGACCGTTGGGGTTTTACATAATTATTGTATGGCCTTGCCTTACAATATAAAGCGCCTTGGGGCAACTGTTTGTTGTGATTTGGCGCTATAGAAAAAAATTGATTGAAAATTGATTGATTGATGCTGGTTGATCGTCTGACCCTGTGGCAAGAACTCCATGTGGATAATGCCCCTCACATCGGAGAACTCATTCTAGATGAGTTTACAGTAACTTTGGACTTCAACTGTCTTGCTTTTTTCTGCCTTGGTGACTCCAGGCTCTTCTGTTGTGAAAGTGTCGTGACACGGACCCACAACAGGGGGCGTTAATGAACAGACAATGGATAAGCCAAAAGTAACAATTTAATGTTGTGAATCGCACAACGACGTACAGACAATAACAATATGGTGGACTGTCAATCATATACCAGGTGACGTGTGGGCAGGCTCGACGATAGAAGACGCCTGGCGAGAGAAGAGCCGGATCCCCACACAGCTTCCACCACCAACGGAGCTGAAGAACACCAGAGCCGCCAAGCCCTGCGCCCCAGGTGGCCGCTGTCTTCAGCAGTCAGACCCGGTACTGCTGGCAGAGAACAGAGACAGTCCTGATGAGTGTGAGTTCGCACACTCAGTAATCCCACAGTCAGTGTTTAGTTAGGAGGGAGCACCTCCACCTCCAATCACACACTCGTGCAGCTCCTGTTTAACCACTTATCTGGTTTGGGGTGTAAGGCGAAGCCGTCGCTGATCACACCAAACGCCAATCACACAGATAAGGACACACCACAGGAAAACGGCTGCAAAGAAGTTCAGATTATTACTCAATGTTTTGAGTCAGCAGAGAAAATTACCTGAATGGTAGCTGATTTCTCGTCGGGGAGGTGGAGTTGCAGTCCGGCCTTTATGGTGGTGGTGATGAGTAGTGGATGAGTGACAGCTGGTACGGATGATGTGTGACAGCTGTCACTCCTGGTCGCTCCGACGCCCTCTCGTGCTTGAAGCCCGCACTTCAAGCAGGGCGCCATCTTGTGGTGGTGGGCCAGCAGTACCTCCTCTTCGGCGGCCCACACAACACTCTTCTATTGAAGGCTCTAGGGCATGGTCTCTGAGTCATACTCAAAAGCTCGAGGATGTCCTGACACCTGTATGTGGTGCTCCTTCTGGTCATCATTCAGCAATTTCTGCAACATCTTCATGCAGATCTTCCGCATGCCTAAATCTTCTGTGATAATCTTCCAGACTCCAGGGGTCATCATTCACATCCTTGCATCTCTCTCTATACTCCCTGGATTTTACGGCACACGGTGATGCAACCTGCTAGTCCCTACCCCACTGAAAGCTCACAAAGCACACAAAGTTCTATTACTTTTCTGTGAATCCTCTCAACTGCTGTTGTTTGCTCTCTGCTTTGTTTGTTGCTGAGCGGGAGGAGGGGAGAGGGAGGTTTTAGAAGCTGAGCTGTTTGAGAGAGCTCTCTTCCGCAGTGTTCTAGTAGCGGTAAATTTCTGCCCGGCTCTCGGGTTCAAAACTCTGTTCATCGATTCTGGATTTCCAAAATATTAAATGAATTGCTGCTGAAAATTTGTGCTAAAAAGTGAGCCACTTCACTTTCTTGAGGCTGTGAAACGCCAGCTCATCATAAAGCTGAGGAGGAGAAGCTGAACAGAGATTCTGTCTGCTGAAAGAGAAAAAAGCCTGCATTAAAATACTGCGCGTGAGCATCACTGATGATATATTTATTTTACAGTTGAAAGGCTTTGTGTTTCCAAAAAGTTCAAAGTTTGTGCAGCACAAAAACAGCGAAAGAGAGAGAGACAGAGGGAGAGAGAAAGCAAGCGAGAGAGAGTGAGCGAGAGACAGAGGACTTAATTTTTAATTTTTACTCTGTAACACTTGCTTTGACAATGTAAACACGTCTCCCATATCAATAATGCTCCACTGAAATTGAGAAGGAGAGACAGACAGACAGAGAGACAGATAGAGAGAGAGTGCTGTCTCCTTTTTAAGAAACTCCTCATAGAAAATCAACAATAATGATAATAATCCCCGCGACCCTTAGATGGACTAAGCAGTAGAAGATGAATGAATGAATGATAATAATAATTTTAAAGCAAACAGAGCTCTGGTGTCGGCTTGGAAAAGGATTGGTACTGGCAGATATCCAAATTCAGGAATCAGGATCGGGCCGGAAGTAAAAAATTGTGGATCTGTGTATCCCTAATGCTGCGTTCACACCGGGCGCGACACGAGCGACTGCAGCCACAGGTTGCCATGTAATTCCTATGTAATGACGTGTTTTGGCGCTAAACTGTGCAGCGCGATGTGATGGATGCGAGTGAAGCAATTTTGAGTGTTTTGCGTGTGTGTAGCGCGATATTGCGTCACGTCAAGTCACATCGTGTTGCCCTCCTCCCCAAGTTGAAAAATCTGAACTTTTTTGTCTCTTCGTGCCGCGATGACCAATCAGGGACTGAATATGTAGTGATATGGAGATGTCTGGAGTGAACATGTCCTGTCTCTGGTAGCAGCCTGTGAGCAGGACGTATGTCTCTTTTGTCCTTTATTTCACAATTATGAGAGAGTTTTTGGAGCAAGCAGCAGCACCACAGCAGGGAGAGCGGAGTTTCTTTTTGTTTTTATTTTACGTGCACGCACGAGGGAATCGTCCATGGAGATTATTTTACTTATTAACTACACAGATGTATAATAAAGCAAATGGTGACTGGTTTCTAAACACAATTATGACAGAGTTTTTTTGGGAAAGAGAGAGGAGCAGCCTCACAGCAAGCAGCGGAGTTTCTTTCTTTCTTTTTTTCTTTTACATGCGCACGCGAGCGAATCGTCTGTGGAGAATATTTTATTAATTAACTACACAGATGTATAATAAAACAAATGGTGACTGGTTTCTAAGCACAATTATGACAGAGTGTTTTCGGAAAAGAGCGAGGACCAGCCTCACAGCAAGCAGCAGAGTTTCTTTCTTTCTTTTTTTTTTTCGTGCGCGCGCGAGCAAATCATCTGTGGAGAATATTTTATTAATTAACTACACAGATGTATAATAAAACAAATGGTGACTGGTTTCTAAACACAATTATGACAGAGTTTTTTTGGGGGGGAAAGAGCAAGGAGCAGCCTCACAGCAAGCAGCGGAGTTTCTTTCTTTCTTTCTTTCTTTTTTACGTGCGCGTGCGAGTGAATCATCTGTGGAGAATATTTTATTAATTAACTACACAGATGTATAATAAAACAAATGGTGACTGGTTTCTAAACACAATTATGACAGTTTTTTTGGGAAAGAGCAAGGAGCAGCTTCACAGCAAGCAGCGGAGTTTCTTTCTTTCTTTTATTTTCTTTTACGTGCGCGCACGAGTGAATCATCTGTGAAGAATATTTTATTAATTAACTACACAGATGTATAATAAAACAAATGGTGACTGGTTTCTAAACACAATTATGACAGAGTTTTTTGGGGGAAGAGCGAGCTGCAGCAAGCAGCGGAGTTTCTTTTTTTTTTTTTAATTGTTTACATGTGCACGCGTGAACGGGACAGTTGGTCCTCAAACTGGGTCCCGCAGAAGCGGAAGGACCGCTGAAAGCGGCCATCATCCAGACGCAGCTCCTGCAGCAAATAATGATACTCTCTGTATTGGGAGCTTTTCATAACAACTCGCTCCGTGTGATCAAGGTCCATCATGATGACTTAACGCCGAGCGGAATGGAAGCTCCTCCTATTTGATGATGCACCGGGGCGAATTTTCGCAGCATAAGTCCACCCAAGCAGAGCGACACACCGGGCGAAGGAGGGGCGTCCGTCGCCACACGACCCCCGCAAATTTGTAGCGCCCGGTGTGAACGCGCCATAATACAAACAGTATGGCACTCTCTGGTAAATCTGTATGGAGTAGACAGTTCTCAATAACTGAGTGACTGTGCAAGAAGGAGAAGAGTGAGGAAAGACACCCAGAAGAAGACACCCAAAAGAAGGTATGGGCTTCTGTGGCTGTGATTGGAGAACTTGTGCATAATGCAAGTTTTGCATTTTATATAACCAGTTATACAGCTTCATGATGAAGTGGTATAGAGGAGGATCTTCTTCAAAAGAAGACCCAAAACTTCAGCTGCAATTTGCCAGAAGGTACATCTGAGATGCAAGCCTAGATTTGGTGTTTTGTTGAAAGCAAATCCTATTCATGTATCCATTCCCTGACTTGTGTGAAGAAAACTGGCAATAAAGCTGTTTTAAATGAATAAAAAAAATCTATTGAAAACATCAAAAAATTGAAACTTTTGTCAAAAACTCATATTTCTATCAATATCCCACATCTCATCTGGGTATACAATACTATATGTGTTGATCCTTAATTTGGACAATCGCATGATTTTCCCAGGGAGGGGTAATCAAATATCAAGGTGCAAAACATTACAGGTGTGTCTTGTTATGCCCAAAACATACCCATGATGAATTAGGTGGCTCAATACAACTGCTTTCCTTCCCTACACTCAACTTTGTGCTCAGGTTTCAATGTAATATACTGTAATGGCAAAGTGAAGTTGGACGTGGCCCAAATGATGTGTGACAAAAGTCATGGCTTTTTCATAACTTTGGTGATGGTTTCACAATGTCTTCTGACTGGCTGATGTCACTGGCCTCTATGTGATTTCTGCTTTCTTCTCAGGCCTTGTTGACCTTTAGCTAATGACAAAAAAAAAAAACCTTGTCATGTAAAGCAAGACAATTACCGTTATTGGTTTAGCAGATTTTTATTTTATTTATTTATTTATTTATTTATTTTTATCTCTGAGACTGGTAACAGTCACACTGTCTCTTTGTGTGTCTCTCTTCCTTCATAAACCTTGTCTTAAAATAGTGACTGTTCCCTCAAATCAAATCAAAACCAGAATGGGCACTCAGACACTTGACAAAAATTCATGCAAAATATGTATTTGTGATTCAGTGACACCATAATACACTGCTCAAAAAAAAAAAAATTAAAGATGCACTTTGAAAACACAACAGATCTCAGTGGGGGGAGATCATGCTGGATACCTGTTATTGACTGGGTAATGTGTTAACAAAAGCATGCCATATCTGCTGAAGAAATGAAAATTGGCATCTGAGAGAGGCAGAGGTGGGACAAAGTCACCAGCAAGTCACTCTCAAGTCATGAATCTGCAAGTCTCAAGTCATAATGGCCACCAATTGTTTGCAAGCTGACTTGAGACTTGCAGATTAATGACTTGAGAATGACTTGACAGTGACTTCGTCCCTCCTCTTGGGAGAGTGCTGAATTCAGAGACACTCTGAAAATCAAAGTGAAAAAAAAAAAAGATCTGGCAGGCTTGTCCATTTTGCAAAAATTTTGTTACACCAACTCAAAATGGTACTCATAGAGTTTGTATGGCCTCTACATGCTCATGTGCATGCCTGACCACATTGGGGCGTGCTCCTAATGAGTCAACGGATGTCTCATAAGGTCCAGATCCTGGTCCAAATCTCCTCCTAGATCTGGACCAGAGTATCACTTAGCTCCTAGACAGTGTGAGGTGCAACCTGGTGGCATCAGATGAACAGAAACATAATTTCCCACAGGTGTTCTACTGGATTTAGGTCAGGTGGCAGTCAATGTTATCAATTCCTTCATCCCCGAGGACCTGCCTGCATACTCTCACCACATGAAACCCGGCATTGTCCTGCACCAAGAGGAACCTATGACTGACTCCTGCACCAAGAGGAACCTATGACCCACTGCACCAGCGTAGCATTTGACAGTGGGTCCAAGGATTTCATCCCAATTCCTAATAGCAGTCAGGATGCCATTGTCTAGCCTGTAGAGGTCTGTACGTCCTTCCAGGGATATGCCTCCCCAGACCATCACTGACCCACCACCAAACCAGTCATGCTGAATGATGTTGCAGGCAGCATAATGTTCTTCATGGCATCTTCCAGACCCTTTCATGTCTGTCACATGTGTTCAGGTTGAACCTGCTCTCATCTGTGAATAGCACAGGGCGCCAGTGGCGGACCTGCCAATTCTGGTGTTATACGACAAATGCCAATCAAGCTGCACTGTGCGAGCCAGTGAGCACAGGGCTCACTACAGGACACCGTGCTCTCAGGCCACCCTCCTGAAGTCTGTTTCTGATTGTTTAGTCAAAGACATTCACACCAGTGGCCTGCTGGGGGTCATTTTGTCGGGATCTGACAGAGCTCATCCTGTTCTTCCTCCTTGCACAAAGGAGCAGATACCAGGTCCTGCTGATGGGTTAAGGACCTTCTACAGCCCTGTTCAGCCATCCTAGAGTCAGAAATGATGAAGAGGGAAAATGTCAGTGGCCCCCATCTGTAAAATCATTCCTATTTTGGTGTTGTCTCATTGATGCCCGTTCGTCCACCTGCTGTTAATTTCATTAACACCAAAGCAGCAGAAACTGATTAACAACCCCCCTCTGCTACTTAACTAACCAGATCAATATCAAAGAAGTTGAACTGACTTGAAGCTATACTCTGAGTGTTCCTTTAATTTTTTTGAGCAGTGGTGTTGTTTTGTGTGGCCTTGACATTTATTTGATAATTTCTGTCCAAATCTGTACCACTTTATATTTGACTGACACACAACCCATCAACCATGTTTAATCCATGCTCGCACCAAACTGTTTAATTGTTGTGAGCTTGTGTTTGACCTTTCAAGGTCACCTGAGGTCAATGTTCATGTGTACAAAAGAAAGATATATGACTTCATATTAGTATTTAATAGTAACCATAGTTGTATCTGTAACCAACACCTTGGAAGAACCAGTATGAGGACAAAAAGTTGACTTCACTTTTAAACGTTTTCACAAAATGTCACCATTTTGTTGGCTGACTCTCAGTTTTACACACACACACACACACACACACACACACACACACACACACACACACACACACACACACACACACACACACACACACACACACACACACACACACACACACACACACACACACACACACACAAATTAAATATACAGTGCATCCAGAAAGTATTCACAGTGCTTGACTTTTTCCACATTTTGTTTTATGTAACAGCTGAGTGGATCCTTGTCATTTGATTGGTGCTTTGTATGTCACATGACACAGATTATTCATCTCATTTGTATTGCATTTCATTTAGAGTGCAGTTTGGTTTCATTTAGAGTGCAAATTTGGTTCCATACGTTTGGTACCATTGCACTCTGCACTCTGCACTCACACACACACACACACACACACACACACACACACACACACACACACACACACACACACACACACACACACACACACACACACACACACACTCGCACACACACAAAAAACATCCATTGTGCTGTCAGCCATCTGGAGGCTGTTTGCAGGAATTTAGAAGGAAAAGCTGGACTAATTTCTGAAGTGATTTTTTTTTCGCTGCACTGCAGAAGTACACAGTCTTTTTTTTTTTGTAGTACAAGCACGCACAAACGCCAACCCGGTTGTGTGAGTGCACGCGCACACCGCAATTTGATTGAGCTAACTGATGGTGCTTGTTCTTGTAACACACACACATACACAAAATCCACTCCGCTGTAAGCCGTCTGGATGCAGGAAGAGCTGTTCAGATGAAAAGCTGAAAAGCTGATGTGATTTTTGGCTGGACTGAGGAAATACACAGTCTTTTTTTTTTTTGGAAGTCTGAAGTCAGTGCACTGCATCATGAACTACATCTTCACAATTTTGACTTTAGCAGCAGTGGAACGCCAAAATGTAAGTCCCTTTTCTGTTGTTTATAAAATATCAAATGACAAGGATCTATTTTAGCATTACGAGGGCTGTCAATAAAGTATAGGTCCTTTTTATTTTTTTCAAAAACTATATGGATTTCATTCATATGTTTTTACGTCAGACATGCTTGAACCCTCGTGTGCATGCGTGAGTTTTTCCACGCCTGTCGGTGACGTCATTCGCCTGTGAGCACTCCTTGTGGGAGGAGTCGTCCAGCCCCTCGTCAGAATTCCTTTGTCTGAGAAGTTGCTGAGAGACTGGCGCTTTGTTTGATCAAAAATTTTTCTAAACCTGTGAGACACATCGAAGTGGACATGGTTCGAAAAATTAAGCTGGTTTTCAGTGAAAATTTTAACGGCTGATGAGAGATTTTGAGGTGATACTGTCGCTTTAAGGACTTCCCACGGTGCGAGATGGCACGCAGCGCTCTCAGGCGCCGTCGTCAGCCTGTTTCAAGCTGAAAACCTCCACATTTCAGGCTCTATTGATCCAGGACGTCGTGAGAGAACAGAGAAGTTTCAGAAGAAGTTGGTTTCAGCATTTCATCCGGATATTCCACTGTTAAAGGAGATTTTTTTAATGAAAGACGTGCGGACGGGTCCGTGCGTCGGGACGCAGCCGGCGCGGTGCGACGGCACAGGAAAAACACCTCCGTGTTGATAACCATTTGTAAAATCCAGGCGACTTTTGATGGCTTTCAGTGGAGTGAGTATATGAGAAATTGTTTAACAGCTGGACATGTTCCAACTTGTCCTTAAGGCTTCCAACAGAGGTGTTTTTCCTGTGGCGGAGCGTCGCGGCGGCTGCGAGCCGACAGGCGTGGAAAAACTCACGCATGCGCACGAGGGTTCAAGCATGTCTGATGTAAAAACATGAATGAAATCCATATAGTTTTTGAAAAAAATAAAAAGGACCTATACTTTATTGACAGACCTCGTATATAAAACAAATAATGAATGTTTTTACATTCTTTCAATGGAATGAATATTTAATGCGGTGAAAGCTGGAACATACCATACAACTCAGCTTCGCCTCATTGAATGGTATGTTCCAGCTTACACCTCATGAAATATTCATACCATTGAACTCATAAACATTCATTATTTGGATAATGTTACAGCCTCATTCTAAAATGACATTGTACATACAATACCCCATAATGACAATGTGAAAAAAGTTTTTGTTGAGATTTTTGCAAATTGATTCAAAATAAATAATAAAAAAAAAGGATTCACATGTACATAAGTATTCACAGCCTTTGCCATGAAGCTCAAAATTGAGCTCAGGTGAATCCTGTTTCCACTGATCATCCTTGAGATGTTTCTACAGCTTAATTGGAGTCCACCTGGGATAAATTCAGTTGATTGGACATGATTTGAAAAGGCACACACCTGTCTACATATAAGGTCCCACAGTTGACAGTGCATGTCAGAGCACAAACCAAACATGAAGTCAAAGGAATTGTCTGTAGACCTCTGAGACAGGATTGTCTCAAGGCACAAATCTGGAAAAGAGTACAGAAACATTTCTGCTGCTTTGAAGGTCCAAATCAGCACAGTGGAGTCCATTATTTTTAATGGAAGAAGTTCAGATCCAACAAGACTCATCTGAGAGCTGGACACTAGGCATGTGAATCATCATCACTGACAACGATTCAATACGTATCTCGATACACTACCAGCGATACGATATGTATAGCGATACATGACGCTACTGACGATACGATATGATTCACCCCTGTTCCCGATTTGATGTGATTTGATATGTACACTCAACAAAAATATAAACGCAACACTTTTGGTTTTGCTCCCATTTTGTATGAGATGAACTCAAAGATCTAAAACTTTTTCCACATACACAATATCACCATTTCCCTCAAATATTGTTCACAAACCAGTCTAAATCTGTGATAGTGAGCACTTCTCCTTTGCTGAGATAATCCATCCCATCTCACAGGTGTGCATGTCTGTGTATTCAAAATGCCATCAATAAAATGCACCTGTGTTCTTCGTCCATAACAGATGCCTGCCCATACCATAACCCCACCGCCACCATGGGCCACTCGATCCACAACATTGACATCAGAAAACCGCTCACCCACACGACGCCACACACGCTGTCTGACATCTGCCCTGAACAGTGTGAACTGGGATTCATCCGTGAAGAGAACACCTCTCCAACGTGCCAAATGCCAGTGAATGTGAGCATTTGCCCACTCAAGTCGGTTACGACGACGAACTGGAGTCAGGTCGAGATTCCGATGAGGACGACGAGCATGCAGATGAGCTTCTCTGAGACGGTTTCTGACAGTTTGTGCAGAAATTCTTTGGTTATGCAAACCGATTGTTTCAGCAGCTGTCCGAGTGGCTGGTCTCAGACGATCTTGGAGGTGAACATGCTGGATGTGGAGGTCCTGGGCTGGTGTGGTTGCACGTGGTCTGCTGTTGTGAGGCTGGTTGGATGTACTGCCAAATTCTCTGAAACGCCTTTGGAGACGGCTTATGGTAGAGACATGAACATTCAGTACACGAGCAACAGCTCTGGTTGACATTCCTGCTGTCAGCATGCCAATTACACACTCCCTCAAATCTTGCAACATCTGTGGCATTGTGCTGTGTGATAAAACTGCATCTTTCAGAGAGGCCTTTTATTGTGGGCAGTCTAAGGCGCACCTGTGCACTAATCATGGTGTCTAATCAGCATCTTGATATGGCACACCTGTGAGGTGGGATGGATTATCTCAGCAAAGGAGAAGTGCTCACTATCACAGATTTAGACTGGTTTGTGAACAGTATTTGAGGGAAATGGTGATATTGTGTATGTGGAAAAAGTTTTAGGTCTTTGAGTTCATCTCATACAAAATGGGAGCAAAACCAAAAGTGTTGCGTTTATATTTTTGTTGAGTGTATTTGATGGTGATTCAATTCCTCACAATGCAATTCAACATCATGCAAAGAAATTATACCAAAAATTTAAATAGAAAATAAGAAGCTGCAATTCAGTATGGTCATATGGTGTTCTTCTTCTTCTGATTCTGCTAGAAGCAGAGGATTTGTTTTACTCCTTATAAGCAGCAAATTTACCAGATTCAACATTATGGAACAGGAACCCCCTCATATGTGGAGCCTGTTTCATCACACTTTCAGAACTTACAGCAAACAGTAAAACAACATCACCCTCAGTGAGTAACTTAAAGTGAGTCACTCACTGAAAGAGTATCGCCTTGGTAAAAGTAATTTGAGATACTTTTCTCACTAGAGTTTTGTTGGAGGTTTACAATCTGAGGAATATCTGAAGCGGCTGTATGGTTTAGCAGCACGGCATTCTTTACAAGTGACCTGCGTCTTGTGAAGTTTCCCTTCTTTTTTGAAACAGCCAAAGTGCCTGATTTAAATGTTTTAGGTGCGTCAAAAATCTCAAACCGCTCGCGGACCTCCATGTTTGTTCTGGTAGAAATGTGTTTTCAGGCTCCCATCCATGTTCAAAACAAAACGCGAAGCAGGGATGGTGCATTCAATGTGCCATGCAAAAAAAAAAAAAAGATGCAAACACACAGCGAGCGATGCAATCACTATTTCACCTGTCAGTTGAATTGATAAACACTGAATGAATCGATACATTCGCATTGTGCACATTTGTATCTAGATACCAATTTGTATCAATTAATCTCTACATGCCTACTGGACTTTTGTCTAAACTGAACGATCAGGGGAGAAGGGCCTTTGTCAGAGAAGGTACTAAGAACCCGATGGTCACTTTGTCAGAGCTCCAGCATTCCTCTATGGAGAGAGGAAAACCTTCCATAAGGACAACCATTTCTGCAGCAATCCACCAATTAGGCCAGCTGGAAGACACTCCTGAGTTAAAGGCACTTGGCGGCCCATCTGTAATTTGCCAAAGGCACCTGAAGGACTCTCAGACTATGAGAAATAAAATTCTTTGGTCTGATGAGACAAAGAGTGACCTCTTGGGCTTGAATGCCAGGCATCATGTTTGGAGGAAACCAGGCACCATCCCTACAGTGAAGCATGGTGGTGGCAGCATCATGCTGTGGCGATGTTTTTCAGCAGCAGGAACTGGGAGACTAGTCAGGATTGAGGGAAAGATGAATACAGCAATGTACAGAGACACCCTGGATGGAAACCTGCTCCAGAGCGCTCTTGACCTCAGACTGGGGTGACGGTTCATCTTTCAGCAGGACAATGAACCTCAGCACACAGCTAAGATATCAAAGCAGTGGCTTCAGGACAACTCTGTGAATGTCCTTGAATGGCCCAGCCAGAGCCCCGACCTGAATCCAATTGAACATCTCTGGAGAGATCTGAAAACGGCTGTGCACTGACGCTCCCCATCAAACCTGATGGAGCTTGAGAGGTGCTGCAAAGAGGAATGGACAAAACTATTCAAAGATAGGTGTGCCAAGTTTGTGGCATCATATTCAAGAAGACTGAGGCTGTAAATGCTGTCAAAGGTACATCGACAAAGTATTGAGCAAAGGGTGTCAATACTTATGTACATGTGATTTCTTAGTTTTTATTTTTAATAAATTTACAAAAAAAAAAAAAAAAACTTTTTCATGTTGTCATTATGGGGCCTTGTGAGTAGAATTTTTTTGCGAAAAAAATAATTGACTATTTTGGAATAAGGCTGTAACATAACAAAATGTGGAAAAAGTAAAGTGCTGCTCATACTTTAAAGATGCACTGTATCTGCATGTGTTACTGTGTGTGGGTGCAACAAGCCTGAAAAACTTTATATTTATTGTTGTGTCACTAATCACATTTCATCTCACATCGACCGACTTCTTTGTAATGCCACAGTGAATGGTTTCACTCTGAGTGGTGACAGGACTTTTCTTTGTGTTATAGCTGTATAATATTTTGTACTACAACACTACAGAATCCATGTCCTATTGCGTGTGTAAAATAAATAAATAAGTAAAAATTGTTGACGCCGACTGTAGTGGGTGCAGTTTGAGATTTTCAGCTCTTAGAAAACTTTAAAGTCCTGACTGGTGAAATAAAGCCGCTCCCTTCCATCAGTGCTCTTTGTTCAGTTAGTAATTACCACAACAGGTGGTAAACCTAGCAGGTGCTCCTCCATAACAGGGGGTTAACAGGCCTGACACACACACACACACACACACACACACACACACACACACACACACACACACACACACACACACACACACACACACACACACACACACACACACACAGATCACAGCAGGGTTAGCAGTGGACTCTGTGGCAGCAGCACAGTAAGCACAATGCCCAGTGTCACGGCAATTAAGAAGAGGAAATCGGACAATGGTGGTTGAGCCTGTGATGGTAAAGATTGGCTGAAACCCTGAGACCAGCTATTGAGGAAGATGAGATCCTGGTCTTTGAATGTGTGTGCTGCTTGAGGGGTAGGAGATGACTGCTGTCACTCTTCCTGTGAACACACACATACAGACATCAAAGATATTCTCTGTACATATAGGAGTTCTGTACAGGCCCTGAGGCCCATCTGGTCAGTGCTTATCCTCAGATTCTGTACAGCAAGAAGCATGGAGATACAGTAGAGGGTAAAATTATTATTAAATATGAAATTAATCCTACTACTACTACTAATATGAGCGAAGTGGCGAGCAGCGGCGCGAAGCTCACTCGTGGTACAGGGCGTCCTAAACAGGAAGGGCCAATTTTCAAATCCACAGTAAAACAGGAAATGTTCAAATGTCAAACACTTCCTGGATCGACACTTCCTGGATTGACAGACGAGATCCCATGGAATCTCGCAGGAACTCAGTGGCAAGCTCACACTCAAACAGGAAGTGCCAATTTATCAGTCACAATGAAACAGGAAATGTTCAAATGTCAAACACTTCCTGGCATGGGTGGAGCTATTGCGGAGGCCGAGGTTTCACTGGACTCTCCTGAAATCTGATTGGACACAGATGATTGACATGTCACAGCACCACACGTCTGGTTGAAAGACCTGCATTTTCAAATCAGTGAGTCACATTGACTGCTAGGTTCCTCCTGTCCAGTAGTTTGTGCTGTGTACCAGAAAAAGTTCTAATCCACCTTAGTAGAAGAAGAAAAATGTTTGCTCCAGATTCGAACTGAACACGTTGTTTAAACTATGGACTTCTAATCACACCAAACTTATATTAGTGAGTAAACGACCGTATTTTATGCCAGAAATGAGGTCCAGGTTGTTAAAAGCAGCATTTCTCCTTTAATTCACGTTGCCTTATAGACACATGTTTAAGGTAACAGACAGCAGCTGGTTCATGCTCTGTTGGCTTATTAGTGCAGCAGATAACTGAAACAATCCTTCAAATGGTAATACAAGTATCAAATTCATCACAAATACAGCTGGAGCTAAATTAATTGAGCGACTTTAACTTTTGACCCCTGTACAAACTAAAACTGACCTTTGTCACCATTCTTCCTGCTTTTACCTCATAACTCCATAAGTCACAGTCACAGATTGTCTAAACTATACCTTTTTTGGAATCTTTATGATCAGGCAAATAATGTGGTGTAGTTTTCTATATGATTGGAGCATCTTTTAATTTAGACCAAGGGTGGGCAACTTGTTCCAGAAAGGGCCAAGAGGGTGCAGGTTTTCTTTGCAGCCACTGATTCCACCAGGTGATTTCACTGATTAACTGATTCTATCTGCTCAAAGTGATATTAATCAGTGAATTAGCGGCTCCGTCCCGACATGCGAATTCCTCTGCACGTCTTTTCATGACAAAAACTCCTGTAACAGTGGAATGTGGCAAAAAAGTGCTATGTGCACATCTTCTGCCATTTCTCTGGTAGTCAGATGATGTCCCGGATCAACACAGCATTCAGTTTGGAAATGATCTGGTCGTTTCAGCCTGTCGGCGCGCCCTCCGCCATTGTGCGCTGTCTTTAAACCGGTTGTAACAGTCCTTAATCTGTGTGATCCCCATAGAATCGTCCCTGAAAGCCATCTGAATCTTCCGAATGGTTTCCACCTGGCTGTCTCTCACAGTTTCTGGAAAAATTTGATGCAGCAAAGCTCCAAAAAAAAAAAAGAAGCTCCAAATCATTAAGACACAGATAGTTTTCTAACAGACCTTGTAAAATCCAGCTTCCTGAAAGAGTGGTGTAGAGGAGGATTTTCTTCCAAGTCCAAGACATATTCAGTGACTATTGAAATGTTCATGTTTCCATCTCCTGACTTGTCTAAAGAAAACTGGCAATAAAACTGATTATTATTTACAGGTTTGATCAAGTTTTAGAGATTTGCTTTCAGTTTGAGTTTGAGGAAGATAATTTTAGAAATTTTAATTCTTTATTTTTTTGTATTTCTAGTATTTAAAATGGCATAAACAAATTAAAATGTGTGAAATTCCAAGTGTTCCAATACTTTTGGGGGGCACAGTATTCTAACCATATGATGAGTGCAAAATGAGTGTGGTATTATTACGAGTGGGGCGGTTTAGCCCAAATATTCAAAAGGATTGTGCATTTTGTGATACAAGCACCAAATTTGGCACACATGCATATTACATGTTGCGAACATATTCAGATATTGGGCCACTCGGAATTCTCTCTTTATGTCCGCCATATTGGATTTCAAAATGGCCACCATTTGAAATCTACTTTTGCGATTATCTCTGGGTCTAATGCTGCTATTGACTTCATTTTGGTGTCTAAATGTATGTTTTTTGGGGGCAAGGAATCCAATGGTACCAATTTCACAATCCAATGCACAATCCAATGCATAATTCTAATGCTCAAATCTAAATCAAATGCACAAATCTAAAATTCCAATGCACAATTCAATGCACAATCCAATGGTAACAATTTCAACTTAATGTTATCTTTCACAGTCTGTTATATAATTGTAATTTGAAATTATCTAGGCAAATATTAGATTGAACACGATACTTTGAAAAGAATGATTTTATGAAAGCATGTTAAATGGCTGTAAAAGTCTTAGGTCTGTAAACGTCTTAGGTAAAATTCTGACATGCTACATGGTCTAATATCTGAGGCTAGGTGTATACTGATATTCTACAATGGTCTGGTATCTGCGGCTAGGTATATATCGGTACTGAAGATACGTGTACATAAACAGTGTCATGTTAACAAGTTCAGCACTGCCGCAAGTACATGTATGTTGTGGACTTAGCGTCATGTGCAGTCCCCTTCACACACACAGAGGGCTGTGCACTGAAGGGCAGCCTTCTTGCATTTGCAGTGCCTCACACACCCTTTCTGGCACTTGCAAGAAACCAGCTCAATGCAGCTGTGAGCTGCCTCAGGTAGCCTGGTCCAGTATGATGTGTAGTGTCCTCCAGTCATTGACCAACCCCAGTTGGTTGGTGGAGGAAGCTCTGGTGCTGGCAGCAGTATCTGACCCCACACATGTCCACCTTGATACACTGCCCTCTTGACATGTTCCTCTAAAGCTGCCTTCATTGGAGGGATCAGCTGCACATCGTTCTTCCTTGCGAATAGTTTCCTCCTGGCCATGTCAATGTCCATGCATTTGCTGGTTCGATCATACAACAGGATCACGAACCTCTCGATGATGCACATTGCATCGTTGGTATGACGAGTTGCTTGTCCTCCTGGTCAAACCATTCCATGAGAGCTGCTGAGAGGAACCTGAACAACTCGGTCTTGTTGCTGTCCACTCGTAGGAAGTTCTGCCAGTTTCCTGGTATGGCTGTGGCGGCCGCCACACGTCTCTGCACGCCGTGTCTCCGCTTTGCACGTGTACTACCTTTCAGTGAATCAGCAAGGTAAGTATCCCAGACCAGATCCAGGCGTGACACTGTTTGCAGCTTTGTAGATATATATGGGATGAAGATCTGATGTGCATACTCTTCAAAGGTCTTTAATGCAGCCGGCTTCAGCATCTGGACGATGGCTGCTCCATCAAGGACTATACAGGTAGTGACAGGAGTCTCTTTCTTGGTGTTGGAGACTTCTTCCAAGCATGTGATGAGATCATTCTTGGTACCAGTGAAGAGGTTTCCACCAGCAGACAGTGCAGGAGGACATGCCTGGTTCTTGTGACGAAAGAACTCCTCAAGGTTTCCATCCCTCGTCTGGCAGCTAATGTACAGGCGATCATGATGACGTGTGTCTGCTGTTTGCTGTCTCAAGTATTGGTTCCCGTCATGGAATTCTTCGATCACCCTAGCAACTTCTGGTCCCGCAACCATCCAGCGACGAAGGGCAATAGGGTTGTCAGTGAGCCCAACTGCGCCACCGTCTTCTTTGATGCAGGCATTATTCTGCTCATGTGCCTGGTCATTTGGGATTGAAGAGAACACCCTCTGTGTTTTCTGAACTGTGAAATGGCCTTCACTGAATTTCTTGGCTACGTCTGGATGTTTGGTAGTGAGTTTGGCCATGTCCTTCAGGTGCACTGGTATCCACCTAACATAGTGGGTATGATCTAGTGCGTGGAACCAGGTGACCAGCTCTGTCAGAGCATCGAGGTACATCGCAAATGTAGATTTCAAATGGTGGCCATTTTAAAATCCAATATGGCGGACACAAAGAGAGAATTCCAAGTGGCCCAGTATCTAAAAATGTTCGCAATATGTTAATGTACATGTGTGCCAAATTTGGTGCTTGTATCACAAAATGCACAATAGGTTTGCTATGCTGCTCCACCATACTGTTTTGTTTAAGAATATTTAATTTTCACTGTTGCTGCATGTTGTTTCAAATCGTAGTCATATCATATATCATATTGATATGAAAATTCAGTAAGGTATATCTTCTATTATGCATTCAAACTCTAAGGTGGAACTCTACTAATGTTTCCTAAGGTGCACCTAAATATCTTAAAAAAAAAATAAAATGAGAGAGAGAGAGAGAGTAGAGCCACTTAGGTGCCTGGTCTTGAGAACCAGGGATGGTATAGGTTAAAAAGCTTTTTTATCTCATGGGAACTCTCCCTACCCACCTAAGCGCTCAAGAATATGGACAGTATATATATAAATTACATTTACATGACAATTTATATGACAATATTGAGATACGATAATTTGGCCATGTTGTACAGCCCTACTGTCAACTTGCTGAAAACTTTGAATATTAATTTACATCTACATTAAAAAATGCTTAAAGTGGCAGGGGGTTAAGAGGGCTGTATTTGGGGGGTCAGCTGAAAAGCAAAAAAGAAAAAATGCTTAAAAAAGGTGGGGAGTATGGGGGTTGCGGAGCCCCCCAGAAGCTGAAAGGTTTTAGTCATGCTCATGTCCCCAAGAACCATTTTACTGAAAAAAGTCTGAAGGACCAAAAGGACATGGTTAGATGGTGAGGAGCTTTTCCAGGCATGTGAGGCAAATAAAAAATACTTTAAAAGGCTGGGGTTTTTGCCATGCTAATGCTCCCCTGAAGCATTTACTCAAAATAAAGTCTGAAGGACTTAAATGACATGGCGAGATGCTGACGAGCATCGCTCATTCATGTCCACGACATATGCATCTTAATAATAATAATATTATTTCCTGTTGCTTAATGCTGAAAAATTATACCTTAGGTGTAGTTTTATTGGCCAACTGATTCTGCTTTTTTACCCAAGGCCAACATATGGTCATCACGTATTGCGAGGACCTGGCATCCGTCTGTCTGTCTGTCCCTCTGTCTATCCATCCGTCTGTCTGTGTACAGCATAAGTCCAGTTCTGTTACTTCATCAGGCTTCAAATTCACAGGGAACATTCTTGGGACACAGAACTTGGACAAGTTCGAAGATGGCTAACCTTGACATATTTTAAGAGGTATTTGAAGACGTTAAAATGTGACATTCTGTATCTAATTTTATGGCATGATGTCGTGGACATTAGCGTGGTGATGTCGCTTCCTGGTGTCACTAGGTGCTAACTTCGCTCGATTTTTGGCTACAAATAATACCTTTCTCATATATTATTTAAAAGCTAGTGAGAAATAAACAATTCTAAAACTGAAAATGCTATTTTTGTTACTTGATAATCAGTGTTGCCACAGTTACTTTGAAAAAAGTAATCCAATTACTGATTACTCCTTGAAAAAGTAACTTAGTTACTTTACTGATTACTCAATTGGAAAAGTAACTAAGTTAGATTACTAGTTACTTTTTTAGTTACTTTCCCCAGCTGCCGACAACAACCCTCTGCCACCTCAACATGACAATGATACCTGTTTTGCCAAAACTCACTTTATAGTCACCCTTTCTTGACTTCAATGAAAATAAATACTTGTTTTATAAAATGTAAAATAAAGACCTCTTTCTTGACCTCATATTTAACTGTTGACAGCACTGTAACAGTAAAACTTGCAATTTCTAACCTACATTGTTTATAAATGTAACTATTAAATTCATTCTAACATTTAAATTCTCTCTAAACATTTTACTTGTCGAAATTATTATTATTTTAAGTAGTATTAGTAGTTGTAGTAAAAAAACGACTTCAAAACTGGACCTTTAATCTAGGGGTGTTGGGGGGGCACATCCCTGCCCCACACCCCCATTCTATCTGGATTCGCCCCTGCTTTGGCGTTTGAGCACAAAGAATGAATAACATTTATTTATGCAGAAAACAGGACCAGATTTACAGGTAAGAAAGTTTTAATGTGTTTTCACATCATGTGGTCCTCAGAAAGAGAGTTTAGGTGCATTTGAGTGGAAAATAGTGTTAGTTGTTGACGCGTCGCGGAGGATCAGCTGTTTTTAGCAGCTGATACGGAGTGGCTCAGCTCAGAATTCTAAATAAAGGAGAAAAACAAAAGCATAAAAATGTCTTTGTAAAGCTCAGTGCAGGTGTGCTGTTGTCACCGTGCTTTAAGAGGTGAGGACGAGTTGTAGCTGCTGCAAAAAACCACAGATGAAAAGCTCACAGCTCGCTTAAAGTGGGCAGTTCAGTCAAACCCCGACCTCCTGCCCACGGACCAAGTTTAACGCTGCTATCGACCCACAATGTAAAAATAATAGTAACGCACAGTTACTTGGAGAAGTAACTTTAATCTGATTACTGATTTGGAAAGATTAACACGTTAGATTACTCGTTACTAAAAGAAGTGGTCAGATTAGAGTAACGCATTACTAAGTAACGCGTTGCCGGCATCACTGTTGATAACACCTCTGGAAGGATTTACAAAACATTTAGCGGACCATAGCATGGTGACGTCACTTCCTGGTTTCGCTAGCTGCTAACTTTGTTTTTGGCTAGAAATAACACCTTTGTCATATATTATGTAAATGTTAGGGAGAAATAAACACTTCTAAAACTGACAATGCCATTTTTGGAACCTAATAACAACTCTGAACTGAATTACAAGACAATTTGTGGACGTTTACCTGCAAAAGCACAAAGGGTGATCTACAAATATTCCTTGATTTGCACAACGTCCGCTCTTGTCAAAAGCTCATATATGCGCACATGCAAGGCCTCCTGCAGACACTGTTAAAATGTAAATGTTGTGTTTGATTGATTGACTGATAGAGGGGCTTTATTGAACATGTACAAATTGTATGTAAGAAAACAGGATATTAATAATTAATTAAACTGCAAATTATAAAGAACACAAGGCTCATATGGCCAAGGGTATTTTAGCATTGCATTTTATTTTTCTCTGTCCGAGGTGCAAATAATGTCACAACATCACATGCTGGATTTGATGACTGTATAATTTCTGAAATGCACATAGATTGTGGAATGGATTCTGCCGTGGGAACAGTCCCAATGAATGGCATGAACACTACTGGATAACCCCTGCTTGTGGACTGGACACCTGCATGGACTTCTCATTAAATGTATCTTCTTTTGTTGGGTTATGTTCTGTTTTGTAAAACTTTGCAAAATTTTGCAACTGTTACAATGGCCTGGATCTGGTCTGCTTGAGGTTTCTTCCTCAACATTATCAGAGGGAGGTTTTCCTTACCACTATCACCTGTGTGCTTGCTCTTGGGGTTGGTAAGGTTAAATCTTGCTTGTGTGAAGTGCCTTGAGGCAGTGCTGTATAAACGAAATAAATTGAATTTGAAAAAAAAAAAAAAATCAAATAATATATGGCACACAATTAGTTAGTGTGTGTTCACCTCCGAGTCAGAAGATCCCTGGGTGAAGGCCACCCGTCTCCCATTTTCCATGTACATCTGGAGTTGGACCAGGAAGGAGAGCCATTGTAAAACGTAAGATGTACCAAATCCACATTTGTCTTCTGTTGCGATCCTAAGCAAAATGAAAGCAGCTGAAAGCAAAAAACAAAAGGAATAAAAAGAAAAATCTCCTGCAATGTTAAAGGCCCCTTCACACATAACACGACTGAAGTGGACTAACACATGAAGAAAGAATTGCATGCCATTTGTGAAAAATCTGAGCCTCCTCTAAAGCCTCGTACACCTGTTGTTACACCTATTCTCGCACACCAGCAGCTGAAAGACAGAGATTGCCCTGTGAGAGCCAATTCAATCCCTCTCGGGGCAGATGTTGGCCAAATTCCAGGTGACGCACACAAACATCCAACACTGCTCGCTGGTCACTTAGAAAATGTGGGGCCATTCGTGCTGTCAACACAAAAAAAGTGAGCAGGCAACCACTTTCAAGCTGGCGGTGAAATTTGTCTAAGTGACCCCACAAGAGTGCCATTGCACAAAGCAACACACGTGGCGTGCATGTATATTGCACGGGTACGCATGTGTCGTGCCCCCCCACTTCCCCCAACACAGACATGATCACATGGGGGCCGGGCAGGCACGTCTGAGTGCACACAGCATGGTGAGGTGCCTCTCAGCTGATCGCAGCACACTGACAGCTGGAAATGAGGTTCAGTGCACAGGACGTGTACCATTACAAACACAGAGGCCATCGCCAGGACAGGTATATAAATAATTACTACAATATCTAAATACACAATTTGAATGTCACACGTGTCTGGCCCGACATGCGTGTCCTGTGATCGGCATGCCGCAGAACTATGACAAGCCAACAGTATGACAAATATACCACTTTCAGTCATGTATCACCAAAAACGCACCGTAACAAACACTGTTTTGTCAGTTATTAGTGCACTTTTTTCGCTGTAAGTAAAGACGACAAAAAACTTTCTCTTCTATACACCGTCTGATTTCACTTTTTAAAAAAATGTTTATCTCTTTGTTGATTTGAAACATTTTACACTCCTGTTATAAGACAGCGATTGTAGCGCAGTGGCAAAGTTGCCGTCTGTTAATCAGAGCTTTTGTAAATTGCAGGTTTGAATCCTGTGAGTGGCATTTATTTTTGATTTAACCAGGGATATTTAACCGCAGGGTTCTGTATTGGGTCCCTTTTTATTTATATCCATCCAGTGATTTTCACTAATTATACAGCAATATCTAATCTATCAGTGTCTGGTGATTGTAGTAATTATTTATATAGCTGGGTGGACATAATAAGACATAATGAGAATGCACTGCTTCATTCATGTCATTTCCTGACTGTACGTCTGTGACCATGGGTCATATACAGAGGCACAGAGGAATACTTGTATTGTCTGCTCACTAAGAGGGATTAGATATTGGACATTGCGGTGTTTTTTTTTATCGTGTAGAGTTTTTATTTTTTGTTTCTCCACAGTAGCGGCATGATGTGATTCCACACGTTCGAGGTGGTTTGTATTTTTTTTCTCTCCACAGCAGGGGAGCATGTGGTTCCACATGTTCCAGCTGCCCGCACTGTGTTTGTGCATGCGCACGAGTGTACACGAAACTGTCGCAGCGGGATTGTTCACGCCTGCCTGATCGTGTGTCCCTCCTGATGTCGGCTCGATGTTTTCGGGGTTCCATGATTCGCCCTGATTCCTACTTGTTTGTGCTATGTGTGAAGGGGCCCTAAAGGAAGTGAAAACAAATTTTTGTATCTTGACTGTACTCCAAAAGCTAATGGTTTCTTTCTTGCACCATTCCCCATCCTTTCACCTAGTTTCAAGAAACTCTTTCATAGTTTTTACATAATCCTGCTAACAGCCAAATAAACAGCACCAAAAAATTAGCTCCTTGGTGGAGGCAACAAAAAACAGCCAGTATCTTGTGAAACAATGCGTTACTTGTAGATCAGTGCTTTATTTATTGATTATCATCATGTTTGTTAGAAATGTTGCATTATAATCAAGTTTTCATAAGTCTGAAAAAGGTCTGTTACTTTCTTTGAAAGGCTGCTTTCTTTAATTGTGGCTTTTTGCAATAGGAATTGGACTACCAACATATCAATCAGGGCTTGATTGATATCATACATCTTACATGTCTCTGTCCTCAGACAAAACACTTGATCCACACTGCTTTACAGTGGCGGCTCCAGAGATTTTTTTCTGCAGGTGCTATGGGGGCGTTTGGCATTTTTATGAGGGTGCTATGAAATAAGGGCTTGTGTGTCACAACGGCTCTCTGCTACACCTCTGCCGCATTCACAAGAATGCATACTCATTGCCACATTCTGATCTGCGACAGTCACTAATGACATACAGAATGACCAAAATTACACACACAAACCTATAGCCTACTGTTCAATACAAATATCCACAGACCTCCACATGTAGCCTGTAGCCTAAAGGAAAAATGCCAACAGCAGGCAGAGAGAAAATGTTTCCCCTACCATTGATGTTTTCATAACAGCACAATGTGCATGTTGTTGTGGGAAGAGCGAAAGCATGAATGATTTGGTCACTGTCCAGAGGCCATGTTCTCTGAGGGGTATTTGCCAAGAGTGACACTGGGTCACTGGTTTGGCCATCTCCTCTGGGCTTGATGACTATAACTCCCTGCTCTTTGTGATCTCTGGAAAAAACCTTCAAAGGCTCCAATACATTCAAAATAGTGCAGCTAGAATTTTGATGAGAGTATATAAACAGGAACACATTACACCTATGATGTATAACCATCACTGGCTCCCCATCACCTACAGAATCCATTTTAAGATTGCTCTCATCACCCACCAATGCATCCATGGCAATGCCCCCACATACCTCAAAGACCTCCTCACTCCCCACACACACTCCCCATATTCTTTTCCATCCCCCTCGCACCAAATGTTACACCATGGGAGACAGGGCCTTCTGTTCAGCTGGCCTTCATATTTGGAGCTCCCTCTCTGACCATCTGAGGGCTCCACAAACTGTGGAAGCTTTTTAAAAAAGCCTCAAGATATACATATTTAGACAGGCCTATCACATGTCTCAGTAATTTCAATCTGCTGCATCTTAGTCTGTCAGGTTTCAGTCCCTAGGTGGGGTCGCTTCTCTTGTTTCCCCTTTCCACAGTATGATTTTCTAGTCATTAGTTTTGTTCTGAGTTCATCATTTATTTTCTGTTCTGTATTCTGTAGTCTCTGGTTTTGTTTTCTGTTTATTTTGTATTTTCTGCTTTTTATATTTTAGTCATGTGGCTTATTCAGTGGTGTTTTCTGTCCAGTTATTGTTATTTCCATTGTGTTATGCTTTTGTTTCTGGTTTTCACTGCTGCTTCTTATAATGTAGTTTTTAGTTGTTTCAGTCCTCTTTTGTTCTTCAGTTAATATGGTTATCTTGTGTTTTGTTTTCTGTTCTACATTTAAGCTGTTTATCTATGGATTACTTTGTTACAACCCCAATTCCAATGAAGCTGGGACGTTGTGTAAAATGTAAATAAAAACAGAACACGATTTTAAAATCCTCTTCAACCTATATTCAATTGAATACACCACAAAGACAAGATATTTAATGATCAAACTGATAGACTTAGTTGTTTTTGTGCAAATATTTGCTCATTTTGAAATGGATGCCTGCAACACATTTCAAAAATGTTGGGACGGGGCAGCAAAAGACTGGGAAAGTTGATGAATGCCCAAAGAACACCTAATTGGAAACAGGTGAGTGTCATGATTGGGTAAAAAAGGAGCATCCCCAAAAGGCTCAGCCATTCACAAGCAAAGATGGGGCGAGGATCATCACTTTGTGAAGAACTGTGTGAAAAAATAGTCCAACATTTTAAGAACAATGTTTCTCAACGTTCAATTACAAGGAATTTATGGATTCCATCATCTACAGTCCATAATATAATCAGAAGATTCAGAGAATCTGAACATTCTACACGTAAGCAGCAAGGCCAAAAACCAACATTGAATGCCTGTGACCTTTGATCCCTCAGGCGACACTATATTACAAACCAACATCATTGTGTGAAGGATTCTGCACGTGTTACAACAGCATGGCTTCGTAGTAAAAGATCAGACAGGCGTGTACAATCCCGCTGCAATGTTTTCGTGCACGCACACGAACACACAGAGACAGATGTGAGACTGCATGTCACACAGCGAGGAGCCATCCCAGCAGCGGGGGAAGCATGGAATATTTAATTCCTGATATAAAAAGAGCAGCGAATACAGGAAGTATCTTCTGCCTGTTCCTCTTCGTTCATGCTAGTACTAGACTGGCCTGCCTGCAGTTCAGACTTGTCGCCCATTGAAAATGTGTGGTGGATTATGAACCGCAAAATATGACAACAGAGACCCCGGACTGTTGAACAACTGAAGTCATACATCAAGCAAGAATGGGAAAGAATTCCACCTACAAAGCTTCAACAATTAGTGTCCTCAGTTCCGAAACGCTTATTGCGTATTGTTAGAAGGAAAGGTGATGTGGTAAACACAGTGGTAAACATACCACTGTCCCAGCTTTTTTGAAACGTGTTGCAGGCATCCATTTCAAAATGAGCAAATATTTGCAAAAACAATAAAGTTTATCAGTTTGAACATTAAATATCTTGTCTTTGTGGTGCATTCAATATATGAATATAAGTTGAAGAGGATTTGAAAATCATTGTATTTTGTTTTATTTACATTTTACACAACGTCCCAACTTCATTGGAATTGGGGTTGTATGTTTATTATCTTTGAGACTTTTTGCTATGTGTAATGTTTAGCCATTGGTTTTGTTTGTTACCTGGATAGTCATTGATTTTGGCCACCGTTTGTATTTCTTTCACGTACACTCTTGCACCTGTCTGCCTCTTCTTTGTCTCTGTTTCCCCCGTGTGTTCACTTACACTCTTGGCACTTGCCTGTTTCATCTTTGTCACAGTCTGCCTGAATCACTTCCTCACTCTTGCATCTCTTCCCTCCTCTTGGATTCACCTGACCATGTCTCCTTTCTGGAATATTCTTCCACACGTCCACCTTGTTAACCTAATTACCCAACCTGTGTATTTAAGCCCTTCACTTTCCCCACTCCCCTGCCAGTTCATTGCGATCCTTGCATCTACATTCCAGCCTTTTGCTCTTGTCTTGTTTTTGCCTCATTATGTTACGACCTTCCTTTGTTTACCAGATCTTGTTTTTGCTTCAACCTATGATACAGTATTTATCCGTGCCTTTGAACCCAGCCTGACTCTCGACCACGTTTTTGTTTAGCACTTATCTATACTTCTGCTTCGCTGCCTGCCTTCCCCTGTACCGTACCCCTGCTTGTGTATACGATAAAGATTATTTTTTTATTTATAACACCTTGTCCTCAAGTATGCATTTTGTGCCCTCCCACATTCTGTGCCATGCATCCTCGAGTTCTGACATAGTCTTTTTATTCTGTTTTATTATTTTATTTTGGTTCTATTCTATTCTGCTTACGGTTTGTTTTTATGTTAAAATTTACTGTTTTTATTCTTGTTTATCATTGGTTTTATTTTTTATTGTTTTTTTTTCTGTGTAGCACTTTGAGATTTTTATTCATGAAAGGTGCATTATAAATGAAATTTATTATTATTATTATTATTATTATTATTATAGAGTAAGCCCTATATACAATAATGAAGTAAGCTTCCTTATTTAATACAGACTCTCCAGCCACTTTATTAGGTACCCATGTTCAATTTCTTGCTAACACGACTAGCAAATCTGTCAATTATATGGCAGCAATTCAAGATATTTAGGCAACTAGACATCACAGGCATCGCACACAGCCAACTCTAGGGTTTGCAGAGAATGGTCTCGAAAAGAGAAGATATCCAGTGAGTGGCAGTTGTGTTGACGAAAATGCCTTGTTAAGGTCAGAGGTCAGAGTAGAATGGGCAGGTTGAACGAGCAACTACATGATGCTATTATGTCAATATGGACCAACATCTCTGAGGACTGTGTCCAACACCTTGTTGAATCTATGCCATGTAGAATTAAGGTAGTTCTGAAGGCAAAAGGGGTCTAACCTGGTACAAGCAAGGTGTACCTAATAAAGTGGCTGGTGAGTGTAAATTAAACAAAAATCTAAATACCAAAATTGAAAATCAGTTTTTTGTGGCTTCACATTTTATTTGCAGTGTGGTTGTTTTTTGTGTGTGTTTCTGACTGTCTCTCTGTGTATGTGTGAGACTGTTCGAAGCTGTGCAATGTGACATGGTGAACAATTTAGTCTGGGAATACTTATTATGCAACTGACAGGATGCGGCAAACGAAGCAAAGCTACTGCAATGACAGGGGAAAACTGAAGTGTCACGCGAGCACATTTCACAACAAGTCCTAGAACGGTCACAAGCTGCAAAAATTTGCAACCATTCTGTTCCTCAATGACTCATCAGTTTACTCTGTTTAGTATATCAGCCTCAGGGGGGTCATGACTTTACTTGATTTCTCTGTCTATGGAAACTTAATAATAATAATAATAATAATAATGATAATAATAACAACAATAAATAAATGTAAAAGTGGAGTCATTTTAATGAAATTTTGTGGTGTTTCATGTAAGAGTTGGTTTGATTTCAGTCTTTTTGTAGGTTGTAATAAGCTCCCCATGACTTCCCAAGCTATTCATTGAAACAGTATCCCAATACTCCGAGAACACAGGAGACTGTGCAGGCAGCAGATGCTATATTTTAATGAAGGAATTAAAGCCAGACTGATTTAGCCTTAAAGCAAATAACATGAGCATGTCTAATCTTTGCCTTTTATGTATGATAGTGCTGGAAGAATACAAGGAATACAGGGTGAATAAAACAAACCATATAAGATACTTAGTTGAAGACCAGTACCTGACTAAAACAGAAAAATGGAAAAAGTATACAACAGAGAAACAGTGACCAGATCAATCACCGAATAGGACACAAGAAACTGGCCAAAAAAGGGTGCCCTTACCAAAAAGTAGTATATGCAAGTATGTTTCAAGTATACTTCTAGTTTACTTTTTATATACTTATCAGTACTATTTTTTGGTAAGGGTGAAAAATCCAAATTGGCAAACCACAAGAAATTCCAGTCACTGTTGGGAGGGACAGACGGTCGGACAGGAGTGTACGATCCCGCTGCAATGTTTTTGGGCACGCACACGAACACACAGAGACAGATGTGAGACCGCATGTCACACAGCGAGGAGCCATCCCAGCAGCGGGGGAAGCATGGAATATTTAATTCCTGATATAAAAAGAGCAGCAAATACAGGAAGTATCTTCTGCCTGTTCCTCCTCATTCATGCCCATAGACGTAAGCAAGTACCTGTATGAAATATAAACATTCCTCCCCCATCCCTCGTGTGTGCAGTGACCGGTGCTCACCCACTCAGAAGCGAACATTTGCGAACATCAAACAAACGTTCATACAATGTTTGTTTACTGTTCAGCAAGTTTGCGAACATTCATGTAATGTTCGTGATGTTTGTCTAATGTTTGCATGGAACCGAAAATTTGTAAACATCAACTGAACGTTTATAGAATGTTCATTTACTGTTCAGCAAGTTTGCAAATGTTCATATAATGTTTGTCTAATGTTTGCATGGAAGCAAACATTAGACAAACATGGAAGCAAACATTTGCAAATTCAGTCAAATGTTCATAGAATGTATGCTTGATGTTCAGTGTGTTTGCGAACATTCACATAATGTTCATGTTGTATAAATAAAATGTTGCTAAATAAAAGTGTATATATATTCTAAAATTTTGTAAAATTTCATATTACAGGAAAACATTAAATATCATTTACTGCCTACAGAAAGTTAATCAGTGGTGGGCACAGATAACCAAAAAATTAACTTCGATAACAGATAATCAGATAACTGAAAAGTTATCTTCGATAAACCACCCAAAAATGTACCGGAAGTTACAGATAACCGATAACAGATAAATTCTAATATTATCTCTGGCACATTTACAACTACTAGTAAAACAAATTTAATAGCTTCTAATATTAAAAATAACAACAGACCCAAACAGTAAGACCACACTTTTTTCTTTCAACAGTCTGCCCCTGCTAAAAGCTCTTGTTTACTACAGCACTCCTAGCACAGAGACACCCCAAGACCCAAACAATAAGACCACACTTTTTTCTTTCAACATTCAGCCCCTGCTAGAAGCTCTTGTTTATTACAGCCCTCCCAACACAGAGGCACCCTGAGAACAGCTATAAAGCCAGCTCTCTATCAATGACAAAGCTCTGGTCATGCGGAGGTCTTGAAAAATAAAGTCATACTGAGTTATGGTGTTGATTTATAAATAACATTAATGCCGAAAGAATAACTCCATTAATGTCAATTCTGTCATTTGTACAAAGTTAAAATATAACATATATCTTTTAATGTTGAATAATGCACTAATTCTGACGTTTTGTAACAAAGACACAGATCGCAAAGGATTCTGGGTAAACGTGCCTCTGCTAAACACTGATTGGTTCAGTCATTCATTATGTAAACCAACACGTTAATGTGACGTCTGTCGTGTGTTGGTGTTTAAATGTGCTTTTGTAAAATATTCCATTTTTTTATTTGTAAAAACAGGCATTTTTACGGAGCCCTGGAAGTGTCATCGCAAAATTTTTTGCATGTGGAGAGAATGTGTGCATGTTTGCGCACATTCTCTCCAAATTCTCTCTTTACAACATTAATTTGATGTTGTAAAACATGCTTTACAGTGTGCGAGATGATTTTTCATGCAGGAATTTTTTGGACCAAGTTTCAGGTTTATCGTGCGTCCTGCATCTTGTAGTGTTCATGGAGTATCAAGCTGCAGTCAACATCTGATGACCACCTCCTGATCGCCGATCGTATGGTCGAATGAGAATCAAACCTGTTTGATATATTACTGTGGTCGACCGTTGTGAGGTTATCCTGCTGCTGAAAGCTACAAGCAGCATCCAACTGTTCGCACTGTGCCTGTGCAAACACTGCAGAGCTGTCTTGTAATAATGTTATTACTATTATTATTATTATTATTATTATTATTTTGCAGTTGTTTTGTTTTTAAACTTAATTTGTAAAAAAAAAAGCCATTTGCAAAGCAAAAAAGTTGATTTGACAATCATCTGACATAACCGGGGTCAAAATAAATAGAACACTGCCATCTACTGGTTCCCAGACACTGCCATGAACACTACTGGCCAGTAGATGCTAGATGGCAGTAGAGGCTTTCAAAAACAAATTCTAGATAATCCATGTCTGCTCACATTTAAAATGCGTGGAATTTAACAAATGCAATTAAAAAAAATCAACATCTATAAACAACACTAAGAATATATTCAAGAGAGTTTTAGGCACTAGAGTTTAATGCTGTTGTCCGTGGAGCCTGAACAGAGTGTCTGAAATGCATTTGTCCTGTCGTGACGTACTGAGATTACATCATCCTACCCAAAATGCATTGCGGGGCAGAGCATGTGCTCACAAAACCTTAAAAATTAGCACATTACTTTAAAATTAAAACATATATCTGATATTTTTACTTTATGAAACTTCAGACATGACAGTAATTTTAAATAACTTGTCCAAAATTAGTTTGGTTAAAATTTGAACCATAAGTTAAAAATGTATGCCTCTGGATGACTTAGGTCATATTGCCAGCATATCGGTATGGTGTTAAAGAAAATGCTTTATTTCTTTTTCTTTTGGGGCTGTTTTTCCTTTGTTTGCAGAGGATTGAGATGCTTTTTATACAAGCAGTTTCTTTCTATTTGCGTCTATTACAAAACTTTTAACAGGTGGTTGCTGAACTAATTTTAAAAATGCTTGTTGCTGTTCAGCTTTGTTTATTTTTTTTTAATCGGTTTAAAAGTTATTGGACAAAAATTAATCGGAAGACAATTGGTCCGATAATGGTTTTTAAAGTTATCTAAAAAGATAATCTGATACTGAAAACATTATCTTCGATAATTATCTGTTATCGGTTTATCGGAAGTGTGCCCACCACTGAAGTTAATGTTGGACTCCATTTAAATTATGTCTGCAAACATAGATAGAATGAACAATAGGAAATGATTTAAACTCTCTAGTTACCATGGTAACCAATAATTTGTCGATTTATGAATTCTTCAGACCTACTGAATATATAATTTCAGGATTACTGTGATAAACTGACAGAGCTAACTCAGAAACATGTCTTGGGCCAACCTGCATAAACATGCACTCTGTTAATTGGAATATTATTTTTTGCAAAATAATTTAAGTCACTACAGACTGTGATTGTCAGCTACCAAATTTTTTTTTTTTATGGAAACAGATTGCAATGGCAGCTTATTATCCAAAAGTCCCACAAACCTGAGTTACATACATTTTGCCAAATTTTATAAAAGCATATCTTTAGCATTTTTGTAAATAAGGAAAAAATACATTAAAGGTATTAAAAATTGATTTACAAAATAATGTTTTCAACATGCATGAGCAGGAAGCATTGACATTTAAATAAAACAGCTCACAGACAAATAATTTTTACTGGTCACTTCACAACTTGCAGTTCAAACATTATCAGACATGTTTTTAAACAAACATGCTGAACATGAGATGAATATAGCATTCATACATGTTACAGTGGCAGAAATCAACTAGATTTCACATTTCCAGAATGAACATTTGTCCAGGGTTTAGTGTTTCGCTCAGGCCTCATTTGAAGATGACTTCATGTCACAGTCGAACAGTGTTTGGTGCGAATTCTTACCATAACAACATATTTCTTGCTTTCCGATTCTTTTATTTAGGCTGCTTAGTTCGTGTTTGCAGTGAGGCATGATATAATTATCCAGGGTAAATCATGTACATTGTACACAATATAATTGTAAGACCTGGATACGATCATTTCTGTATGTAAAATGCAACTTACTCATTCTGGTAAAAAAAAAGCATCAATGATCATTGTGTATAATTTCCTGTAATCACATTATACATTCAAGCATTGCCAATTAAGTTAACAAATTTCTAGCATAAGTGTTTGGATCCTTCATGGTTAAGGGTAAAGGCAGAGCAGGTTTATCAGCTCAGAGAAATGCTGTCTCACAAAACTACTGTAATAAATGGGTCAAAACGTCTGAAACACTATAGTGCTTTATTTAAAAAAAAAAAAAGTTTGGCCAACATTATCAGAGAATACAATTCAAATTAATTCATTTTATTTAAAATAGTTTGTGTACATAGATCTATTTACTATTAAATTATTTTGTTAACAATATGCTTGCTGCTTCACAGTTTCTTGTAGTGCTGCTCACAAACCAGTTGGTGGCATTAGTGCACCAAGTTGGGTTAAAACCCGCTGTTTAACAGAACAGAAGAAGACTTAGCTGAGTAACTGCACTCAACTCTGTTCTGTTTTACCAAATAAAAGTTTGTGTTCCACAAGTTAATTTGCCTGTTCAGTCTCTATACTATGATTAAGAGACCACTGAGAGCAGAAGAGAAGACTAACGCTGGACGCTTGTCAGCTGGGATTCCTCACAAAGAGCCAATAGCTACCATGAGGTAGCAGCTAGCTTCAAATGGCGGGGCCTTGTGCCGTGATATCGACGCTGTGAATATCAAAAGACACTTTAAGGTAACAGAACCTGATGTGAGCACAAACTCATTTTAGCCAGAAATAACACAACTTGCTTGAAGCTTGATTATGCCAGCCATGGATTAATGGGAACCAAACCAACACATTTTTGACTAGCACGGAGCTAACGTTAGCCACAGAGATGCACAGGCCTAATTCATATTTTGACTAAAACATAACTAAAATATACGAGGTCTGTCCATAAAGTATCGTACCTTTTAATTTTTTTCAAAAACTATATGGATTTCATTCATATGTTTTTACGTCAGACATGCTTGAACCCTCGTGCGCATGCGTGAGTTTTTCCACGCCTGTCGGTGACGTCATTCGCCTGTGAGCACGCCTTGTGGAAGGAGTGGTCCCGCCCCCTCGTCGGATTTTCATTGTCTGGAAATGGCGGAATGAAAAGGACTTTTTTTTCCATCAGAATTTTTTCAGAAGCTGTTAGAGACTGGCACCTGGAAACCATTCGAAAAATTTATCTGGCTTTCAGTGAAAATTTTACGGGCTTCACAGAGAATAAGGACTTTAACTACAGGTTTAAGGACCCCTTTAAAGGACGGTCGGTGCGCCGCGCTGCGAGCTGCGACGACGCGGCACAAACCACTGGATCATTTCTAAGCTGATGGCTCTGTGGATACGAGACCGTCGTGTGCTCTTTCTCTGGTTATCACAAGACCTGGACATCAGCCATTTTCCGGCAGATTTCACTTTTAACAAGAGATTTTGTCACGGAAAGCCGCGCGGAGGCTTCGCGCGTCACGACCGATTCGCTGATGAAGCGAGACAAAGGAACACCTCCGTTTCGGAGTGTTAGAGGACAAGTTGGGACATGTCTATCTCGGCTTTCAGTGCTTACCAGTCGAGTGAGTATAAAAGAACTTGTGGAGAGCTGGACATGTCCAAACTTGTCCTCTAACACGCCGAAACGGAGGTGTTCCTTTGTCTCGCTTCATCAGCGAATCAGTCGTGACGCGCGAAGCCTCCGCGCGGCTTTCCGTGACAAAATCTCTTGTTAAAAGTGAAATCTGCCGGAAAATGGCTGATGTCCCGGTCTTGTGATAACCAGAGAAAGAGCACACGACGGTCTCGTATCCACAGAGCCATCAGCTTAGAAATGATCCAGTGGTTTGTGCCGCGTCATCGCAGCTCGCAGCGCGGCGCACCGACCGTCCTTTAAAGGGGTCCTTAAACCTGTAGTTAAAGTCCTTATTCTCTGTGAAGCCCGTAAAATTTTCACTGAAAGCCAGATAAATTTTTCGAATGGTTTCCAGGTGCCAGTCTCTAACAGCTTCTGAAAAAATTCTGATGGAAAAAAAGTCCTTTTCATTCCGCCATTTCCAGACAATGAAAATCCGACGAGGGGGCGGGACCACTCCTTCCACAAGGCGTGCTCACAGGCGAATGACGTCACCGACAGGCGTGGAAAAACTCACGCATGCACACGAGGGTTCAAGCATGTCTGATGTAAAAACATATGAATGAAATCCATATAGTTTTTGAAAAAAATAAAAAGGTACGATACTTTATGGACAGACCTCGTATACTCTGTCTTTTATTAGGTGTTGACGCAATTGAAGTTTAAGTAATATCAGTGCCCAGAAAGAGACTTTATGAAGATAGGTTTGTGATAATATTTTTGGATTATTTCTTGTTCCCCCCCCAACAGCAACCATGCCGGCTGCCATAAGAGTTGTTGAATCAGTGAATCCTCCATCTGACCAGTTGGTTGAGTTTGTGCCCCAGCAAAGTTCACGGATACGGAGGGTAAATGTGGACCATCCGTACTGATCACAAAGACGGCACGGATAATTTCATATGATCCAGCTTGGATGCATGGTCATGGCCGTGCACATTGAGACATGGAGGGGGCGATTCAAAGGTGATATCTTTTATTTTTATTTTTCCCCATGTTGTCATCGTTTGCACACACTCATACACCTCTGTGCCCTGCACTTGGGTGGTTGGAGCACATGTGACAGTGTGTGTTCCCCAGCATTGCATTGCGCAGACACAGCAATCAGCTGGAGCGGCGCAACACTGTAGTGGGTGTGATCATGTCAATATGGACATCACATCACCGATGAGCTCACATGAATGAGCAAATGGGTGGGCGTGGGCGTATCAGGGGGAGCGCTGTGGTCCTCTCCCTTTTCTTTATTTGATTATTTATTTTACTTTATGTTATTTGTAGTTTATTTATTAAGTTCATTTCCTTCCATTTCCTCACTATGTTCCTCACAGTGGAAACTGACAGCTGAAATCTCTGAGATAGCTTTTTGTATCCTTCCCCTAAACCATGATGTTGAGCAATCTTTGTTTTCAGGTCAATTGAGAGTTGTTTAGAGGCTCCCATGTTGCCACTCAGAAGAGATGCAAAGAGAGAAAACATTTGCAAATGGCCACCTTAAATACCCTTTCTCATGATTGGATTCACCTGTATAAGGAGGTCAAGGGCCAGTGAGCTTACCACCCAATTTTGTGTTCCAATAATTAGTGCTAAATATATTCAAATCAATAAAATGACAAGGGTGCCCAAATTTATGCACCTGCCCAATTTTGTTTAAATAATCATTGGACACTTTCTGTAAATACTAGAAACTTCATTTCACTTCTCCAATATCAGTGTGTTCTTCTGCTATATGATATATTTAACTGAAATTTCTGATCCAGACAACCAATGATTTATAAATGAAAATCATAAAAATTATCAGGGGTGCCCAAACAATGCATACAATTGTATATCAAAACAATTACAAATCTCAACGTTTTGAAACATATTTACAACATGGAACATGCTTTTCTCAGTCAGTTACTTTTCATTATCATCATACTCCAGAGAAACCTGAGCTGATTTCTCAGAATCTCCCTCCACATCCATCTGAAGGGGCGTTGGAGCCGTGTTGTTGCATGTTTGACCTGTGCACTTTGAACACAGGGCTTTGTAATGTGACATGTAGTTTACGAAATATGTACCTAGGATTTATCTTGTTTGCATTAATTAAAAAACAAAACAAACAAAAAAAACCTTACCAAATAAGTGTCAGTTTTTTCAAGAACTCCTTTTGGTATGTATACCTACCGATTCACACTGTGCGATACATCATAAAAATCTTTCTGATAGAAAAATAATAATTAGTGCCATGATATGTTTCATATCAATAGACATGCTAATTGATTATTTGTCACTTAAAATAAATGTGTTTACACGTTATATTTAATTCTATCATGATTTTAGGCTAATAAAAGAGAAAATATCATGTGGGCAATATTCTCGGGTGCCATCTTGAGTTGCGCAAAAGCCCTGAGGTAGATTCTTGGGGCTATTGTTATTCCTGACAGTTTTCAGAACATATTCTGAAATTTTCAGCTTGTTATGAATTTGTTCCATGTTGGGTGCAAATTTGACCTAATTCTTCTGGACTGTAGTTGAAACATTTGACCTCATGTTAAACTACATTAACCACCTCTGTTCCTTGCAACCTCAGTATTCCACTCTCCTGATTTTCATTCAGAAACATATACTCAGGCTTGTTTTTAATGACTTTCATTCCCCTTCTCTCCAGAGTGTACCTCCACTCCACTCTTCATGCTCACCTCAGCCTGCTCCGCACTCTCACTACAGATCACAATGTTATCTGTCTGATCTTGTTCCTTCAACAACAAAATCAAGAGCGGGCTTTGAGCTGAACTAACACCCCACAACCCCACCCTGGAAACATCCATCATTCCTAATGCACTTATTACTGTAGTCACTGTCCTCATACATACTGCATCCTGTATGAAAGCTTTCTCAAAATCAACAAAGACACAATACAACTCTTTCTTGCTTTCTTTATCCTTCTTCATCCTCACTCTCAGAGCATGCGTAGCATCTGCTGTGCTTTTCCTTGGCATGAAACACCACATTGCTTATCACAGATCTTGACCTCTCTTCTCAGCCTTGTTTACACTACTCTTTCCCATAACATCATGCTGTGATGGTTGAACTTTGTGCTTCTGTATTTGCTGCAGCTCTGAACATGACCCATTATTCTTCAGAAAATTAGTGTCAGCACAATTCTCAACTACTCAGGTGTCCTCTCACTTTCCAAGATTTTATTAAACTATGTGGATTAAAATAAAAATCTCTGCTGTCATCTTTCCCAAACATCTCCATGTCATCACTAGTATGTTATCTGTACTAGCCACCTTCCACCCTTCATTCTCTTCATAGCTCTCCTCACTTCTTACTTCATCCTGTCTTATCTGTCATACTTCCTGATTCACCCTCTTCACATCATCCAGCCTTCTTCAGCTCATTTCCTTTGTCCCTCAAATGCTCCCTCCACATTCTTAACACGTTGCCCTCACATGTCAGCACATTTCTATCTGCATCCTTTATCACCCTAACCTCACACACATCCTTTCTGGCTTTGTTCCTCTGTTTGGTCAATCGATAAAGTCAATTTTCTCCATCCTTAGTGTTCATTTTCATGTACAGCTTGCTAAGCATGTCCTCGCCTCATCTCTGAAATTCACATGGCAATCCTCCTGTGTCAGCTTCCTCTATTTGCCCCTTGGTTCAACACAGACTTTAATCTTCTTCATTTCCAAAGCCATCCTTAAAAGTACAATTTGATGGCATCTAACTACTTTACCCCTGCCATCACCTTGCAATCTCCAATTTCTTTCAGGTTGCATCTCCTGCACAAGACAGTTGACCTGAGTACACTTTTCTCTCCTCTTATACATAAGCCTGTGCTCCTCTTTCTTCTTAAATGAGTATTAACCGGAGCCATAGCCATCCTTTTTGCAAAATCCACCTCCAACTGCCCTTTCATATTTCTCTCCTTGATACCATGTCCACCCATCACCTCCTCATCACCTCAGTTCCCTTCACTAACATGCTCATTAAAGTCTGGATCAATCACGTTTTTGTTCCTTGGGTGCATCCTACCAACTTATCTATGTAACTCACTCAAGAAATACTTTCACCTCCATCTCATATCCCATTTGCAGGGCATATGCACTGATGACATTCATCATCACCCCTTCATTGTCCACTCATCACCCTGTCAGACACACTTCATTTCCACCATAGTCACAATATACTTTCTTTTTAGAATTACTCCCACCCAAATCATAACAGAACAGTTTCAACCCACCTTCTGCCTTATTTCCCTTCCACTTTGGCTCTTACACACAGAGTAGGTCTACTTTTTTCCTCTTTCATATAATGAGCTTTCTCTCCCTTTACCAATGATGCTGCCAACATTCAAAGTTCAGAGTCTTACTTCCACACCTCTAACCTCCCTCCATTTCCACTGACTCTGGACACATTTTCCTTCTCTCCTTATTTTCTACCAAACACAGTTTCAACACCCTATAAATGTAAATGGCAAAGTGGTGCTGGACACACCCACAAATGGCCTTGCAGCATATGCACGAGTCTGCGTGTCATACATCATCAAGATAGGGCCTGTGTTTTCTTTTTAAAACCAACTGACAGAAAACATAATACAATGTGAGGAAAAAGAGTTTGTATCAAGGTAAGAATTTTCAAGTTCAACAACTATGATAAAAACATTAACATGTTTAGAACACATTTTATTTCATCAATTCATAGATCCACTTACAGTTGTGCTCAAACGTTTGCATACCCTGCCAGTTGTTTTTTTTTTTTTTGGCCACTTTTCAGATAACATGAATGATAACACGAACACTTTTTTTCACTAATGGTTAGTTACTCAAATGACCCTGATCAAACGTTTACATACCCCTGTACTTAATACCATGTATTGCCCCCGTTACATCATTTGTGGTAGTTGTGGACGAGGCTCTCTGATGGTAAAGCTGCCACTGAATATGTCTTGGACTTTATTTACATCAATTACAAAGAAATACAAGCACTATGGCACTCTATGGTAAATCTGCATGAGTGACTGTGCAAGAAGGAGAAGAGTGAGGAAAGCCACCAAGACACCCAGACAACCCAGAAGAACTTATAGGCTTATGTGGCTGTGATTTGTGCATAGTGCAAGCTTTGCATTTTGTATCACCAGTTATACAGCTTCATGATGAAGTGATACAGGAGGAGCATCTTCTTAAAAGAAGACCTGAAAGTTTAGCTACACATTTCCAAAATGTACACATTTGAGATGCAAGCCTAGATTGAAACAATATCTTTCTCTGTTCTACTCCACTATGAAGCTAAGACTGGTGATGCAAAATGCATGCCCTATGACTCGTGCCTTACGCCCTGTGACTGCTGGGATTGGCTGCAGCTCTCCGTGACCCTTAACAGCAGTAAGCAGTTGAGGATGAATGTGTGAATTTAGGTCATTGATGTGCAGCAGTTCGCGAGTTTTAGGCAGGTTGAAGGTAGGGTCAGTCCTGATGAAACACCTGGTGGGGGTGTGATGGTCTGACTCACCAGCCTATACTAGTCACACGTGTGATGGGAGAGACAGTGGAACACTACAACCCCGAGGATGGCACTGCAACCCTGTGAGAGGAAGAGATGGAGTTTTATGCACGACAAAGGAAGCTTTTGCATGTGATTTACCCCTTAAAATAACATAGTAGAGAAGCTTGAATCTTCGACTGGACTGGGTTGCTTGACGTGAGGATGTTTCGCTTCAAATCACAGAAGCTTCCTCAGCTAAAATTCTTGTACCCCATTGTAAACAGGGGTCCTCAAACAGTCCATCTTAAGTGCAGGCTGACCACCGAGCTGAAATAGATGCTGAGGAGCGTGGCCGAACAGGGAGAGCTGGTCAAGGTGACAGAGAGATTCTGGTGGTGAATCAGCAAAGCACACACACTTCCCCACCAACAGATAGGTAGGACCCAACTAATTTAATTAATGAGCAGGTCACACTCATGCCAAATGCTGCACATAGGGAGAGACTTCTGGTTACGGGCTGACTACTCCAGTCAGTGGGCTGCTAGCTTAGTGCCATAACAATCAGTCAGTTTTCTACCAGTCTCATGTCATATAAAGACTTTATAATTAACTCCCAGAAGTGATGTCACTAAGAATAAATAAAACTTGAGATAACTTGTACTTTCAGGATGACATTATCATAAAATGTGCTGCTTGGATGTCCTTTTTGCTGCAGAGAAGGGAAGTTTTGCTGACAAATAGCAATTGCAAACACTGGTGCCGCATCCCAGTACAGGGGCCATGTGGCACAGAGGCAACTCTTTACCAACATCAGAATCAGAATCAGAATCAGCTTTATTGGCCAAGTATGTACACACATACAGGGAAGCTGACTCTGGTTTGACAACATCCACATTATCACACATCTGTCTTTGTCTTTTACATTTGCTCCATCGAATCATAGGTTTCCCCACATAGTATACAGTGGGGAAAATAAGTATTTGATCCACTGTCAATTTTGCAAGTTTTCCCACCTACAAAGAATGCAGAGGTCTGTATTTTTTATCATAGGTACACTTCAACTGTGAGAGACAGAATCTAAAAAGAAAATCCAGAAAATCACACTGTATGATTTTTTAAGAAATAATTTGCATTTTATTGCATGAAATAAGTATTTGGTAACCTACCAATCAGCAACAATTCTGGCTCTCACAGACCTGTTGCTGTCACTGTTTTGTATCACCCTCTTAATCTTTGAAAATTGAAAAGGGAACAGCAAATTGCTGCTAGAATATTAAATATAACGCAATGCTCAAATATCCTCGGCCGTATGAGCATTGTGTTCTTTATAATTTGCAGTTTTTAATTATTAATATCCTACTGTCTTACGTACACTTTGAACATGATCAATAAAGCCCCTCTGTCAGTCACTCAAAAACAATATTTACATTTTAACGGTGTCTGCAGGAGGCCTTGCATGTGCACATGTATGAGCTTTTAACAAGAGTGTTAGATATATTTGTGTGTTCAATTATGGTTTTCTTTATTTGTTTTCTGTATTTGTTTTGGTATTAAAGTAGTTATTTTACTTAGGGTTGTAGTCTTAGTTTTCATTCGTATTCTTGCTTTTCTTTGTTCTCTGTTGGAATGTGCATGTTGAACTGGATTTAACCAGTTTTTTACCACACAGGACAAAGAGACTCAGGTTACATTATAAATCATACATGTCCCATTATTGCGCGGGTTCAGGGCAGTGGGTCAGACCTTCCTCCAATGTCCACAGGAACCAATAAGAAAAGGATTTTACGAAATAAGGTCCGCCTTTGTGACACCTATGTAATGCTTTATAAAAACTGTTTGTGTTTATTGTTCGGGGTTCTGAAAAGGGTGGATCTCATCTAGAAATCCTCCAGGACCCAGGCCTGATTTTTTTCACTGTGACTTTGAATAAATTTAAAAGTGCGGAATAGTTCGAGTTTGTGCTTTGTGAAGGACAGTGTTACAGAAAGAGCTGGGGGAATAACAAGAGCAGACGTGCAAATTTAGGAATATTTGTAGATCACCCTCTGTGCATTTACAGGTATGAATGAGACAAATTGAACTCCATAGAAAGTTAGCTTTGAGTTACCGGAAGTTAGTGTGCATGCTAACGTCTGTGAATTGTCTTGTAAATCAGTTCAGACATGTTATTAGGTTCCAAAACAGTATTTTCAGTTTTAGGTGTTTATTTCTCGCCAGCTTTCCCATAATATATGAGAAAGATGTTATTTCTTGACAAAAAATGAAGCGAAGTTCGCAGCTAGCACAATCAGGAAGTGACGTCGTCACTATGCTAACCTCTATGAAATGTTTTGTAAATCCCTCCAGAGATGTTATCAGGTTACAAAAACAATGTTTTCAGTTTTAAAAGTGTTTATTTCTCCCTAGCTTTTACAAAATATGAGGCTTTATTTCTAGCCAAAAATGAAGGGAAGTTAGCAGGAAGCGATGTCACCATGCTAACATCTGCAAGATCGTACCATAAAATTAGGTACAGAATGTGACTTTTTTTACAAATAAAAAATGGCATATTTTACAAAAGCACATTTATCTGTAAACACCAGCACATGACACACCTCACATTAACGTGTTGGTTTACATAGAATGAATCAACCAATCAGTGTGAGCAGAGGCACATTTTACCCAGAATGCCATCTGTCTGTGTTTGTTACAAAAATTCAGAATTAGTGCATTATTTAACATTAAAAGATATATGTTATATCTTAACTTTGCACAAATGACAGAATTGACATTAATGGAGTTATTCTATCAGTATTTATTTTATTTACACCAAACCATAACTCAGCACTGCTTTATTTTCCAAGACCTTGGCCTGACGGCAGTGGTGTGATTGGGTAGAGAGTTGAGCTTTGCTGCTTGTCTCAGTTGCTTCTGTGCTGGAAGCCATATAGTAAACTGGAGCTTCTGGTAGGGGGCAGGATGCTCAAAGACAGAAGTGCTGACTCATTGTTTGGGTTTGTTGTTGGTTTTGATGCTTCCAAAAGCGATCCTTGTGGTAAAACTCAAAATCAGCTTGTTTAGTCCTTGCAAGTGTACCGGAGACAATACTGGAATTTATAGGTTATCTCTTAGTTCTGATACATTTTTGGGTGGTTTATCATTTTAGCTTTATCGAAGATAACTTTTCAGTTATCTGATTATCTGTTATTGAAGGTCATTTTTTGGTTATCTGTACCCATCACTGCTTTAAGGTATGAGCCTTGAGTGATATATACGAGGTCTATTAGAAAAGAAACCGACCTTCTTATTTTTTTTTAAAAAACTATATGGATTTGAATCACGTGCGATTATGTCAGACAAGCTTGAACCCTCATGCGCATACGTGAGTTTTTTCACGCCTGTCGGTTGCGTCATTCGCCTGTGGGCAGGCTTTGAGTGAGCACTGGTCCACCCCCCTCGTCGGAATTCCTTTGTCTGACTTCTTCCTGAGAGACTGGCGCTTTACTTGATCAAAATTTTTTCTGAAACTGTAAGGCACATCCAAGTGGACACCAAGTTTTCAGCTCGAAACAGGCTGACGACGGCAGCTCGGGGCGCGGCGCGCCATCCGGCGCCGTGGGCTGTCCTTAAAGCGACAGTAACATTCCATAATCTCTCATCAGCCGTTAAAATTTTCACCGAAAACCGTCTGAATTTCTCGAATGGTGTCCACTTGGATGTGCCTTACAGTTTCAGAAAAAAATTTGATCAAGCAAAGCGCCAGTCTCTCAGGAAGAAGTCAGACAAAGGAATTCCGACCAGGGGGGTGGACCAGTGCTCACTCAAAGCCTGCCCACAGGCGAATGACGCAACCGACAGGCGTGAAAAAACTCACGCATGCGCACGAGGGTTCAAGCTTGTCTGACGCAATCACATGTGATTCAAATCCATATAGTTTTTGAAAAAATAAAAAGGTTGGTTTCTTTTCTAATAGACCTCGTGTATATATATATATATATATATATATATATATATATATATATATATATATATATATATATATATGTATATATATATATATATATATATATATGTGTGTGTGTATGTATATATGTGTATGTATATATGTATATATGTATCAATCAATCAATCAATTTTTTTATATAGCGCCAAATCACAACAAACAGTTGCCCCAAGGCGCTTTATATTGTAAGGCAAGGCCATACAATAATTATGTAAAACCCCAACGGTCAAAACGACCCCCTGTGAGCAAGCACTTGGCTACAGTGGGAAGGAAAAACTCCCTTTTAACAGGAAGAAACCTCCAGCAGAACCAGGCTCAGGGAGGGGCAGTCTTCTGCTGGGACTGGTTGGGGCTGAGGGAGAGAACCAGGAAAAAGACATGCTGTGGAGGGGAGCAGAGATCGATCACTAATGATTAAATGCAGAGTGGTGCATACAGAGCAAAAAGAGAAAGAAACAGTGCATCATGGGAACCCCCCAGCAGTCTACGTCTATAGCAGCATAACTAAGGGATGGTTCAGGGTCACCTGATCCAGCCCTAACTATAAGCTTTAGCAAAAAGGAAAGTTTTAAGCCTAATCTTAAAAGTAGAGAGGGTGTCTGTCTCCCTGATCTGAATTGGGAGCTGGTTCCACAGGAGAGGAGCCTGAAAGCTGAAGGCTCTGCCTCCCATTCTACTCTTACAAACCCTAGGAACTACAAGTAAGCCTGCAGTCTGAGAGCGAAGCGCTCTATTGGGGTGATATGGTACTACGAGGTCCCTAAGATAAGATGGGACCTGATTATTCAAAACCTTATAAGAAGAAGAATTTTAAATTCTATTCTAGAATTAACAGGAAGCCAATGAAGAGAGGCCAATATGGGTGAGATATGCTCTCTCCTTCTAGTCCCCGTCAGTACTCTAGCTGCAGCATTTTGAATTAACTGAAGGCTTTTTAGGGAACTTTTAGGACAACCTGATAATAATGAATTACAATAGTCCAGCCTAGAGGAAATAAATGCATGAATTAGTTTTTCAGCATCACTCTGAGACAAGACCTTTCTGATTTTAGAGATATTGCGTAAATGCAAAAAAGCAGTCCTACATATTTGTTTAATGTGCGCTTTGAATGACATATCCTGATCAAAAATGACTCCAAGATTTCTCACAGTATTACTAGAGGTCAGGGTAATGCCATCCAGAGTAAGGATCTGGTTAGACACCATGTTTCTAAGATTTGTGGGGCCAAGTACAATAACTTCAGTTTTATCTGAGTTTAAAAGCAGGAAATTAGAGGTCATCCATGTCTTTATGTCTGTAAGACAATCCTGCAGTTTAGCTAATTGGTGTGTGTCCTCTGGCTTCATGGATAGATAAAGCTGGGTATCATCTGCGTAACAATGAAAATTCAAGCAATACCGTCTAATAATACTGCCCAAGGGAAGCATATATAAAGTGAATAAAATTGGTCCTAGCACAGAATCTTGTGGAACTCCATAATTAACTTTAGTCTGTGAAGAAGATTCCCCATTTACATGAACAAATTGTAATCTATTAGACAAATATGATTCAAACCACCGCAGCGCAGTGCCTTTAATACCTATGGCATGCTCTAATCTCTGTAATAAAATTTTATGGTCAACAGTATCAAAAGCAGCACTGAGGTCTAACAGAACAAGCACAGAGATGAGTCCACTGTCCGAGGGCCATAAGAAGATCATTTGTAACCTTCACTAATGCTGTTTCTGTACTATGATGAATTCTAAAACCTGACTGAAACTCTTCAAATAGACCATTCCTCTGCAGATGATCAGTTAGCTGTTTTACAACTACCCTTTCAAGAATTTTTGAGAGAAAAGGAAGGTTGGAGATTGGCCTATAATTAGCTAAGATAGCTGGGTCAAGTGATGGCTTTTTAAGTAATGGTTTAATTACTGCCACCTTAAAAGCCTGTGGTACATAGCCAACTAACAAAGATAGATTGATCATATTTAAGATCGAAGCATTAAATAATGGTAGGGCTTCCTTGAGCAGCCTGGTAGGAATGGGGTCTAATAACATGTTGATGGTTTGGATGAAGTAACTAATGAAAATTAACTCAGACAGAACAATCGGAGAGAAAGAGTCTAACCAAATACCGGCATCACTGAAAGCAGCCAAAGATAACGATACGTCTTTGGGATGGTTATGAGTAATTTTTTCTCTAATAGTTAAATTTTGTTAGCAAAGAAAGTCATGAAGTCATTACTAGTTAAAGTTAATGGATACTCAGCTCAATAGAGCTCTGACTCTTTGTCAGCCTGCTACAGTGCTGAAAAGAAACCTGGGGTTGTTCTTATTTTCTTCAATTAGTGATGAGTAGAAAGATGTCCTAGCTTTACGGAGGGCTTTTTTATAGAGCAACAGACTCTTTTTCCAGGCTAAGTGAAGATCTTCTAAATTAGTGAGACGCCATTCCTCTCCAACTTACGGGTTATCTGCTTTAAGCTACGAGTTTGTGAGTTATACCACGGAGTCAGACACTTCTGATTTAAAGCTCTCTTTTTCAGAGGAGCTACAGCATCCAAAGTTGTCTTCAATGAGGATGTAAAACTATTGACGAGATACTCTATCTCCCTTACAGAGTTTAGGTAGCTACTCTGCACTGTGTTGTTATATGGCATTAGAGAACATAAAGAAGGAATCATATCCTTAAACCTAGTTACAGCGCTTTCTGAAAGACTTCTAGTGTAATGAAACTTATTCCCTACTGCTGGGTAGTCCATCAGAGTAAATGTAATGTTATTAAGAAATGATCAGACAGAAGGGAGTTTTCAGGGAATACTGTTAAGTCTTCTATTTCCATACCATAAGTCAGAACAAGATCTAAGATATGATTAAAGTGGTGGGTGGACTCATTTACTTTTGAGCAAAGCCAATAGAGTCTAATAATAGATTAAATGCAGTGTTGAGGCTGTCATTCTCAGCATCTGTGTGGATGTTAAAATCGCCCACTATAATTATCTTATCTGAGCTAAAGCACTAAGTCAGACAAAAGGTCTGAAAATTCACAGAGAAACTCACAGTAACGACCAGGTGGACGATAGATAATAACAAATAAAACTGGTTTTTGGGACTTCCAATTTGGATGGACAAGACTAAGAGACAAGCTTTCAAATGAATTAAAGCTCTGTCTGGGTTTTGATTAATTAATAAGCTGGAATGGAAGATTGCTGCTAATCCTCCGCCCCGGCCCGTGCTACGAGCATTCTGACAGTTAGTGTGACTCGGGGGTGTTGACTCATTTAAACTAACATATTCATCCTGCTGTAACCAGGTTTCTGTTAGGCAGAATAAATCAATATGTTGATCAATTATTATATCATTTACCAACAGGGACTTAGAAGAGAGAGACCTAATGTTTAATAGACCACATTTAACTGTTTTAGTCTGTGGTGCAGTTGAAGGTGCTATATTATTTTTTCTTTTAGAATTTTTATGCTTAAATAGATTTTTGCTGGTTATTGGTAGTCTGGGAGCAGGCACCGTCTCTACGGGGATGGGGTAATGAGGGGATGGCAGGGGGAGAGAAGCTGCAGAGAGGTGTGTAAGACTACAACTCTGCTTCCTGGTCCCAACCCTGGATAGTCACGGTTTGGAGGATTTAAGAAAATTGGCCAGATTTCTAGAAATGAGAGCTGCTCCATCCAAAGTGGGATGGATGCCGTCTCTCCTAACAAGACCAGGTTTTCCCCAGAAGCTTTGCCAATTATCTATGAAGCCCACCTCATTTTTGGACACCACTCAGACAGCCAGCATTCAAGGAGAACATGCGGCTAAACATGTCACTCCCGGTCCGATTGGGGAGGGGCCCAGAGAAAACTACAGAGTCCGACATTGTTTTTGCAAAGTTACACACCGATTTAATGTTAATTTTAGTGACCTCCGATTGGCGTAACCGGGTGTCATTACTGCCGACGTGAATTACAATCTTACCAAATTTACGCTTAGCCTTAGCCAGCAGTTTCAAATTTCCTTCAATGTCGCCTGCTCTGGCCCCCGGAAGACAATTGACTATGGTTGCTGGTGTCGCTAACTTCACATTTCTCAAAACAGAGTCGCCAATAACCAGAGTTTGATCCTCGGCGGGTGTGTCGTCGAGTGGGGGAAAAACGGTTAGAAATGTGAACGGGTTGGCGGTGTACACGGGGCTTCTGTTTAGGGCTACGCTTCCTCCTCACAGTCACCCAGTCAGCCTGCTTTCCCGGCTGCTCGGGATCTGCCAGGGGGGAACTAACGGCGGCTAAGCTACCTTGGTCCGCACTGACTACAGGGGCCTGGCTAGCTGTAGAATTTTCCACGGTGCGGAGCCGAGTCTCCAATTCGCCCAGCCTGGCCTCCAAGCTACGAATAAGCTACACTTATTACAAGTACCGTTACTGCTAAAGGAGGCCGAGGAATAACTAAACATTTCACACCCAGAGCAGAAAAGTGCGGGAGAGACAGGAGAAGCCGCCATGCTAAATCGGCTAAGAGCTAGTAGCTACGCTAAGCTAGCGGATTCCTAAAAACACGCAAAGTGAATAATGTGTAAATAATTTAGAGGTGATTCAGCAGAAGGAGTGCTTTAGTTAAGGCACGTAAAGATTACACTGGGAAACAAATCGTAATCTAGATAACTAGATCAATCTAACTGCGCAGATTAAACAGCTAACAGATACAGAAAAACACCGCTGTGCTCCGGAACAGGAAGTGATACAATACCGCAGTGAGAGCCAACCACCAGTAGAGGCAAGCATAGAGTATATGTACGAGGGCTGTCAATAAAGTAACGGTCCTTTTTATTTTTTTCAAGAACTATATGGATTTCATTCATATGTTTTTACGTCAGACATGCTTGAACCCTCGTGCGCATGCGTGAGTTTTTCCACGCCTGTCGGTGACGTCATTCGCCTGTGAGCACTCCTTGTGGGAGGAGTCGTCCAGCCCCTCGTCGGAATTCCTTGTCTGAAGAAGTTGCTGAGAGACTGGCGCTTTGTTTGATCAAAATGTTTTCTAAACCTGTGAGACACATCGAAGTGGACACGGTTCGAAAAATTAAGCTGGTTTTCAGTGAAAATTTTAACGGCTGATGAGAGATTTTGAGGTGATTCTGTCGCTTTAAGGACTTCCCACGTGCGAGACGTCGCTCAGCGCTCTCAGCCGCCGTCGTCAGCCCTGTTCAAGCTGAAAACCTCCACATTTCAGGTTCTATTGATCCAGGACGTCGTGAGAGAACAGAGAAGTTTCAGAAGAAGTCGGTTTCAGCATTTTATCCGGATATTCCACTGTTAAAGGAGATTTTTTTAATGACAAGACGTGCGGACGGGTCCGCGCGTCGGGACGCAGCCGCCGCGACGCTCCGCCACAGGAAAAACACTTCTGTTGAAAGCCTTAAGGACAAGTTGGAACATGTCCTGCCTGTTAAACAATTTCTCATATACTCACTCCACTGAAAGCCATCAAAAGCCGCCTGGATTTTACAAATGGTTATCAACACGGAGGTGTTTTCCCTGTGCCGCCGCACCGCGTCGGCTGTGTCCCGACGCACGGACCTGTCCGCACGTCTTTCATTAAAAAAATCTCCTTTAACAGTGGAATATCCGGATAAAATGCTGAAACCGACTTCTGAAACTTCTCTGTTCGCTCACGACGTCTTGGATCAATAGAGCCTGAAATGTGGAGGTTTTCAGCTTGAACAGGCTGATGACGCCGCCTGAGAGCGCTGAGCGACGTCTCGCACCGTGGGAAGTCCTTAAAGCGACAGAATCACCTCAAAATCTCTCATCAGCCGTTAAAATTTTCACTGAAAACCAGCTTAATTTTTTGAACCCTGTCCACTTCGATGTGTCTCACAGGTTTAGAAAAAATTTTGATCAAACAACGCGCCAGTCTCTCAGCAACTTCTCAGACAAAGGAATTCCGACGAGGGGCTGGACGACTCCTCCCACAAGGAGTGCTCACAGGCGAATGACGTCACCGACAGGCGTGGAAAAACTCACGCATGCGCACGAGGGTTCAAGCATGTCTGACGTAAAAACATATGAATGAAATCCATATAGTTTTTGAAAAAAATAAAAAGGACCGTTACTTTATTGACAGCCCTCGTATATATATATATGTATATGTGTATATGTATATGTATATGTATATGTATGTGTGTATATGTATATGTGTATATGTATGTGTATATATGTATATGTGTATATGTATGTGTATATGTGTATATGTATGTGTATATATGTATATGTATATATGTATATATGTATGTGTGTGTGTGTATACAGACAAGCGGGTTAAAAAACAAAACATTGTTTCCGGGACTGACATTGTTTCCAGGTCTGTTATTTGACCTGATATTGTAGCAATAGTAACAGAACAGTTTGAGCTTTTGGAAGAATCGCCAAAACTTTTAGCATGGTTGCGATATGAGCACGGAGCTCCGTCCTCTGGTTGCTGTGAATAAAGCTAATTGCGTGCAGTGCTTTAAAGCTTCACTTCTCTGTTCTGTCAGCTCGTAGTGACCTCTGAAGTCCGCTCCCTCTCCATCAATATCTGGAGTTGTTATTCTGACTGCAAAGTGCCTGCTATTGCTGCAGGAACAAACTAACTCCATTTCACCATGTCAGAGTGCAGCCCTCAGTGAAAGCAGCCTGTCCTCTGAGACAAATAGAGACAGACGGTGAGAGAAACAGACGCAGCAGCATGGGCTCAGACAAACAGAGCCAGAAACCAAAAGGAATAGAGACATTTTGAGTCAGGCACAGCATTGACTGAGAAATGTGGATCCGTCACGAGTGAGAGATGGAAGTGGATGTAGAGAGCAAGAAAGATGAAGAGAGATAAGGAGAAATTGTGTTCAGCAGAGAACGAGAAGAAGGAAGAGGGATTTGGAGTTGAATGCAGACAGAAAGGGGGAGAATGAAATCCAGCTTGATAGAGAGAGAGAAAAAATGTAATTGGATGTAGACAGAGAAATAAAGCAGGGGAGTCGGGAGACATAAACAGAAGCAGAAAGTGAATTTGACAGCTCCTATAGTGTACTCATATCTTTGTGTTTTATTAAAAAAAAATTTTTTTTACATTTGGGGAAATGAGAATATAAAGCACAAGCTTTAGTCCTTAAAAAATCTCATCTGTCAAAATATCAACTCTCAACAGGAATATGCTCAGTATCGGACGCACTGTTATGGATTATTACACAGGCATGCTATAAATGAACCAGCAGTGTATTGGTGTGTGTGAACACATATGTATAACTCGACTGGGGCAGACTTAATGATTTAGAAAAGAGGAACAAACACAGGTATGGGGCTCTAAATCCTTATTTAACATTTCAAATCAAAATATGCACATAATCATGTGACATCTTTTCTCTGCACACTCTGCTGGTGAGCAACAGCACTGCTGTTAGTGTTATACTTAGGTTTTATCTGTAAGAAATAATGAACAGACACTCAGTGACCATAAAAATACATGCATTAATAATAACCTTTATTTAACCAGGTACAATTCCATTGAGATCGAAACCTCTTTTACAAGGAAGACCTGAAAGTCTGGGCTTTCAAGACTTTCAAGTCCAGACTTAAGACGCACTTCTTTTCCCTTTCATATGGCTAGCATACTGGTACAGTTTTGTTTTACGCTTTTTACCCTTTTAATTCATTTTATTAATATTTGAGCGTGCCGCGGCCTCAACCTTACCTAAGTTCTGCGTCTTTTAGTGAAGCTTAGGGCTAGTGGCCGGCGATCACCTTGTTTTTCGTGTTGATTAATGCTGGCAAATTATACAGTATTTTTTGTCTTTCTGATGCCTGGTTCTGTTTTTTTTTCTCTCTCTAAGGTGCAGCTCCATCCAGAGGTGGGAGTTGTATTTGTGTTGGTGACCCTCCTGTCCTGTGCACCAACAGCATTTCTTGCATATTCATCAGTGAATTGTTCTGTAATTTATGTTTTGTAGCATGGCCCAAGCAGAGGGATCACCCCTTTGAGTCTGGTCTGCTTGAGGTTTCTTCCTCAGAGGGAGTTTTCTCTTACCACTGTTGCTCTGGGGGTTGGTAAGGTTAGACCTTACCTGTGTGAAGTGCCTTGAAGTAACTCTGTTGTGATTTGGTGCTATATAAATGAAAATAAATTGAAATTGAGACCTGGCCAAGAAAGGCAGCAGCACACGTCATAATGGACAGGTCAACATCAACATGAGAACGTTGGTGATAAATAAAATACAGTCATCTTGGTCATAATAACAGTGCACATGGTGTAAAGTCTCAGGCAGATTTAGTTTTAGAAACACAAACATTGTGCATGTACAATGTAATTCCACAAATCCTCCAATAAGTACACCTTGGTTTTCCTACTGTTTTCAGGCTGTGTTCAGTTTGTGTTCCACCGAAAACAAATCATGTGGTTCACCTAAACATTTTGTGTTCTTTCATCTGTGTACAAATATTAGATACTGAGTTTTTTTTTTTCCTCCAAGTGTTTTATGCACAGCAAATTGGCCTTTTATGGGCATGACTGTTAGGAGAGTGCTCTATCATGCCTCATAGTCATGTCCAAAGAAGAAGAAAAGAAGCTCTACAGCTTTAAGTAGGTGTTTAAAACTTGTCAATAGTAGCCATGGGCATGAACATGTTAAGAGATAGGAAGGGCAAGTACAGAGTATTTCCTGGCAAACAACACAGTTCCTTGCTTCTGGAAATCTTACCTTGACTCTTATGACCTTGACCTTCACTCAAATGACTGACCTTTTGCTGACCTTGCCAGCAGAATATGTGTGCCAAGTTTGGTCCATATCAGTGCATGCGCTGTGTATAATAATATCCACCTCCAAAGGAGCGCAAAGGAACTTTTGATATGTATGTGGCACCCTTTTTCGTGTACAGTGAATGTGAACAGCGGCTATCAAACCGAGAGCATCGTGCGCTACTGCGTGCATACCGCCGCAAATCTGAACAGGCTGTTATATCCACAATAGACCTTACAGTACAGATATTTGTCTATTCCTTCCCATGAGCAACGTAAATAATGTGAACTATTGTCTTCATCATATCTCTATATACCACGGGCAGCTGCACCTCTCTGTGGTCTCATGCACAGTAATGCATCATTGCACGTGTCAGGCTCAGAGCTGAATGGATCTCACCACTGTAATATAGGAGATATGACATGGAACTGTTGTGCCAGGCCATGACAACATTAATAAACATGAATCTCACCTCCAACAGTAACCCATGAGCATTTCACGGCGCAGGATTGGACGTGGAGCCGAGACCGCAGCCTGTGGTTAAAATCCTCTCACCCGGCTGCTGTGTGCTGTAATCAACCACACAAAAATAAATCCCATGTGATAATCCAACCATCATGGTGAGTTGTGTTGTCCTGCTGAAGCAAACCAAAACACACATAAAAAAAAGAAATTAAAGTTCTCTGGAAAGGCTGCGTCTGACGCATGGGGCAGCATGGCCCACTGCCAGCAGTGTCGCACACACATAGCTGCTCATTCAGCTGTTATGAACACACACACACACACAGCGATCGTGTTATCAGTCCAGCAGTTGCTTTACGCACACACACACACGCACGTGAGATCAGTAGTGGGAAGTGGAGGACAAACCGAGATGTGATTACATGAATGAATGAGTGACCTCACCATGATGGCTTTGACACATATGGCGTGAGTCCGGTCCATATGTCAGTTGTACTCCGGTGTCCAGTACCGGCAGGAACTGTGCAAAGGGAGGAACACATTGCTCCCTCCCACTCCGGTCCCATGTTTGCCATCCAGACATTTGGACATCGGGCAGTTTTCAGCTCCTTTTATGGCCATCTGAAGGTAGTCTGTGTCATCTACCTGTTGTCTACATACGCTTTGGATGCCATCATGCAGGTGTGGACTAGGTAATCTGGATGCTTTCTGACACTGCTGACCACGCCTCTTTCCCTCCCGACTGCACCCAATTATGGCAATTTTGGCGTGCCTGCCTGGATCCAGCACATTCTTGCAATGTGTCAGGGACTTTAATCAAACGCGCCCCAGTCGCTCTCATATTTAACAGTGAGGTGCAGATGAGCACTCATTATCACCTAACAAAGTTTGATCTGGATCTGATCCAGATTGTGGATTTTGTGGACTTTTGTATTTAATATTGAAAAGACCATTTGGTGTACATTTTGCATTATATCTCAGTCAAAATGCCTCAGTCACTCTCTTGTTTTCTATTGTGGATTTACCTACACCACCAAAATTGGACGGAGGCTCCAATTTTATGCCTGTTTGTCTATCTTCCGGTTATCAGTCGGAAGCCAAGTGCCAAAAAGCAATGATAAATTGTGCATAGCAGAGATACTGTAGGGACCCCTTCACATAGTGCGAAGTTTGGATGAAGTGCACACTGAGCGCACATGTGTACAAACTGTGTAATGTTGTCCCTGTCACCAATGCCTCGTATGCCTGTTGCTACAACTATTTGCACACACGCGCGCCTGAAAGACAAAGTGTGCGCTGTGCGAACCCATTGCACCCTCTTGCGGCAGGTGTCAGCCAAATTCCAGGAGACACACAAACACCTAACACCGCTCCCATGGCACTTAGAAAATGTGTGGCCAGTCACACTCTTGGCACAACAACAGACTGCAGACAATCACTGTCATACTGCTGTGAAATTTGTCTAAGTTCCCCACTTATGTGACTTTGCAAACACACACACTGACACGTGGTTGTGTGCGCTCCACTCACGAGAGGCGTGGCTTCCGACAGAAGCAGCTGTGGTGATCTGTCATTGTGGACATTCCAGCTACACAACACCTTCTGTGTTTGGACAGTTATGGAGTAACGACTGTCCACTGTGAGGAGCATGTGTCTGATTGCTGTATTTACATGGACATAAATAAAAACATATATTGCCGTGGTGGCGACAAGCTGCAGCAAGCGGGCATGCACACGGATTGGACACTGACAGCCCCTCAGGTTGAAACAGATCATCAGATCAGAACACGCAGTGGGCGATCTGACTGTCACGTCACCCACATGAGCTCTGTTCCACATGACACGCATTTCGGGCAGAACATGTGTGCTGCTGACTGGACGTACCTGACTAGTAGATGTGGACATAATCAGAGCACACTGCTTCTCAGTCATGTCAATCAATCAATTTCAATCAATTTTATTTATATAGCGCCAGATCACAACAAACAGTTGCCCCAAGGCGCTTTATATTGTAAGGCAAGGCCATACAATAATTACGTAAAAACCCCAATGGTCAAAACGACCCCCTGTGAGCAAGCACTTGGCGACAGTGGGAAGGAAAAACTCCCTTTTAACAGGAAGAAACCTCCAGCAGAACCAGGCTCAGGGAGGGGCAGTCTTCTGCTGGGACTGGTTGGGGCTGAGGGAGAGAACCAGGAAAAAGACATGCTGTGGAGGGGAGCAGAGATCAATCACTAATGATTAAATGCAGAGTGGTGCATACAGAGCAAAAAGAGAAAGAAACACTCAGTGCAATATGGGAACCCCCCAGCAGTCTAAGTCTATAGTAGCATAACTAAGGGATGGTTCAGGGTCACCTGATCCAGCCCTAACTATAAGCTTTAGCAAAAAGGAAAGTTTTAAGCCTAATCTTAAAAGTAGAGAGGGTGTCTGTCTCCCTGATCCGAATTGGGAGCTGGTTCCACAGGAGAGGAGCCTGAAAGCTGAAGGCTCTGCCTCCCATTCTACTCTTACAAACCCTAGGAACTACAAGTAAGCCTGCAGTCTGAGAGCAAAGCGCTCTATTGGGGTGATATGGTACTATGAGGTCCCTAAGATAAGAAGGGACCTGATTATTCACAACCTTATAAGTAAGAAGAAGAATTTTAAATTCTATTCTAGAATTAAAAGGAAGCCAATGAAGAGAGACCGATATGGGTGAGATATGCTCTCTCCTTCTAGTCCCTGTCAGTACTCTAGCTGCAGCATTTTGAATTAACTGAAGGCTTTTCAGGGAACTTTTAGGACAACCTGATAATAATGAATTACAATAGTCCAGCCTAGAGGAAATAAATGCATGAATTAGTTTTTCAGCATCACTCTGAGACAAGACCTTTCTAATTTTAGAGATATTGCGTAAATGCAAAAAAGCAGTCTTACATATTTGTTTAATATGCGCTTTGAATGACATATCCTGATCAAAAATGACTCCAAGATTTCTCACAGTATTACTAGAGGTCAGGGTAATGCCATCGAGAGTAAGGATCTGGTTAGACACCATGTTTCTAAGATTTGTGGGGCCAAGTACAATAACTTCAGTTTTATCTGACTTTAAAAGCAGGAAATTAGAGGTCAACCATGTCCTTATGTCTGTAAGACAATCCTGCAGTTTAGCTAATTGGTGTGTGTCCTCTGGCTTCATGGATAGATAAAGCTGGGTATCATCTGCGTAACAATGAAAATTTAAGCAATGCCGTCTAATAATACTGCCTAAGGGAAGCATGTATAAAGTGAATAAAATTGGTCCTAGCACAGAACCTTGTGGAACTCCAGATCTAAGATATGATTAAAGTGGTGGGTGGACTCATTTACATTTTGAGCAAAGCCAATTGAGTCTAATAATAGATTAAATGCAGTGTTGAGGCTGTGTGGATGTTAAAATCGCCCACTATAATTATCTTATCTGAGCTAAGCACTAAGTCAGACAAAAGTTCTGAAAATTCACAAAGAAACTCACAGTAACGACCAGGTGGACGATAGGTAACAACAAATAAAACTGGTTTTTGGGACTTCCAATTTGGATGGACAAGACTAAGAGTCAAGCTTTCAAATGAATTAAAGCTCTGTCTGGGTTTTTGATTAATTAATAAGCTGGAATGGAAGATTGCTGCTAATCCTCTGCCTCGGCCCGTGCTACGAGCGTTCTGGCAGTTAGTGTGACTCGGGGGTGTTGACTCATTTAAACTAACATATTCATCCTGCTGTAACCAGGTTTCTGTAAGGCAGAATAAATCAATATGTTGATCAATTATTATATCATTTACTAACAGGGACTTAGAAGAGAGAGACCTAATGTTTAATAGACCACATTTCACTGTTTTAGTCTGTGGTGCAGTTGAAGGTGCTATATTATTTTTTCTTTTTGAATTTTTATGCTTAAATAGATTTTTGCTGGTTATTGGTAGTCTGGGAGCAGGCACCGTCTCTACGGGGATGGGGTAATGAGGGGATGGCAGGGGGAGAGAAGCTGCAGAGAGGTGTGTAAGACTACAACTCTGCTTCCTGGTCCCAACCCTGGATAGTCACGGTTTGGAGGATTTAAGAAAATTGGCCAGATTTCTAGAAATGAGAGCTGCTCCATCCAAAGTGGGATGGATGCCATCTCTCCTAACAAGACCAGGTTTTCCCCAGAAGCTTTGCCAATTATCTATGAAGCCCACCTCATTTTTTGGACACCACTCAGACAGCCAGCAATTCAGGAGAACATGCGGCTAAACATGTCACTCCCGGTCCGATTGGGGAGGGGCCCAGAGAAAACTACAGAGTCCGACATTGTTTTTGCAAAGTTACACACCGATTCAATGTTAATTTTAGTGACCTCCGATTGGCGTAACCGGGTGTCATTACTGCCGACGTGAATTACAATCTTACCAAATTTACGCTTAGCCTTAGCCAGCAGTTTCAAATTTCCTTCAATGTCGCCTGCTCTGGCCCCCAGAAGACAATTGACTATGGTTGCTGGTGTCGCTAACTTCACATTTCTCAAAACAGAGTCGCCAATAACCAGAGTTTGTTCCTCGGCGGGTGTGTCGTCGAGTGGGGAAAAACGGTTAGAAATGTGAACGGGTTGGCGGTGTACAGGGGGCTTCTGTTTAGGACTACGCTTCCTCCTCACAGTCACCCAGTCGGCCTGCTTTCCTGGCTGCTCGGGATCTGCCAGAGGGAAACTAACGGCGGCTAAGCTACCTTGGTCCGCACCGACTACAGGGGCCTGGCTAGCTGTAGAATTTTCCACGGTGCGGAGCCGAGTCTCCAATTCGCCCAGCCTGGCCTCCAAAGCTACGAATAAGCTACACTTATTACAAGTACCATTACCGCTAAAGGAGGCCAAGGAACACCCAGAGCAGAAAAGTGCGGGAGAGACAGGAGAAGCTGCCATGCTAAACCGGCTAAGAGCTAGTAGCTGCGCTAAGCTAGCGGATTCCTAAAAACACGCAAAGTGAATAATGTGTAAATAATTTAGAGGCGATTCAGCAGAGGGAGTGCTTTAGTTAAGGCACGTGAAGATAACACTGTGAAACAAATCGTTATCTAGGTAACTAGATCAATCTAACTGCGCAGATTAAACAGCTAACAGATACAGCAAAACACCGCTGTGCTCCGGAACAGGAAGTGATACAATACCGCAGTGAGAGCCAACCACCAGTAGAGGCAAGCAAGAGCAGTCAAGATTTTGACTGACTCAGTCATTTCATCACTGTGTCTCTGTGACCATGGGTCATCACCAGAGGAAAAGACAAATCATATTTGTATTGCTTGCTTGATAAATGTGGTGTTTTTATATGTTGTGGGATTTACAACCCTAATTCCAATGAAGTAGGGACATTGTGTAAAATGTACAGTGGGGTAAAAAAGTATTTAGTCAGCCCTTTTGCCCTGATTGTGCAAGTTCTCTTACTTAGAAAGATGACAGAGGTCTGTAATTTTCATCATAGGTACACTTCAACTATGAGAGACAAAATGAGAAAAAAAAATTCCAGGAAATCACATTGTTGGATTTTTAAATAATTTATTTGTAAATTATGGTGGAAAATAAGTATTTGGTCAATAATAAGAAAAGTTCACCTTAAAACTTTGTAACATAATCTTTGTTGGTAATGACAGAGGTCAAACATTTCTTGTAAGTCTTCAACGGGTTTGCACACACTGTAGCTGGTATTTTGGCCCTTTCCTCCATGCAGATCTCCTCTCGAGCAATGATGTTTTGGGGCTGTCATTGGGCAACATGGACTTTCAACTCCCTCCACAAATTTTCTATGGGGTTGAGGTCTGGAGACTGGCGAGGCCACTCCAGGACCTTGAAATGATTTTTACGGAGCCACTCCTTCGTTGCCCGAGCAGTGTGTTTGGGACTGTTGTCATGCTGGAAGACCCAGTCACATTGCATCTTCAATGCTCTCACTGATGGAAGGAGGTTTTGGCTTAAAATCTCATGATACGTGGCCCCGTTCATTATTCCCTTTACACGGATCAGTCACCCTGTCCCCTTTGCAGAAAAAACAACCCCAAAGCATAATATTTCCACCCCCATGCTTCACAGAAGGTATGGTGTTCTTGGGATGCAACTCACCATTCGTCTTACTCCAAACATGACTAGTTGAGTTTTTACCAAAAAGTTCTATTTTGGTTTCATGTGACCACATGATATTCTCCCAATCCTCTTCTGGATCCTCCATATGCTCTCTGGCAAACTTCAGACGGGCCTGGACACGTACTGGCTTAAGCAGGGGGACACCCTGGCACTGCAGGATTGGAGTCCCTCTCTTTGTAGTATGTAGCCTTTGTTACTTTGGTCCCAGCTCTCTGCAGGTCCTTCATCAGGTCCCTCCATGTAGTTCTGGGATTTTTGTTCACCGTTCTCATGATCATTTTGACCCCACAGGATGAGATCTTGCGTGGGTAGGTGTCTTTTATACAGATAATGAATTCCAACAGATGCCATTAATACAGGTAACAGGTGGAGGACAGAAGAGCTTCTTAAAGAAGAAGTTACAGGTCTGTGAGAGCCAGAAATTTTGCTTGTTTGTTATTGACCAAATACTTATTTTCCACCATAATTTACAAATAAATTCTTTAAAAATCCTACAATGTGATTTCCTGGATTTTTTTTTTCTCATTTTGTCTCTCATAGTTGAAGTGTACCAATAATGAAAATTACAGACCTCTCTCATCTTTCTAAGTAGGAGAACTTGCACAATCAGGGACTGACTAAATACTTTTTACCCCACTGTAAATAAAAACAGAACACAATGATTTGCAAATCCTCTTCGACCTATATTCAATTGAATACACCACAAAGACTGTTATGTGGGCCGCCAGAAGAGGAGGTACTGCTGGCCCACCACCAGAGGGCGCCCTGTCTGAAGTACGGGCTTCAGGCACGAGAGGGCGCTGCCGCCATGGACACAGCCGGGGGTGACAGCTGTCGCTCATTACCTCTTGACAGCTGTCACCCATCTACTCAACATCATCTCACTCCATAAAGACCAGACGTCATCTCCACCTCGTTGCCGAGATATCATACTTCATAGGAGGTAATACTCTCAGCCTTTTTGTGAGATTTGTAACTCTGTTATTGTGAGAATTTGCAGGAGAACCGGTCGTTTGTGAAGAGGCTGTGCAAGACGGCGCTCCTTTTCAGCTGAGACCGCTGCAACATATTGAATGAGAGGTGGAGGTGGCATTCCCACCGTTGTTGTTACTGGGTGTACACACACCCACACTTGACTGTCTTTGTTCTTCGCCAGCAGTGCCAGATCCGACAGTCGGGGACGGTGATCACCTGGGAATTCGGGACTTGGCGGCTCCAGTATTCACCAGGTTCTGGGGCGGCGGAAATCGTGTGGTTCCGGCTCTTCTCAGGACAGACGTCTTCTATCCTCGAGCCTGCCCACACGTCACCTCTGTGTATTGACTGTTATGATATTCTGTGATTGTCTGTATGTTCGTTGTGCACATTCACAACATTAAATTGTTACTTTTTGGCTCATCTATTGACCGTTCATTTGCGCCCCCTGTTGTGGGTCCGTGTCACTACACTTTCCCAACAAAGACAAGATATTTAATGTTCAAACTGATAAACTTTATTGTTTATGTGCAAGTGTTTGCTCATTTTGAAAAGGATGCCTGCAACACTTTTTAAAAAGCTGGGACGGTGGTATGTTTACCACTGTGTTACATCACCTTTCCTTCTAACAACACTCAATAGGTGTTTGGGAACTGAGGACACTAATTGTTGAAGCTATGTAGGTGGAATTCTTTCCCATTCTTGCTTGATGTACGGCTTCAGTTGTTCAACAGTCCGGGGTCTCCATTGTCGTATATTCCGCTTCATAATGTGCCACACATTTTCAGTGGACAACAGGTCTGGACTGCAGGCAGGCCACTCTAGTACCTGCACTCTTTACTACAAAGCCATGCTGTTGTAACATGTGCAGAATGTGGCTTGGTATTGTCTTGCAGAAAGAAGCAGGGACGTTGCTTGGATGGCAGCATGTGTTGCTCCAAAACCTGGATGTACCTTTCAGCATTGATGGTGCCATCACAGATGTGTAAGTTGCCCATGCCATGGGCACTAACACACCCGCATACCATCACAGATGCTGGCTTTTGAACTTTGTGCTGGTAACAATCTGGATGGTCTTTTTCCTCTTTTGTCCGGAGGGCTCGACGTCCATCATTTCCAAAAACAATTTGAATCATGGACTCATCAGATCGCAGCACACTTTTCCACTTTATGTCTGTCCATTTCAAATGAGCTCGGGCCCAGAGAAGGTGGCGGCGTTTCTGGATGTTTTTGATCTGTGACTTTTGCTTTGCATGGTAGAGTTTTAACTTGCACTTGTAGATGTAGCGACGAACTGTGTTAACGGACAGTGATATTCTGAAGTGTTCCTGAGCCCATGCGGTAAATTCTTTTACACAATGATGTCAGTTTTTAATGCAGTGCCACCTGAAGGATTGAAGGTCACGGGCATTCAATGTTGATTTTTGGCCTTGCTGCTTAAGTGTAGAAAGTACTCCAGATTCTCTGAATCTTCTGATTATATTATGGACTGTAGATGATGGAATCCTTAAATTCCTTGCAATTGAACATTGAGAAACATTGTTATTAAACTGCTGGACTATTTTTTCATGCAGTTGTTTACAAAGTAGTGATCCTCACCCCATCTTTGCTTGTGAACAGCTGAGACCTTTGGGGATGCTCCTTTTATACCCAATCATGAGTGTCCTCAGTTCCCAAATGCTTATTGAGTGTTGTTAGAAGGAAAGGTGATGCAGCACAGTGGTAAACATGCCACTTTCCTAGCTTTTTTGAAATGTGTTGCAGGCATCCATTTCAAAATGAGCAAATATTTGCCCAAGAACAATAAAGTTTATCAGTTTGAACATTAAATATCTTTTCTTTGTAGTGTATTCAATTAAATATAAGTTGAAGAGGATTCACAAATCATTGTATTCTGTTTTTATTTACATTTTACACAATGTCCCAACTTCACTGGAATTGGGGTTGTATGTCACTCAAAAATATGACTGGACTTTAGAGGGTAACAATTGGTGATTCTCACCAATTATCTACTAGATGCTAATACTATTAGTTCTGACACAAATTCTCAAAATACAACTTTGAACAACCTGTAGGTACAAATTTTGACACAGATTTTTCTTCTCTATATTTTTTGTTTAAAATTGTTTAACTACTGTAACCTTTCACTGGGGAGGTTTTCTACCTGAATAAATAAAACCATGTGTTATACTGTATAAATAACTTTTTCCTTTTAATGACATAACATCAAACAGTTTGATCCAGGTGGAGGTACAGATTTGTTTTACCAAGACAGGATTACAAAGCTTTCTTTAAAGAACATGTCCCACCAAAATCATGACAATTTAGATTTAGGGTGTGAGTGATGATCCACTGGGATTACTTTGTGCACTCCGTGACCGGTTTCAAAGTATACGGCATTTGCAACAAACAGCTACAGAGAAGTCCAAAAACAAAGTACTTGTGAGTACTAGAGTGTTTTCGACAAGTGACGTCACAACTAGAAGCGTCCCAGCATGAGCTTCAATGGAATGTAGCCGCTAACATTTTGAATGGAGGCACAGATTAATTCCAGAGTTGACATAAGTGTGATGTTGTGTTATGATGACTTGTTTTTAAATGATAACTGTTAATTTTGATGTAGTCACTGTCAAAGCTGCGACTCCAAGCAGGTTGATGTGCACCTGAAGCCACGAGTCATAAACGCAGCCTTGTCAGTAACCATCTCTGCTCCAGGTTCAGCTGTTATCAATAAAATGTAAAAAATACATCTGCTGCCAGGGGAATGCAAGTGTCTCATCAGCTGCACAGTGTGCCCACATACACACTTACACAGCGAGCTTCGCAGTACACATACACAGCTCCACATTTACACACTCTCAAAGTAAAAAAAAAAAAAATCATAAATAAATAAAAAAAAATAGAAATCTCACCACAAAACACAAAAGGGGTAAAATGCTGAACATGCCAGACTCACCTTCATGTTATGGATTAATTTCCAAATGTAAACTTCACGTGATCAAAGAAGTGCACACGCATGCGTGGGATCGTTGCGGCTGCAGCTCTGCCTCACTCTTGATCGTGACATGTAAAATAACATCCACACACGCACACACACACATTCCACCTCCAAATTCACACACTCTCAAATTAAAAAAAGCTTGCCACAAAACATAAAAGGGGTAAAATCCTGACCATGCCAGAGTCACCGTGTTATAGATTTATTTCCAAATGTAAACTCCACATAATCAAAGAAGTATGCACACATTCACGCCCAAGCGATTGCTGCCTGCAGCTTTGTCTTTAGTTCTCTCACGATTGTGGCATGTTAAATAACATCCATTAACTCCTGGAAATAATGTATTCTGACTTTTTCCAATGTAACAAATCCATCTCTGTGTCCAGGCAGTCTGTTAAAAACAGTGTCAGATGTCCTGTGTCCATGTCCACAACTTCAGTAAACCAGCATCCACACAAGCAGAGCGTCACTTTAGGCTCCAGAATCCAACACTACAAAATATACAACACCAGGAACAGAACTGAGACAGTCCATCATTAACTTTGTTTATGTCTGTGAGGACTAAAAGCTTTTTTGAAAATGTGAGGGGCAGATTCTTTTTGATGAAAATAAGTTTTTCTGTGTTATCAGCTCTTCTTTATCTGCAATGTGTGTGACACTGAGCTAAACAGCCTTTCACTCCCCACACTATTTTTTTTTTTACTTTTAATAAAATATGTACCAGTAACATGCAAAATACAAACCGTAAAGGTATTTTTTCTTCCAAAGGTGGCTCATATAATATTGATGAGCAGCAAGATGGAGTAATTTTAACATTATTTTTATTTTTTATTTTTGGATCATGGGTTAATTTCCTCGCATTCAGACAGAATAGCCCATTGCCTTGATAACTGAGCCATTAACAAGGAGCAGTGACTCAACTTCTGACCCAAACTGCGGCTTGTGGTGAGGAGCAGAGGTTCCGAACACAGTGCCATGGACATTTCGCAAATGGTTTACACCTGTTGTGGACAGAGCTGGTCTCCACACCAAGGGCTGCAATTCACCAACCTGAGGGACAATCTCTGAAACCCTGATCTCACTTTTGATGGAGGAACTGTGGCACAAAGTGCCGAGGTCACAGAGGAACTTTTTTCAGCCACACGAGGAATTAAACTATTTCAGGTGTTGTTTTCCAAACTCAGGAGGCTTTGTGTAGATTATTTTTCTTCATGATCGTATGATGATGAATTTCACTGAAACAAACAGGTAAGACTTTTTATTTACTGTATGTGAATTTACTCCACATTATGGAGTGTGGCTTTCGGCCAATTAATGGACAGCACTGACGGACGTATTTGACTTATGAGTAAATTACATGAAAGCCTGTAAAAATCCACAAAATAGCCGCATCATTATTAAAGCGGCAGTATTCAAAACATATGAAAAAAGTAGAGATTATAGTTCTGAAATTTCGCACCGTGAGTGTGAAAATCCCATACTGAGAGGTTGACATCAGACTGCTGTGAAGTGGTATCGGGTCATGGAGTATCAGAGACATTTCATGATTACAAGTACAAATAAATGAAAACAGGATTGGGCCGATACCCGATATTGGTATCGGGATCGGTGCATCCCTACTCCAGTGTCCTCATGAATCGACTGCAGTCTGGAGCAAGCTAGAGTGTTTTTCAGAGAGAACCCACAGCTCATTCAGGGATGTTGCATTCTTTATCTCGAATAAAGAAAAAAAAAAGCTATATAAATAGTTTTCCTAATTTTACAGTCAACACTCTATCAAAATTATTAGAGCTTGGGCTATTCATCTAGTTTCAAAATGATAATTATGACTACAATTTGAGACTTTTTAAAATCATATTTATAACCATATAATTGGGCTAAAAAACCTAGACTCATCCAAGTGGCATCCTGTCTATTACAGTGCAGTATAACACACTCTAATCAGACAATAATAATTTAATAACAATAATTTTCTGCAAGCATATGTTAAGTGGATAACCAATAGTCTTTTCTTTTTATTGAGGTTCCTCAATATGAAGGGAAATGAGAAAAGGATAATTTTGAAGGCAAGAATCCACAAATGCACTTTATAACTATAAACAAAAAAGTACTTCTATAACAGCAAACAGGAGAATGATGGTCAAGACTCATATTAAATCTTTTTGATGTGTGCTCAAGTCAATGTTGTGGTTCGAGCGTGAGTGGAAGACAAACCCGGAAGTAGAAAATGAGGAGTTAACACAGATTTATTGCTCAGGATATGACAGTGTACAGAATGTGCAAAATGTGCTGGGTTGCCTAGCCGAGTGGAGACTGGCCCGCTGAACGGTGGAACCAGGGAGTCCGCAGTCCAGACGACTTCAGTCCCAGTGGTTGGATCTGGAGCCAGGTGGCCGCCTGCAAGCTGTCTACGCCGTCTGGAGAGAATACACACAGGTGAGTCAGAGTTGGCCTAATTTGTCCTTCCAGAAATACTACAGTCAATATGCACAGAATGTCTTAGCTGTATCCAGAAAGCTGACGAGAGTTGAAGCTGAAAACTGCCCGACAGAAAAAATCCCAGAGCTGGGAAAAATCTCAAGCAGGTTTGCAGGGAAAAAAAATACAATGAGCAATCTATGTGCATGGAAGCCCATAATTAACAGAGTTGTAATGCATAGGAACACTCAAAGAGGCCATTAACTTGGAAGGTTTGCTGAGTTTCTGGCGAGGATAGAGGGCAGAGTGAAGGTTCATATACAGATGCTGATGAGATGTGGAGCAGGTGTGTTGATCAGCTTGAGGTGTGCCACCTGTGCAGAGAAGAGGGAGAGAGCAGCAGCAGCAGCAGGAAAATAGAGCACGCAGCACACAACAGTACCCCCCTCAATGGGAGCTCCCAGGCAACCTACCAGTATGATCAGGATGGTCCCGGTAGAAGTCCCAGTTGAGGGAAGGGTCCAAGATGAGTCCCCGCTTGACCCAGGAGCGTTCTTCAGGGCCATAGCCCTCCCAGTCCACCAGATACTGGAAAGCCCCATCCCCAACGACAAACATCCAGGATCTTCTGGACGGTCCAGGCTGGATGACTGTCCACCATCCGGGCAGGGGGTGGCGGAGGAGCTGGAGGACACAGAGGGGTTGAACGAACTGGCTTCAGTCTGGAGACATGGAAGAATGGGTGGATCCATAGGGGGCGAGGAAGATGGAGCCGGACGGCTACCGGATTAACCACCTGGTCATTCACGAATTGTACAATATACCGGGGAGCCAGTTTTGGGGAGTCCATCTGGAGAGGGATGTCCCGAGATGAGAGCCACACCTCCTGCCCGGACTGACAGTCAGGGGCGGGGGGTCCAATGCCAGTCAGCATGGCCCTGTGTCTGGGTTCGGTCTTTAACAGGGCAGAGCGGGCGGTCTTCCACACCCGACGGCATCTCCTGAGGTGGCGTTCCACAGATGGTAGTCTCCATCTCTTGCGAAGGAAAGAGGGGTGGTTTGATAACCCATAGAGGCCTCGAAAGGTGAAAGTCTGGTAGCTGAGGAGATCTGGGTGTTGTGTGCGTACTCCACCCAGGGCAGCTGTAGGCTCCAGTCCGACAGGTGGGCGGTGGATACACACCGTAGGGTGGTCTCTAGGTCTTGGTTGACCTGCTCTGCCTGCCTGTTGGTCTGAGGATAGAACCCGGACAACAGGCTGACCCAGCGCATTACAGAAGCTCCGCCACACTTGGGAGGTAAACTGAGGCCCTTGGTCAGAGACAATGTCCAGGGGTATTCCATGCAGCCGGACGACGTGGAGGATGAGGAGGTCGTTGATGAGGATGCTTGGACGTATTCCTTCACGTCCGCTTGTGTGGAGGTCCACCAAAAGCGGCGACGGAGGAGCACTAGAGTCCTGGTCGTCCCTGGATGGCAAAACAGTTTGGAGGCATGGCAAAACTGAAGGACTTGTGATCGAACCTCAAGTGGGATGAAAAGCCGGCCGGGCAGCCCACCCCCAGGGTCTGGATGGTGGCTGAGAGCTTCCTGGACGGCTCGCTCAACATCCCAGGTTAGTGCCCCCACAACCATGGATCGTGGTAAGATGGTGTCTGGTGCTTCGAGTTCCCCTTTGGTCAGGGTGGCGAACTATCGAGACAGAGCATCTGGCTTGATGTTCTTGCTACGCGGACGATAAGAGATGGTAAAGCTGAACCGACCAAAGAACAGTGACCACCTAGCTTGCTAGCTCAATTGTTTGCCAGACTGGATATATTCGAGATTGCGGGTGGTCTCTCCAATGACAAATGGGACTATGGCTCCCTCCAGCCAATGTCTCCACTTGGCTAGGGCTTCTTAACAGCAAGGAGTTCCCGAATTACCCACGTCATAGTTTTGTTCCAGTGGGGGTCAGGTGCCGCGAAAAGTAGGCACAAGGATGTACTCGGTTGTCGTTTCCGAACGCTGGGACTAAGACTGCCCCTAACCCTGAGTCCAAGGCATCATCCTCAATGATAAACTGGTGTTCTGGTCTGGTTGTGTGAGTATTGTGCAGTAGCTAATCGTTTCTTTCAGTTAACGAAAAAAAACTGTGTCAGCCTGAGGGGTCCACTGAAAAGTGTTCTTGGATGATGGGAGTGCTGTGAGAGGTGCAGCCACCTGACTGAATCCACCAATAAAATGCCGGGTAGAGTTCGCAAACCCAGAACTGCTGTAGTTCTGTTTGACAGAAGACGGAACAGGCCAATCACGACCACTTTGGCCTTGGCCGGGTCAGGCTTTACCTGGTTGTGAGAGATGATAAACCCCAAAAACAAAACAGTGTCTAGATTAAACTCACACTTCTCGGCTTTGACAAACAATCGGTTCTCAAGTAGTTGCTGGAGCACAAGTCGGACATGCTTGGTATAAGTCTGTGGGTTAGACAAGAAGATCAGAATGTTGTATAAATAGACAAAACACAAAACAATTTAGGAAGTCCCTCAAGACGTCATCACTAGCACCTGGAATTTAGCCGGGGCGTTGGTGAGACGGAAGGGCATGACCAGGTACTCAAAATGCCCCAGTGGGGTGTTGAAGGCGGTCTTCCACTCATCCCCCTCTCTTACACGCACCCGATGGTAAGCGTTACAAAGGTCCAATTTCGTAAATATAGTCGCCCCATGCAAAGAGCTAATCGCCGAATCTAGAAGCGGGAGAGGGTACCGATTACGGACTGTTATGCCGTTTAGCCCCCTGAAGTCAATGCAGGGGTGAAGGGACCCATCCTTCTTGCCCACAAAAAAGAAGCCTGCCCCAAGAGGTGATGAAGAGGGCCGGATCAGCCCAGCAGCCAAGGAGTCCCAGATATAGGTCTCCATTGACTCACGTTCCAAGTGGGAAAGGTTATACAATCTACCCAAAGGCAGCTGAGCACCAAGAAGCAAGTCAATGGTGCAGTCGTAAGGACAGTGAGGAGGCAGTGAGAGTGCATGATCCTTGCTGAAAACCTCACCAAAATGGTGATACTCTGGGGGGACTAAGGACAAGTCAGGAGATGAAACGACTGCTTGGCCTTCACACTGGGGGTGCGTAATGGTTGGTAAAGTTGTGCCATCTAACGCATGCACGACAGTGAGGAAGGGAGTGCCTCCAGAGGCATCCTGATTTTAGATGCGAACGTGGTGGTGTCTATGAAATCGCCCTCGGCCCCCGTATCAACGAAAGCGTTTCACTACCAAAACAAAGAGTAGCCTGGATTTGAGTGCAGTTGGAACCCACACCCGTGAATCTTGCTTGGCTCACCTGCAGCCCGGTCCCTACGGGTGAGTGTTTGCTTTTGGCCGAACAGGGCATATGCTAAGACTGTGATCCTTAGCGCTGCAATAAAGACACTCCCTGGACGCCAGTCTCCATCTATGTTCTTCTGGGGGCAAGTTGGCCTGCCGAGCTGCATAGGCTCGCCAGCAGGGGGAGCTGGCATATCAGGGGACGGCTTGATGGAGCTGGGAAGAGGCAGAACTGGTGCTTGTGAGGAGCGGGGGCGAGCAGTGAGGTCCCGGTCAGCCGACGGCCTTTGTCCTGCCAGTGCTCTCTCATCTGATTATCCAGCTGGATAATTAAGGCGATAATTAAATGAGCGAGTCGAGACTACTCGACTTGTCCCGGACCGCTAACTCATCTTTTAATGCTTCATTCAATCTGTTGATGAAAATGCTTTGCAGCGCGCCTCGTTCCTCGTTCGGCCTCCGCAGCCAAAATGCGGAAGTCCACCGTGAACTCCGCAGCGCTGCGCTGGCCCGTCTGAGAGTGAGAAGTCTTTGAGAGATGGAATCTCTCCGGAATGGGTCATCAAAAATCAACCGGAATTCTTTCGAGGATGCCGTGAAGGAATCAAGAAGCGGCGATCTGTTGGTCCAGAGTGCGGTCGCCCAGGATCGCACATCCCCTCGGAGGAGATTGATTCCATACACTATTTTGCTTTTGTCGGAGCTGAACTGGGACGCACCTTGGCTAAACACAAATGAACATTGCATTAAAAAAGAAGCGCATGTATCGACGCAGCCCGAAAAAGGTTCCGGGTGGCAAATGAATGATTCTGGTGATACAGTCCCAGCAGCAGTGGAGCCTGAGGGTGTAAAAGCTGAACTGGAGCAACGGGAGGCGGTGTTGGAGTGTGAAGGACTGAAAGCTGGGATAGTTGTGTGGAAAGATCAGTGAGACGTGTATCGGAGTATTTGACGTGGTCTGTTAATGAGCTCACGCAATCCGCAATCAAGTCCACAGCCTGCTGAAGCTTTCTGAGGTACTTGCCCTGGATGCTCAACGCCTGCTGCATGCAGTCTGCCACCGCTGGGTCAATGACGTGGCCAGAAACCTCTGTGATTCGGGCGTGACTGGAAGAGGAACCCAGAAGGAGGAAGCAGAAAATGAGGAGTTAGCACGGATTTATTGCTCAGGATATGACAGAGTACAGAATGTGCAAAATGCGCTGGGTTGCCTAGCCAAGTGGAGACCGGCCCGCTGAACGGTGGAACCAGGGAGTCTGCAGTCCAGACAACTTCAGTCCCAGTGGTTGGATCTGGAGCCAGGTGGCTGCCTGCAAGATGTCGACACCGTCTGGAGAGAATACACATAGGTGAGTCAGAGTTGGCCTAATTTGTCCTTCCAGAATTACTACAGTCAATATGCACAGAATGTGTTAGCTGTATCCAGAAAGCTGACGAGAGTTGAAGCTGAAAACTGCCCAACAGAAAAAATCCCAGAGCTGGGAAAAATCTCAAGCAGGTTTGCAGGGAAAAAATACAATAAGCAATCTATGGGCGTGGAAGCCCATAATTAACAGAGTTGTAATGTATAGGAACGCACAAAGAGGCCATTTACCTTGGAAGGTTTGCTGAGTTTCTGGCAAGGATGGAGTGCAGAACCAAGGTTCATATATAGATGCAGATGAGATGTGGAACAGGTGTGTCGATCAGCTTGAGGCGCGCCACCTGTGCAGAGAAGGGAGAGAGAGCAGCAGCAGCAGGAAAACAGAGCAGGCCCACAACAGTCAAGGCCATAAAAATCTCAAAGAACACGGACATTAATCGCTATTCACTGTCAACCTCAAGAGCTCTATGCTGACAAATCAAAACAGGCAAAAGGGAAGTTTTATAAATTGTATCATTGTGTATACAGTATATATCCTATTGCTATAGACATATTATAAACCATGTACGAGGTCTGTCCGAAAAGTAACGGACCTTTTTATTTTTTTCAAAAACTATATGGATTTGAATCACGTGTGATTGCATCAGCCAAGCTTGAACCTTCATGCGCATGCGTGAGTTTTTTTCATGCCTGTCGGTTGCGTCATTCGCCTGTGGGCAGGCTTTGAGTGAGCACTGGTCCACCCCCTCGTCGGATTTTTATTGTCGGGGAAATGGCAGAGCGACTGCAGCTTTGCTCCATGAAATTTTTTTCAGAAATGTTAGAGACAGCCAGTTGGAAACCATTCAAAAGATTCAGATGGCTTTCGGTGAAGATTCTGTCGGCGTCACACGGATTAAGGAGTGTTAAAACCTTTTTAAAGATGGCCCACAGTGGCGGAGGGCGCGTGGCGCACCGAGTGGCCATCGACAGGCTGGAACGACCAGATCATTTCCAAACTGAACGCTGTGTTGATCCGGGACATCGTGTGACTACCACAGAAATGGCAAGAGAGCTGGACATAGCACTTTTGTGGCACATTCCACTGTTACAGGAGATTTTGTAATGAAAGACGTGCGAAGGAATTCGCGTGTCAGCACGGAGCTGCTCATGGCACGCAACAAAAAAACACCTCCGTGTTGGAAGTCTCACAGGACATGTTGTGGCATGTCCAGCTGTTACACAATTTCTCGGATACTCACTTGACTGAAAAGCCATCGAAAGCTGTCTGAATCTTCCGAATGGTTTCCAACACGGTGTTTTTTTGTTGCGCGCCATTAGCGGCTCCGTGCCGACGCACGAATTCCTCCGCATTAGCACGAAGGTTCAAGCTTGGCTGATGCAAGCGCACATGATTCAAATCCATATAGTTTTTGAAAAAAATAAAAAGGTCCGTTACTTTTCGGACAGACCTCGTATCGTAATTATGCCCACGAACCATCAACAACCTTAAAACACAATACTGTTCTTAGTGCCAGCCGGTTCAAACCTTTGTGTTTGTAGAATTATGTTTAGACTTATCTTGGCATGCAGAGTCTTTAATAATACCAAAAACGTAGGATAAGGAAATTACCATCGTACTATTTGACAGGCACATATCCGTGTGACATTGTAAAAGGAACACACAAATCTGTGCTCAAGCACTCATGGATGGTATAGAAGTACTCAGAAGTCACTTTTGACACTGAGGGCCACGTGCAATCCTCCCCTGTGTGAGTTATGCTACGGGGAGTGACCAGGTATGGATAATGTTATCAACTTCCCTGTATTGGATCTCCATTAAAAAAAAAAAGTCCATGTGAATGAAATATATCACACTCACACAAAATTAAGTCCTATTCATACAGACAAACACAGACATGCTGTAATTTGCAATAAGAACAGACAAAATCATCCTACTTGCAGAAGCCAAGCTTTTTTGTTTTTTGGATTGCAGACAAAAGCGACAGCAGACCACAGTTCCTCCAGTCATTTAATGGTTAATTATAAAGCCTTTGATGAGAATAGCTATTTTAAAAGGCCAAATGGAATGGATGGCTGCAAAGCTACAATGTTCACAGACCAGACATATGGCTGGGTGTAATCGCCACAAGGTTTTAGCAAGCACTTAAAACAAGGGCCTGGCACCAGAACACAAACAGCGCATGTTCCAAACACACTGCAATCTTGTTAACTCGTACTTTAATTTGCACTTGGATGCGATCATTTCAGGATCTGATGCTTTTTCAAATTCACGCCTGTTCTTGCCCTCATTGGTGTAAATCCACTGCTCAACAATGAGCTATTTTTGTTTGTCCTTTTACAGGAAAAAAAATTGTCTCGTTACTCATCCTGTAATCAAGTACACATTTAAAACACCTGTGCATTATGTGTGATTGTAAGTTTAATTCATAGTTTATTTCATAGTTTATTTTCATAGTAAATTTATTTCATTCAAGGTCATATTATTTTGTCAGTATTATAATTGCATTAAGGGCCTCTCTGAGCCCCTGTCACTCATGGGCCCCTAGAATCCTTCTTATTCTTTTTTGCACCCCTGACCCCACCTCTTGCCCAATGATTGCTGGAATAGGCTCCACCTCCCCCGTCACTTTTAACTGGAAGACATGGGTATAAAAAGTGAGTGAATGAATTTTAGCTTCTTAGTTAGCTGCTGTCATGTTAACGCACAAAACGCTGAGTGCCCCCCCCCACACACATATACACACAAAAGCTACAGTGGTCCTTACATTTAGTTTGAGTTCTGTTTTATTGGAGGACACTGTGCGGTCAGTTTTATTTCATTTGCTAAAATACATCCATTCCTGGACGGGGCAATTTAGGGATAGCAATGAGGTAAAAAGAATTAGAGGTAAAAAGAATGAAATAAGAATGAAATAATAACAGTTCTTTGTAATTCATTAAATTGGAGCTTAAATACTATCAGGTGTGGCACAAACTGGATGTACACAAATGCAAGCTCACTAAACTGATAAAGTTCAGATGGTTTAATAACAGGCAGGGATTCGGTACACAGGAGGTCCAGCAGCGAGGCAAAGGTAGCAAAATGGTGAGAGGCTGAGACGTGGTACAATAAACAGGCACAGGTCAAAAAATACGGTGTAAGGGCTATCAGAGGGAAGACAAAATCAAGGTCAAAAAAGGAGGCAGAGTCAAAATACATGCAGTGAGTGAGGAACAGGGCCGGAAAGTGTACAAAGACAACGATCTGGCAGTGAGCTGTGAGACTGTGAGGGCTAAAATAACTGGTGGTGTAATTACTGAAACAAGATGCAGGTGTCAGTGAAAGTTCTGGAAGGGGGCATGACTAGTGAACAAAGATATGCAAGGGGAGAGATAGTGAAGGCAGGAAAACAGTGGAGTGATGAAAGAGACAAAGACACGTGAACAGGTGCAAGAGCATAGGTAGATGAAAACACACAGCAAAAAGAGTCATAGTGAGAGACGAAGACACGAGCTGGTGCAGGGGCAAACAAAGAGGATGAGGCAAAAACAGAAACCATGGACAGAATAAAATACAACTATAACCAGGACAGAGCATGAACACGAGAACTGAAAAAGCATAACTGAAATTACAAATGAGATGAGCCAAAATAAACTACTGATAAACAGAGAATAAACAAACCCGATGACTACAGAATACTGCAATTAATGAAACAAGATAACTGATGAACAGAAAATGCAATAAATAACAAATGGAACATAGTCAGATAAGAAACACTGAAGATAAATAAGAACAAAACCGTGTGACTAAAGCGTAATATAATAAATGTGATAAACAGAAAAGGTTACAGGCATTCAATGTTGATTTTTGGCCTTGCCGCTTAAGTGTAGAACGTACTCCAGATTCTCTGAATCTTCTGATTATATTATGGACTGCAGATGATGGAATCCCTAAATTCCTTGCAATTGAACATTGAGAAACATTATTCTTAAACTGTTGGACTATTTTTTCACACAGTTGTTCACAAAGTGGTGATCCTCACCCCATCTTTGCCTTTTGGGGATGCTCCTTTTATACCCAATCATGACACTCACCTGTTTCCAATTAGGTGTTCTTTGAGCATTCATCAACTTTCCCAGTCTTTTGTTGCCCCGTCCCAACTTTTTTGAAATGTGTTGCAGGTATCCATTTTAAAATGAGCAAATATTTGCAAAAAAAAACAACAAAGTTTATCAGTTTGAACATTAAAATCTTGTCTTTGTGGTGTATTCAATTGAATATAGGTTGAAGAGGATTTGCAAATCATTTTATTCTGTGTTTATTTACACCACGTCCCAACTTCATTGGAATTGGGGTTGTACTAGCTCTCGGACATGAGGGAGTTTGCCTTGAAAAATTTGATACAATTCTTTATTACATCCAAAATTAAAAAAAACAACTACAAATGCATCAGAAATGCTGGAGAGAATGTGGGAAGAAGATAGATGTGGACCATCTCACATTTTCTGAAAACCAAAACTTCTAGATTTTTGGAAAGCTGTCACTAATGTCCTGTATCTAGTTTTGGGATATGTAATGAAACCTGAATTTCTTTATCTGATAATTTCCAACATGGCACCATTGGCAAATGTGATGAATCTTTGGTAAAGGTAATGTTAACAGCAGCAAAGAAATGCATAACAAGGAAGTGGGGGAAGGCGGATGTGCCATCAAATGACCAATGGATCATGACGATAGACGACATTTTTAATGGAAACATTAACGCATACATTGAGACTAGGGGAACCACAAATGGACAAAAAATGGCCCGGCCGAATGGGGCCATTGATTGCAATGTCCACACGGTCTGTCTGTCATGTGAGCCTGAGTGACTGCCTCACTGACAGATCAGCATGGACAGCTTCTTTTGCCCCATCCTAGAGCTGTGAGCCCATTCATGTGAGTGCTTTGCTGCTGGACAGGTGGGTGTATGGCTGCTGTGTCTTCGCTATGCACAGCTGGAGAACACATACCGTGCCATGAAGAACATCACCTCTCAACACACCACCCTGATGCACATGTATGGGCAGGCTCTCATGACATCGTAAAAAATAAACACAGCTCGCCGGCCTACTGTGCCTCACGTGACATGCGATCGCAATGTCCATACGGTCCGTCCGTCATGTGACAGCTTTGGTGACAGCCTCACTGATAGATCAGCATGGGCAGCTTCTTTGCCCCATCTCAGAGCCATGAGTCCATTGTGACTGCTTTGCTGCTCTGGACAAGTAGGCATGTCACTGGCCAGCTGCTACAGCGGGCCGCTGTGTAATCACTATGCACAGTTGGAGAACACATATCCTGCCATGCCATGACCTCTCAACACGTGTCGGCATAATGTCCTGACGTCGCAGAAATAAAGACACATATCACCTCAGCCAGGCTGCCCCATGTGAGAATATCTGTCTGATCATGTGCACGGTCAGCTGGCAGTCCAAATTTCACGCCCACCACATGAGTTATAGTGCACATGACGCAGTGTCCTTCAGTATGCTGTGGACAGGTGCACATGTGGAGCCAGCTCATGTGTTCATGATATGAGCGCATCAATTCATTCATGTCAGTCCATTAATTCTTTGTTTATGTCCACGGCCTTGGTTCGTGAACATAAAGGAACTTGTATTGTCTGCTCTTTATAACAGGAATGAAATATTTTAACAGACAAAATGGAATCCATTTGTTTTGTCATTTCAAACACAGACCATCAAGTCATCAGGCATCAATTACACATCATTACCAGTAACATGATTGGCTTACACTGTTCTGTGCTCTGTCATTATTTGGTCCTTACATATTTTTGTTGCTTTATATACATTTGTACATTTAATTGCTTCCACTGCTGTGTGAGCACATTGTGGTATCACACCTCCTATGTGGCTGCACTGTATTCATGCGTCAGAATGTCTTAATATTGCATAACTGCACAAAGCGATGAATGCATGTGATCGGTGATCCACAAATGCTGAATCACACTTCACAAACAGTTTCAGTTTTGCAAATGGCTTTTTTTTTTTTTTTACAAATTAAAAAATGACTATTTACAAATACACATTTCTTTGTAAAAATCAACACACAAGTTACAAATCGAAAATTTGTATTGTGGATCGCAAAACACGTGTGCAAATCAACAACTATTTGTAGATCACCCTCTGTCCATTTACAGGTATTAATGACAAATTTAACTTCATGCGCTGATCAATGTTCAACTTGTAAAGAATTTGCGAACTGCTACCTTATGACAAATGAATGCTGAGGTAAGCAGCTGCCTTGAGAAGGAATCATTTTAAAGTTTTTATTTTCAGTTACTGAGGTAGAGAAACTCTCCATGCTTCCCAGTCATCTAACGATATTTTAGCCTATTCAGCTATGACATGAAGCATTTTATTATGAAATTTTTAACTGACCTTGTACTCTTGCATTGTGCATTGATTTAGCCCATGCTGGTTTTAACATTCAAAATAAATACATGACAGATGAAAACAGTTTTTGATCCAAGTGAAAGTTGAACCCAAACACATTTAAAATAGGCCCCAGCTTGAAAAATTCCAGAGTTCCCCTTTAAGCAATGAATCAGACTTTAACTGTTCGACAGCTGTTTTACAGTGACGTGTGTGTGCTCAGTCATTTTATCAGTTTCTCACTTTCTGCCAAACTCACAGTCATAACAGCTGCAGACTGACGCTGGCATTGTGATGTTGCTGACCTCTGACCCCATTTGTTTCACTGCCAATGTCTGATGTAGTGATATGCCTGTCTGTTTTATCAGCGTGGGTCTGCGTTTCTCAAACTCTACTGCCCTCACTCACAATTCACAATGGGCCCTCAAGGCCCTGTGCACATGAACACACACACACACACACCACACACACACACCACACACACACACAACACACACACACACACACACACACACACACACACACACACACACACACACACACACTTTGCTAAGATTGTCATGCCATGGCATGCTGGCTGCAATTAGCATCACATCATGTGGTGCATGACATGCCCAACAACTCTTGACATGAGCTCGAGAGTATGTAATGTTCTTCCCCTCCTTGTGCTGCTTTTTTGTGTCTTTTCCCATCATGCTGTTCAGCTCGTATGCTGAGGAAGTGTGATAAAGCAGATGCTTAATTTGTCTTATTTAGCCATTACCTCTGTGGCCACTGAGCAACCCACAAATACAAGACTACATATCAACTTAATGTCACTCGCTGCATCCAGTGATGCACGAATCAGCTGGCCTTATATTGGCTAAAAACAGAAAGGACATTAAATTGTAGTGTATGTCAAACATTGGCGAGTGACGATGGATAGTTGGGTGACAGGACTGACTGATGGTTTCTGGCATGATGCTCCTTTACGGGTTTGAAAAGTCAACAAACACTCCAGTCCCATTATCTCTGTGATGATGAAGAGATGGCGTTGTGCTGTAACGCGAAGAAGTCTGATGTTTGTCTTCTGCCACTTTTTGTGGCTGTTACATCTGTTTGCAGGTTGACAATAAAGGAGTTATACCAGATCAATGAAACAGCATGCATTTATCTGTCCTCTTCAAAATTAATCCTTCATCTGGGAAATTGTAAAATAGCAGCATCGATTGTCCAGAATAATGGAAAAAGTTCTGATTTTCACACTCACTGCGCATGCTGTCACTCTCATCACTCATCTGCAACCGCATATCCGGGTCTGGGTCGCAGGGGCAGCAGATCCAGTAGGTCCAGCAAGTCCAGATGGACGTGCCTGGAACACCTCCCTTGGGAGGCACCCAGGAGGCATCCTTACCAGATGCCTGACCCACCTCAGCTGGCTCCTTTCAATGTGAAGGAGCAGTGACTCTACTCAGAACTCCTCACGGATGACCGAACTTCTCACCCTATCTCTAAGAGAGACACCAGCCACCCTCCTGAGGAAGCCCATTTCAGCTGCTTGTACCCGCGATCTAGTTCTTTCAGTCATGACCCAACACTCATGACCATAGGTGAGAGTAGGAACGAAGATTGACCAGTAGATTGAGAGCTTCGCCTTTTGGGTCAGCTCCCTTTTCGTCACAACAGTACCGTAGAGCGAATGCAATACTGCTCCTGCTGTGCCGATTCTCCGGCCAATCTCACGCTCCATCATCCCCTCACGTGAACAACACCCCGAGGTACTTGAACTCCTTCACTTGGGGCAAGGCCGTATTCCCTACCCAGAGTAGGCAATCCATCAGTTTCCTGCTGAGAACCATGGCCTCAGATTTAGAGGTGCTGATCCTCATCCCAGCCACTTCACACTCGGCTGTGAACCGATCCAGTGAGTGTTGGAGATCACCGGCTGATGAAGCCAACAGGACCACATCATCTGCAAAAAGCAGTGATGAGACCCTGAGCCCACCAAACCGGAAACCCTCCTCCCCCCGACCACGCCTCGATATCCTGTCCATGAATATCACAACCAGGATTGGTGACAAGGCACAGCCCTGGAGGAGGCCAACCTTCACCTGAAATTAATTTTACTTACTGCCGAGCACCTGAACACAGCTCTCGCTTTGCGAGTACAGAGATTGGATGGCCCTGAGAAGGGACCCCCTCACTTCATACTCCCGCAGCACCTCCCACAGTATCTCCCGGGGTACCCAATCATACGCCTTCTCCATGTCCACAAAACACATTTAGACTGGGTGGGCATACTCCCAGGCACCCTCCAGGATCCTTGTGAGAGTAAAGATCACCTAAGATCATAGGTGATATAGATCACCTAAAGAGCTGGTCGGTTGTTCCACGACCGGGATGGAACCCGCATTGTTCATCTTCAGTCAGAGGTTCGACTATCGGCTGAACCCTCCTTTCCAGCACCCTGGGGTAGACTTTACCAGGGAGGCTGAGTTGTGTGATGCCCCTGTAATTGGCACGCATTTTCTGGTCCCCCTTTTTAAATATGGGGACCACCACCCCAGTTTGCCACTCCTTAGGCACTGTTGCACACCTCAACACAATATTGAAGAGACGTCTCATCCAAGACAATCCTTCCACACCCAGAGCCTTCAGCATTTCTGGACGGATCTCATCAACCCCCAGGGTCTTGCCACTGTGGAGTTGTTTGACTACCTCAGTGACTTCCACCAGGGAAACTGATGAAAATCCTCCATCAGCTTCCAACTCTGCCGCTACTATAGAGGGTGCTCTGATGCAGGAGTTCCTCAAAGTGTTCCTTCCAGCACCGGATTACATCCTCAGTTGAGGTCAACAGAGTCCCATCCTTACTGTAGACAGCTTGGATGGTTCACGTTTGTCCCCTCCTGAGGTGCTGCAATGTGTCAGGGACTTTAATCAAACGCGCCCCAGTCGCTCTCATATTTAACAGTGAGGTGCAGATGAGCACTCATTATCACCTAACAAAGTTTGATCTGGATCTGATCCAGATTGTGGATTTTGTGGACTTTTGTATTTAATATTGAAAAGACCATTTGGTGTACATTTTGCATTATATCTCAGTCAAAATGCCTCAGTCACTCTCTTGTTTTCTATTGTGGATTTACCTACACCACCAAAATTGGACGGAGGCTCCAATTTTATGCCTGTTTGTCTATCTTCCGGTTATCAGTCGGAAGCCAAGTGCCAAAAAGCAATGATAAATTGTGCATAGCAGAGATACTGTAGGGACCCCTTCACATAGTGCGAAGTTTGGATGAAGTGCACACTGAGCGCACATGTGTACAAACTGTGTAATGTTGTCCCTGTCACCAATGCCTCGTATGCCTGTTGCTACAACTATTTGCACACACGCGCGCCTGAAAGACAAAGTGTGCGCTGTGCGAACCCATTGCACCCTCTTGCGGCAGGTGTCAGCCAAATTCCAGGAGACACACAAACACCTAACACCGCTCCCATGGCACTTAGAAAATGTGTGGCCAGTCACACTCTTGGCACAACAACAGACTGCAGACAATCACTGTCATACTGCTGTGAAATTTGTCTAAGTTCCCCACTTATGTGACTTTGCAAACACACACACTGACACGTGGTTGTGTGCGCTCCACTCACGAGAGGCGTGGCTTCCGACAGAAGCAGCTGTGGTGATCTGTCATTGTGGACATTCCAGCTACACAACACCTTCTGTGTTGGACAGTTATGGAGTAACGACTGTCCACTGTGAGGAGCATGTGTCTGATTGCTGTATTTACATGGACATAAATAAAACATATATTGCCGTGGTGGCGACAAGCTGCAGCAAGCGGGCATGCACACGGATTGGACACTGACAGCCCCTCAGGTTGAAACAGATCATCAGAATCAGAACACGCAGTGGGCGATCTGACTGTCACGTCACCCACATGAGCTCTGTTCCACATGACACGCATTTCGGGCAGAACATGTGTGCTGCTGACTGGACGTACCTGACTAGTAGATGTGGACATAATCAGAGCACACTGCTTCTCAGTCATGTCAATCAATCAATTTCAATCAATTTTATTTATATAGCGCCAGATCACAACAAACAGTTGCCCCAAGGCGCTTTATATTGTAAGGCAAGGCCATACAATAATTACGTAAAAACCCCAATGGTCAAAACGACCCCCTGTGAGCAAGCACTTGGCGACAGTGGGAAGGAAAAACTCCCTTTTAACAGGAAGAAACCTCCAGCAGAACCAGGCTCAGGGAGGGGCAGTCTTCTGCTGGGACTGGTTGGGGCTGAGGGAGAGAACCAGGAAAAAGACATGCTGTGGAGGGGAGCAGAGATCAATCACTAATGATTAAATGCAGAGTGGTTGCATACAGAGCAAAAAGAGAAAGAAACACTCAGTGCAATATGGGAAACCCCCCAGCAGTCTAAGTCTATAGTAGCATAACTAAGGGATGGTTCAGGGTCACCTGATCCAGCCATAACTATAAGCTTTAGCAAAAGGAAGTTTTAAGCCTAATCTTAAAAGTAGAGAGGGTGTCTGTCTCCCTGATCCGAATTGGGAGCTGGTTCCACAGGAGAGGAGCCTGAAAGCTGAAGGCTCTGCCTCCCATTCTACTCTTACAAACCCTAGGAACTACAAGTAAGCCTGCAGTCTGAGAGCAAAGCGCTCTATTGGGGTGATATGGTACTATGAGGTCCCTAAGATAAGAAGGGACCTGATTATTCACAACCTATAAGTAAGAAGAGAATTTTAAATTCTATTCTAGAATTAAAAGGAAGCCAATGAAGAGAGACCGATATGGGTGAGATATGCCTCTCCTTCTAGTCCCTGTCAGTACTCTAGCTGCAGCATTTTGAATTAACTGAAGGCTTTTCAGGGAACTTTTAGGACAACCTGATAATAATGAATTACAATAGTCCAGCCTAGAGGAAATAAATGCATGAATTAGTTTTTCAGCATCACTCTGAGACAAGACCTTTCTAATTTTAGAGATATTGCGTAAATGCAAAAAAGCAGTCTTACATATTTGTTTAATATGCGCTTTGAATGACATATCCTGATCAAAAATGACTCCAAGATTTCTCACAGTATTACTAGAGGTCAGGGTAATGCCATCGAGAGTAAGGATCTGGTTAGACACCATGTTTCTAAGATTTGTGGGGCCAAGTACAATAACTTCAGTTTTATCTGACTTTAAAGCAGGAAATTAGAGGTCAACCATGTCCTTATGTCTGTAAGACAATCCTGCAGTTTAGCTAATTGGTGTGTGTCCTCTGGCTTCATGGATAGATAAAGCTGGGTATCATCTGCGTAACAATGAAATTTAAGCAATGCCGTCTAATAATACTGCCTAAGGGAAGCATGTATAAGTGAATAAAATTGGTCCTAGCACAGAACCTTGTGGAACTCCAGATCTAAGATATGATTAAAGTGGTGGGTGGACTCATTTACATTTGAGCAAAGCCAATTGAGTCTAATAATAGATTAATGCAGTGTTGAGGCTGTGTGGATGTTAAATCGCCCACTATAATTATCTTATCTGAGCTAAGCACTAAGTCAGACAAAAGTTCTGAAAATTCACAAAGAAACTCACAGTAACGACCAGGTGGACGATAGGTAACAACAAATAAAACTGGTTTTTGGGACTTCCAATTTGGATGGACAAGACTAAGAGTCAAGCTTTCAATGAATTAAAGCTCTGTCTGGGTTTTGATTAATTAATAAGCTGGAATGGAAGATTGCTGCTAATCCTCTGCCTCGGCCCGTGCTACGAGCGTTCTGGCAGTTAGTGTGACTCGGGGGTGTTGACTCATTTAAACTAACATATTCATCCTGCTGTAACCAGGTTTCTGTAAGGCAGAATAAATCAATATGTTGATCAATTATTATATCATTTACTAACAGGGACTTAGAAGAGAGAGACCTAATGTTTAATAGACCACATTTCACTGTTTTAGTCTGTGGTGCAGTTGAAGGTGCTATATTATTTTTCTTTTTGAATTTTTATGCTTAATAGATTTTTGCTGGTTATTGGTAGTCTGGGAGCAGGCACCGTCTCTACGGGGATGGGGTAATGAGGGGATGGCAGGGGGAGAGAAGCTGCAGAGAGGTGTGTAAGACTACAACTCTGCTTCCTGGTCCCAACCCTGGATAGTCACGGTTTGGAGGATTTAAGAAAATTGGCCAGATTTCTAGAAATGAGAGCTGCTCCATCCAAAGTGGGATGGATGCCATCTCTCCTAACAAGACCAGGTTTTCCCCAGAAGCTTTGCCAATATCTATGAAGCCCACCTCATTTTTGGACACCACTCAGACAGCCAGCAATTCAAGGAGAACATGCGGCTAAACATGTCACTCCCGGTCCGATTGGGGAGGGGCCCAGAGAAAACTACAGAGTCCGACATTGTTTTGCAAAGTTACACACCGATTCAATGTTAATTTTAGTGACCTCCGATTGGCGTAACCGGGTGTCATTACTGCCGACGTGAATTACAATCTTACCAAATTTACGCTTAGCCTTAGCCAGCAGTTTCAAATTTCCTTCAATGTCGCCTGCTCTGGCCCCCAGAAGACAATTGACTATGGTTGCTGGTGTCGCTAACTTCACATTTCTCAAAACAGAGTCGCCAATAACCAGAGTTTGTTCCTCGGCGGGTGTGTCGTCGAGTGGGGAAAAACGGTTAGAAATGTGAACGGGTTGGCGGTGTACAGGGGGCTTCTGTTTAGGACTACGCTTCCTCCTCACAGTCACCCAGTCGGCCTGCTTTCCTGGCTGCTCGGGATCTGCCAGAGGGAAACTAACGGCGGCTAAGCTACCTTGGTCCGCACCGACTACAGGGGCCTGGCTAGCTGTAGAATTTTCCACGGTGCGGAGCCGAGTCTCCAATTCGCCCAGCCTGGCCTCCAAAGCTACGAATAAGCTACACTTATTACAAGTACCATTACCGCTAAAGGAGGCCAAGGAACACCCAGAGCAGAAAAGTGCGGGAGAGACAGGAGAAGCTGCCATGCTAAACCGGCTAAGAGCTAGTAGCTGCGCTAAGCTAGCGGATTCCTAAAAACACGCAAAGTGAATAATGTGTAAATAATTTAGAGGCGATTCAGCAGAGGGAGTGCTTTAGTTAAGGCACGTGAAGATAACACTGTGAAACAAATCGTTATCTAGGTAACTAGATCAATCTAACTGCGCAGATTAAACAGCTAACAGATACAGCAAAACACCGCTGTGCTCCGGAACAGGAAGTGATACAATACCGCAGTGAGAGCCAACCACCAGTAGAGGCAAGCAAGAGCAGTCAAGATTTGACTGACTCAGTCATTTCATCACTGTGTCTCTGTGACCATGGGTCATCACCAGAGGAAAAGACAAATCATATTTGTATTGCTTGCTTGATAAATGTGGTGTTTTTATATGTTGTGGGATTTACAACCCTAATTCCAATGAAGTAGGGACATTGTGTAAAATGTACAGTGGGGGTAAAAAAGTATTTAGTCAGCCCTTTTGCCCTGATTGTGCAAGTTCTCTTACTTAGAAAGATGACAGAGGTCTGTAATTTTCATCATAGGTACACTTCAACTATGAGAGACAAAATGAGAAAAAAAATTCCAGGAAATCACATTGTTGGATTTTTTAAATAATTATTTGTAAATTATGGTGGAAAATAAGTATTTGGTCAATAATAAGAAAAGTTCACCTTAAAACTTTGTAACATAATCTTTGTTGGTAATGACAGAGGTCAAACATTTCTTGTAAGTCTTCAACGGGTTTGCACACACTGTAGCTGGTATTTTGGCCCTTCCTCCATGCAGATCTCCTCTCGAGCAATGATGTTTTGGGGCTGTCATTGGGCAACATGGACTTTCAACTCCCTCCACAAATTTTCTATGGGGTTGAGGTCTGGAGACTGGCGAGGCCACTCCAGGACCTTGAAATGATTTTTACGGAGCCACTCCTTCGTTGCCCGAGCAGTGTGTTTGGGACTGTTGTCATGCTGGAAGACCCAGTCACATTGCATCTTCAATGCTCTCACTGATGGAAGGAGGTTTTGGCTTAAAATCTCATGATACGTGGCCCCGTTCATTATTCCCTTTACACGGATCAGTCACCCTGTCCCCTTTGCAGAAAAACAACCCCAAAGCATAATATTTCCACCCCCATGCTTCACAGAAGGTATGGTGTTCTTGGGATGCAACTCACCATTCGTCTTACTCCAAACATGACTAGTTGAGTTTTTACCAAAAAGTTCTATTTTGGTTTCATGTGACCACATGATATTCTCCCAATCCTCTTCTGGATCCTCCATATGCTCTCTGGCAAACTTCAGACGGGCCTGGACACGTACTGGCTTAAGCAGGGGGACACCCCTGGCACTGCAGGATTGGAGTCCCTCTCTTTGTAGTATGTAGCCTTTGTTACTTTGGTCCCAGCTCTCTGCAGGTCCTTCATCAGGTCCCTCCATGTAGTTCTGGGATTTTTGTTCACCGTTCTCATGATCATTTTGACCCCACAGGATGAGATCTTGCGTGGGTAGGTGTCTTTTATACAGATAATGAATTCCAACAGATGCCATTAATACAGGTAACAGGTGGAGGACAGAAGAGCTTCTTAAAGAAGAAGTTACAGGTCTGTGAGAGCCAGAAATTTTGCTTGTTTGTTATTGACCAAATACTTATTTTCCACCATAATTTACAAATAAATTCTTTAAAAATCCTACAATGTGATTTCCTGGATTTTTTTTTTCTCATTTTGTCTCTCATAGTTGAAGTGTACCAATAATGAAAATTACAGACCTCTCTCATCTTTCTAAGTAGGAGAACTTGCACAATCAGGGACTGACTAAATACTTTTTACCCCACTGTAAATAAAAACAGAACACAATGATTTGCAAATCCTCTTTCGACCTATATTCAATTGAATACACCACAAAGACTGTTATGTGGGCCGCCAGAAGAGGAGGTACTGCTGGCCCACCACCAGAGGGCGCCCTGTCTGAAGTACGGGCTTCAGGCACGAGAGGGCGCTGCCGCCATGGACACAGCCGGGGGTGACAGCTGTCGCTCATTACCTCTTGACAGCTGTCACCCATCTACTCAACATCATCTCACTCCATAAAGACCAGACGTCATCTCCACCTCGTTGCCGAGATATCATACTTCATAGGAGGTAATACTCTCAGCCTTTTTGTGAGATTTGTAACTCTGTTATTGTGAGAATTTGCAGGAGAACCGGTCGTTTGTGAAGAGGCTGTGCAAGACGGCGCTCCTTTTCAGCTGAGACCGCTGCAACATATTGAATGAGAGGTGGAGGTGGCATTCCCACCGTTGTTGTTACTGGGTGTACACACACCCACACTTGACTGTCTTTGTTCTTCGCCAGCAGTGCCAGATCCGACAGTCGGGGACGGTGATCACCTGGGAATTCGGGACTTGGCGGCTCAGTATTCACCAGGTTCTGGGGCGGCGGAAATCGTGTGGTTCCGGCTCTTCTCAGGACAGACGTCTTCTATCCTCGAGCCTGCCCACACGTCACCTCTGTGTATTGACTGTTATGATATTCTGTGATTGTCTGTATGTTCGTTGTGCACATTCACAACATTAAATTGTTACTTTTTGGCCTCATCTATTGACCGTTCATTTGCGCCCCCTGTTGTGGGTCCGTGTCACTACACTTTCCCAACAAAGACAGATATTAATGTTCAAACTGATAAACTTTATGTTTATGTGCAAGTGTTTGCTCATTTTGAAAAAGGATGCCTTGCAACACTTTTTAAAAAGCTGGGACGGTGGTATGTTTACCACTGTGTTACATCACCTTTCCTTCTAACAACACTCAATAGGTGTTTGGGAACTGAGGACACTAATTGTTGAAGCTATGTAGGTGGAATTCTTTCCCATTCTTGCCTTGATGTACGGCTTCAGTTGTTCAACAGTCCGGGGTCTCCATTGTCGTATATTCCGCTTCATAATGTGCCACACATTTTCAGTGGACAACAGGTCTGGACTGCAGGCAGGCCACTCTAGTACCTGCACTCTTTACTACAAAGCCATGCTGTTGTAACATGTGCAGAATGTGGCTTGGTATTGTCTTGCAGAAAGAAGCAGGGACGTGCTTGGATGGCAGCATGTGTTGCTCCAAAACCTGGCTGTACCTTTCAGCATTGATGGTGCCATCACAGATGTGTAAGTTGCCCATGCCATGGGCACTAACACACCCGCATACCATCACAGATGCTGGCTTTTGAACTTTGTGCTGGTAACCAATCTGGATGGTCTTTTTCCTCTTTTGTCCGGAGGGCTCGACGTCCATCATTTCCAAAAACAATTTGAATCATGGACTCATCAGATCGCAGCACACTTTTCCACTTTATGTCTGTCCATTTTCAAATGAGCTCGGGCCCAGAGAAGGTGGCGGCGTTTCTGGATGTTTTTGATCTGTGACTTTTGCTTTGCATGGTAGAGTTTTAACTTGCACTTGTAGATGTAGCGGACGAACTGTGTTAACGGACAGTGATATTCTGAAGTGTTCCTGAGCCCATGCGGTAAATTCTTTTACACAATGATGTCAGTTTTTTAATGCAGTGCACCCTGAAGGATTGAAGGTCACGGGCATTCAATGTTGATTTTTGGCCTTGCTGCTTAAGTGTAGAAAGTACTCCAGATTCTCTGAATCTTCTGATTATATTATGGACTGTAGATGATGGAATCCTTAAATTCCTTGCAATTGAACATTGAGAAACATTGTTATTAAACTGCTGGACTATTTTTTCATGCAGTTGTTTACAAAGTATGATCCTCACCCCATCTTTGCTTGTGACAGCTGAGACCTTTTGGGGATGCTCCTTTTATACCCAATCATGAGTGTCCTCAGTTCCCAAATGCTTATTGAGTGTTGTTAGAAGGAAAGGTGATGCAGCACAGTGGTAAACATGCCACTTTTCCTAGCTTTTTTGAAATGTGTTGCAGGCATCCATTTCAAAATGAGCAAAATATTGCCCAAGAACAATAAAGTTTATCAGTTTGAACATTAAATATCTTTTCTTTGTAGTGTATTCAATTAAATATAAGTTGAAGAGGGATTCACAAATCATTGTATTCTGTTTTTATTTACATTTTACACAATGTCCCAACTTCACTGGAATTGGGGTTGTATGTCACTCAAAAATATGACTGGACTTTAGAGGGTAACAATTGGTGATTCTCACCAATTATCTACTAGATGCTAATACTATTAGTTCTGACACAAATTCTCAAAATACAACTTTGAACAACCTGTAGGTACAAATTTTGACACAGATTTTTCTTCTCTATATTTTTTGTTTAAAATTGTTTTAACTACTGTAACCTTTCACTGGGGAGGTTTTCTACCTGAATAAATAAAACCATGTGTTATACTGTATAAATAACTTTTTCCTTTTAATGACATAACATCAAACAGTTTGATCCAGGTGGAGGTACAGATTTGTTTTACCAAGACAGGATTACAAAGCTTTCTTTAAAGAACATGTCCCACCAAAATCATGACAATTTAGATTTAGGGTGTGAGTGATGATCCACTGGGATTACTTTGTGCACTCCGTGACCGGTTTCAAAGTATACGGCATTTGCAACAAACAGCTACAGAGAAGTCCAAAAACAAAGTACTTGTGAGTACTAGAGTGTTTTCGACAAGTGACGTCACAACTAGAAGCGTCCCAGCATGAGCTTCAATGGAATGTAGCCGCTAACATTTTGAATGGAGGCACAGATTAATTCCAGAGTTGACATAAGTGTGATGTTGTGTTATGATGACTTGTTTTTAAATGATAACTGTTAATTTTGATGTAGTCACTGTCAAAGCTGCGACTCCAAGCAGGTTGATGTGCACCTGAAGCCACGAGTCATAAACGCAGCCTTGTCAGTAACCATCTCTGCTCCAGGGTTCAGCTGTTATCAATAAATGTAAAAAATACATCTGCTGCCAGGGGAATGCAAGTGTCTCATCAGCTGCACAGTGTGCCCACATACACACTTACACAGCGAGCTTCGCAGTACACATACACAGCTCCACATTTACACCACTCTCAAAGTAAAAAAAAAAAAATCATAAATAAATAAAAAAAAATAGAAATCTCACCACAAAACACAAAAGGGGTAAAAATGCTGAACATGCCAGACTCACCTTCATGTTATGGATTAATTTCCAAATGTAAACTTCACGTGATCAAAGAAGTGCACACGCATGCGTGGGATCGTTGCGGCTGCAGCTCTGCCTCACTCTTGATCGTGACATGTAAAATAACATCCACACACGCACACACACACATTCCACCTCCAAATTCACACACTCTCAAATTAAAAAAAGCTTGCCACAAAACATAAAAGGGGTAAAATCCTGACCATGCCAGAGTCACCGTGTTATAGATTTATTTCCAAATGTAAACTCCACATAATCAAAGAAGTATGCACACATTCACGCCCACAGCGATTGCTGCTGCAGCTTTGTCTTTAGTTCTCTCACGATTTGTGGCATGTTAAATAACATCCCATTAACTCCTGGAAATAATGTATTCTGACTTTTTCCAATGTAACAAATCCATCTCTGTGTCCAGGCAGTCTGTTAAAAACAGTGTCAGATGTCCTGTGTCCATGTCCACAACTCAGTAAACCAGCATCCACACAAGCAGAGCGTCACTTTAGGCTCCAGAATCCAACACTACAAAATATACAACACCAGGAACAGAACTGAGACAGTCCATCATTAACTTTGTTTATGTCTGTGAGGACCTAAAAGCTTTTTTGAAAATGTGAGGGGCAGATTCTTTTTGATGAAAATAAGTTTTTCTGTGTTATCAGCTCTCTTTTATCTGCAATGTGTGTGACACTGAGCTAAACAGCCTTTCACTCCCCACACTATTTTTTTTTTTTACTTTTAATAAAATATGTACCAGTAACATGCAAAATACAAACCGTAAAGGTATTTTTTCTTCCAAGGTGGCTCATATAATATTGATGAGCAGCAAGATGGAGTAATTTTAACATTATTTTTATTTTTTATTTTTGGATCATGGGTTAATTTCCTCGCATTCAGACAGAATAGCCCATTGCCTTGATAACTGAGCCATTAACAAGGAGCAGTGACTCAACTTCTGACCCAAACTGCGGCTTGTGGTGAGGAGCAGAGGTTCCGAACACAGTGCCATGGACATTTCGCAAATGGTTTACACCTGTTGTGGACAGAGCTGGTCTCCACACCAAGGGCTGCAATTCACCAACCTGAGGGACAATCTCTGAAACCCTGATCTCACTTTGATGGAGGAACTGTGGCACAAAGTGCCGAGGTCACAGAGGAACTTTTTTTCAGCCACACGAGGAATTAAACTATTTCAGGTGTTGTTTTCCCAAACTCAGGAGGCTTTGTGTAGATTATTTTTCTTCATGATCGTATGATGATGAATTTCACTGAAACAAACAGGTAAGACTTTTTATTACTGTATGTGAATTTACTCCACATTATGGAGTGTGGCTTTCGGCCAATTAATGGACAGCACTGACGGACGTATTTGACTTATGAGTAAATTACATGAAAGCCTGTAAAAATCCACAAAATAGCCGCATCCATTATTAAAGCGGCAGTATTCAAAACATATGAAAAAAGTAGAGATTATAGTTCTGAAATTTCGCACCGTGAGTGTGAAAATCCCATACTGAGAGGTTGACATCAGACTGCTGTGAAGTGGTATCGGGTCATGGAGTATCAGAGACATTTTCATGATACAAGTACAAATAAATGAAAACAGGATTGGGCCGATACCCGATATTGGTATCGGGATCGGTGCATCCCTACTCCAGTGTCCTCATGAATCGACTGCAGTCTGGAGCAAGCTAGAGTGTTTTTCAGAGAGAACCCACAGCTCATTCAGGGATGTTGCATTCTTTATCTCGAATAAAGAAAAAAAAAAGCTATATAAATAGTTTTCCTAATTTTACAGTCAACACTCTATCAAAATTATTAGAGCTTGGGCTATTCATCTAGTTTCAAATGATAATTATGACTACAATTTGAGACTTTTTAAAATCATATTTATAACCATATAATTGGGCTAAAAAACCTAGACTCATCCAAGTGGCATCCTGTCTATTACAGTGCAGTATAACACACTCTAATCAGACAATAATAATTTAATAACAATAATTTTCTGCAAGCATATGTTAAGTGGATAACCAATAGTCTTTTCTTTTTATTGAGGTTCCTCAATATGAAGGGAAATGAGAAAAGGATAATTATGAAGGCAAGAATCCACAAATGCACTTTATAACTATAAACAAAAAAGTACTTCTATAACAGCAAACAGGAGAATGATGGTCAAGACTCATATTAAATCTTTTTGATGTGTGCTCAAGTCAATGTTGTGGTTCGAGCGTGAGTGGAAGACAAACCCGGAAGTAGAAAATGAGGAGTTAACACAGATTTATTGCTCAGGATATGACAGTGTACAGAATGTGCAAAATGTGCTGGGTTGCCTAGCCGAGTGGAGACTGGCCCGCTGAACGGTGGAACCAGGGAGTCCGCAGTCCAGACGACTTCAGTCCCAGTGGTTGGATCTGGAGCCAGGTGGCCGCCTGCAAGCTGTCTACGCCGTCTGGAGAGAATACACACAGGTGAGTCAGAGTTGGCCTAATTTGTCCTCCAGAAATACTACAGTCAATATGCACAGAATGTCTTAGCTGTATCCAGAAAGCTGACGAGAGTTGAAGCTGAAAACTGCCCGACAGAAAAAATCCCAGAGCTGGGAAAAATCTCAAGCAGGTTTGCAGGGAAAAAAAATACAATGAGCAATCTATGTGCATGGAAGCCCATAATTAACAGAGTTGTAATGCATAGGAACACTCAAAGAGGCCATTAACTTGGAAGGTTTGCTGAGTTTCTGGCGAGGATAGAGGGCAGAGTGAAGGTTCATATACAGATGCTGATGAGATGTGGAGCAGGTGTGTTGATCAGCTTGAGGTGTGCCACCTGTGCAGAGAAGAGGGAGAGAGCAGCAGCAGCAGCAGGAAAATAGAGCACGCAGCACACAACAGTACCCCCCTCAATGGGAGCTCCCAGGCAAACCTACCAGTATGATCAGGATGGTCCCGGTAGAAGTCCCAGTTGAGGGAAGGGTCCAAGATGAGTCCCCGCTTGACCCAGGAGCGTTCTTCAGGGCCATAGCCCTCCCAGTCCACCAGATACTGGAAAGCCCCATCCCCAACGACAAACATCCAGGATCTTCTGGACGGTCCAGGCTGGATGACTGTCCACCATCCGGGCAGGGGGTGGCGGAGGAGCTGGAGGACACAGAGGGTTGAACGAACTGGCTTCAGTCTGGAGACATGGAAGAATGGGTGGATCCATAGGGGGCGAGGAAGATGGAGCCGGACGGCTACCGGATTAACCACCTGGTCATTCACGAATTGTACAATATACCGGGGAGCCAGTTTTGGGGAGTCCATCTGGAGAGGGATGTCCCGAGATGAGAGCCACACCTCCTGCCCGGACTGACAGTCAGGGGCGGGGGTCCAATGCCAGTCAGCATGGCCCTGTGTCTGGGTTCGGTCTTTAACAGGGCAGAGCGGGCGGTCTTCCACACCCGACGGCATCTCCTGAGGTGGCGTTCCACAGATGGTAGTCTCCATCTCTTGCGAAGGAAAGAGGGGTGGTTGATAACCCATAGAGGCCTCGAAAGGTGAAAGTCTGGTAGCTGAGGAGATCTGGGTGTTGTGTGCGTACTCCACCCAGGGCAGCTGTAGGCTCCAGTCCGACAGGTGGGCGGTGGATACACACCGTAGGGTGGTCTCTAGGTCTTGGTTGACCTGCTCTGCCTGCCTGTTGGTCTGAGGATAGAACCCGGACAACAGGCTGACCCAGCGCATTACAGAAGCTCCGCCACACTTGGGAGGTAAACTGAGGCCCTTGGTCAGAGACAATGTCCAGGGGTATTCCATGCAGCCGGACGACGTGGAGGATGAGGAGGTCGTTGATGAGGATGCTTGGACGTATTCCTTCACGTCCGCTTGTGTGGAGGTCCACCAAAAGCGGCGACGGAGGAGCACTAGAGTCCTGGTCGTCCCTGGATGGCAAAACAGTTTGGAGGCATGGCAAAACTGAAGGACTTGTGATCGAACCTCAAGTGGGATGAAAAGCCGGCCGGGCAGCCCACCCCCAGGGTCTGGATGGTGGCTGAGAGCTTCCTGGACGGCTCGCTCAACATCCCAGGTTAGTGCCCCCACAACCATGGATCGTGGTAAGATGGTGTCTGGTGCTTCGAGTTCCCCTTTGGTCAGGGTGGCGAACTATCGAGACAGAGCATCTGGCTTGATGTTCTTGCTACGCGGACGATAAGAGATGGTAAAGCTGAACCGACCAAAGAACAGTGACCACCTAGCTTGCTAGCTCAATTGTTTGCCAGACTGGATATATTCGAGATTGCGGTGGTCTGTCCAAATGACAAATGGGACTATGGCTCCCTCCAGCCAATGTCTCCACTTGGCTAGGGCTTCTTTAACAGCAAGGAGTTCCCGATTACCCACGTCATAGTTTTGTTCAGTGGGGGTCAGGTGCCGCGAAAAGTAGGCACAAGGATGTACTCGGTTGTCGTTTTCCGAACGCTGGGATAAGACTGCCCCTAACCCTGAGTCCAAGGCATCATCCTCAATGATAAACTGGTGTTCTGGGTCTGGTTGTGTGAGTATTGGTGCAGTAGCTAATCGTTCTTTCAGTAACGAAAAAACTGTGTCAGCCTGAGGGGTCCACTGAAAAGTGTTCTTGGATGATGTGAGTGCTGTGAGAGGTGCAGCCACCTGACTGAATCCACCAATAAAATGCCGGTAGAAGTTCGCAAACCCAAGAAACTGCTGTAGTTGTTTGACAGAAGACGGAACAGGCCAATCAACGACCACTTTGGCCTTGGCCGGGTCAGGCTTTACCTGGTTGTGAGAGATGATAAACCCCAAAAACAAAACAGTGTCTAGATTAAACTCACACTTCTCGGCTTTGACAAACAATCGGTTCTCAAGTAGTTGCTGGAGCACAAGTCGGACATGCTTGGTATAAGTCTGTGGGTTAGACAAGAAGATCAGAATGTTGTATAAATAGACAAACACAAAACAATTTAGGAAGTCCCTCAAGACGTCATTCACTAGCACCTGGAATTTAGCCGGGGCGTTGGTGAGACGGAAGGGCATGACCAGGTACTCAAAATGCCCCAGTGGGGTGTTGAAGGCGGTCTTCCACTCATCCCCCTCTCTTACACGCACCCGATGGTAAGCGTTACAAAGGTCCAATTTCGTAAATATAGTCGCCCCATGCAAAGAGCTAATCGCCGAATCTAGAAGCGGGAGAGGGTACCGATTACGGACTGTTATGCCGTTTAGCCCCCTGAAGTCAATGCAGGGGTGAAGGGACCCATCCTTCTTGCCCACAAAAAAGAAGCCTGCCCCAAGAGGTGATGAAGAGGGCCGGATCAGCCCAGCAGCCAAGGAGTCCCAGATATAGGTCTCCATTGACTCACGTTCCAAGTGGGAAAGGTTATACAATCTACCCAAAGGCAGCTGAGCACCAAGAAGCAAGTCAATGGTGCAGTCGTAAGGACAGTGAGGAGGCAGTGAGAGTGCATGATCCTTGCTGAAAACCTCACCAAAATGGTGATACTCTGGGGGGACTAAGGACAAGTCAGGAGATGAAACGACTGTCTCCTTGGCCTTCACACTGGGGGTGCGTAATGGTTGGTAAAGTTGTGCCATCTAACGCATGCACCGACAGTGAGGAAGGGAGTGCCTCCAGAGGCATCCTGATTTTAGATGCGAACGTGGTGTCTATGAAATCGCCCTCGGCCCCCGTATCAACGAAAGCGTTTCACTACCAAAACAAAGAGTAGCCTGGATTTGAGTGCAGTTGGAACCCACACCCGTGAATCTTGCTTGGCTCACCTGCAGCCCGGTCCCTACGGGTGAGTGTTTGCTTTTGGCCGAACAGGGCATATGCTAAGACTGTGATCCTTAGCGCTGCAATAAAGACACTCCCTGGACGCCAGTCTCCATCTATGTTCTTCTGGGGGCAAGTTGGCCCTGCCGAGCTGCATAGGCTCGCCAGCAGGGGGAGCTGGCATATCAGGGGACGGCTTGATGGAGCTGGGAAGAGGCAGAACTGGTGCTTGTTGAGGAGCGGGGCCCGACGGCCTTTGTCCTGCCAGTGCTCTCTCATCTGATTATCCAGCTGGATAATTAAGGCGATAATTAAATGAGCGAGTCGAGACTACTCGACTTGTCCCGGACCGCTAACTCATCTTTTAATGCTTCATTCAATCTGTTGATGAAAATGCTTTGCAGCGCCGCCTCGTTCCTCGTTCGGCCTCCGCAGCCAAAATGCGGAAGTCCACCGTGAACTCCGCAGCGCTGCGCTGGCCCCGTCTGAGAGTGAGAAGTCTTTGAGAGATGGAATCTCTCCGGAATGGGTCATCAAAAATCAACCGGAATTCTTTCGAGGATGCCGCGAAGGAATCAAGAAGCGGCGATCTGTTGGTCCAGAGTGCGGTCGCCCAGGATCGCACATCCCCTCGGAGGAGATTGATTCCATACACTATTTTGCTTTTGTCGGAGCTGAACTGGGACGCACCTTGGCTAAACACAAATGAACATTGCATTAAAAAAGAAGCGCATGTATCGACGCAGCCCGAAAAAGGTTCCGGGTGGCAAATGAATGATTCTGGTGATACAGTCCCAGCAGCAGTGGAGCCTGAGGGTGTAATAAGCTGAACTGGAGCAACGGGAGGCGGTGTTGGAGTGTGAAGGACTGAAAGCTGGGATAGTTGTGTGGAAAGATCAGTGAGACGTGTATCGGAGTATTTGACGTGGTCTGTTAATGAGCTCACGCAATCCGCAATCAAGTCCACAGCCTGCTGAAGCTTTCTGAGGTACTTGCCCTGGATGCTCAACGCCTGCTGCATGCAGTCTGCCACCGCTGGGTCAATGACGTGGCCAGAAACCTCTGTGATTCGGGCGTGACTGGAAGAGGAACCCAGAAGGAGGAAGCAGAAAATGAGGAGTTAGCACGGATTTATTGCTCAGGATATGACAGAGTACAGAATGTGCAAAATGCGCTGGGTTGCCTAGCCAAGTGGAGACCGGCCCGCTGAACGGTGGAACCAGGGAGTCTGCAGTCCAGACAACTTCAGTCCCAGTGGTTGGATCTGGAGCCAGGTGGCTGCCTGCAAGATGTCGACACCGTCTGGAGAGAATACACATAGGTGAGTCAGAGTTGGCCTAATTTGTCCTTCCAGAATTACTACAGTCAATATGCACAGAATGTGTTAGCTGTATCCAGAAAGCTGACGAGAGTTGAAGCTGAAAACTGCCCAACAGAAAAAATCCCAGAGCTGGGAAAAATCTCAAGCAGGTTTGCAGGGAAAAAATACAATAAGCAATCTATGGGCGTGGAAGCCCATAATTAACAGAGTTGTAATGTATAGGAACGCACAAAGAGGCCATTTACCTTGGAAGGTTTGCTGAGTTTCTGGCAAGGATGGAGTGCAGAACCAAGGTTCATATATAGATGCAGATGAGATGTGGAACAGGTGTGTCGATCAGCTTGAGGCGCGCCACCTGTGCAGAGAAGAGGGAGAGAGCAGCAGCAGCAGGAAAACAGAGCAGGCAGCCCACAACAGTCAAGGCCATAAAAATCTCAAAGAACACGGACATTAATCGCTATTCACTGTCAACCTCAAGAGCTCTATGCTGACAAATCAAAACAGGCAAAAGGGAAGTTTTATAAATTGTATCATTGTGTATACAGTATATATCCTATTGCTATAGACATATTATAAACCATGTACGAGGTCTGTCCGAAAAGTAACGGACCTTTTTATTTTTTTCAAAAACTATATGGATTTGAATCACGTGTGATTGCATCAGCCAAGCTTGAACCTTCATGCGCATGCGTGAGTTTTTTTCATGCCTGTCGGTTGCGTCATTCGCCTGTGGGCAGGCTTTGAGTGAGCACTGGTCCACCCCCTCGTCGGATTTTTATTGTCGGGGAAATGGCAGAGCGACTGCAGCTTTGCTCCATGAAATTTTTTTCAGAAACTGTTAGAGACAGCCAGTTGGAAACCATTCAAAAGATTCAGATGGCTTTCGGTGAAGATTCTGTCGGCGTCACACGGATTAAGGAGTGTTAAAACCTTTTTAAAGATGGCCCACAGTGGCGGAGGGCGCGTGGCGCACCGAGTGGCCATCGACAGGCTGGAACGACCAGATCATTTCCAAACTGAACGCTGTGTTGATCCGGGACATCGTGTGACTACCACAGAAATGGCAAGAGAGCTGGACATAGCACTTTTGTGGCACATTCCACTGTTACAGGAGATTTTGTAATGAAAGACGTGCGAAGGAATTCGCGTGTCAGCACGGAGCTGCTCATGGCACGCAACAAAAAAACACCTCCGTGTTGGAAGTCTCACAGGACATGTTGTGGCATGTCCAGCTGTTACACAATTTCTCGGATACTCACTTGACTGAAAAGCCATCGAAAGCTGTCTGAATCTTCCGAATGGTTTCCAACACGGTGTTTTTTTTGTTGCGCGCCATTAGCGGCTCCGTGCCGACGCACGAATTCCTCCGCATTAGCACGAAGGTTCAAGCTTGGCTGATGCAAGCGCACATGATTCAAATCCATATAGTTTTTGAAAAAAATAAAAAGGTCCGTTACTTTTCGGACAGACCTCGTATCGTAATTATGCCCACGAACCATCAACAACCTTAAAACACAATACTGTTCTTAGTGCCAGCCGGTTCAAACCTTTGTGTTTGTAGAATTATGTTTTAGACTTATCTTGGCATGCAGAGTCTTTAATAATACCAAAAACGTAGGATAAGGAAATTACCATCGTACTATTTGACAGGCACATATCCGTGTGACATTGTAAAAGGAACACACAAATCTGTGCTCAAGCACTCATGGATGGTATAGAAGTACTCAGAAGTCACTTTTGACACTGAGGGCCACCGTGCAATCCTCCCCTGTGTGAGTTATGCTACGGGGAGTGACCAGGTATGGATAATAATGTTATCAACTTCCCTGTATTGGATCTCCATTAAAAAAAAAAAAGTCCATGTGAATGAAATATATCACACTCACACAAAATTAAGTCCTATTCATACAGACAAACACAGACATGCTGTAATTTGCAATAAGAACAGACAAAATCATCCTACTTGCAGAAGCCAAGCTTTTTTGTTTTTTGGATTGCAGACAAAAGCGACAGCAGACCACAGTTCCTCCAGTCATATTTAATGGTTAATTATAAAGCCTTTGATGAGAATAGCTATTTTAAAAGGCCAAATGGAATGGATGGCTGCAAAGCTACAATGTTCACAGACCAGACATATGGCTGGGTGTAATCGCCACAAGGTTTTAGCAAGCACTTAAAACAAGGGCCTGGCACCAGAACACAAACAGCGCATGTTCCAAACACACTGCAATTCTTGTTAACTCGTACTTTAATTTGCACTTGGATGCGATCATTTCAGGATCTGATGCTTTTTCAAATTCACGCCTGTTCTTGCCCTCATTGGTGTAAATCCACTGCTCAACAATGAGCTATTTTTGTTTGTCCTTTTACAGGAAAAAAAATTGTCTCGTTACTCATCCTGTAATCAAGTACACATTTAAAACACCTGTGCATTATGTGTGATTGTAAGTTTAATTCATAGTTTATTTCATAGTTTATTTTCATAGTAAATTTATTTCATTCAAGGTCATATTATTTTGTCAGTATTATAATTGCATTAAGGGCCTCTCTGAGCCCCTGTCACTCATGGGCCCCTAGAATCCTTCTTATTCTTTTTTTGCACCCCTGACCCCACCTCTTGCCCAATGATTGCTGGAATAGGCTCCACCTCCCCCGTCACTTTTAACTGGAAGACATGGGTATAAAAAGTGAGTGAATGAATTTTAGCTTCTTAGTTAGCTGCTGTCATGTTAACGCACAAAACGCTGAGTGCCCCCCCCCCACACACATATACACACAAAAGCTACAGTGGTCCTTACATTTAGTTTGAGTTCTGTTTTATTGGAGGACACTGTGCGGTCAGTTTTATTTCATTTGCTAAAATACATCCATTCCTGGACGGGGCAATTTAGGGATAGCAATGAGGTAAAAAGAATTAGAGGTAAAAAGAATGAAATAAGAATGAAATAATAACAGTTCTTTGTAATTCATTAAATTGGAGCTTAAATACTATCAGGTGTGGCACAAACTGGATGTACACAAATGCAAGCTCACTAAACTGATAAAGTTCAGATGGTTTAATAACAGGCAGGGATTCGGTACACAGGAGGTCCAGCAGCGAGGCAAAGGTAGCAAAATGGTGAGAGGCTGAGACGTGGTACAATAAACAGGCACAGGTCAAAAAATACGGTGTAAGGGCTATCAGAGGGAAGACAAAATCAAGGTCAAAAAAGGAGGCAGAGTCAAAATACATGCAGTGAGTGAGGAACAGGGCCGGAAAGTGTACAAAGACAACGATCTGGCAGTGAGCTGTGAGACTGTGAGGGCTAAAATAACTGGTGGTGTAATTACTGAAACAAGATGCAGGTGTCAGTGAAAGTTCTGGAAGGGGGCATGACTAGTGAACAAAGATATGCAAGGGGAGAGATAGTGAAGGCAGGAAAACAGTGGAGTGATGAAAGAGACAAAGACACGTGAACAGGTGCAAGAGCATAGGTAGATGAAAACACACAGCAAAAAGAGTCATAGTGAGAGACGAAGACACGAGCTGGTGCAGGGGCAAACAAAGAGGATGAGGCAAAAACAGAAACCATGGACAGAATAAAATACAACTATAACCAGGACAGAGCATGAACACGAGAACTGAAAAAGCATAACTGAAATTACAAATGAGATGAGCCAAAATAAACTACTGATAAACAGAGAATAAACAAACCCGATGACTACAGAATACTGCAATTAATGAAACAAGATAACTGATGAACAGAAAATGCAATAAATAACAAATGGAACATAGTCAGATAAGAAACACTGAAGATAAATAAGAACAAAACCGTGTGACTAAAGCGTAATATAATAAATGTGATAAACAGAAAAGGTTACAGGCATTCAATGTTGATTTTTGGCCTTGCCGCTTAAGTGTAGAACGTACTCCAGATTCTCTGAATCTTCTGATTATATTATGGACTGCAGATGATGGAATCCCTAAATTCCTTGCAATTGAACATTGAGAAACATTATTCTTAAACTGTTGGACTATTTTTTCACACAGTTGTTCACAAAGTGGTGATCCTCACCCCATCTTTGCCTTTTGGGGATGCTCCTTTTATACCCAATCATGACACTCACCTGTTTCCAATTAGGTGTTCTTTGAGCATTCATCAACTTTCCCAGTCTTTTGTTGCCCCGTCCCAACTTTTTTGAAATGTGTTGCAGGTATCCATTTTAAAATGAGCAAATATTTGCAAAAAAAAACAACAAAGTTTATCAGTTTGAACATTAAATATCTTGTCTTTGTGGTGTATTCAATTGAATATAGGTTGAAGAGGATTTGCAAATCATTTTATTCTGTGTTTATTTACACCACGTCCCAACTTCATTGGAATTGGGGTTGTACTAGCTCTCGGACATGGAGGGAGTTTGCCTTGAAAAATTTGATACAATTCTTTATTACATCCAAAATTAAAAAATAAACAACTACAAATGCATCAGAAATGCTGGAGAGAATGTGGGAAGATAGATGTGGACCATTCTCACATTTTCTGAAAATGCACAAAACTTCTAGATTTTTGGAAAGCTGTCACTAATGTCCTGTATCTAGTTTTGGGATATGTAATGAAACCTGAATTTCTTTATCTGAATAATTTCCAACATGGCACCATTGGCAAATGTGATGAATCTTTGGTAAAGGTAATGTTAACAGCAGCAAAGAAATGCATAACAAGGAAGTGGGGGAAGGCGGATGTGCCATCAAATGACCAATGGATCATGACGATAGACGACATATTTTTAATGGAAACATTAACGCATACATTGAGACTAGGGGAACCACAAATGGACAAAAAATGGCCCGGCCGAATGGGGCCATTGATTGCAATGTCCACACGGTCTGTCTGTCATGTGACAGCCTGAGTGACTGCCTCACTGACAGATCAGCATGGACAGCTTCTTTTGCCCCATCCTAGAGCTGTGAGCCCATTCATGTGAGTGCTTTGCTGCTCTGGACAGGTGGGTGTAGCTGGCTGCTGTGTCTTCGCTATGCACAGCTGGAGAACACATACCGTGCCATGAAGAACATCACCTCTCAACACACCACCCTGATGCACATGTATGGGCAGGCTCTCATGACATCGTAAAAAATAAACACAGCTCGCCGGCCTACTGTGCCTCACGTGACATGCGATCGCAATGTCCATACGGTCCGTCCGTCATGTGACAGCTTTGGTGACAGCCTCACTGATAGATCAGCATGGGCAGCTTCTTTTGCCCCATCTCAGAGCCATGAGTCCATTCTTGTGACTGCTTTGCTGCTCTGGACAAGTAGGCATGTCACTGGCCAGCTGCTACAGCGGGCCGCTGTGTAATCACTATGCACAGTTGGAGAACACATATCCTGCCATGCCATGACCTCTCAACACGTGTCGGCATAATGTCCTGACGTCGCAGAAATAAAGACACATATCACCTCAGCCAGGCTGCCCCATGTGAGAATATCTGTCTGATCATGTGCACGGTCAGCTGGCAGTCCAAATTTCACGCCCACCACATGAGTTATAGTGCACATGACGCAGTGTCCTTCAGTATGCTGTGTTCTGGACAGGTGCACATGTGGAGCCAGCTCATGTGTTCATGATATGAGCGCATCAATTCATTCATGTCAGTCCATTAATTCTTTGTTTATGTCCACGGCCTTGGTTCGTGAACATAAAGGAACTTGTATTGTCTGCTCTTTATAACAGGAATGAAATATTTTAACAGACAAAATGGAATCCATTTGTTTTGTCATTTCAAACACAGACCATCAAGTCATCAGGCATCAATTACACATCATTACCAGTAACATGATTGGCTTACACTGTTCTGTGCTCTGTCATTATTTGGTCCTTACATATTTTTGTTGCTTTATATACATTTGTACATTTAATTGCTTCCACTGCTGTGTGAGCACATTGTGGTATCACACCTCCTATGTGGCTGCACTGTATTCATGCGTCAGAATGTCTTAATATTGCATAACTGCACAAAGCGATGAATGCATGTGATCGGTGATCCACAAATGCTGAATCACACTTCACAAACAGTTTCAGTTTTGCAAATGGCTTTTTTTTTTTTTTTACAAATTAAAAAATGACATATTTACAAATACACATTTCTTTGTAAAAATCAACACACAAGTTACAAATCGAAAATTTGTATTTGTGGATCGCAAAACACGTGTGCAAATCAACAACTATTTGTAGATCACCCTCTGTCCATTTACAGGTATTAATGACAAATTTAACTTCATGCGCTGATCAATGTTCAACTTGTAAAGAATTTGCGAACTGCTACCTTATGACAAATGAATGCTGAGGTAAGCAGCTGCCTTGAGAAGGAATCATTTTAAAGTTTTTATTTTCAGTTACTGAGGTAGAGAAACTCTCCATGCTTCCCAGTCATCTAACGATATTTTAGCCTATTCAGCTATGACATGAAGCATTTTATTATGAAATTTTTAACTGACCTTGTACTCTTGCATTGTGCATTGATTTAGCCCATGCTGGTTTTAACATTCAAAATAAATACATGACAGATGAAAACAGTTTTTGATCCAAGTGAAAAGTTGAACCCAAACACATTTAAAAATAGGCCCCAGCTTGAAAAATTCCAGAGTTCCCCTTTAAGCAATGAATCAGACTTTAACTGTTCGACAGCTGTTTTACAGTGACGTGTGTGTGCTCAGTCATTTTATCAGTTTCTCACTTTCTGCCAAACTCACAGTCATAACAGCTGCAGACTGACGCTGGCATTGTGATGTTGCTGACCTTCTCTGACCCCATTTGTTTCACTGCCAATGTCTGATGTAGTGATATGCCTGTCTGTTTTATCAGCGTGGGTCTGCGTTTCTCAAACTCTACTGCCCTCACTCACAACTTCACAATGGGCCCTCAAGGCCCTGTGCACATGAACACACACACACACACACACACACACACACACACACACACACACACACACACACACACACACACACACACACACACACACACACACACACACACACACACACACACACACTTTGCTAAGATTGTCATGCCATGGCATGCTGGCTGCAATTAGCATCACATCATGTGGTGCATGACATGCCCAACAACTCTTGACATGAGCTCGAGAGTATGTAATGTTCTTCCCCTCCTTGTGCTGCTTTTTTGTGTCTTTTCCCATCATGCTGTTCAGCTCGTATGCTGAGGAAGTGTGATAAAGCAGATGCTTAATTTGTCTTATTTAGCCATTACCTCTGTGGCCACTGAGCAACCCACAAATACAAGACTACATATCAACTTAATGTCACTCGCTGCATCCAGTGATGCACGAATCAGCTGGCCTTATATTGGCTAAAAACAGAAAGGACATTAAATTGTAGTGTATGTCAAACATTGGCGAGTGACGATGGATAGTTGGGTGACAGGACTGACTGATGGTTTCTGGCATGATGCTGCTCCTTTACGGGTTTGAAAAGTCAACAAACACTCCAGTCCCATTATCTCTGTGATGATGAAGAGATGGCGTTGTGCTGTATTACGCGAAGAAGTCTGATGTTTGTCTTCTGCCACTTTTTGTGGCTGTTACATCTGTTTGCAGGTTGACAATAAAGGAGTTATACCAGATCAATGAAACAGCATGCATTTATCTGTCCTCTTCAAAATTAATCCTTCATCTGGGAAATTGTAAAATAGCAGCATCGATTGTCCAGAATAATGGAAAAAGTTCTGATTTTCACACTCACTGCGCATGCTGTCACTCTCATCACTCATCTGCAACCGCATATCCGGGTCTGGGTCGCAGGGGCAGCAGATCCAGTAGGTCCAGCAAGTCCAGATGGACGTGCCTGGAACACCTCCCTTGGGAGGCACCCAGGAGGCATCCTTACCAGATGCCTGACCCACCTCAGCTGGCTCCTTTCAATGTGAAGGAGCAGTGACTCTACTCAGAACTCCTCACGGATGACCGAACTTCTCACCCTATCTCTAAGAGAGACACCAGCCACCCTCCTGAGGAAGCCCATTTCAGCTGCTTGTACCCGCGATCTAGTTCTTTCAGTCATGACCCAACACTCATGACCATAGGTGAGAGTAGGAACGAAGATTGACCAGTAGATTGAGAGCTTCGCCTTTTGGGTCAGCTCCCTTTTCGTCACAACAGTACCGTAGAGCGAATGCAATACTGCTCCTGCTGTGCCGATTCTCCGGCCAATCTCACGCTCCATCATCCCCTCACTCGTGAACAACACCCCGAGGTACTTGAACTCCTTCACTTGGGGCAAGGCCGTATTCCCTACCCAGAGTAGGCAATCCATCAGTTTCCTGCTGAGAACCATGGCCTCAGATTTAGAGGTGCTGATCCTCATCCCAGCCACTTCACACTCGGCTGTGAACCGATCCAGTGAGTGTTGGAGATCACCGGCTGATGAAGCCAACAGGACCACATCATCTGCAAAAAGCAGTGATGAGACCCTGAGCCCACCAAACCGGAAACCCTCCTCCCCCCGACCACGCCTCGATATCCTGTCCATGAATATCACAACCAGGATTGGTGACAAGGCACAGCCCTGGAGGAGGCCAACCTTCACCTGAAATTAATTTTACTTACTGCCGAGCACCTGAACACAGCTCTCGCTTTGCGAGTACAGAGATTGGATGGCCCTGAGAAGGGACCCCCTCACTTCATACTCCCGCAGCACCTCCCACAGTATCTCCCGGGGTACCCAATCATACGCCTTCTCCATGTCCACAAAACACATTTAGACTGGGTGGGCATACTCCCAGGCACCCTCCAGGATCCTTGTGAGAGTAAAGATCACCTAAGATCATAGGTGATATAGATCACCTAAAGAGCTGGTCGGTTGTTCCACGACCGGGATGGAACCCGCATTGTTCATCTTCAGTCAGAGGTTCGACTATCGGCTGAACCCTCCTTTCCAGCACCCTGGGGTAGACTTTACCAGGGAGGCTGAGTTGTGTGATGCCCCTGTAATTGGCACGCATTTTCTGGTCCCCCTTTTTAAATATGGGGACCACCACCCCAGTTTGCCACTCCTTAGGCACTGTTGCACACCTCAACACAATATTGAAGAGACGTCTCATCCAAGACAATCCTTCCACACCCAGAGCCTTCAGCATTTCTGGACGGATCTCATCAACCCCCAGGGTCTTGCCACTGTGGAGTTGTTTGACTACCTCAGTGACTTCCACCAGGGAAACTGATGAAAATCCTCCATCAGCTTCCAACTCTGCCGCTACTATAGAGGGTGCTCTGATGCAGGAGTTCCTCAAAGTGTTCCTTCCAGCACCGGATTACATCCTCAGTTGAGGTCAACAGAGTCCCATCCTTACTGTAGACAGCTTGGATGGTTCACGTTTGTCCCCTCCTGAGGTGCCTCACAGTCCACCAGAAGCACCTTGGTGCTAACCGAAAGTCCTTCCCTGTGTTTGCTCCGAACTGCTCCCACACCCACTGTTTTGCCTTCGGGCCTGTCGGTACCTTGCAACTGCCTCTGGAGTCCTCTGAGATAACATATCCCGGAAGGACTCCTTCTTCAGTCAGACAGCTTCCCTGACCACCGGTGTCCACCATGGTGTTCGAGGGTTGCCGCCACTTGAGGCACCTAAGACCTTCAGGCCACAGCTCCCTGCTGCAGCTTTAAGCAATGGACGATTTGAACATTGACCATTCTGGTTCAATGCGCCCAACCTCCACAGGGATGCTAGAGAAGCTCTGCCGGAGGTATGAGTTGAAGATCTGTCGGACAGTGGGCTCCTCCAGACATTCCCAGTTCACCTGCACTATCCGACTGGGCTTACCAGGTCTGTCCAAAGTCCTCCCCCATCCTCTGATCCAACTCACCACCAGATGGTGATCAGTTGACAGCTCTGCCCCTCTCTTCACCCGAGTGTCCAGAACATGCGGCCTCAAATCAGATGATACGATCAGAAAATCGATCATCGATTTTTGGCCTAGGGTGCTCTGGTACCATGTACCATGTGATATGCATTATGGACAGTCCGTGATTAGCATAGAAGTCCAATAACAAACGACCATTCGGGCTTAGATCAGGGAGGCCGTTCCTCCCAATCGCGCCTCTCCAGGTGTCTCTGTCATTGCCCACGTGTGCGTAGAAGTCCCCCAGCAGAACAATGGAGTCCCCCACTGGAGCCCCATGTAGGACTCCATTCAGGGACTCCAAGAAGACCGAATACTCCAAAATGCTGGAGTACGAATGTATAGACTGGCGGCCTGTCCTGGGTGTACTCTGCCTCTTGCCCAGTGACCACTGGGATAAGCTCCAGCCCCCTGTGACCATTAATTGGAATAAGTAGATATAGAAAATGAATGACTGAATATTTAGCTATGACTTATATAGGAGGCTTTATGATGCACGTGTTCTACTTGTGGGATGCACATTCATCCTTTTCACTTGTCAAATTAAAACAAAACTGCACTGATAACAAAAATAAAAAATGCAACAGTTAAGAGTAAAGGAAAAATACAAGACTTTTAAAACTGATTTGTACATAATTATTATTATTATTACTTAGAATCCAACTCAGATTTGATATGGAAGATATTGGTGGATCGAGATGGAGAATGAAGTGTGGCAGGGATGAGACACTCAGCTTCATGCTGTAAATGAGCTGATCGCATATTTTGATGCTAAGCAAACAAATCACTTTCTTGACTTGAAAACAATTCACTTCAGTCTACCATCTAAATTGTGCAATGTGCCAGGGTCAAGTGCACACTGCTCTTCAAGGCAGTGATTCTACAATTTGATAGATTTATATCAGGATATCACTCACACACACACACACACACACACACACACACACACACACACACACACACACACACACACACACACACACACACACACACACACACACACACACACACACACACACACACACACATCTGTCTGTCTGTCTGTCTGTCTGTCTATCTATATAACTGCATTTCAAGTGATGGGAAATTGTCAATAATCCACTTTAATAGCAGGAGTCTTTACAAAGATTTTGGGAGTATCAAAGACTATTTAAAACAATTTTGTCAACCATTCGGTATAATTGCCATAACGGAAACATGGCTTACAGAGGGTGATGACACAAACTATGAGCTGGAGGGTTACGAATTTAATCATCTGAACAGACGAAATAGAGGAGGAGGAGTTGCTTTGTATGTTGACAAAAGGATTAACTACAAAATTAAAGATCAAATGATTGTGGCTGTAGAAAATCTTTTGGAATCCATCACAATTGATATAGGTATGGAAAAAGGAAAAAATAATAATTATTAGCTGCATATATAGAGCTCCTTGCTCTAAAATGGAAGAATTTCAAAATTGGACAGAGAAATTGTTTTCACAGATGTATAATAAGCGAGTATTTGTTTGTGGAGATATAAACATTGATCTCTTAAACCCGTATCAGCATATAGTAACTGAGGATTTCATGAACACTATGTACAGTCTAAATCTATATCCAAAAATTACTAGGCCTTCAAGAATCACTTCACATTCACCTACTCTCATTGATAATGTATTTACAAATGATATCGATACCAAAACACCTGTGGTTTATTAATTAATGATATTAGTGACCATTTACCAATTTTTATAGTAACTGATTTGAAGTTTAATAAAAAATGTACTGAGAAAAAACAATATTGCAAGTGCTTGCAATCTGAAGAAGCTATCACTGCCTTAAAAAATGATTTACCTTTACAGGATTGGAATCCCATTTACAATAAGCAAGATGCGAATTTAGCATATTCCGAATTTGAAAATATATTTCTCAATATATAACAAAAATTGTCCAATTATACAGTATAATAAAAATAATAACTATAAAGCTAACCCATGGATAACAAAAGGTCTTCAAAAGGCATGTAAAAAGATAAATATGCTATACAGAGAATTCATTAAAAGTAAATCAAGAGAGGCAGAGGTTAAATATAAGGACTATAAAAATAAACTAACAGCTATTATGCGGAACTGTAAAAAATCATACTTTGGAAAAATACTAAACGATAATAAAATCAGTATAAAGGAAACATGGAAAATAATGAATAGTACTATAGCAAATAAACCCAAATCAAATAACTATCCAACATACTTTACTTATGACAACAAAGATGAATATAACATGAGCCAAGCAGTGAATAGTTTCAATAAATTTTTTGCTAATGTTGGGCCAAATTTGGCAGCTGAAATCCCACACAGTACATGGGAAAATCAGCAATTAATCGCAAGAAATCCGCACACAATGTTTCTCAGCCCAGTAGATGAAAGGGAAATTATTAACATAGTTAGTACATGTAAAAGAAAAACGTCAACAGATCATAACGAGGTACATATGGCCTTAGTAAAGTGAATAATTACTGAAATCGCAAAACCATTATCATATATTTTTAACAAATCATTTCAAACTGGGATTGTTCCTAACAGTATGAAAGTGGCAAAAGTGATACCTTTATTCAAATCTGGTAGCAAGCATCTTTTTACTAACTACAGGCCTGTGTCTCTATTGTCACAATTTTCAAAGATACTGGAAAAACTTTACAACAGCAGACTGGATAAATTTATAGATCGACACAACTTGCTTGATGAAAGTCAGTATGGTTTTAGAGCTAAAAGGTCCACAACACTGGCATTGCTCTATTCCATAGAAGAGATCAATAAGCATGTGGACCAATGGGTAATAGTTGCAGGTTTATTTATTGACTTAAGAAAGGCTTTTGACCCAATTGATCACAATATATTATTTCAAAAGTTGGAACTGTATGGGATCAGAGGGGTTGCTCTGAGTTGGATTAAAAACTACTTACAAAACCGAAAGCAGTTTGTTAAACTCAGGGAATACTGTTCTTCATGTCTGGACATAATTTGTGGGCTACCACAGGGTTCTGTGTTGGGCCCAAAATGATTTATTTTATACATTAATGATTTATGTAAAGTCTCAGATCTGGTTAAAATTGTGCTCTTTGCAGATGACACAAACCTGTTTTGCTCAGGGGAAAATCTACAACAATTATTATCTGATTTAGGAACAGAAATTATAAAGTTAAAGAGATGGTTTAATATTAACAAATTATCATTAAATTTGTCTAAAAAATTGTTATTTGGAAATTATAAAAAAGACATACAAATTCAGTTAAATATACATGGGGTAAACATAGAGTGTGTCAAAGAGAATACGTTTTTAGGTGTAATTACTGATGAAAAAATTAATTGGAAAGCTCATATTCAGCATATTCAAATGAAGTTATCAAAGAGTATTGCAGTATTAAATAAAGTAAAGCATGTTCTTGATTGCGGAGCACTACACACTTTGTATTGTTCATTGGTTGCACCCTATTTGACTTATTGTGCTGAAATTTGGGGCAACAATTACAAAACTACATTGCAACCACTATTCATTCTTCAAAAAAGAGCATTAAGGACAATTCATAATGCAGGTTATCGAGACCACACCAAACCATTGTTCATTAAATCTCAAATATTAAAACTTAATGATATGATTTTGTTCAAGACTGTTCAATTAATGTACAAAGTGAAAAATAAACAAGTGCCATTTAGAATTCAAGAATATTTTACTGAGAGAGAGGGAAAATATAATTTACGGGGCTTGTATCATTTTAAAATTGCTGGCGCTTGGACGACCAGGAAAGGTTTCTGTGTCTCCATGTGTGGCCCTAGATTATGGAATAACCTGACCACACATGTCACTGTGGAATTGTCTTGTGTATCAGTTTTTGTTTTTGTCGAGTTTGTGTGACGAAATAAATAAATTAAATTCAATATCTATCTATCTATCTATCTATCTATCTATCTATCTATCTATCTATCTATCTATCTATCTATCTATCTATCTATCTATCTATCTATCTATCTATCTATCTATCTATCTATCTATCTATCTATCTATCGATAGATAGATAGATAGATAGATAGATATACAAAACCCCAATTCCAATGAAGTTGGGACGTTGTATAAAATGTAAATCAAAACAGAAGACAATGATTTGCAAATCCTATTCAACCTATATTGAATTGAATACACCACAAAAACAAGATATTTAATGATCAAACTGATAAACTTTATGCCTGCAACACGTTTCACAAAAGTTGGGACGATGGCATGTTTACCACTGTGTTACATCACCTTTCCGTCTAAGAACACTCAATAAGCATTTGGGAACTGAGGTCACTCATGATATAAAAGGAGCATCCCCAAAGGTCTCAAGCAAGGTCTCACAAGCAAAGATGGGGTGAGGATCACCACTTTGTAAACAACTGCATGAAAAAATAGTCCAACAGTTTAAGAACAATGTTTCTCAATGTTCAACTGCAAGGAATTTAGGGATTCCATTATCTACAGTCCATAATATAATCAGAAAATTCAGAGAATCTGGAGGACCTTCTACATGTAAGCGGCAAGGTTGAAAACCAACATTGAATGCCCGTGACCTTCGATCCCTCAGGCGGCACTGCATTAAAAACTAACATAATTGTGTAAAGGATCTTACCACGTGGGCTCAGGAACACTTCAGAAAACCATTGTTAGTTAACACAGTGCATCGCTACGTCTACACGTGCAAGTTAAAACTCTACCACACAAAGCGAAAGCCATACATAAACAACATCCAGAAACACCACCGCCTTCTCTGTTCCCGAGTTCATTTGAAATGGACAGACGCAAAGTGGAAAAATGTGCTGTGGTCTGAGGAGTCCATATTTCAAATTGTTTTAGGAAATCATGGACGTTGTGTCCTTTGGACAAAAGAGGAGAAAGACCATCCAGATTGTTACCAGCGCAAAGCCCAAAAGCCAGCATCTGTGATGGTATGTGGGTGTGTTAGTGCAGCCCAGTCTCACGTTTTTTTTTTCATGCTCCCGTGACGAAATGAGTAAAATTTTCGTGACGGAGCATTTAACTCACTATTCCTAACCCTATTTCCACCCCCAACCCTAACCTTAACTATAACCTCTCCCTAACCTTTCAGCACCACCATCAGTGCTGAAAGGTCCATCCAGGTTTTAGAGAAACACATGCAGCCATCCAAGCAACGTCTTTTTCAGGGACGTCCCTGCTTATTTCAGCAAGACAATGCCAAGCCACATTCTGCACGTCACAACAGCATGGCTTCATAGTAAAAGAGTGCGGGTACTAGACTGGCCTGCCTGCAGTCCAGACCTGTCGCCCATTGAAAATGTGTGCCGCATTATGAAGTGCAAAATATGACAACACAGAAGGTCTGTTGAACAACTGAAGTCGTACATCAAGTAAGAATGGGAAAGAATTCCACCTACAAAGCTTCAACAATTAGTGTCCTCAGTTCCCAAATGCTTATTGAGTGTACTAAGTTTAGATAATCACCTTGGTTGTTTTATATGAGGTCTATTAGAAAACTAACCGGCAGTTTTATATAAAAAAAAAAACTATATGGATTTGAATCACATGCGATTACACCAGACATGCTTGAACCCTCGTGCGCATGCGTGAGTTTTTTCACAGAGAAGTTTCAGAAGAAGTCGGCATGAGGAGTTTATGCGGACATTCCACTGTTAAAGGAGATTTTGTAATGAAAGAACGTGCGGGCAAATTCGCCGAGTCGGTTCCGTGACGACGCCGCAAATCTGTCTGCGCCGCGACAGGAAAAACACCTCCGTGTTGAAAACCATTTGTAAAATTCCGGCGGCTTTTGATGGCTTTCAACAAGTGACTATGTGAGAAATTGTTTAACAGCTGGGCATGTTCCAACTTGTCCGTTAAGGTTTCCAATGGAGGTGTTTTTCCTGTCGCGACCCCCCCCCCCGCGGTCGGGTCTGGCCCGACATGCGAATCTGCCAGTGGAATGTCTGAATAAACTCCTCATGCCGACCTCTTCTGAAACTTCTCTGTTCTCTGACGACGACCTGGGTGAACAGAGCCTGAAATGTGGAAGTTTTCAGCTTGAAACAGCGAGACGACACCGCCTCGGAGCGCAGATCGCCGTCAGGCACCGTGGGCCGTCCTTAAAGCGACACTTACAGACCAAAATCTCTCATCAGCTGTTAAAATTTCCACCGAAAACCAGCTGAATTTATCGAATGGTGTCCACTCAGTTGTGCCTTACAGTTTTTGAAAAAATTTTGATCAAACAAAGCAGCAGTCTCGGAGCCATTCCTAAACAATGAAAAAATCGACGAAAGGGTGGGCCACTCCTCAATCAAAGACTGCCCACAGGCGAATGACGTAACTGACAGGCTTGAAAAAACTCTCACATGCCCATGAGGGTTCAAGCATGTCTGACTTAATCACACGTGATTCAAATCCATATGGTTTTTGAAAAAATTAATAAGGTCGGATACTTTTTTAACAGACCTCGTACAATCCCCAGAAGATTCAGACTTCAATTTCAGATTTTGGTGATCACTTTCAAAACTCTGCATGGTGAAATACCTGCCTACTGTTAAGATTTATCATGCAAAAACAACCTAAATATGCAGGCAGTCACAACAAGAGGACTTAAGGTGCAATCACTGGTGATGTATTTAACATAAGTACAAAACAGTCTAACAATCCAAGTGATGATGAGATGATGAGGGGAAAAATGATAGTCAAACTTAAAAACATGAACCAAAACCACACGAGGTAAAGACAAACTAGAACAATGACTAAGAACTAAATACAGCAACAGAACTAGGCCTAGAACTAGACTAGACTAGAACTAGATTTAATCTGTTAAATCTGCCTTTTATAACTGTTGATGCATGTTAAATATTATTTGTTGAATTATTAATGAATTATCATGGTGAAACAGTGTCCTTTAATTGCTTTCCTGTTCTAGGATGTATTTAGAAAATGCATGAAAATTCAGTAAGGTATATCTTATATATTATATTCCAATTCTAAGGTGGACCTATTGCAATAATACAAAAGTATATCTAAAAAGCAAGAATAAAATAGGAGAGTAGAAAAGAGTAGAGTAGAGCATGTTATGTTTTATTAGTTAAAGAAGAAAGTACCTGAGTTTTTTTTTTTTTAATAACTGTCTTTTGGGGAAGAAACTCAATGCCAACTTGGCGGCGCATATGACCATGTGTTTAGCTCTCTTTATAAGGACCTTGAAACAAAGGAACCCTTTCTTCTTCCTTATTCAGCTTGTCTTCAATGCTTTTCTTCAGGTTTTTTTGATGCTCTTTTTCATTGGCTCTCTTCCTCACTCTCTAAAGCCCCATCACACATACCAAGAATGTGCAGGAACTAGGCCGAAACAGCAAATATTACCATCATCAGACACAGTCGGGAGGATGGCAAACACAGGCCTGGAGTGGGAGGCAGCGCTGTGTGTTCCTCACACGCATGTGCATGCAACTGCGCAGCGCGCATGGCATGGTGCTGAAAAGATCACTCAGCTGTGTGTCTTTATGTGTGTGTGTGTGTTTTCATAAAGGCTGCATGAGCCACTAAGCACGTGTGCAGGGCCCACGTGCGTGTGCCACTGGACACCTTTGCTGAGAGTTTGCTGGCAGTGGACCAAGCTTTCACACCATGCATCAGACGCAGCCTTTCCGGCGAAGTTTAATTTCTTTTTTTATTTTTTGCTCACTTCAGGAACACAACACAACACAACACAACAGTGCACACTGTGATGTCACTTGGATTATCACATGGGATTTAAATTTCTTTTGCCCTCCTTGGCCAGTGTCCAGTGGAGGTAGACATCCGTGGCACAACATGGCTTTGCTGTGACCAATTGATCTCAGAGCACAGTCAACCATGATCAGATCATTTCAGATGCTGTTTTGATGCTGTCAGAATATGTAGACTGCAATCAGATGATGCAAAAACTGCATATAGACTGCCAACATATGTGCGTTCTATCTCAATGCTCAATGCTCTGTCTCAGTGATTTGAACATGTGTAAAACACTCGGGACAGCTGAGTGAATCGGTCCAAATATGTAGATGCTCACAGACTGCTGTTTGTTGGTCTTTGGACCGTGAGTCAGTATTTCCCGATTGTAGCCGAATGTGTCATTCTGATGCAGTTCGGCCTCAATCGGCGTATGTGTGATGGGGTATGAGTCTTAGCTCGTGGCTTTAGTTTCATTGTTTCTTGGTGTTTCTTTTTGTTCCATAACTCGTTTGATGCACCAGTTTTTAATTACTTTTAAGGCATGAGTCAAGTCCTCTGCATTTTAAAGACAACCTCCCAGCTGAGTTTTTCAAATTAAGAGTGAATTTAAGAGTGAACTCAATTAAGAGTGAACTTTCTTTGCAAAGCCTTGTACTTTTTCTAAATTTTATAAAGACTTTAAATTGCTCGTTGAAGCTGCCAGGGCATTTTTCAGAAGCAAACATCGAAGCATTCATCCTGGGTTCCACTGTGAAATGAATCAACTTCTGTGGACCCACAGAACCATCGTTTGGTCCTGCTGACAAAACAAGCTGGTTAACCCTGATGCAGGTGAAAGAAGACCAACAAAGGCCCATCAGGAAACTGGACTGGAAATCTGATCCAACCCAGATAAGTGAACCTGCCAAGTGTTCTAATGGTATTTAATGTCATGATGCAAAGTGGCTATTCGTTTGGTAATTTGCTAACATTTTTATAATAATAACAATGATTTGTGAACCCAGAATTCACGGCTAAATTCCAATCAGGTTTGTTCTTATTAAATTTATATTTAGTGTCTTGTTCTTCTCTGTTTCCTTACTTTTCATGTCTCATCATCAACATATTGACACAGTAATAAAACTATGAATCTTTCTCAACATCTCAGTCCCATGTTTTTTTCCCTGTACATATGTAAATACAACCAGCTGTTTTTCTTGTGTCCAGTTGAAGACAGATGTTTGATCAATCGTATCTGAAACTTATGACTTTCAGATCAAAGACTGATTAATATTGATTAACATGAAATTCCTGAGCATCTAAGCAGGTGGTGCCCCTTTCGAGGTATTTACTTAAATTTCATGTTTAATTAATTATTGTGTTAACATATATTCTGTCTACATTATATTCTGGTACACCCATAGGAGGCGGTTCAATATTGATTATATTCATTATTCACTACGTTTTATGGTGCTGCCTTGTGAGGCCATTCAATATTGATTATATTAATTATTCGCTACACTTCTTTTCTTCTGTTGTTACTAAATTCAGTTCATATTGAGAAAGAAATGTTGATTTACCCCTCAGCTCAATGTAAACTTTAGATAACAAGGTCTGATGTTTAATTTGTGTCAGAAGGTGTTCTCTGCCTTTGCACAAGGCTTCGCCATATTCAGTTTCCAGGCAACTGAAGAGCTAGCTGGGGAGAACAGCAGTGCACAATTCAGTGGTGGCATAGCTACAGCAGGAGCTTGACAAGTTTAATGAAGATGGACATGGAGACAAATTTTAAAAAACTGAAGTCTACAATGACTGCAGGTCAAATTAGGAAAGAGAGCAGCTCACAGATGTCTTCCAAATAGTGAACCAGCATGACAGTGTGGCTTTCATATATGTGGTAATAAAGTTATTAGGGACCTTGGGTGTGTGGGTGTGTGTGTGTGTGTGTGTGGGGGGGGGGGGGGGGGGTGCTAAAAATAACATCACTTAGACATGATGCTGCTTTAGAAATGGTTCTGTGCTGTGTAGTTGTGTGCTGTGAAGGATTCCTTTGACACCACTACATGTGGAATGTTTTACTTGGCTGTGTTTGACAGTGGAATTTAAATATGGTGCGTATTATGAGTGGGGAGCTTCGTTGGGACAGTTTGAAGCCAGGTGGGTTTTGCAGCTTTTTGCTTGGAAATGAGATGATTAAATAAGACGTTTGTGGAAACATTCTTATGCTTGGTTCTTGTTTTTTTTTTTTTTTTTTTTTTTTTTTTTTTTTTTTGCATGTTTAAGCTAGTATTCAGATCAGTAACAAGCTGTTCCAGTTAATGTACCCACAAATGTAATTTGTTTTGGTTGTTGTGACGAACAAACCTCATTTTCCAACCTCTGAATTCTAACTCTTTGGTTCCATCATGAGAGTAAGATGTGAGAGCCCAACCCAAGATTACAACCCAATATTAAAATTAAATTGATTTGACAGGAAAACTGGTTGGGATACATTGACAGAATGCAACTCTACTGAAATGGATATCAACCCATTTGAGTTCTGGCAGGGAATTTTGACAATGTGCAAAACTCCAGACTGATCATGTGATGCTGACTCAGCTCACCTGAAACAGAAGGCTGTCTGTTGCACATTATAAAGTTCTTGCAGCTTCTCTGTATGATCCAGTATAGCTAGAGCAGTCAAAGGGGACATCCACGCTTCACCTGGCTGCAGCAGATAAGATGGTTATGTTATAGATGTGGGTTTGTGGTGTCATGGATGCAGTGCTTGCCCATGCTCAAGATTTGATTTAACCTGCAGGTTGTATCATGCTTTTCCAGCTCAGCCACCAGTCACTTGCAATGTCCATAATCTGAATGGGGTGGGGGGGCGGGTGGGGGGTGCGTATGTGGCAGACATTCAACATGTAATGGACATTGTGGACATAATTCGTCATATCAAGTGTCGGCACCTGTGGTTGGAGTGTGTTCCCTGTTTTGCATATGATAACACGGCGAGATGTGCGAAGCGCATATCAAAGTGTCTCGATCCCACTGATATTTTCCCGTCAGGAACCCTATGTGGGTAATGGGTGATGTTTGTTCCTGTTATGCATATGACAAAACGCTGACGTGTGAAATGCATACGAAAGTGTCTCGGCCCCGTTGATGTTTTCCTGTCAGAACCTGTGAGGTTAATGGGCTGGAGGAACTGTTCTATAAAGTCTGTGTGTTGTGTGATCTAAAGAAGAAATAAATGATATGCCTTTGCGTTGTCAAAAAGGGAAACTGTTGCTCCTTTCATTTCATTTCTTCCTTCACAATTTCCACAGTACCCTAATTTGATACCTCTTTTCTTTCTACCTCTGGCTGGGAGAGGTAAAGGAATGTGAGGATTCTGTTTTCACAGGGTGTCCATCCTGTACATATGATTTGAAATGAAAATGAAGACTGCTGACAATACATGTTCAATGTGCAGAACTATTCATGCTTTACATGCTTTACAAGCATACATTTCAAACACGTATTACACACTACAGCCTTCACAGAAAAGAAAGCTCACTCCTTCTGACAGTGCACAGTAAGAGGACACAGCAAGACATTTTTAAAGACCAGGTGATGATTTCAGTGCAGAAAGTTCCTGGTACAACCCCCACCTCTGCCACATTTCTCCATGTAATATGGAGTTCTGTCAGGAAGGGCATTTGGGGTAAAATTTGTGCCAAATTCAACATGCAGATCCACCTCGGATTTGCTGTGGTGATCCTGAGTGCAAATGAATGACCAGCTGACTTACTTTTTTCCATTCATTCAGGAATTGAGATTTAAGGTCCCTTAGAGATAGGGTGAGAAGTTCGGTCATCTATGGGGAGCTCGGAGTAGAGTCGCTCCTCCTTCGCATTGAAATGAGACAGCTGAGGTGGTTCGGGCATCTGTTAAGGATGCCTCCTGGCGCCTCCCTAGGGAGGTGTTCCAGACATGTCCATCTGGGAGGAGACCCTGGGGAAGACCCAGGACTAGGTGGAGAGATTATATCTCCACACTGGCCTGGGAATGCCTTGGGATCCCCCAGTCAGAGGTGGTCAATGTGGTACGGGAAAGGGAAGTCTGGGGTCCCCTGCTGGAACTGTTGTTCTGCGACCCAAACCCAGAAATACTGTTGAACATGAGTGAGTGAGTGATGAGTGGTCCCTCTGAAAAGGTAAAATAGCTCCTACAGGTAATCCTACTGTCATAGGTGATGATAAACTTCCAATCTTTGAGGCACTACTGCTTGGGTGCACATGGTCTCCACAAAATCATTCATTCACCATCAACCTTGTCACTTTTAGTGCATCCTCTTAATAACAACAACATAGGACTTGATGCATTCCAGCCTAAAGGTGTTGTCAGGTATGACTCTGATTGGCTGAATTTTTGCAATGTCCACAAAATGGGCCCAGCACGACCATGAATGACATGGACATGTAAACCGGGTCTTTTGTGTCTAGCTTTGTGTACTATGTATGCCCCTTCTTGATAGAAAATAGACCTTGGGCACATCACAAGAGCATTTGCATCACACATTTGCACCATACTGTCAAGCTGGGGCCCATTTAATGTCACCAATTTGAAGTGCTATTCATTAAACATAAGGAAGCTGAACAATAATACAGGCCCCTTCACACATAACACAAATTAGGCAGAATGGCACACGAAGGAGGATTCAAATGGCACTCATGAAAAATTGGAGCTGCACTCGAATGACTTGTACAACAACTGGCACAACCTTTCAGCCACAGCACATGCTCTCCACATTCGTGTCATGCTTGTGCTGTAAACCCAATTCAACGACATCAAGATGAGGTCATACTGCTATCTGACCGTGGTCGCAACATTCGTATGGCATGTTGGACGCAGGTAGGACCATTTGGACCACAGTCAAAGGGCTGCACGAAATGATAGGCCATGTTGAACCCTGGCCAAATGTCACGATTGAGCCAACCTTCACACCAGCGGCCAAATGAGTGTGAATGCCGGGCGAATGCCCATTCAACCCACACTCGACCACAGCCGAGGTTCCACGCATGAACTTCCAAGAGCAGTGACTTGGCACTTAGAAAATGCAGGCCCATTAGTGCGGCCAGCAGGAATGTAGTGCCCAAGACACCACTATCAAGGTGGCGACAGCTCAAAGGGTGGTCAGTGTGTCATTTTCGACACACTGACCACACTGTGTGTGTGTGCCCCACCCCCGAGCACCACGAATGGCATGCGAGTGTGTCGTGTCCCCCCCAAAGAACCAAGAATGATGTGTGAGTGTGTCTTGTTCCCCCCGCCATCCAACATTGTCGAGGTGTGGCAGATATCCAAGGTGGTGAAAGCTCAAACGGTGGCTGGAGCGCAGTGCAATCGCTGTCCAGCACAGTGCGCACACTTGGACAGGCTGTCAAGTCCATGATGGACATCATTTGACACATACATTGTCATTCCCTCCCATGGGTTACACAATGTATTTGAGACATCAAGTTCATCACAGCTGTAATACAAGACATGCAGGTGGGCACAGTGTGCTGCCTGCCCACTGCGAGTCCATACATGTGACAGGGCAGGCGCTGTCTTCACACACAGCTGAGCAAGATATGAGAGCTGTGAAACACCCATCATGACATATACAGCATGTCCCTGCAGAGCTGGAGTTACGTGCATCTGTGCCCAGCTGCCACAACAGAGGTAAAAATAAAAACCCTACTCTGCACCTCACACCATGTGACACGTGAACATCCACATGGTTTGTCTGTCATGGGACATTAGCTGACAGCCAGGATACACGCGTGTACCAGTGTGGACAGTGACAATGAGCCCATTCATGTGAGCGCTTTGCTGCATCAGACAGGGGCACGTGTTGCTCATCGGTGATGTGATGTCCATATTGACATGATCACACGTGATCACATCCACTACAGTTATGGTTTTGTCAAGGAACCGTGGTTGACATGTAATCACGTCGAAATCAAGCAGGGAGGGAGCTGACCACAGTCCATGGCTAGTAACTGTGTTCCTGCGGCTTGTGCTGCTCCACATCGCTGACTGCCGTGTCAGCACAATGCTGAAGCTGGGAAACATATTGTCACACGGGCTCCAATCACCTCTGTACAAGGCATGGTGTCGCATGCGTGTCTGCAAATGATGACTACATGGGGAAAATAAATAACAAACAAATTCACCTTGACCTTGCAGCCAGGCTAGGCCATCTGAAATTATTCATGTGATCTTTGTGATCAGCCAGCTGGCGAGGCAAATGTAATGTCCACCACATAAGTTATAGTCCACATGATGCAGTCCAGCTGTCTCAGACAGCGGGATGCGTGGATCCTTCGTGTGTCCGGCCACTTTCATCTCATGGCTGGCTGATGTGTTCATGATGTGAGCGCATGATGTGAGAGTTGCACCAGGCAGGTGGCCCGCAGCAGCCGTGAACATTGCTGGCCTGACCATCGGTCACTGCATGTACGAGGGAGGGATGTTTTTATTTCATTCATTCCTTTTTTACTTCCATGGGCATGGTTCATGAACAGAAGGATGATAATTCTTGTTTTCTCTGCTATTTATAACAGGAATTAAATATTTTTACTTTATATTTTTTATTTTTAATATGGTTCATCAATTCCAACACAGATGCTGTCCCAGTGTCAAGTCATCAAGCATCAATTAAACATCATTACCAGTAACATGATTGTCTTACATTTGAAAGGTGCATTAATTGTTCTTATAATGTTCTATCATCTCTCATTATTTTGTCGTTACACATTTTCTTCAATTAATGAACATATGTACAACATTTTGCTTCCACTGCTATGAGAGGGCGATGTGGTATCACACCTCTCACCATGGTCACACTGTGTTCATGCACGTGCACAGGATTGTGCACAAAACCGGCATACGACATTTGTACACAGCTGTCAGGCTGTCTGTCCCTCCCGACTGCAGCTGGAATTTTTCAGGTTTCGCCCATTAGGCCTGTTTCGGACTGATTTGCCCAACTTCGTGTTATGTGTGAAGGGGCCCTACTTGTCCCATTTCATCAAACACTTGGCACAAGATGAAAGATGTAATGGGTTTTATTAAATACAGGGACCACGTTTGAAGTCTGATAGGCATATCTTATGTGCTGGAACTTAATGGTGGCAGCTGTACATGTTGCTACAATCCATAGCAAGATCAACAAATCAGTTATTACAGCTGTTTGCAAAAAATGTACATATGATTTGACATGAAAATGTGGACTGCTGACAATACATTTAATGTGCACAAATATCACACACACTCACACTCATACTGGCATACCTATAGGTGCACCTGGCCCAGCCAGAGCTCAGACCTGAATCTGACTGAACATCTCTGAAGAGATCTAAAAATGGCTATGCACTGATGCTCCCCATCCAACCTGATGGAGCTTGAGAGGTGATCAAACAGTCTAGAGAGCACAACATATTCAGTTCTACAATTTCTAAGGATGGTTAATGCTCATGGCTTAAAGAACACCTCAGTCAAACTACACTCCACAACAGCTTGGTTAAACTGCAAGAAGAATTCAAATTGCAACTGGAGTTCAAGAAAAAAAATCACATAATTAGTATTGATTTTGGAAATTCCTTAGGGTGCTTTCACACCTTTCCGGCTTGGCCCAATTCATTCAGCCTGTGGTCTCTTTAATTAAGTAGTTTGGTGCATTTAAACTCTGGGCTAGGGTTTGGCAGTTGGACAGTTCAGTGTTTATCCCCAGTGGCTGACAAACATCACAAGACGGAGCTACCATTGTGATGACACAACTTACCATGTCTATCATACACAAATGAATTCCATTGTCCCTGCTATAGCTAAGAGTTAAGCGTTTTTTATTATGTGCACAGTAAAAATAGGCAGTTATACCACACAATGAAATATAAATATATATCTGTTTGTTTGGACCATGGATTTCCCCGGTGTGCAAATTGAGCATAAATGAAAATGTACATCAAGGAGTATCAGGCAGAGAGTGCACAGATGAAAATGACAGTGGGTCTTTATTTGTATGTGAAAAAGATGGGAGGTCCAGTGTGTGGGCCCAATCGAGGCGGACAGATGAATGCGCTCCAGTAGTAAGTCTTGCTGGTTGGCTCAGAGAGGCCTGGTGGTAAATTTAGATTTTCATGGCAAAGTAAAACAGAAGGGTTAATGCCACACACAACATAATCATATATAGTATCTTGAATAAAATCAAATATGCCCTACTTAGACAAGAAAAAATATTTCCAATGGTGCTAAAATATTCTGTTAGCGAAAACACTAACTATACATGTTGATTAATAAAACAAAAATCCCTTATTGTGACCCAACCCAACCATTTTTTCCCCTGGGGGCTGTGCGAAAAGAATTTCCATTTAACTATTTAATTTGTAGACATTATAAATAGTGTAAAGTATGTACAAAGTACCAACCTTTACACCCGCCTCCAAAGTATGTATAAAGAGGATGGTGGTTTTCTTGATGGGTGGCTTGATGGGGTGCCGGTATTCAAAATTACGGCTGGATTACTGCCGCACCTCAGAGTGTCAGGGTTAATGTAATGTGGAGTAAATGTCACCTAAGCTATGAAACCTCCTAACATGCCAAACGGCACTAACATAAATTAACACAAAAATTTCACTCAACAGAAATACTGGAGCACACACTTCTTAAATGATCTGTGAGGAGAATTTACCATATAACAGGCATAACAGGCCATATGTTGACAGATATTTGTAATAAAATATTCAGGAAGGACGCACTCAACTCATGCTAATGTTTGCCTGTCAGTATCATGTTATGTGATGCAAGCAACGTCTGGGCCCAGTTTCATAAAGCAGTCTAATCTTATTTAGTGGACTAAACCCACTTAGTGGACTCATTTTTTGATGTTAGTCATTGCACAAAGTGTTTAGTCAGTTAAAGTCTTGAGTTACCTGACTAAAGTTTTTAGCCTGGTACAGAGGAGGCTAATCTTATTTTAGTCAACAAAGCTTCAGTTTCTTACCTCAATAAAGGTGGCTATCATGTACCACCAGTTGATGGAGGAGGAAGGAAGGAGAGACTTGCAGTGGGAACGGGTGTTCCAGGACCAGAGTAATCCATTGGAGATGTTTACAGACGCTGAGTTCGGGAGCTCTTGTCCTCTACTGCGACGTCCTCTGCTGCTGCTATGTTTGTAGCAGATGGACCAACCAGGAAGTAAACAAAACTGTCACTCATTGTAGGCATTTCTTGGCAATAGCACTTGTGAGGCAGCTATGAGTGTGAAAATTGTCAAGGAATGTAAGCCGGCTAATTTATAATTTTAGCCATCGATGTGAAATGGAGATTAGACCAATAATGTTGGCTGACTAACCTTAGTCAACTAAGTAAGTTTAGTAGAGTAAAAGATTTGACTGCTTTATGAAACCGGGCCCTGATGTCATTTTCAAGAAATGTGAGTGACTAATTCCATTGTAAATCACTGCTTAAAGGTGCTCTGCTCGGGTTCACAGCCATGGTCAGTCAGGAAATGAAAACTTCTGCCTGCTAACCACATGGCAACTACATTTCACATAATGCATTTGCAATTCCCCAGTGGATCATGACAGGCTGTCTGTCTGCCTCTTTCTCTATGCTCTTTCTTCCAACAAGGAAGTGAATGTTTTGATTTCCACCAAATACGTCAATACAATACAAAAGTGAAACAATAAAATTCATTAATTTCATGCCTTGTATCCGGGTGTAGGTTGTGGTGGCAATAACAATTGGATAAGATAAAAAATTATCAACACAATTAGGAAACAGCAGAAGTTTGATAGTTTTAGCACAGTTTCACTGCACTTCCAAAAGACTGACTTATGCAAGTGTTGACTAATGACTGAGGCTTGGGTTGTGCTTTGAATGTTGGTCACATAGCTTGAAAATGATGATAAGGCGCTGAAAACTTCTTCTTTCAGCTGCTCCCGTTAAACGTTTCCATTTCACCCTGTCCTCTGTAACGTCTTCTGTCACACAGCCACCTACATGTCCTCCCTCACCACATCCATAACCTCCTCTTTGGCCTCCCTCTTCTCCTCCTCCCTGGTGGCTCCATCCTCAGCATCCTTTTCCCTATATACCCTGGGTCCTTCCTCTGCACATGTCCAAGCCATCTCAGTCTCACTACTCTTATGCTGTCTCCAAAACCATCCCCCTGAGCTGTCACTCTAATATGTTCATTCTAACTCCCGAAATGAATCGCAATAATCTTCAGTTCTGCCACCTCCAACTCTGACCTTGTACTTTTGTTTTGTGCCACTGTCTCTAAGCCATACAACATAGCTGGTCTCACTACTGTCTTGTAAACTTGTAAACTTTCCCCTTCACTCTTGCAGATATTCTTTGGTGACAAATCACTCCTGCCAGCTTCTCTCCACCCACTATATGGTCATCTGCCTGCACTGTCTTCTCCACCCTCTCAAGCTACACTCTCCATTACTTTGGACAGTTACCCCAAGTATTTAAACTCCTCTACTTTCACCGTTCTACTCCTTGTAACTGCAGTATTCCACTGGGCTCCCTTTCATTCACACACATGTACTCAGTCTTGTTCCTACTGACTGTCATTCCCTTGCTCTCCAGAGCATATATCCACCTTTCCAGGCTAGACTCAACTTGTTCTCTATTCTCAATACAGCTCAACTATCATCTGAAAATATCGTAGCCCATGGAGAGTACTGTCTGATGTCCTCCATCAACTTGTCCATCACCACTGGGAAAAAGAAAGGACTCAGGTTATCCTTGATGTAACCTCACCACCACCTTGAATGAGCCTGTCATTTCTACTATGCATCTCACTGCTGTCACACTATCCTTGTACATGTTCTGCACTACCCTCACATACTTCGCTGCCATTGTTAACTTCCTCGTTGTAGAAGCGGCCAAAATATGTTTCCTCAGGAGGGTAGCTGGTGTCTCCCTTAGAGATAAGTTGACACGCTTGGCCATCCGCGAGGAGCTCGGAGTACAGCCTCTGCTCCTTCATATTGAAAGGAGCCAGCTAAGGGGGTTCAGGCATCTGGTAAGGATGCCCCATGAGACACCTTCCTTGGGAGTTGTTCCAGGCACATCCATCTGGGAGGAGACCGAGGTGGAGGACTAGGTGGAAAGACTAGACTGGTTAATGTGACCAGGGAAAGGGAAGTTTAGGGCTCCCCTGCTGGAGCTGTTGCTCCTGTAACCTGATCCCAGATAAGCAATTGAAGATGAGACAGCATAGAACAATTGAGGTTTGAGTGTCAAGCTTTCTCATTATTATTTTAATTTCATTTATTTATTTATTTTTAGCAATTTATTAAAATGGCTACCTTAAAAATGTGATTTTGGACATGTGTTAGGAAAAAATAATTATTCTTACATAATTTCTGTGTAATATAACTTTTGACATGGATTTTTAGGTAATACTTAATGAATAATTAACTGAAGTTAAAATATTTCTATATTTGAATTCTCTATAAACCATTAAAACAGTTACTGCATGTTTTTTTTAGTTGTGAATTATTCAGTAACTCATGTTTACAGATATTTATTTAATACCAAGATTATATCAATATCCGAAATTAAAATTGCAAATGTTAGGTGGATTGGACATCATCTTCCACTCCATGATGGGAATCCATTCATCCGTCACACATCTGTTTTTAGACACACACCCTGTAGTCAGGGCAAGCTGCAGCAATATATATAGAATAGAATACAAAGAAATAGTTTTTGTGTCATATTGGTGGTGGCACAATGAAAATTGGGGATGCTCCTGTAGAGCTACTGTACACCACAAAAAAAGAAAAAGATAATCTAACACAGCCACAATTTTTTTCACACACATGAAATAGTATATATACCTACTGTTTACAGGTATACAGTGAGGAAAATAAGTATTTGAACACCTTGCAATTTTGCAAGTTCTCCACTTAGAATCATGGAGGGGTCTGAAATTTTCATCTTAGGTGCATGTCCACTGTGAGAAACATATCTAAAAAAAATGCGGAAATCGCAATGTATGATTTTTTTTAAATAATTTATTGTATGTTACTGCTGCAAATAAGGTTTGCAATTACAGAGGTCAATGTTTCCTGTAGTTTTTCACCAGGTTTTCACACACTGCAGCAGGGATTTTTGTCAACTCCTCCATACAGATCTTCTCTAGATCTTTCAGGTTTGGAGTTTCAGCTCCATCCAAAGATTTTCTACTGAGTTCAGGTCTGGAGACTGCTAGGCCACTCCAGGACCTTGAAATGCTTCTTACAGAGCCTCTCCTTAGTTGCCCTGGCTGTGTGTTTGGGGTCATTGTCATACTGGAAGACCCAGCTATGACCCATCTTCAATACTCTTACTGAGGGAAGGAGGTTGCTTGCCAAAATCTCGCAATACATGACCCCATCCATCCTCCCTTCAATACAGTGCAGTTGTCCTTTGCAGAAGAGCACCCCCAGAGTATGATGTTTCCACCCCCATAGCTTCATGGTTGGATGGTTTTCTTGGGTTGTTCTCATCCTCTAAACATGGTAAGTGGAATTGATCCAAAAGCTCTATTCTGGTCTCATCTGACCACATGACCTTCTCCCATGCCTCCTCTGGATCATCTAGATGGTCACTGGTGAACTTCAAACGGGCCTGACATGTGCTGGCTTGAGCAGGGGGTGACCTTGCTGCCCTGCAGGATTTCAAACCATGACAGAATCATGTGTTACTAATGGAATCTTTGTGACTGTGGTCCCAGCTCTCTTCAGGTCAATTGACCAGGTCCTCCTGTGGTATTCTGAGCTTTCTCAAATCATCCTTACCCCACAAAGTGAGATCTTGCATAGAATCCCAGACTGAGGGAGATTGACAGTCATCTTGTGTTCTTCCACTTTCTAATAAATATCATAACAGTTGTTGTCTTCTACAAGCTGCTTGCCTGTTGTCCTGTAGTCCATCCAGTCTTGTGCAGTCTACAGTTTTGTCCTGGTGTCCTTAGACAGCTCTGTGGGTCTTGCTATGGTGGACAGGTTGGAGTGTGATTGATTTGAGTTGTGTGCACAGGTGTCTTTTATACAGGTAACAAGTTCAACAGGTGCAGTTAATACAGGTAAGAGTGCAGAATAAGAAAAATTAACAGGTCTGCGTGAGCCAGAATTCTGTTTTTCTAGGGGTCAAATACTTATTTTATGCAATAAAATGCAGATTTAATTATTTAAAAATCATACAATTTGATTATGGATTTTTTTTTAGATTAGGTCTCTCTCAGTTGAAGTGTACCTACGATAAACATTACAGACCTCTCCTTCTTTGTAGGTTGGAAAGCCTGCAAAACTGATGGGGTCAAATACTTATTTTCCCCACTGTATACCGTCAAAGGTGACACATAGAGCATCTTGCAAGAGTCTAGCAATGATTCTCTCTGTGAAACAGCAGCCTGATCCGTGACAGACAGACTCTGTTACACACGCGGTATACGTATGTTGTGCCCATACCAGGGGTAGTTCTGCCAGGGCCTTTTCTTTGAGCTCTCTTGTCTTTCAGGTATTGTGTCCTGTGTACCTTTGAAGTGTAGACTCTCTCTGAGCACATGTGTCACCATTTGGTGTGGTCCTGAGCAACATTTTGCCAGTTGTTGATGGTGATGTTGCAGGATTTGAGGCTGGCTTTCAGTGTGTCTTTGAATCTGAGGCAGGGTCTGCCTACAGATTGTTTATCATTAGAAGTTAGCTGAAGAAATACTGCTTAGGAATTCTGTCATCCTCCATTCTGGTGAGGTGTCCAGCCCAGCGTAGCTGACTTTGATAACTAGGCTTTCAATGCTATGAAGGCCACATTGCTCCAGGACTATGGTTTGACACTTTGTCCTGCCATTTATATTGCACTTTAACCTGAAGCAGCATTGTTGGAACTGCTTGAGTAGCTTGATGTGTCACCGGTAAGGTGTCCATGCCTCACTTCCATACAGCAGTGATGTGAGTAGAACAGCTTGAACACTTTCACCTTGGTCTTATGTCCTTATGCCATTTTCTTCCAAAGCCACTTTTTCAGCATCCCAAGGAACAGCTGGCTTTCACAATACGCTGGGTGACTTATCATCAATTTTGGCTGAGTGTGAGAGCACACTACCAAGATAGCAGAACTTATCCACTGAGTTTAGTGGTGTGTTGTTTATGGTTACCACTGGATGTCATGGGGTTTCCTTGGGGCTGGTTTGGTACATCACCTCTGTCTTCTTTATGCTTATTGTAACCATACTTCACTGAGGCTGCTGCAACTTGTCCAGTGATCAGTTGGATGTCTTCCAGTGTATGTGCCACTAGGGCACAGTCATCTGCAAATAAGAGATCCCTGATCAACATATGTAGGGTTCTGGTGTGGGCCTGAAGACGCCTCAGGTCAAACAAGCTGCCATCAGTGTGGAACTGGATGTATACTCCCTTCTCCAGGTCTTGAAAGGCATCCATAAGCATGACAGTAAAAGCAATGGAGAATAGGTTTGGAGCTAGCAGACAGCCCTGCCTTGTGCTGTTTATGACCGAGAATGGATTCGATGACATCTCCAGTTCCTGGTACCTTGGCTTGTATACCATTGTGGAAGGATTGATGACAGATATGAATTTGTCAGGGTGTTCACTTTGTGTTGTATTTTCCAGAGGCCATTGCGATTTACGGTGTCAAATGCTTTTGTGAGATCGAAAGAACACCATGTATAGATCCATGTTCTAATTCCCAACACTTCTCCTGGACCTGCCTCATTGCAAAAAATCATGTTGAGTGCCTCTTCCCAGTCGAAGCCACACTGGATTCTGGATAGATTACACTATGAGACTGGTCAGTCATCCAGGTTGAGTACCACTCGTGCGAGTCTATCTTCCCAGCAGTGGAGAGGAGGGATATACCACAATGATTGTTGGCAGACAGTACGGTCACCTTTACGTTTGTAAAGATGTACATGGAGCACCCTTGAACTCTTGGGGCACAGCGCCCTTGTAAACATGGTGAATGGCAACACATGAATAAAGGTAGCTTAAAAAAACTGACTGCAAACATTTAGGGCAGTGATTGTGAAATCCTAGGGGCACATTTAGGATGGTGATTGAACACTGGGGGCACATTTAAGGCAGTGATTGTGAATACTGGGGGCACATTTAGGGCAGTGGATGTGAACATTGGGGCACAGAAGCAGTGCTGTTAAGGTGCTCAAGATGGGAGGAGGTATGTTGGGTTGTTTGTTGCCTCAGGGGGTGGGGGGGGGGTGTAGGTAGATTGAGTTGGTGTATGTTTATGGGAGTAAGCGTGTGGGTGAGTGTGTGTGTCCATGGGTGTTTGCAGTACGTATGGTCCGTGAGGCAACATGTCAAACAGGGGGTGGGCAGGGTATGTGGGGTCTCCTGTGATGACTTTGGTTCTCCTCAGGCAGCAGGATGTGCTGATGGTTTCCAGGCTGAGCAGAGGGCAGCCGATGATCTTTTGGGCAGTGTTTATGATCCTCTGCACCACATGTATTATTTTGATAAGAAAATTTACTTTAAAAGAATTTTAGTACACATTTATATTTGTAAATTTCCAATAGGTTTTCTTTGTTTTTGCTATATAAAATGTGAAAAAAAGAATTGGATTGAAATATTTGATAAAATAAATAAAAATGTAATAAATATAAATATATAAAAAATAATGCATTTGGACAGGAGAGTGTGACACTTGAACCAGCATTGTTCTATAGATCCTTACCTCAATTTGATACCAAATATGAAACCTTTACATCAGTCATAGTAGAGTGCTAGGGCACTCAGCAAAATGGAAGCACTGTGATAAACTATTGACCACAGTGTTTCTTCAATAATTTGTTTTTATTTCTAGTTTCAACTATAATTTAAATCTTAAGAACATGGAGAGTAGAGCATAGGGGGTGTCATTCTTGGCACATTCCTGACATTCTTAATGTGACAAAGCATCTGAATAGGTTTGTTAATAGTGCATGTTGGTGCATGATAGTAGTGATTTTCGTGGAGCATGTTTTTGGCTGTCAAAAAAATCTTCCAGGAATGTCACACACCACTCTCATTTCGCCTCATGTCGTGGAGGTTGCAACTGAGCATGTAGATCCGTCTTGATGAGTAGTAATCCTTAATAGAACGTGATAGCGTTGTAGTGGTTCCTGTGATGGTTCTTGGAGCCCAAACTGTCACGTGTTATTACAAAGTGACACGAGAAACTGTTATGTTTTGACATGACTTGTAATGCAGTGTCCACGTTTCATTGCGCGCCACGGCGACTCACTGTTTTCTGTCACGTGTGCACAATTAAACCCTGCTCCACCACGTTCCGAAGAGGAACACTGACGCAAAGTTGGCCAAGCATCGTTCCACAGTTCCTGCTGAAGCTCCTCAGGATGCTCCTGCAGGTGTTCCACCTGCTGTTGTGACCGATGAACGGGAGAACGAGTCTGAGCCAGAGGAACCAGAGGAGCGAGAGGAGACTCACGTGCAGCCAGACATCTCTGCATCTCCTCCAGTCCGGCGGAGGAAGAAGCCAACTCCTCGTGTTGTAACAGGAGTCACTGAGGAACAGAAAGAGGAGGTGATAGAATTTTTAAATGCCAACCCCTGCATATATGCAAAATGTCTGGCTGACTACAAAGATGTGCAGAAAAAAGACTTCCTGTGGGGGCGCCAAGCAGAGATGATGGGAGTGTCCGCCTGGGAGCTGAAGGTGTGGTATGACTCCATGTGTACCCAAATGGTAAATTGAAGAAGGCAGTGGTAGTGTCTGGCCAGCCAGCAAACGTTTTCACACCCACAGAGGCATGGATATGGACACATTTCCAGTTTCTGAACGAACATATCAGCACTGTGACTCGCTGTAATGTGGCCCATTTTAAATCTGCTGTGGAGTCAAGGGAACAGGAGCAGCAGCGGGCACAACCCAGTGCTGCTCTTGGAGGTCCTCTGTCTGATTCTGAGCCATCCAGGTCAATCACATCCGCTTTGATGACATCCATGTCAACTTCACTGATATCCATGTCAACTTCAATGATATCCACGTCAACGTTTGTGTCACAGAGCGAATCAAGGGTGGTGTTGAACTTGCTGAAGGGGTTTCTCCATGACCAGACCTCCAGAGGTGCCAGCTTTGGTATGCTGGTGGAAAGAATTCTGGACGACCTTCCAACTGACCTCCGTCGGGTGACAGAGAGCCGACTCCTTGCCATGTTACATGAGGCCCAGGCCGAGAGAGAGACATCACCAGTCTGTGTTGTCTCAACAGTAACAAGTGCCACATCACCCACAACAACCCCTGCAGCGGCCGCATTCGATGTCAAGATTTCCCAACCCATCTGAGAGCTGCCAGTGGCAGCCACCTCCATCAGAGTGGAGCACAGTCCCGTCAGGCGCCCCGGACGCAGGAGAGAGAATGGGTGCAGCAGGACTTCAGTGGATATGGTGCTGTCAGGACTCAGTCCACTACACGAGTCCTGCAGGACATCTCATTCAACCACGGGCCTTCTCCATCTACTGAGTGTTTCAGCAGTCTGCTGGGCAATTTGGTGAGTTCATCGAGCCAGGGGCATGATGACCAGGGTGATGGTCAGTGAATGTCACATGTGTGACATGTCAGCATTCACTGGCGTGTGACATGTCAGTGAATGTCACATGTGTGACATGTCATTCAGTGCCAATATGTTATAGTACCATTATGACTATGAGTAGTTGTAGAATTCTGGTGTGGGAATAAGAGGTGATAAGGTCTCAGTGTGCTAAAATACTGGTTTTTGAAAAATGTGTGAATTCTAACTTTTGTGGTGTAGTTCAAATAAAATCTTTGGTTAAAAACATTGGTGTTTTCCTCCATTTTGAACACAGTAATGATTAAATAAAATGAAGCTCCTAAAAAAACTTGTTCTGAACATAACCCTCTGGCAGTCAGGAGGAATGAAATAGAAAGAGAGTTATGTATGTAACTGCAGTTCTATAAATTAAGTACAGCTCCAAAAACAGTTAAGTTCTGAGCCGACGTTGTTACAAAATGTATGTGTGTGTGTGTGTATATATATATATATATATATATATATATATATATATATATATATATATATATATATATATATACACACAGTGAGGAAAATAAGTATTTGAACACCCCTGCTGTTTTGCAAGTTCTTCCACTTAGAAAATCATTGGAGGGGTCTGAAATTTTTCATCTTAGGTGCATGTCAACTGTGAGAGACATAATCTAAAAAAAAAAAAAATCAAGAAATCACAATGTATGATTTTTTAAATAATTTATTTGTATGTTACTGCTCCAAATAAGTATTTGAACACCTACCAACCAGCAAGAATTCTGGCTCACACAGACCTGTTAATTTTTCTTTAAGAAGCCCTCTTATTCTGCACTCTTTACCTGTATTAATTGCACTGTTTGAACTTCGTTACCTGTATAAAAGACACCTGTTCACACACTCAATCATCACACCCAACCTGTCCACCATAGCCAGACCAAGAGCTGTCTAAGGACACCAGGGACAAAACTTTAGACCTGCACAAGGCTGGGATGGACTATAGGACAACAGGCAAGCAGCTTGGTAGAAGACAACAACTGTTATGATTATTTATTAGAAAGTGGAAGAAACACAATATGACTGTCAATCTCCCTTGGTCTGGGATTCCATGCAAGATCTCACTTTGTGGGGTAAGGATGATTCTGAGAAAGCTCAGAACTACACAGGAGGACCTGGTCAATGACCTGAAGAGAGCTGGGACCACAGTCACAAAGATTCCATTAGTAACACATGATGCTGTCATGGTTTAAAATCCTGCAGGGCAGCAAGGTCCCCCTGCCCAAGCCAGCACATGTCCAGGCCCATTTGAAGTTTACCAGTGATCATCTGGATGATCGAGAGGAGGCATGGGAGAAGGTCATGTGGTCAGATGAGACCAGAATAGAGCTTTTTGGAATGAACTCCACTTACCATGTTTAGAGGATGAGAACAACCCCAAGAAAACCATCCCAACCGTGAAGCATGGGGTGGAAACATCATACTCTGGGGGTGCTCTTCTGCAAAGGGGACAGGACGACTGCACCATATTGAAGGGAGGATGGATGGGGTCATGTGAGATTTTGGCAAACAACCTCCTTCCCTCAGTGAGAGCATTGAAGAAGGGTCATGGCTGGCTCTTCCAGCATGACAATGACCCCAAACACACAGCCAGGGCAACTAAGGAGGGGCTCCGTAAGAAGCATTTCAAGGTCCTGGAGTGTCCTGGCCAGTCTCCAGACCTGAACTCAATAGAAAATCTTTGGAGGGAGCTGAAACTCCAAACCTGAAAGATTTGGAGAAGATCTGCATGGAGGAGTGGACCAAAATCCCTGTTGCAGTGTGTGAAAACTTGGTCAAGAACTACAGGAAATGTTTGACCTCTGTAATTGCAAATAAAGGCTACTGTACCAAATATTAACATTGATTTTCACAGGTGTTCAAATACTTATTTGCAGCAGTAACATACAAATAAATTATTAAAAAATCATACATTGTGATTTCCGGATTTTTTTTTTTTTTTTTTTTTTTGATTATGTCTCTCACAGTGGACATGCACCTAAGATGAAAATTTCGGACCCCTCCATGATTTCTAAGTGGGAGAACTTGCAAAATCGCTGGGTGTTCAAATACTTATTTTCCTCAATGTATATATATATATATATATATATATATATATATATATATATATATATACACACAGACACATATGTGTATGCATTATTTCTGCCAGTCATATAGAGCATTTCATCAGTCAATATTCATATACGTATATCACATATCTATATCTTGATTGATTGGCAAGATAAATTCAGGGGTGGCAAGATGGCGCATGTGTGTTTCGCATCGAGTCGAGTTCATGTCGAGTTTTTTGTTATTTATAGCTGTGTTTTTGCTTTGTGTGTTCTGCCGGGACATCTCTGCCTTGCTTGTGTATAATCGTCAGTCTCTCTGGGACATTAATGCTCTTTATGAGCCGCTGCTGTCGTCTGGGTCCGGGCTTGGAGGGCCCCGCCCTGCTCTGCCACCTGTGCTCGCGGATGTCCCGCTGCACCTGCTCTGTTTCCTTGCGCTCCTCTCCGGAGGAGGTGCTTTAGAAGGCGCAGAAAGCAGAGTGGTGCATTGGTGAAATTTAAGTTCTACCTGGCAGCCTTCACTAGAGTATCTGATCCTTGCCTCCTCTGGGATGGACGATATTTTTGGGTGTGGGAGCGCGCCCTGCGCACGAGAGGCTGCTGGATTCATCCTGTCGTTCCTGGACTGTCCTCTTCGATGACTGGACCGGCTCCGTTATAGCTGTGCCCGTTTTTGCCGCAGCTTCCTGCTGCTGCCTCTCGCCGGGCTGTGGAGTTTTTACGCCAGTGCTGTCGTCTGCGGGCTCGCAGACACGGTGTTTCACCTGAGCTCCTCCAGCCGCTGAAACCCGCTGTGTCGCTGGCTGCTGAGGAGCTGAACTTCCGCATGACTTCATTAAAACCTGCTGATCCCACCGAGATCCTTAGTTTGGGTCTCATTAACATCAGATCATTGTCTCTGAAATCACTGCTGGTGAATGACTTAATTGTGGATCATCGCCTGGACATGATTGGGTTATGTGAAACCTGGCTTAAATCAACAGCTCTCCTTCCTCTGAGTGAGGCCTGCCCACCGGCGTACACTTTTAGTCACGTTTCACGTGATGTGAGGAAAGGTGGGGGTATTGCTTTTATTTATAAATCCAGGTTTACTTTATTAACTGTGGGGAGTCATAAATATAATTAATTTGAGCATCTCATTCTCCATTATGCCCATGATGCTAAGCACTGTCAAGGTCATAAAACTGGAAATCAGCTATGTTATATTGTCACTGTCTATAGGCCTCCTGGCCCATATTCTGATTTTTTTATATGAATTTGGCACGTTCATCTCTAGTCTTTCAACTAGTGTAGACAACATTTTGATTATTGGTGACTTTAACATTCATATAAATAAGCCCTCTGATCCCCTTGGTAAATCATTTATGGAAATCATGGATGCACTAGGATTTCGGCAGTTCATTCATGGTTCAACGCATATCAGTGGTAATACTCTGGATTTGGTTCTTGCACATGGCCTTGCTGTCACAAATATTGACATCCTGCCTCTTGCATCAGTGGTCTCTGACCACTCGCTTATTAGGTTTACAATTACGCTGCCGCGTTTAGTGGAGCAACAACCTTGCCTATCATTGCAGCAACGTATTAAACCTTCAACTTTGACTGAACTCGAAACGAGACTACCAGAAATCTTAACTTCAAGCTTGATAAATTTTCAGTCGGTAGACAGTCTTGCGGATAGCCTGAATTTAGTGCTAAAAACCACACTTGATAAGATTGCGCCTCCTCTATTAAGGCCATGCCTTCCCAAGGCACAGACACCTTGGTTCAACAGTTGTTTGCATGACCTTAGGCAGAAGGCTAGAGGGTTGGAACGGAAATGGCGTAGTTCCAAACTAGAGGTGTTCCACCTTGCGTGGCGTGAAGCTATTTTAGATTACAAGCATGCTTTACTGGCTACGAAGCAGACCTATTACTCTGAATTGATCAACAAAAACAAGCATAACTCAAAGTTTTTGTTTGATACGGTGGCATTTCTTATTCGTGGACAGCCACCTGTTGGTTGTTCTCCTTTTTCAGCACAGGACTTTCTGGACTATTTTGAAAAGAAAACAGAAGATATTAGGTTGAGCACTTTGGTCCAGTCATTATATCCAGCTACTGAGCTGGGGACTACCACTGAGGTGCTACCTAGATTCACAGAATTTAATAGTACGTATCTCACTAGGTGTGCTGACGAAACTCATGATGTCTACTAAAAGCACAACTTGTTTATTTGATCCTATACCAACAAAATTGTTTAAGGATCTTTGGCCCATTCTTGGGCCGACTGTGCTGGAAATTGTTAACCTTTCTCTAAACTCTGGATCTGTTCCAAATCGTTTTAAATCTGCAGTGGTTAAACCACTACTCAAGAAATCTAATCTTGATCCTGGTGTATTGAAAAATTATAGGCCAATATCAAATCTATCATTCTGCTCTAAAATTCTGGAAAAGGTGGTTTCATGGCAGCTTGTGGACTATCTTACTGAGAATGACCTTTTTGAGCCACTGCAGTCTGCTTTTAGAAGACATCACTTCACAGAAACAGCACTTATTAAAGTAGTTAATGATCTTCTGTGAGCAATGGACTCGGATACTACTACAGTATTGGTGTTGCTGGATCTCAGTGCTGCGTTTGACATAGTTGATCATCATATTCTACTTGATAGGCTAGAAAACTGTTTCGGGATTACTGGAACTGCTCTTGCGTGGCTGACGTCTTATCTGTCTGGTCGTTCCCACTGTGTTTTGTGCAACGACACTACCTCTGACTTTAGGGGCATGAGGTTCGGGGTTCCACAGGGATCCGTTCTGGGTCCCCTGCTTTTTTCCCTGTATATGGCACCCATTGGGAACATTTTGCGGTGTTTTGGGGTTGCTTTTCATTGCTATGCTGATGACACTCAGTTGTATATGCTGATAGCCGCTAGAAATTGTGTCCACATAAAATCTTTACAGGACTGTCTCACAGCAGTGAGAAGTTGGATGTCTAGCAACTTTCTACTTTTGAACTCTAATAAGACTGAAATGATGGTTCTTGGTCCAGCAAGACATTGGCACCAATTTGATCAGCTAGCGCTTAGCCAAGGTTCATGTGTTATACATCATACTGACAAAGTGAGGAACCTTGGGGTAATTTTTGATCCTACGTTGTCCTTTGACCTCCACATTAGGGACACTATGAGGACTGCTTTCTTTCATCTAAGAAATATAGCAAAGATTCGTCCCATCCTGTCTATGGCTGATGCTGAGACTCTGATTCATGCGTTTGTCTCTTCTAGATTGGACTATTGTAATGCTTTGTTTTCTGGTTTACCACAGTCCAGCATCAGGGGTCTTCAACTGGTTCAAAATGCTGCTGCCAGACTTCTGACACGAAGCAGGTTTGATCATATTACGCCTGTTCTGGAATCCCGTCACTGCCTTCCGGTCTCCTTGAGATCGGATTTTAAGGTGTTACTATTGGCCTATAAAACTGTTCACGGACTGGCGCCCCCCTATCCGGCCAGCCTGGTTGAGTCCTGTGTGCCGGCAAGGGCTCTGTGTTCACAGAGTGCAGGACTATTGTGTGTCCCGAGGGTGAAGAAAAGGTCAGCGGGTTACAGAGCTTTTTATCACCGCGCCCCAGCTCTGTGGAATGATCTGCCTGCGCTAATACGACAGTCGGACTCTGTGGAGACTTTTAACCCTATAATGCCAAGTGTATCATATTTGATACAGGATTTTCTGAGATGTCTGCTTCATCAGTGTGATATTTTCTCTCCAAAAAACCCATCGTATACAATGAGATACTTGTACTGCACAGGCAAACCACCAGATGTCAGTATCTTATGCATCAGAGGGCCTTCAGATGAGACATTAATAATGGCTGCCTGTTTGCTCTGGATTTAAAATGGATGTTTTTATGGTAGAACGCCCAATGTAGCAAATATGATACAAATAAAAACTCATATATGCAAAAAGGTATTTGTTTTTTGTTTTTGTTTTTTGTTTGTTTTTTTTGGTGGGGTTGTTAAAAGGTCCAATAAAGACTCTTGTTTCACAAAATTAGAATTTTCTGACAATTATTTCACAGGGTGGACTATATAGGGTAAAAGCCAGGTTGAAGACATATCTGTTCTCCCTGTTTTATCATTAGGATTTTACATGATTGTGTGTGTGCTGTCCATGTAGGCAGGTATGATAGCTTTGCAGACCTCAGAAACCATTAAGCTTATAGATGCCTTTGCTGCACCTGAAGGCATATGCCAGTAAGGCATAGCTGTCTCCAGTTGCCAGGTGCCGCAAGGTAAGAGACAGCTTCAGGCCAGGTTGCAACAATAATCTCCAGCGAGTGTTCTTTCGTTGAATGGAGGGGTGTATCCTTTGCAAGATTTCATCAAAGAGCTCTGGAGGCATCCTCAGGTAGTTCTTGAAGGTCTCAGCATTAGTGACACGGAGCTCCCTGGAGATGAAAGTGGAGTCACCAAAGTACTGTCTCCTCCTCTGTCTGAGCCATTCTTGCACCCAGATTCTTCTGGGCCTCCTGCGCATGACAGCATGAGCTTCCTGCAGTCTGGCTTTCTCTGCCTCCTCCTCCTTTCTGTGTAACTCTATAGCATAGAGCCCAACTATGCAAGCAATGACAAAGTTCTTTTTCTGCTGTGGATTCATCTGGGAGGTGAGGAGCATTCTGGAGGGGCATGAAGTGCTCATCAGCTGACAGTAGGAAGAATATGCGAGGTGTGTGGAGACAATTTGCCAAATTCACAACATTCCTGACAGATTGTGACAGAACGATGTGCTGCTGTGCGCAACAGCGCGGGAAAATATTTTTGACCGTGTGTAATGGCTCGTAATAATTCGCCACTGACACGTGCCATTAACCCTAAAGCATCTTAACAGGTCCCAACAGTTCCTGAGGGCACCTGACGCCTCTGCACCGATTCATCACATTTGTTATCAGTGGCCAAGAATGTATACTTCTTGGCATTCATGACTCGTCGTCTTACACACAGCATTACATTATTACAATATTGTCATAAAAAACAATTGTAACGGCAGTTGTGAAGTAGCCTATCCTTACTTTGAGGTTCTGCAACAATTATTCAATTTTAAATTATTGTTTAATGATATATACACAGATTATGAAGAACTTCGCTCATTAATGTCAGCGACATTGAACATATTATCTATGCACATTTAATGTTTAACATGGCTAGCTAATTTTACAGTTGTCTCCACTTAGGATGTTTTACACAACCTGGGCACATATTGGCTGTTTGCACTACTGTAGTAAAGGAATGTAACATCAAGGAATATAATTCCTCAAAGGCAAACAAAGTTAACTACAGGCTTTGCAATGTGAAGTGCGATTGCAAGCAGGCATTAAAGTACTTGATTTTGTGAGTAAATGTGGATAAATCTTAGAATGCTGATACTTTCCATCCCCTCCCATAGAGTCTCAGGCCCCCTGGCAAAATGTCACATGCAATCTATTATTTATTTTTAATTTCATATTTCATAAAATCTGCAACAACTACAGAATGTACTTTGGCTCTCTTCCTACAGCAGAAACATATTTTGATCCCCACTGCAAATATAATCACTGTATGTACAGAAATGTGCCAGATGTTTTGTATTTCCACATATTTTCCTTTCAGTGTTTCATTTTTTTAAAAATACAATTTGTTATGTAAGCAGTTGCGCATTTAACAGTTTGTGCTGAATTATCATTCACTGATGTATCTACTATGCAGGGAGACAGTCTTTGTTGTGTGAGTCTCGTGTGTTGGGATCTGAAGCGGGTGAGACAAATGTTTAGCAGTCTGATCAAAATCCCCCATGTTCAACAAAAACAGATTTCCACAATCTCAGTTTGAAAGCATTTCTGAGTGACAACATTCATGCTGTCAACACATTCTGCATGTCTCCACATTTGCTGTTTATCACAGAGGAGAGATGTGGTGGTGAGAGCACATCAGAAGGGAGCTGCTGGAGCTTTTGTGTGTTAATTACTAAAACAGCATCACACAGCAGAACAGAAAAGCTCTCCATGGCTAACTTCATCTGGCTGGACAGTCTGTCACAGTGTTGCCATCACCTCCCATCGCTGTGATGAGGTGCGTATGTGTGCATGTGCAGGAAAGGAGTCAATACATATTCATTGTGTGTCATCTCAGTACCCCCCTTCCCCAATCAGGCAGTGACAATGTGAGATTGCGGCAGGCCAACATGTGCTTCTGATCACACATAAACCTTGTTTTCTGGCATGGCCAGCTTGTTGCTGTATTTGTTAAAGTGAGAACCACACATACAAATGTAACATTGACTCTAGTGTGTAACATCATGATTGTATTGTTCAGAATCTAATTATTGGATGGGCATAGACACCAGAGTAATGCCTTCAGACCAATCAGCCATCTCAGGCTGAGCAAACTGAGGTGCTGTTTTTCTTGGAAAAGCATCTGAAAAAAAGGGGTTGTCTTATATTCAGGGTCTAGGCTATTACATGTCAGTACTTCCATAAGAGTCAGTGGCACCAAATAATGTGAAATAAGTGCTCAAGTCTGAAGCGACCTGTCCCACTACAAAAGCATTTGCTTGTGATTAATAATTTTATCATGTACAAATTGTAAGCTCATTGTTTTTAACTTATGTCACAGAAACAAAATTCATGCAGCACAGGTTATAAACTACAGAAGCTTTCACTGGATTAAAAAAAATAATAAATTGACCACTGATCTCATAGTTACAACATCAGGATCTCGGAATTACGAGAAGAAAACTCATAATTACGACATCAGGATCTCGGAATTACAAGACCGGGCTATTTTTATTTTTATTTACTTATTTATTGTGTGTGTGTGTAATCACTTCTGAACAATGTGCTTCCGTACTTCCAGTCCCTCGGTAAAAACGAGCGTGAGAATTCCAGAGTCACAATCGAAAATTGGCCAGTTTGGCACACTCGAAGTGTGGATTTCCCCCTAAACTGTTACTGGATGAATGAAACTCCCCCAGCAAGGCGGGGAACGGTGCCCGCAGACTGGCATGCGCCCATCTGTGGGAGTGAGCCCCTCTTTGTCCCTCAGTGGTTGGTGGGGCTGTGTGAGTGAAAACTGGAAGCTGCCCCATGGTCCTCCCTGGACATTCATCCGGGAGCACTTCAGGGGAAAATCCACACTTTGTGTTTGATTGCACTGTCATCGGATGAGCTCAGCCCGCTTCTTTACTGAGGGACTGGAAATACGGAAGTATATACATAAAACAATTTAGACACCTGATCTTTTCTCACAGTTACGAGATCCTGATCTGTTGAATTACAACATATTTTCTCATAATTATGAGATCTTTTCTTGTAATTACGAGATCCTGATCTCGTAATTATGAGCTCTTTTCTTGTAATTACGAGATCAGAGGTTTTATTTTTTAACGCTTCCGTAAAAAACAAAAACAAAAGAACAACAAAGAAATGCTGGAATACAGGCTCTGCAGTGTCATACTAGTGCTTTTCTGCCAGAAACCTCTCTTCCCATATAAACATGGTGTTGCACACCTGAGAAGTCATAATGTAAACTTCAAACTCCTCATGATAAATGGGTCTCTCTGTGGTAAAGGAATTTCAATCAGAGCAAATTTTTAGTGGTAAGCTAAAATATGGCCACATTTTGCCGTCATTGTATTTAGGGGTCGACCCATATGGATGTTTAAGGGCCAATACCAATAACTGAAAGGCTAACTAAATCAAGTAGTGCTGTGGGAGGGACTTTGCTCCAAACAAGAAAGCAGAGATTCATTCACTCACTGCCAAACCAAATTTACCTTTTGGTACAAATAATGTAACCTTGACCTTGACCTTGATATTTTAAAAGAGTGGTATGGTCTAACAGCCAATCAGTGCCTGAAGTCAGGGGCCATTGGCTCAATAGAATAGACTCTTCATACACATCAGTGGGCAGAATAAATTAAAGCAATTCAGGATTTGTTATGTTGTGTAATCTGCTGTAAAAGACACAACTTGTGGCAGTTTAACTTAAGTATTAATGCATATTTCATATTTCTGTTATGTGTCATGTCATTTTATATTATGCGTAGGTCATAAATAACATTGAGAAGGTTACAAACATTAATATGTTTGTAATGGTGGTTGGACATCACCGGGCCAGCTCTCCACAATTTCTCTTATACTCACTAGACTGGTAAGCACTGAAAGCCGAGATAGGCATGTCCCAACCTGTCCTTTAACACTCCGAAACGGAGGTGTTCCTTTGTCTCGCTCCATCAGCGGCTCCGTCGTGACGCGCGAAGCCTCCGCGCGGCTTTCCATGACAAAATCTCTTGTTAAAAGTGAAATCTGACGGAAAATGGCTGATGTCCAGCTCTTGTGATAACCAGAGAAATTGCACACGACGGTCCCGGCACCACACAGCGATCCATTTAGAAATGATGTGGTGGTTTCTGCTTCTCGATGGTGGCTCGGAGCGCGGTGCGCCGTGCGCCATTGTGGGCAGTCCTTAAAGCTGTAGTAACACTCCTTATTCTCTGTGAAGCCCGTAAAATTTTCACCGAAAGCCAGATAAATTTTTCGAATGGTTTCCAGCTGCCTGTCTCTAACAGTTTCTGAAAAAATTCTGATGGGAAAAAAAGCCCAAATCATTCCGCCATTTCCTCGCAATGAAACGACGAGAGGGGTGGACCAGTGCTCACTCAAAGCCTGCCCACAGGCGAATGACGCAACCGACAGGCATGGAAAAACTCACGCATGCGCACGAAGGTTCAAGCTTGGCTGACGTAAAAACATATGACTCAAATCCATATATTTTTTGCATAAAATAAAAAGGTCGGATTCTTTTCTCACAGACCTCGTACTTCTGTTAGTTAACTGTTAGTGTAACTGTTGTGAACTTTAGCTTAGTACTTTATTCTTGTGTTAATCTTAGGAGTGGTATATATATATAGGTATATATATATATATATATATATATATATATATATATATTTACTGTTCCTACATTTCTAATACTTCTGCTACTCTTTCAGTGTAACTGCTGTGAACTTTAATTCATTTATTTGCATCTGTCTGAGCCTTTGGAGTGGTTAGCTTATCCATTATTGGTTAGCTTGTGCTTGCTTGGCTATATTCTTGAATTTCCTACTGTACAAAGTACACTACTTTACCTACTTTACACCCTCCATAAATCCTACGTGATGTTGGAAGATAGGGTGGCTCTCGTAGAGAGCTGTGTCCGTAAGTTAGAGCAGCTTCTTAGCGCAGTGGAGTTAGATGTTACGGGCACTCCAGATGAGGTTAGTGCTGGGCCGGCTAGCGAGCCCATTAGCATCAGCCTAGAAATGCTGGCTGTGGAGAACGGTTTTCGGACTGTGGCGAGGAGGAGGAAGCCCTGTAGGGCTTCGTGCACGGTTGTGGCACCCCGATCACACTCGCCACTGTGAACTGTGAATTGGTTCTCACCCTTGGATTTACCTGATGTGAATTCTCCGAGCCCACAAGTGACTTCCACTCCTATCTCCAGGCCGAAACACCAGACTTTAGTGATAGGGGATTCTATCACCCGCAAAGTCAGGTTACAGATGCCGGCTGATGTTAAATGTATTCCTGGGGCCAGAGCTCCCGACATTACATCCCATCTTAGGGTGCTGACGCTGCAGAAGGGAAGACAGACGAAGGAACATGACATGAGATATAGTCACATAGTTATTCACGTTGGCACCAATGATATCAGGATGAAGCACTCAGAGGTCACAAAAATGGACATAGAGAGGACTTGTGACCTTGCCAGAAAGATGTGTCGGCATCAATTAATAGTCTCTGGTCCCCTCCCCTCCCGGGGTACTGATGAGGCATTTAGCAGGCTGACATCATTAAATAGGTGGCTGGCGCAGTTTTGTCAACAGCAAGGCTTTAGCTTTATTGATAACTGGCCTTCGTTCTGGGGCCGCCGTGGCCTGCTGATGCTGGACGGCCTCCACCCTACTGGGGAAGGCGCCGCCATCTTGTCTGTGAACATAGATAGAGCTCTACAGGGAAGGTAACATTAGGAATCTACAGCAGGCCACGGAGCAGGTGATTAGAGACCCTGCAAGGCTTATGACAAATGTGGGTGTGGATTCCATTAGCTTAGCAGGGAAATTAGTGCAGAAAATCAACTATGGTGATAGTGCAGTTTATCTGCCAGGGAGGGAAATTCAACAAGTTGAGACTGTGGCCTGCTCCCATAGACGTGTCCATAAAAATCATAGAGGGATATGCTTTGCAAACTTAATACCCATTACTGCACTCAACAAAAATATAAACGCAACACTTTTGGTTTTGCTCCCATTTTGTATGAGATGAACTCAAAGATCTAAAACTTTTTCCACATACACAATATCACCATTTCCCTCAAATATTGTTCACAAACCAGTCTAAATCTGTGATAGTGAGCACTTCTCCTTTGCTGAGATAATCCATCCCACCTCACAGGTGTGCCATACCAAGATGCTGATTAGACACCATGATTAGTGCACAGGTGTGCCTTAAACTGCCCACAATAAAAGGCCACTCTGAAAGGTGCAGTTTTATCACACAGCACAATGCCACAGATGTTGCAAGATTTGAGGGAGCGTGCAATTGGCATGCTGACAGCAGGAATGTCAACCAGAGCTGTTGCTCGTGTATTGAATGTTCATGTCTCTACCATAAGCCATCTCCAAAGGCATTTCAGAGAATTTGGCAGTACATCCAACAGCCTCACAACCGCAGACCACGTGTAACCACACCAGTCCAGGACCTCCACATCCAGCATGTTCACCTCCAAGATCGTCTGAGACCAGCCACTCGGACAGCTGCTGAAACAATCGGTTTGCATAACCAAAGAATTTCTGCACAAACTGTCAGAAACCATCTCAGGGAAGCTCATCTGCATGCTTGTCGTCCTCATCGGGGTCTCGATCTGACTCCAGTTCGTCGTCATAACCGACTTGAGTGGGCAAATGCTCACATTCGCTGGCGTTTGGCACGTTGGAGAGGTGTTCTCTTCACGGATGATGTGAAGGAGATGTGTTGCACTGCTTGAGGCAAATGGTGGTCACACCAGATACTCTCTGGTATCCCCCCCCCAATAAAACAAAACTGCACCTTTCAGAGTGGCCTTTTATTGTGGACAGTCTAAGGCACACCTGTTCACTAATCATGGTGTCTAATCAGCATCTTGATATAGCACACCTGTGAGGTGGATGGATTATCTCAGCAAAGGAGAAGTGCTCACTATCACAGATTTCGACTGGTTTGTGAACAATATTTGAGGGAAATGGTGATATTGTGTATGTGGAAAAAGTTTTAGATCTTTGAGTTCAAAATGGGAGCAAAACCAAAAGTGTTGCGTTTATATTTTTGTTGAGTGTAGTAATGGGTATTAAGTTTGCAAAGCATATCCCTCTATGATTTTTATGGACACGTCTACGGGAGCAGGCCACAGAGTATATTGGATCATGTTGAAATTGAGGATGCCCCAGTGGTTGTTCCAGTAATGGCAAAGATTTCGTGTCTGCTACCTACAATGTGCGTGGAATGTCTCAAACCTAAACCTACTTCTAGGCATCTTATATATGTCACTCTGGAACCAACCCTAAACCCAAACAGTTCAACTGTTAACCACACTGAGGTCCTTAGACTGGGTCTCATTAACATAAAATCACTGTCCTCAAACTCATTGTTGATTAATGATTTAATTATTGATCATCACTTAGGTATGATTGGGTTATGTGAGACCTGGCTTAAACCTAAAGCTGTCCTCCCCTTAAATGAAGCCTGCCCACCAGCATATACATTTACTCACGTCCCTCGTGATGTGAAGCAAGGCGGGGGTGTTGCTCTTATTTATAAATCTAGGTTTAGCTTATTAGCTGTTGGGGGTCACAAATATAACTTGTTTGAGCATCTGATTCTCCTCTCCGCTCAGGATATTATGCATTGCCAAGGTCAGAAGAATAAAAATCAGCCGTATTACTTTGTCACTGTATATAGACCTCCTGGCCCATATTCTGAATTCTTAGATGAATTTGGTGCGTTCATCTCTAACTTGTCAACTAGAGCAGATAACATTCTGATCACTGGTGACTTTAACGTTCATATAAATAAGATTCAAGATTCAAGATTAGTTTATTTGCCATTTGTAGTTAAAAAACCACATAGGAAATGGTTGTGGAAAAAGCTCAGTGCATCACACACAAGAAAACATTAGACAGACATGGAACAAATTATCACATGAAGACACTGTGAAATACAAGGTACAGAGATCAAGTTAAAAAGTTAAGATCAAATAAATAAAATAAAATAAAATAAGGTGCTGTCAGGCTTAAAGTGCACTATTCAGGCTGATCACAGCTTGTGGGAAAAAGCTCCTTGCATAACGAGATGTGTTACACCTAATGGAGCGGTACCTTCTTCCAAAGGGAAGAAGCTCAAACATGACTATTCCAGGGTGGCCAGAAGGATCATTTATGATCTGAAAAGCTCAGTTTAAGAGTCTACTTTTGTACAGAGCCTCCAGCACAGGCAGGTCACAGTTCACAATTTTTTGGGCTGAGCGGACCACCTTATATAACGCTCTCTTGTCTTTGGCAGTAATGTTTCCAAACCAGACAGTGATGGAGCTAACAAGAAGACTTTCAATCGTGCACCGATAAAAATTCACAAGGATCTTAGAGTTCATGGTGAATTCTCTAAGTTTCCTCAAGAAGAAGAGATGCTGATGAGCCTTTTTGACAATATTTGTCGTGTTTTTGTTCGAACTGAGATCATTGGACAACATCAGCCCAAGAAATTTACATTCTTCCACAATTTCGACTTTAGAGTCCTGAATAACAAGAGGTGAATGGCTGTTATTTCGACCAAAGTCAACAACAAGTTCACAAGTTTTAGAAATGTTCAGGAGCAGATTATTTTCTTTGCTCCAATCCACAACTTTCTGTACCTCAGCTCTGTAACTAGAATCATCATTTGCACTGATCAACCCAATGATAGTTGTATAATCAGCGTATTTAACTATGTGATTACTGTCATGGGAAGCCACACAGTCGTAAGTGTACAGAGTAAAAAGGATGGGACTAAGGATACATCCTTGAGGGGAACCGGTGCTCATAAACGTTTCATCAGAAAGACGGCCATTAATTTTCAGCCTAATAATAATAAGCCTTCTGATCCCCTCTGCAAATCATTTATGGAAAATGTGGATGCATTAGGATTTCGCCAGTGCATTCGGGGTTCGATGCACATTAGCGGAAATACCCTGGATCTGTTCTCGCACATGGTATTGCTGTCATGAATATTGACATCATGCCTCTTACATCAGTGGTCTCTGATCACTCACTTATTAAGTTTACAGTTTCGCTGCCGTGTTTAGTGGAACAACAACCTTATTTATCATTGCAGCGATGCATCAACTCCTCAACTAAGACTGAACTAGAAGCTAGACTGCCTGATGTCTTAGCTTCACATTTGACAAATACCCAGTCAGTAGACAGATTTGTGGATAGTTTAAACTCAGTGCTCAAAACGACACTCGACATGATTGCACCACCTGTGTTGAAACCGCCCTCCCCCAAATCGCAGTCACCTTGGTTCAATGATTACCTGCGTGACCTCAAGCATAAAGCAAGAGGTCTAGAACAGAAATGGCGTTGTTCAAAATTAGAAGTATTCCACCTTGCGTGGCGTGATGCTATCTTAGACTATAAGCATGCATTATTGGCTACAAAACGGACCTATTACTCTGATTTGATCAACAAAAACAAGCATAACTCAAAGTTCTTGTTCGACACGGTGGCAACACTTATTCATGGACAACCACCTGTAGCTCTTTCTCCTTTTCCAGCACAAGATTTCCTAGATTACTTTGAGAAGAAAATAGATGACATTAGGTTGAACATATCCCAGCATGCCTTAACCCAGCCACTACACCCTGCTATTGAGGTGGGCGCCACTACTGAGGTATTACCTAGATTTACAGAATTTGATAGTATCTCTCTAGACATGCTGACGAAACTCATAACGTCAACAAAAAGCACAACCTGTTTATTTGAGCCTATACCAACAAAACTGTTGGGCCGATTGTGCTGGAAATTATTAATCTTTCTTTAACTTCTGGATCTGTTCCTAAACATTTCAAATCTGCAGTGATTAAACCATTACTTAAGAAACCTAATCTTGACCCTAGTGTATTGAAAAACTCATCTCTTCTAGATATACTGCAATGTTCTATTTTCTGGTTTACCGCAGTCTAGCATTAGGGCTCTCCAATTGGTTCAGAATGCTGCAGCCAGACTTTTGACACGAAGCAGAAAGTTTGACCACATTACACCTATTTTTGCGTCTCTTCAATGGCTTCCTGTCCCAGTGAGGTCAGATTTTAAGGTTCTGCTACTAACCTGTAAAATTATTCATGGACTGGCACCTCCCTACCTAGCTGACCTAATTAAACCTTACGTACCGGCCCAGCCTTTACATTCTCAGGGTGCAGGACTACTTTGTGTCCCTAGGGTGAATAAGAAGTCTGCGGGTCACACAGCTTTCTCTTATCATGCCCCTGTTCTGTGGAATGGTCTCCCTGCATCAGTAAAACAATCAGATTCTGTGGAGACTTTCAAGTCCAGACTTAAGACGCACTTATTTTCCCTTTCATTTGGCTAGCATACTGGTACAGTTTTGTTTTACGCTTTTTACTCTTTTAATTCAGGTTATTAGTAATTGGAGCGGGCCGCGGCCTCAACTTTACCTAAATTCTGGGTCTTTTAGTGAAGCTTAGGGCTAGCGGCCGGCGATCACCTTAGTATTTCTTCTGTTTTTCTTGTTGATTAATGCTGGCAAATTATACAGTATTTTTTGTCTTTCTGATGCCTGATTCTGTTTTTTCTCTGTTTAAGGTGCAGTTCCATCCAGAGATGGGAGTTGTGTTTGTGTTGGCGACCCTCCTGTCCTGTGCACCAACAGCAATTCTTGTATATTTGTCCGTGAATTGTTCTGTGAATTATTTCTATAATTTATGTTTGTAGCATGGCCCAAGCAGAGGGTCACCCCTTTGAGTCTGATCTGCTTGAGGTTTCTTCCTCAGAGGGAGTTTTTCCTTACCACTGTTGCTCTGGGGGTTGGTAAGGTTAGACCTTACCTGTGTGAAGCGCCTTGAGGCAACTCTGTTGTGATGTGGCGCTATATAAAGGAAAATAAATTGAAAATGAAAAACCAGCTGGTACCCGTGGAACCACATCGTGCCACTTATGTGGAATAAATGAAACATAAAAACTAGCTGGTACCTGTGGAACCACATCGCACTGCTCCTGTGGAATAAATAAATAATAAAAACCAGCTGGTACCTGTGGAACCACATCGTGCCGCTTATGTGGAATAAATGAAACATAAAAACTAGCTGGTACCTGTGGAACCACATCACGCCACTGATGTGGAATAAATAAAACATGAAAACCAGCTGGTACCTGTGGAACTACATCGCGCCTCTGATGTGGAAAAAAAAATCATGAAACATGTTTTTTTCAAACTACAGACCAACCTCACTGTTACCTCCATTTTCAAAAATTCTGGAAAAGGTCTTCATTGAAAGAGGTTAAATGACAAACATCACATACTAAATGAGCAGCAATATAGAAAAATCATACTACTTCAATGGCGGTAATTGATTTTGTGGAACATATTACAAAAATATTACATGGTCCTTTGTAAACTGTTTTAAACAGTTCCAATGAAAATTATTAACTTTTCATGTGAAAATGAGTGAACTCCCCCTCCTCCTCTCTCCCCCTCCTTCCCCCTCCCCTTTTTTCTCCCCCTCCACTCCTCTCTCTCTCTCTCTCTCTCTCTCTCTCTTACATGTATGAATGTAACAGCAGCATGAGGAAATCTGGATGATTTAAAGAAGGATTTTGATGGGTTTTTTTTTTTCTTTCACTCAGGCAAACAGAGACACTGTTTTCAGCTGTGCTCTGCTCTGAGCTGCTGTTACATAGCACTGTGGCCTCAGAATGCTAAAGTCACTGACTGGTGATCTCCTTTTAAAAATGTAGACATGAAGGCTGAACTTTGTGACCAGTGAGTCACTATATAAAGTACTACAAAAATAAACTGGTATATGGGCATATTGTCTGGTATAAATGGCCAATATCCATGATAAAATACTTAATACCGGTGCGGATAATCAGCCCGGTCAACCCCTAATTGTAATTCCCTTACAACTGAATTTCCCAAATGCCCCAGTGTCATCAAACAACTCTCAAGTAGCTCAAAAATACAGTTAGTGTGCACATAAAGTAAGTTCTTTGGGCTATTCCCTCAGGTTTACCACAGGGGATCTGTATGTTGATTTGGTTGATGTTTTATGCTGGATGCCTTTCCTGAGGCAACACCACATTTCATGGAGAATAGACACTGGAGTGCCTTGAACCTTGAACCTTCTGCGTGGATTAACCCCTCTGCCATTAAATTAGTGCCTTGAACCTAGAACCTTCTGCGTGTATTAACCTTGGCCATTAAATTGCTCCATCTTACAAATGCTAAGTGTCAGAAAAGCTCAATGTGGTATTGAAAGCATGTTTGCAAGAGAGACTGACTTTCAAGTGTGTAAATATGTGGTTGGAAAAAGAAATGGTGCAGCTGCCCATGTAGTGTGCTTTTATTATTTTCAAACAAAAGCATTTTCTTTAAAATAGCATTTTTAAAATGTCCCAACGCCCCAACCATACAACCTACCATGACAAATAACCACACATGAACAAACAGTGACAGCAACAGTCTGTTGTCTAATTAGTGAGCATCCATGATGAGCTCTTCATCTAAAAACTGTTGAGGTCTAAGGTTCCAAAAACATTCTAGAATCACACAGCATTCCAACTAATTATAGAAACTGCATAATTTATTACCACCCTTGAAAAATGACAGCTACTTATTTTATAAGCACTATCTAATCTAGAGCCTGTTTGTTTGCTGCTCAGCTGACAAATAAAGCAAAGTCTGAAATCCACAGTTTTTGACTTCTTGTTAGATGAAGACTGTTATGTTGGTTAATACGAGGTCTGTGAGAAAAGAAAGTGACCTTTTTATTTTTTTCAAAAACTACATGGATTTGAATCACATGCGATTACATCAGTCAAGCTTGAACCCTCGTGCGCATGCGTGAGTTTTTTCACGCCTGTCGGTTGCGTCATTCGCCTGTGGGCAGGCTTTGAGTGAGCACTGGTCCACCCCTCCCGTCGGAATTCCTTTGTCTGACAACTTGTTGAGAGACTGGCGCTTTGCTTTATCAAAATTTTTTCAGAAACTGTGAGGCAGATCCAAGTGGACACCATTTGAGAAATTCAGACGGTTTTCGGTGAAAATTTTAAGGGCTGATGAGAGATTACGGAGTGTTACTGTTGCTTTAAGGACTGCCCACAGAGCCGGACGGCGCGCCGCACCCCGAGCTGCCGTCGTCAGCTTGTTTCAAGCTGAAAACTTCCAAATTTAAGCCTCTGTTGATGCAAGACGTCGTGAGAGAACAGAGAAGTTTCAGAAGACGTCGGGATCAGCAGTTTATCCAGACATTCCACTGTTAAAGGAGATTTTGTAATGAAAGACGTGCGGACGGATTCGCGCGTCGGCACCCAGCCGCTCATGGCGCGGCTCCACAGCAAAACACCTTCGTTGGAAGCCTTACAGGACAAGTTTGAACATGGCCAGCTGTTAAACAATTTCTCGGATACTCACTTGACTGAAAGCCATTGAAAGCCGCCTAAATCTTACGAATGGTTATCAACACGGAGGCATTTTCATGTGGCGCCACGTGATGAGTGGCTGCGTCCCGACGCGCGAATCCGTCCGCACGTCTTTCATTACAAAATCTCCTTTAACAGTGGAATGTCTGGATAAACTGCTGATCCCGACCTCTTCTGAAACTTCTCTGTTCTCTCACGACGTCCTGCATCAACAGAGGCTTAAATTTGGAAGTTTTCATCTTGAAACAAGCTGATGACGTGCTCTGTGGGCAGTCCTTAAAGCGACAGTAACACTCCATAATCTCTCATCAGCCCTTAAAATTTTCACTGAAAACCGTCTGAATTTCTCGAATGGTGTCCACTTGGATCTGCCTCACAGTTTCTGAAAAAATTTTGATAAAGCAAAGCGCCAGTCAGACAAGTTGTCAGACAAAGGAATTCCGACGGGAGGGGTGGTCCAGTGCTCACTCAAAGCCTGCCCACAGGCGAATGATGCAACCGACAGGCGTGAAAAAACTCACGCATGCGCACAAGGGTTCAAGCTTGGCTGACGTAATCGCACGTGATTCAAATCCATATAGTTTTTTAAAAAAATAAAAAGGTCTGTTTCTTTTCTCACAGACCTGGTATACTGTACAGTGAGGCAAATAAGTCAATTTTGCAAGTTTCCCCACCTACAAAGAATGGAGAGGTCTGTAATTTTTATCGTAGGTACACTTCAACTGTGAGAGACAGAATCTAAAAAAAAAAAAAAAAAATCAGCAAATCACATGGTATGATTTTTAAATAATCAATTTGTATTTTATTGCAAACAAAAATGACACCATTTTTTAATGTTTAAATTATATTTGAACAGAATCAGGTGAGTTTTTGCTTTTACCAAAAAAGAAACAAAATAAAACCACAAAATTTTTTTCATGACAAATGAGCCTACACTGTAAATGAGCATCAATGACTCCACCCTGTATGGGATGCCAGTCCAATGCAGGTCACTGCCCCAGCCAAGGCCGGTTCCCAGTTCCAGCTAGGTGGACTGAGACAATGCAGTTGAAGTCGATAATAGGACAAGCCATATTTATAGGGAAATTTTGAAACATCCCATAGGTCACGGAAGAAACTTTGTTTTGCCTATGTATTTCAGGACAAAGTAGAACTGTAAATTAAATAATGGATAGAACATGGTTTTGAAATCTTTTGTTAGTACTATAAATGAGTGAGGGATAAGTAAAAACATTTCTCTATTTTAAATCCTGCTTGAATATTGTTCCAGAGTCTGTATCAAAAGGAAGACACCATGAGCTGTATTAAACCAGGCCTCAGTGTGGTGTTGAAACTTACTGAAACAAGTGAATGTTTCAATATTCACAGTTTATTTCATATTTAAAGCCTTCAGGGGGTCTCTAAGTGCGCTTGTACATACATTGTTTGTCTCCAATATGACTTGAGATATCAACACTAAACCAGAAGAAATTAAATTTCCACAAAGGGGAAACATTTTCAAATACTTTCATAATGGCAGCCATCTTGGCAGCCATTTTGGAATTGCATTTCTCTCAACTCAAGTTAGCGATGGGAGCATTAGGACTCCTCTGGCCATGTTTGTTTTCTTTACATTCATGCTGTACTTCATTGTGAACCATTTTAAAACTAACCTTTGATAAATGCACTACTGTCTCGTTATGGTTCTGACTTTACAGAAAAATTTCTACAGGAATGAAACTTTGGGTGTTACCTAATATACTGGACCAGCAGATACAAACAATTACTTGATCTTCTGTCTTCATCTGCATGGCTAATTGTGGAAGCAGAGATCAAGCTCAAGTGCATTTTCAAAATTTGCCATAAATGAGACTTTATAATTAAAATTGACAATTTTTTACTTTTCTCTAGTCGACTGCCCCTTTAATAATGTACAAATGCAAGCTGCGCTGACTGCACAAACAAATCATTCCCATAACCATTCCCATAACGAGCAGCTTGACAGAAAAAAAAAAAATCTGCATACAGTTTATGTGAGTATATGTGAGTAAGTATACAGAAATATGTGAAGTTGTGAAAACTGTGAAGGCTTGTGTATTCAGGCTTTCAACAGAATCTCTATCTCTGGGCTGTTTGAGTGCTTAAGATTAACAGTTTGGGGAAAGTATTCTTGTCACACAGTTGTTTATTTTCACCATCATCAGGTACAATCATATCTCAGGTCCCTTTATTAAAATCCCTATTTCAATATCTCGCTTTCCTATTGGAGTCACATCTGGCACCCAGTGAGTGACACAATAACTTGATACCCTATTCAATTGAAATGCCATGGAGCAATAACCATTTGCTCCAGAAAAGTGCTTGCAAATAAAGCTTGTCTCTCTGAGCGGTAATAAAAAGCCTCATGTGGAAAAGGTTATAATAGGACTGTGAGAAATCAAATAGATAAGATCTGGAGTGCAAGATTTCACTCTGAAATACAACAGGTTCTGGCTTTTGGGACATGCAGATGCTGAAACCTTGCAAATTGGAAAACTTTAGCATCATGTTGAGATGTTACTAACACACACATGCACTTACTTTCACACTGCTTTCAAACGGTGCTTCTGTAAATTTGTCTGAGATGAGAGTAATCGGAAAATAAAACGTGATGTTACGGCACCACTGAATACTGAACTTTTATAGGCTAACGTTAGCTTAGCCTTTAGTTGCAGTATGCTGAATCAATCACTGTCGAGCTGAGTGAATGTTTTATATTTGTAAATTGTTTGATCTATTTTTTATTTTGATCAAATATATCTACACAATCATTTTCTAATTGTTACTGCTCTAACTTGTACAAGAGTCTCAATTTTATATAACTTAGATTTTTTTATCGAGTAATATGACAAAGAAAAGAGTACAGTGCTTTCATGTTTCTTTATATTTTAAGGAATATCTTTCTTCACTTGTCCCACATCAGGAACATTTCAACATTTGTTGTGCAGAGAACCTTATATATACAGATGCACGTCAGAACTTCCAGTGATGGAGCTGAACACTAAAACCTGAAGTCCAAAAGGAAGAAGAGAACATCACTGCTCTTCAAAATGTGAGATAAGTGTCTCCAAAAACTCCACCAAAAGGTTGACGCTGTGGAGGAAACCTTCTTCTGGTTAAATGTTACCTCAGACAGCAATTAGTCCACAATTATTACTTGTTTACCGTAATAATGGCACACATCAGAATTAAAGACACATTTGACATTCTTTATGTGCACTAAATTTGAAGAAGTCTGTTATCCGAATTGAGGCAAGTGGGTGAAGGTCGTGCAGCAACCATGAGTTGCGCCACTGCCAGCTTTGGGGGGGGGGGGGGGGGGACCAGCAGCAGCTAAAATGTCGCCACCCCCGCAGAAGGGAAGGGAGGTGATGTGAGCTGAAGCCAGAGTGTGTGTGTGGGGGGGGGGGGGGGTGATGGGGGGGTAGGAGGGGGGTAGAGAGAGGGAATGGCGCATGCTTCAGTCCTATGAAAAACAGTTTATTGTCTTTGTGAGTTGAGATAAGAAAGAAAGGAGCCAAATAATCACCAAGGCCAGAAGACATTCCTCTGGAGGAAAACAGTCGGGCAATTTGTCCTTCAGGATAACCCTGCCATGTTGTGGTTTGAGCAGTGAAAAACACATTTTACAGTTCCACTTGAACAACCAAATCCCAATTATGAATTAAGAATATTCCTAATTATGAATTAAGAATATTCCCCGGCCTCCGAAATCTTTAGCTTCATCTGCAAGGCACGCATCTGCTCCAAGATGCCATCCAATTTGCGTCTAAGTTCAAAAGTCATCGTGGTCTGAGAATGCAATGCCTTGCCCACCTCGTTAATCGTGATGGACAAGCGAGGGGCCATGGTTCTTGATGCCACCATCTTGCCAATTTTCCGATAGATCAGGGCAGCACATAAGCCAGAAAATGCCAGCCCTGCTATCATAAGACAAAATATGAATAAATTCTCAACGTCCTCAATGGAGAAAGGCGCCAAGCATGCAATACGCCAAGACCCTCAGGAGTCGAGAACATAGCCCGCAGGATACGTTCCATCTGGGCAGGTAGGATCCCCCGGTCCTGACCTTCTTGTAGAAAAGATGGTGTCAACAGCGTTCAGAGACCAGCTGAGCAATTCCATGGTTAATCCAATAATAGTCCAATAGAACCAGTATCCAATATAATTTGAGGAATTCATGGTCTGGTGAAGTAGATTAAAGGTTAAAGCAGAGAGCAGAGATAAGGGAGAGTAGCGGAGATGCGACCGCCCTCGTCGGAGTCCCAAGCTGAAAAAAAAGCAATCACATAGTGAGGTTGTTGAAATGACTAAATTTAAAAATTATATCATGAGGTTTCTGTCACATTGAGAAATCCTAATTAACAGACACACTGCAGTCAGTTACATAATGTCCTGTTGTGTTTATAATAAGTATTCATATTTATTTACGGGGCAGATATGAATGAATATGATGCAGATTTGAATGAATGAATCTATCAGACTCAAAAATGTACACATTACTTTTCATGTTATTTTATTTGTCTAAAAATGTCCAAGGTTCATTATCATGTTAATAAAGAAATCATCTCATCTGAAACACCAGCAGTCAAGTTATGATTTTAATTTACATCATATGACCAGAGCATTGAATATAACAACAAAATGAAAAGTTTAAAAACTCTGGTTTGTACTATATTTCAGCTTTTACAGGGTTCTGTACTTGAAAAATGGTGGCTTGAAATGCCAACTTAGGCAGCTGAAGTGTAACAACCCGTGCTGTGACACAAAAACACATGGGTAGCTCTGATCACATACTCTGACCTTAACAGAAGAAGAAATCTTACCTGATCTGTGAAAAAGTTCAGTGCTCAGAACACCACACACAGTAGCACAACTCCAGTTAAAGGCAGATTGAACAGTTTGTAACTCATCATAAAACTATATAATTCAAGAATTTGCAGGTGAGGTTCATCACAAATGCCAGCTGAAACAGTACCTTACGTGTATTGTTAAAACCCTAAGGGCCCATTCAAACATCACACAACTGAAGCCAACTGGTGCATGAAGGAGGAATTGCATGCCACTCGTGAAAAATCAGAGCCGCCTCAAACGCCTCGTACAGCAGTCGCCACAACAATTCATGCACACAAGTGGCCGAAGACAGCGAGTGCCCATTTGACCCCTCTCTCGGCAGATGTCGGCCAAATTCCAGGTGCCACACACGAACATCTAACACCGCTCACCGGGCACTTATAAAAGGCATGGTTATTCACTCTCCTGGCACGATAGTAGACAGCAGGCGACCACATTCGAGCTGTCTGTGAAGAGTGTCTAAGTGCCACACGAGTGGGGTGTAAACGTAGCAACACACGTGGCATGCATGTCTTTTGCGCTCCCCCCCTCCGGTGTTCTGACGAGATGTCATTCCTGCTGAGAGGCCAGCGCTCCATGCAACTATACGCAGTTCTCTCTATCCAGACTTTTACACCTCCCCTCATCAGGTCGACGTGCCTCTCTTTACTCTGTTGAACTCCCCAACAAGCGACCGAGAAATGAAAATACAACAGCAATAAGTGTCTTTTCAATTTTAAAAAGTTTAAATTTGCATGTGCACGCTGTATTTACAGCACAATATTGTCGGGAAGCTCAACTTGACAGCTCAACTCGACAGAACATTCACATGTGGAGTTGAACTCCCCCACTGAAGGAAATGTACATAAGTTTTGTCTTTACATGAAAATACAACAGCAACAAGTAAGTGTCTTTTCAATTTTAAAAAGTTAAAATTTGCATGTGCACGCTGTATTTTCAGCACAATGATTATTTTGCCAACGTGGGCAAAAAATTAAGCAAATTAAATTGTAATTTCTAATATGAGTCCTTGGGATAAGAGGACAATTGTTGGGAAAGTGTCAGTACACGGACCCACAACAGGGGGCGCAATGAACGGACAATGGAGAAAGTCAAATAACAAGGCTTTACTGTTGTGAACGTGCACAACGAATACAACCAATCACGAAATGGACAACAGTCAATTCACAAAAGTGTCGTGTGGGCAGGCTCGAAGATAGGAGACGCCTCTCCAAGGTAAGACCCGAACCACACGGCTTCCTCCGCCACAGGACCCCGGAAATACTGGAGCCGCCAAGTCCCGAACTCCCAGGTGGCCACTGCCTCCGCGTGTCGGACCTGGTACTGCTGGCGAGGAACAAAGAACAGTTAGATGGGGGCGCGTTTGCACCCAAGACTCCGAACAGCAGGGAAGTTACCTCCACCTCTCGTTGGAACAGTAATCCACAAGCTATACACTAATCCAAAAGGATACACTCCGTCAGCTTTGATACGTTACCTCGTAGGTAGAAACGATATCTCGGCAATGAGGTGGAGGTGCCGTCCTGCTGATATACCCCACAGATGATTGCCGTCAGCTGTCTCAGGTGATGGGTGACAGCTGTCACCGTAGCTGCTCACGTGAGGCGGCGGCGCCCTCTGGTGCCTGGAGCCCGCACTCCAGGCAGGGCGCCCTCTGGTGGTGGTGGGCCAGCAGTACCTCCTCTTCAGCGGCCCACACAACGACAATGACGAATAACCTTTCAGATTCAGTATTTATTCGAGAAACTGATGAATATGAAATAACTGAGATAGTACATAAACTAAACGGGAAAAAAATCAACTGATTTTGATCATTTTGAGATGTCTGATAACAAAAATATAATTGATTGTGTCATTAAACCTTCAACTTTTGTCTGTAACTTTTCATTAACGACGGAGATTTCCTTCCAAAATGAAAATAGCTGATGTGGTACTGCTGTTCAAATCCGGTGATAAACACATTTTTTCAAACTACAGGCCAATCTCACTGCTCACTCAATTTTAAAAAATTCTGGAAAAGTATTCTTTAAGAGGTTAAATGATTTTATATCCAAACATCACATAATAAATGAGCAGCAATATGGATTTAGAAAAAAATCGTACTACTTCAGTGGCGGTAATTCATTTTGTGGAGCATATCACAAATTGAAAACAAACAATACACCATAGGGTTTTTTTTTTTCGACTTACAGAAAGCATTTGATACTATAGATCATACTGTATTATTGGATAAATAAGAGGATTAGCAGATGATTGGATAGCCAGTTACTTGTACAATAGGTATCGATATATTCACTTGGGTGGGATAAATTCAGAATTTTTGAGGTGTACTTTTGTGGTGCCCCAGGGATCAGTCCTTGGGCCTTTGCTCTTTCTTTTATATATTAATGACATTTGTTTCGTTTCTAAGTTTGTGAATTGTATTTTATTCGCTGATGACCCGACTGTGTTTTGTAGTGGGGATCACTTGGGACAGGTCCTGGACACGATGGAGAGGGAACTACAGAAGTTTAAGGAATGGTTTGATTCCAACAAATTGTCGCTTCACTTTCGTAAAACAAAGTGTATCATATTTGGTAATAAGCCCAGGAATTTAGGTAGAAATTTACTAGTACACAATGTTGAAATTGAACTTGTAAATTAAACTAAATTACTTGGGGTCTTTATTGATGATAATCTAAGTTGGAAAACACATAGAAATGATGTTAAATCTAAAATGTCAAAGATCATTGCCATTTAGTAAAAGCACAGGACTTCCTTTCCCAACAATCGTTGGTTACCTTGTATCATTCATTACTTGTTCCATACATGACCTACTGTATTGAAGTTTGGGGAACCACCCACAAAACTAATACAAATCCTATATTTTTACTTCAAAAGAAAACTATAAGAATTATTAGTAAGAAACCATATTGTGTGCCAACTAATCCATTGTTTGTCCACTTGCATATTTTGAAATTTTGGGATTTGATTGATTATATCATAATATAAATTATGTTCAAAGTACAAAACAAACTTCTACCACAACATGTCCAGAACCTGTTTCAAATGAGGGACTCCAGTTATAATTTATGGGGGACATTGTGATTTTAGAAATCAAAGATTTGAACTACCATAAAAAGTCATTGTGTTTCTGTTAAAGGTGTTAACATTTGGAATAATTGGGGGGGGGGGGGGGGAGGGGGGGTAGGAGGGGGGAGGGGAGAGGGAATGGAGCATGCTTCAATCCTATGAAAAACAGTTTATTATCTTTGTGGGTTGAGATAAGAAAGAAAGGAGCCAAATAATCACCAAGGCCAGAAGACATTCCGGCAATTTGTCCTTCAGGCTTGATAAGCCTGCCGTGTTGTGGTTTGAGCAGTGAAAAACATATTTTACAGTTCCACTTGAACAACCAAATCCCCATTGTGTTTCTGTTGAAGGTGTTAACATTTGGAATAACTGCCCGGATAACATAAAATCACTTGGTACTTTGGTTGGTTTTAAAAGGCTCTACAAAAACTATTTGATTACTTGCTATAGTACGTTAAATTAGGTTTATTGATTTTGTTTTGTTTTTTGGCGCACTGTTGCTTGCATGTTTACGTTTTTGAAATTTTAGTTCAGGGATCAATTTATACTTTGTATTAGCTATCGTGGGTATATGTATAATTTTATATACATATGTATAATTTCTATTTTGGTTAAAGGGGTAGGCATTTACAAGATTTTGCTTCTGCCTTTTGGGTGCATGGGTACATTTTTGGATTATTTTGCTTCTTTCTTTGTATGTTTTAAGGTGGGTTCTGTCCTTGGATCAATGATGCAATTGGGTGATTCTTAGACTACGGGCACTTATTATGTCCTTTGATCATATTGTATAAAAACAGAAAAAAGGGGAAATTTCACACTTTTATATACTCAACAAAAATATAAACGCAACACTTTTGGTTTTGCTCCCATTTTGTATGAGATGAACTCAAAGATCTAAAACTTTTTCCACATACACAATATCACCATTTCCCTCAAATATTGTTCACAAACCAGTCTAAATCTGTGATAGTGAGCACTTCTCCTTTGCTGAGATAATCCATCCCACCTCACAGGTGTGCCATATCAAGATGCTGATTAGACACCATGATTAGTGCACAGGTGTGCCTTAGACTGCCCACAATAAAAGGCCACTCTGAAAGGTGCAGTTTTGTTTTATTGGGGGGGGGGGATACCAGTCAGTATCTGGTGTGACCACCATCTGCCTCATGCACTGCGACACATCTCCTTCGCATAGAGTTGAAGAGAACACCTCTCCAACATGCCAAACGCCAGCGAATGTGAGCATTTGCCCACTCAAGTCGGTTACGACGACGAACTGGAGTCAGGTCGAGACCCCGATGAGGACGACGAGCATGCAGATGAGCTTCCCTGAGACGGTTTCTGACAGTTTGTGCAGAAATTCTTTGGTTATGCAAACCGATTGTTTCAGCAGTTGTCCGAGTGGCTGGTCTCAGACGATCTTGGAGGTGAACATACTGGATGTGGAGGTCCTGGGCTGGTGTGGTTACACGTGGTCTGCGGTTGTGAGGCTGGTTGGATGTACTGCCAAATTCTCTGAAACGCCTTTGGAGACGGCTTATGGTAGAGAAATGAACATTCGATACACGAGCAACAGCTCTGGTTGACATTCCTGCTGTCAGCATGCCAATTGCATGCTCCCTCAAATCTTGCAACGTCTGTGGCATTGTGGTGTGTGATAAAACTGCACCTTTCAGAGTGGCCTTTTATTGTGGGCAGTCTAAGGCACACCTGTGCACTAATCATGGTGTCTAATCAGCATCTTGATATGGCACACCTGTGAGGTGAGATGGATTATCTCAGCAAAGGAGAAGTGCTCACTATCACAGATTTAGACTGGTTTGTGAACAATATTTGAGGGAAATGGTGATATTGTGTATGTGGAAAAAGTTTTAGATCTTTGAGTTCATCTCATACAAAATGGGAGCAAAACCAAAAGTGTTGCGTTTATAGTTATCTTTACAATGAAAGTGTTTTAAGTAGTCTATGATGACTTTTTCACCTTTTTTCAGCATCATTATATGCAAATATTGCCGTTTTGTGCTTGTCCCACACCCAGACTTTTGATCTTCAATGATAAAAATGAATGGTAAAGAAACGTTTTTTCTAATGTTTTAAAATATCTCTGAATAAAATATCAGTAAAATAATCAAAATATAATTGGGGTATTCAATGTCATACAACTGTTGTGATTTTTTTAAACAAAATGTAGTTGTCCCACACTATTGCCGTAATTTCCACCACAATACTGTAATGTCCCTTTAAACAGTTTGTATGAAAGATTGTTTGGGTAGTTTCTATGGAGATAAACAGTGACATTGGAGCACATGTATATAGCGCCAAATCACAACAAACAGTTGCCCCAAGGCGCTTTATATTGTAAGGCAATGGTGTGGTGGAAATTACATTTACAAGGCCAATACTGCCTGTAGTTAAAGAATCACCCGATTATGAATCAAAGGAGATTATGTTGCCAGATTGAACATTTATGGAAATCAACAAAATTGGAGGTCCACAGGCGACATTTAAGAGACCTAATATTCTCCTTAAATAAGATGTTAGAGGAGGCCAGGCCAAGCTATTTTTATCAGCTGATTGCCTCAAGTAAGATAAATCCTAAAGTGCTCTTTGACACAATCAGCTCTATTGTGTCACCTGCTGCTTCTGTCACTCCTGTTCTTCTTAAAACAAGTAGTGATGAGTTCCTTAATTTCTTCATTGACAAAGTGAAAGTCATAAAAGATAGTTTGCCGCTGTCATTGCCCTCTTGTTATGGTCCCCAGTACTTGGGACCTCCCCCTCATTGCTGGGCCTCCTTTAAGCCTGTTACAATTGAGGACATTCTATCTGTCATCAACAAAATGAAACCATCCTCTGGTATTTTGGATGTACTTCCTTTTAAATTGTTTATGAATGTTTTTGACTCTACTGGGCCTTGTATTGTTAAAATGTTCAATATGTCTTTGTTGACTGGTGTGTTTCCATCCATCCATCCATTATCTTCCGCTTATCCTAGGTCGGGTCGCAGGGGCAGCAGCTCAAGCAAAGCCGCCCAGACCTCCCGATCCACACACACCTCCCCCAGCTCCTCCGGGGGAACCCCGAGGCGTTCCCAAGCCAGCTGAGAGACGTAGTCCCTCCAGCATGATCTGGGTCTTCCCCGGGGCCTCCTCCCAATGGGACGTGCTTGGAACACCTCTCCAGCGAGGCGTCCAGGGGGCATCTGGAAAAGATGCCCGAGCCACCTCAGCTGGCTCCTTTTGACGTGGAGGAGCAGCGGCTCGACTCCGGTGTGTTTCCTTGTTCTTTTAAACATGCTGTTGTGGAACCACGGCTAAAGAAAGCAGGATTGGACTCTATGGAACTGAAGAACTTTAGGCCAATATCAAAGACCCCCTTTTTGGCTAAAGTCTTGGAAAAGGTGGTCTGTGTCCAACTTAAATCATTTTTGCGGACTAACAACATCTATGACACTTTTCAATCCGGGTACCGTGAGTTTCATTCCACTGAAACGGCCCTGTTGAAGGTGTCTAGTGACATTATGATGGCCGCTGATAGTGGTAAATGTTCTGTGCTGATTTTATTAGATCTGTCATCTGCATTTGATACCATGGACCATGGCATTTTGATTAATAGACTGCGGGATACGGTTGGTATGTCGGGTCCTGTATTAGAGTGGTTCAGCTCTTACTTGGTTGGTAGAACTTTTAGTGTTTCTGTGAACAATGTGATCCCTTCCCAAAAAATAGTACTGATAAGTATATAAAAAGTAAACTAGAAGTATACTTGAAACATACTTGCATATACTACTTTTTGGTAAGGGATGTCTGAATCTGCTGATCTTTTGTGGGGTGTGCCGCAGGGCTCAGCCCTGGGTCCAATTTTGTTCCTGCTGTATATCCTTCCTCTTGGTAAGTTGATCCAGAAGTTCAGCGATGTGTCCTACTATTTGTATGCTGATGACTTGCAGCTGTACTGTTCTTTTAAGACAACTGAAGCCCAGAAACTTTGTTCTCTCATTAGTTGTCTCACTAAAATTACAGAATGGCTTACTGAAAACAGCCTGCAGTTGAATTCTAATAAGACTGAGACATTGATTGTAACTCCAGATAGTGCTATGTCTGTCATTAAGAATCACCTTGGTAGTCTGTGCGGCTCTGTTAAAGGCAGCCTGCGTAACCTGGGTGTCATTTTGGATGGAGGGATGTCTTTGGAACATCACACTAGGCAGCTTGTTAAGAACTGTTTTTCCAAATTCGTAACATTTCCAAATTATGCAAAATGGTGGCTTTTAATGAGCTAGACATGATTGTACATTAATTTGTTTCTTTGCGACTTGATTATTGTAACAGTCTCTTTACATGCCTCAGTAAGAAAGAGCTGGCCCACCTGCAGGTAGTGCAGAACTCTGCTGCACGACTTCTTACCCGCACCCACAGGAGTATGCATATTACTCTTGTCCTCAAGTCTTTACATTGGCTCCCTGTTTTTTACAGGATAAATTACAAAATCCTTGTGTTGACCTTTAGAGCTCTACATGGGCAGGCACCGGAATACATTAAGGACCTGATCCAGCCTTATGTTTCCAGCAGGAGTTTGAGGTCTTCCAATCAGAACCTGCTGATGGCTCCCCATACTTGTTTCAAAACTCGAGGGGACAGATCCTTTAAAGCTGTGGCACCTCGCCTCTGGAATAAGCTTCCCTGTTCTCTTCACTCACTGGATTCTGTAGATGCTTTTAGACAGCAACTAAAGACACATTTTTTCAAACTGGCATTTTAGTTTCAATTATTTTACTGTTTTTATATTTGTATGTGATTTTTTTTATTGTCTATTTGTATCATGTGAAGCACTTTGTGACCTTGGTCTGTGAAAAGTGCTATATAAATAAAGCTTATTTACTTTGTTGTTGTTTTGGATATGTGTGTGCCGAATAAATTAATTCATTTATGCATTCATTCATTCACAATATTGTCAGGACATGGAACTGTTGATTTATGCGACGAGATGCACAATTTGACAAGAACGCACATCTCGGCAGAACACCAGCCAGCTACGTATGAGCGCACACAGCACACCACTTATATAGTGCCAATTCCTGATGAAATTGCCTCAAGGCGCATCACACAACACAACATGGAAATCAAAACAAAAGGAATTAAAAGATTAAAACATGATAAAAAAAAGCAACCCAAAAAGTACAAATAATAAAAATATAATATACATAATAACATACATAAAAAACTAATGATAAAACTGGGAAAACAGGTGGGTCTTAAGTCTTGATTTAAAAGTCTCCACAGTGTCTGATTGCCTTATATGAATTGGGAGATCATTCCAGTACATAGGGCCTAAGCAGGTCCACCAGGTAGAGAGGTGCCAGTCCGTGAACAATTTTGTAGGGCAGTAGCAAAACCTTAAAGTCCGATCTCGCAGAGACAGGAAGCCAGTGAAGGGATGCCAAAATGGGTGTAATATGATCACACTTTATGCTTCGTGTCAAAAGACTGGCAGCAGTATTTTGAACCAGTTGAAGACCCCTAGTGCCGGACTGTGGTAAACCAGAAAATAAAGCATTGCAATAGTCCAATCTGGAATAGATAAATGGATGTATCAAAGTCTTAGCATCAGCCACAGACAGGATGGAATGAATCTTCGCTATATTTCACATATGGAAGAAAGCAGTCCTTGTAATGATTCCGCGGTCCCACTGAATAATGAAGGATGAAGAAGGAGCCACGCACCCTGTTTTTTTTGTTTCGTGAGCTATCGTGGCAGTATAGTGGCTCAGAGTGGCTCTTAGAGGCATTATCTTCAGTTAACAAGGCTCCTCTCTGAGCGTGGTGCTAATTTCAAGATGTTCAAAATTTAGCAACAACAGCATGGCGCAGTTTGTGTTCGAGTTACTGCGACGGCTTAGAGGTATTTGCGTGGTGCTTATGAGTCTGCAAAAAGTCCATTATCCATGCCCCAGGCACCTTCGCAGGACCTCAGAGGCTATTTTTGGAACAGCTCTCCTCTTGCGCACACAATTCCACCTGCTCTGTGCGCTGGACTCTATATAAAATAATTATTTTGTAGTGGATTAATCATTTTCTGCCAAACCTTGGATGCTGAAAACTCCTCTTCCAGAATCAGAGGACTGTTTCATCTCAACGCTTTTTTTTTTTTTCCTCTCTTTCCTGCTCCATGTGGGATGTATTTTGAACAGCTTAAGGTAATTATTTTTTAATGTTTTTTTTATAGCTTGATAAAACAGTTCCTTGCTGTAAAAGTATGTATGTTGATGTCTTGTTAATGGATCACATGAGCTCTGCTGTGTGTGCGCACTGACGCAGTGACTCATCATCACGCTTCAAACGAGCATTTAGGCAGAACGCCAGCTCACATTGTCTCATTGTCACTGGACCAAGAACCATCATTTCATTCTTATCAGAGTTTAAAAGTAAGACGTTACTAGACATTCAGCTTCTCACTGCAACAAGGCAATCTTCAGTTCAATAAATTGTAGTGTTTTTAATGGTGTGTAGTTTTAATTTTTTCCCCCACAGCAGCGACATCAGCAGACAAAGGGGGACGTGTCCCCCTGCGACCTGCAGCTGTTCAGATAGCTGTGCTCCCAAGTCACAACTGGGGAACACCTGCAGTGGCTTTTAGAATATGACATCGCATAACTACACTGTAAAGTGTGGATGTCAACTTGGTGTCCTCACGTGGAATAAATTCAAACATATCTCTTCAGCTGCCTGCCGTGTTAGCGCACAGCATCACTGGTAAATATTGTGCCATGCTGAGAATCACCACAAGGTGCTTGTCACTGCAGAATTTCCCCACATTGTAATAATTAAACACATATCACATTTGCAGTGCGATCACCAGCGGAACACTGCACGCTGGACATGCCATGCCGGCTGATGCGTTCATGATACGAGACCCAGCTCTTCATGAGATGAAAGCCCGGCTGATGTCTTCATGAGAGGAGCGCATCAGGTAATTCATGTAAAACATTAAATGGGAGAACAGTAATCCATGTCATTTCATTACTTCCTGGTGTACGTCTAGGTGGAGGCTAACTCCACTCTTTATAACAGGAATTATTATAAATTGTTGTGTTTTATTCATTTTTTGCCCCCATGTTGTTTACACTACTTTCCACTGTGTTCGTGCAGGTGAACACGAGAATGCACCCAATCGTTGCTTCGGTATTGTGCACGCCTGTCTGACTGTGTGTCCCTTCCGACAGCAGGTGAAATGTTTCACAATTCCCCATTTAATTTTTGGTTCGTGGATTTTTTTCCGGTTTCTGCAGCTTTCATGTTATGTGTGAAGGGGCCCTAAATGTGACACCTTCCCCAAATGTTACAAAACCCAGTTTTGTTTTGTTTTTTACTTATCAAAACCTACTACCCAGTTTTTCCTCCAGATTATGTGCCCTTTAGATACCAGTAAGACCTTGGACATGCCTGAAAAACATTTGAACCACGCATTTTTTGCCACGTTTTCCAGATATAGTCCTCCGAGTTGAAGAACACATTGACAGGACTTTGCTACCCATAATATTAGCAGCAGATATTCAGCAAATTAAATCTTAAAAACTTTGTATAGTTCAGAAACCTACAGGGGCAACCAAAGGTCATGTGATAGTCTGAGTTGTCCATTAACTGAAAGATCATCGGATTGACTTGTGAATATACATGTGGGTTGAAGTGTCCCTGAACAAGGTACTTATCCCCAGTTAGTATAGACAATCAGCTGTAAAAACCTGAATGCCATGGGCCATGGCTCTATTATACTGGCTGCATTGTACTGGCTGTCTGGTTGTACATAATTATGCTAATTTGATAAAATAATCTGCAAATAAATGGATTATTGCAATTTGTGACAGACATACCTGGATTCATCATGAAAACCTGAACAATAGCTGTGTTTGTGTCGAGGTAAGCATAACTATACAACATCACTATATAATACAAAAACATAAACCAAATTGTCATATATATATATATATATATATATATATATATATATATATATATATATACACACACACACACTGTGTGCTGTATTTTTCTCTCTTTAATTCAGTACGGACATTGTCACTCTTGAAGTCTCTGGGCTGCAGACCAAACTTTGGTGAGATAACTCAGTCTCAATCAGTACCTCAAGTAGTTTTGACAAAGTCAAGACCAAGGCTTTAAACAAGGCAAGACTTTGTTGAGACCAAGAATGGACTCAAGCCTTGAGCACTACAATCACATACAGTGAGGCAAATAAGTATTTGATCCACTGCAAGTTTTCCCACCTACAAAAAATGGAGAGGTCTGTAATTTTTTTTCATAGTTACACTTCAACTGTGAGAGACAGAATCTAAAAAAAAAAAAAATCAGAAAATCACATTGTATGATTTTTAAATAATTAATTTGTATTTTATTGCATGAAATAAGTATTTGATCACCTACCAACCAGCAAGAATTGTGGCTCTCACAGTCCTGTTAGTTCTCCCAATAGTCAGTCAATATGAAAAGTTCAGAAAAGTCCTTAATTAAATGTCAAACGTTCCAGTTCAGTTCCTTTGTGGTTCAGATTCTTTGTATGTACTCCATGTTGTTGATGAATAAAAATAAAGTGAAATAACAAAGTAGTTTAAAGTAACTTTATGTAATTTGAAATAATTTAAAGGATATTTGAAAATCAGTACTACTCAGGTAGTGTATCAGTAAGGTTGGAGATCTCATAAAGCTTATCTGTAATCTAAGGAAATGTGTCCAGTCCACCAGCTCAGGCAGGTTGATGGGCATGGATCACAAGCACATGCATGGACATCCACAATCACTGGTTCAATCCAAACTGATGGCTTATAAAATGGCATCTCATTACCGAGATGTCATAGAAAAGCATCTTCTGATGAGTAAAAGCAAAGAGCTCTTTCAAGATCTTTGCAACCTTATTGTTGTAAAACATACTGATGGCAATGGTTACAGTATGATTTCTAAACTTCTGAATGTTCCAGTGAGTACTGTTGGGGCCATAATCTGGAAGTGGAAAGGACATCATTTCAACACAAACTGACCACAACCAGGTGCTTCTCACAAGATTTCTTACAGAGGTGTGAAAAGAATTATCCAAAGTGTTGTCCAAGATCCAGTTACCACTTGTGGAGCGTTTCAGAAAGACCTGGAATTAGCAGGTACAATTGTTTCAAAGAAAACAATAAGTAATACACTCAACAGCCATGGTCTGTATGCATGCTCACCACTCAAGACTGTATTGCTGAAGAAAAAGCTTGTTGAAGCTCATTTAAAGTTTGAACAATATTTAGACAAGCCTGTGAAATACTGGGAGAATAGAGTCTGATCAGATGACACCAAAATTGAAGTCTTTGGATACCACAATACACTCCATAAATGGCGCTGCACATCACCCCATAAACACCATACCAACAGTGAAGATCGGAGGTGGGAACATCATGGTGTGGGGCTGTTTGTAGCATACAGCACTGGCAAACGTCATATGATTGAAGGAAGGATAAGTGGAAAAATGCACAGAGACATTCTTGATAAAAATCTGGTGTCATCTACCAGGATGATAATGAAGCAAGGGTGGACATTTCAGCAAGACAATGATACCAAACACTCAGCCAAGAAAACTCAGTTCATTTCAGAGAATGAAAATAAAGCTTCTTGAATGGCCCAGCCAATCACCTGACTTGAATCCAATAGAAAATCCATGGAAAGAACTAAAGCTCAGCGTTCACAGAAGAGGACCACGGAGCCTTCAAGACTTGAAGACTGTTTATGTGAAAGAATGGGCCAAAATCACACCTGAGTAATGCATGTGTCTAGTTTCTCCATACAGGAGGTGTCTTGAAGTTATTATTACCAACAAAGGCTTTTATAGAAAGTATTCAATAAATTTCAGTAAGCGTGTTCAATACTTTTTATTACACATAACCTAATTCCTGTATTTATTTGTGTCTATAGCACCTTTAAAAATATATTAACTGAAAAAAATTATCTGGCTTTCGGTGAAAATGTTACGGGCTTGGTAGAGAATAAGGAGTGTTACTGTCGCTTTAAGGATGGCCCCCAGTGGCGGTGGGGTGCACCGCCACGACGCTCGGAATTCCTCCGCACGTCTGTCTCAATGTGCCGAAAAAGTGCTGATGTCCACGTCTTTTCACAATTCCTGTGCTAGTCAGACGACGTCCCGGATAAAACACAGTGTCCAGTTTGGAAATGAAAGGCACATTCCACTGTTACAGGAGTTTTTGTCATAGAAAGAGGAGCGGAGGCTTCGCGTGTCGCGGCGGTGCCGCATGGCGCAAAGCAACGCCATGATGAAGCCTCACGGGACATGTTCTGGCATGTCCAGGCACATCCACAATTTCTCGGATAATCACTCGATGGAAAAACCACAGACAGCTGTCTGAACGCCATCTCAAAGCCGTCCTGTGAGACCAAAACGGAGGTGGTTTTGTCTCGCTCCAGTAGCGAATCCATCGTGATGCGCGAAGCCTCCGCTCGGCTTTCCATGACAAAATCTCTTGTTAAAAGTGAAATCTGCCGGAAAATGGTTGATGTCCAGCTCTTGTGATAACCAGAGAAATGGCACACGATGGTCACGGATCCAGACAGCCATCCGTTTAGAAACTAAATGGTCGTTCAGCCTGTCGATGGCAGCTTCAAAGCGCGGTGCGCCCCACAGCCGCTGGGGGCCGTCCTTAAAGCGACAGTAACACTCCTTATTCTCTACCAAGCCCGTAACATTTTCACCGAAAGCCAGATAATTTTTTCTAATGGTTTCCAGCTGCCAGTCTCTAACAGTTTCTGAAAAAAATTCTGATGAAAAAAAAAGCCCAAATCATTCCGCCATTTCCTGGCAATGAAACAGCGATGAGAGGGGTGGACCACTCCTCACTCAAAGCCTGCTCACAGGCGAATGACGCAACCGACAGGCGTGGAAAAACTCACGCATGCGCACGAGGGCAATCACACGTGATTCAAATCCATATGGTTTTTGAAAAAAATAATGTCAGATACTTTTCTAATAGACCTCATATATATATAAAAGTCAAAGTCAACTTTTGTTGTCAGTCTAGCCATGCAACAGTACATTACACAGAAGAATGAAATTGCGTTTCCCCAGACTCCAAATGTGCAGTAACAGAGGCTAAATTAGACATACAACTAAATATAGACTGCACATGAGACATCACTGGGACATAAGAAGCAAATAATATCAGTAACAGAACAATAATCAGCACGACATATAGACAAAAGTGAGCATACATTTCCAGGGCTGTCAGAGTGTTTCAGAATGTAGTCGGTTGAGGTATGTTACTGGAGTGCAATAGTACTGAGTACAACAATATAGGTGCAATGTGGCAAAAGTGCAGAGTGCAGAGTAGCAGCATGGAGGTGAATAAGTTTGTAAAGTTTTTTTTTTTTTTGCAAGGAATGTGCATAAAGGTAGTTTGGTCTGTAGTGTGTGTGTGTTGGGGGGGTTATGGTCTTGCTTTTGGGAGTGAGTTTAGCAGTCTGATGGCCTGTGGGAAAAAGCTGTTGCTGAGTCTGATGGTCCTGCAGTGCATACTGCTGTAGCGCTTGCCAGATGGTAGGAGGGTAAACAGTTTGTTTGAGGGGTGGGTAGGGTCTTTGATGATGTTGACGGCTCTTCTGTGGCAGCGGGATGGGTACAGGTCCTGCATGGATGGTTGGGCTGGCCTTGTGATCTTCTCTGCTGTTCTCACCACTCTCTCTAGCTCTTTCTGGTCAGCAACATGGCAGCTGCCATACCAGACTGAGAGACCGCTGGTGAGGATGTTCTCAATGGCGCCCCTGTAGAAGGTGGTGAGTGCTGAAGGGGGGAGACTGGCTCTCCTCATCCTGCGTAGGAAGTGGAAGCGTTGCTGAGCTTTCTTGACAAGGGAGGTGGTGTTGGTTGTCCATGTCAGGTCATCAGTGATGTGCATCCCCAGGAACTTGGTGCTTTTCACTGATTCCACAGCACTGCCATTGATGGTGAGAGGTGTGTGAGGCTTGTGATTCTTCCCGAAGTCCACCGTTATTTCCTTTGTTTTGATGACATTGAGGTGCAGGTTGTTGATGTCACACCAGTTGATGAGATGGTGTACCTCCTCTCTGTAGGTTGAGTCGTCATCGTTGCTGATGAGGCCCACTACTGTTGTGTCATCAGCAAACTTGATGATGTGGTTTGAGTTGTGTGTGGCACAACAGTCATGGGTCATCAGGGTGAACAGCAGAGGGCTCAACACACATCCCTGGGGGAACCCTGTGTTCATGATGGTGGTCTGTGAGGAGTTTTTGCCCACTCTTACTGTCTGAGGTCTGTTGGTGAGCAAGTCCAGTAGCCAGTTGCAGAGTGGGGTGCTGATGCCTATAGCACTCAGTTTGTTCACCAGGTGTTATGGGATAACTCTGTTGAAGGCAGAGCTGAAGTCAATGACCAGCATCCGCACGCATCTGTCTTTGTTCTCCAGATGAGCCAGGCTGAGGTGAAGTGCTGCTGCTACAGCATCATCAGTAGAGCGCTTGGGACGGTACGCAAACTGGAATGGGTCAAGAGCATATATATATATATATATATATATATATATATATATATATATATATATATATATATATATATATATATATATATACCCCGCCTCATGCCCTATGGCTGCTGAGATAGGCTTATAGGCTCCGTCCTCCCAGATGACACCTTATTGTTCATTGGAGTCAGCGGATATCGAATATGGGTGAATGAACATTCACAAAACGTATTCTTGCATGCAAAAGTGTATGCCAATAACATTTTTAGTGCTGTTGAATGGTGGTGAATCATCTACATTAATAGAAGTCGGGGGATAAACTGCTGTTGAGCAAGAAAAAAAAAACAAAACTATTTAACTTTGTACTTTTCATGGGTGATATCATGCACCTATTTATGGTTTACATACCTTCACAGTTCAAAATTGACAAAATCTTTTATTACCATGTCTGGTGTTAACTTTTAACCAGAGGTAGCTTTGAGGTTTAGAAAGACACTAAAGCTGACAAGGTCACAAAACCTTGTTGTTGTGTCCACATGCCTACAGGGTTCAGACTCCACTTTTAGCTGGAGATAACCTCCATGAACACAGAGGTCCTGGAACTCCGTGTGGAATGAGTCACTGATTATCTGTGTTTACAGAGGTCAGCTTCATTATAGCCCTGGACACAAGTATCTACCAGCTTATCTGCCCACTGGCCTTCATGGCCAAACGGGCTCCTGTGTCAAGAGTGGAGCTGTCAGAGCCACTGAAGATGTTAAACAAGCTGGAGCCAGAGCCAAATCTAACCCCTGCTTGTGATAGTAGAAATATCTGGCATGCTTTTTGGGAAAGAATGTGAGCATTAGTGGGAGCTTGGTAGAAAGGGATGCCCCTCTCAGCCCTGAGGACATATGTAATTAGACTTCCCCATTCTAGCTAGAGGAACATGTTGAGTCTCCAGTTGGAGGTCTCTACTGAATCTTTTGATTAGCCAGCCCCTGTATGTGCTGCAGCTCTCCCTTCACCTTTTCCAACCATGGGACTTGTAAAAAAAATGTGTACATGAAATATTATTAGCAGAAAGGACATATACAGCAAATTTGATTTGTATTTTCTTGTAGAATGCTAATACTGTTAAGTAACTACCAATGTTTTTTTTTTTTTTGTCTTTTGGAAGCTCTTTTGCGAAACATGTCACCACAGCAGCTGTCAACTGGGCCTGCTAACATACTATTATTATCATTAGAGAGGCATAAAGAGAGAGCCTGTGTGCACCAGAGGGTGAAATGATTGTCTATGATGCCAGCTCTTAAGTGCACAAAATACATTTTCTGTGTAATTATGTACAAGCAAAAGCTAAATAGCATGTCAGTTTTGCCCTATAATTTTATTATTTTTGCTCTCACTTTGTCTGCACACTCCCACACAAGCGATATCACTTGTCAATCAGGTGGGAAGAGGCACCCACAGGGAGACAATCTTCTCTGATGTGTATCTTTATTTCTGTGCAATTCAAAGGATTGCCACTCATTGATATGAATACAGCTGTTTTTTTTTCTTCTGTCAAACGTGCTATCACTTATGCATATGAGCTAAATAAGTATGCGTGCGGCAATCACACACTCACAGGACCTGAGGGCAGCCATAGGCGAAAGGACTAAAATATATAAATGTTGAATCGAGCACACAGGCTGTAAATAGAGGGAAGGAAGGAAAAACAACAAACATTGTAGTAGTTAATCAAGTGGTTTGTTTTCCTTACTTTGTGTGGGAATTGTTGATTGCAGCAATACTAATACAATAACATGCTTTTGTAGGGCGGTATGCATTTTCAGAGGACCGACTTTCATGCCCAGTCGCCCAAAATGACAGCTGTTCGCCCAAGTTAGACGAGGGCGAATAGCTGTCATTTTGGGCGCCTGGCAGTGAACGGAGGGACGCAGAAAATGCATGACGCATGACAAAAGCATGTTATTTGCATTATTATCACTTTTTACTGAGATACACAACACGTAACGCGTACATAAAAAGTTGGCTCACTTAATTTCTGCCGCCTGGTGCGCGCACTGCTGTTGAAATTCAGCAGTGCGTCCTCATCAAGCTGGCTGCTGCTGTTCATTGTCGACCTATCCATGAGAAAATCATCCGGAATATCCATATTGGGACCAAAACACACTTCTCGCCTTTTAATCTTTTCCTCTGCGGATAGTTTTTTTTCCCCCTCTGCGGACAGTTCTTGGGCTGCGTGCGCGCTATGAAGTCATTTGTTTACGCACAGCGGGCGGGTATAGCCAGATACCGTCGACGTAAATCTACGATACCGGCCTAGCAACGCCCCGGTAAAGTGATAATAATGGGTAAATACTGTTAACACTGTTTGTGTTGGTTTGTTAATTTTTTTAGTGGGATCAGTTATGGAAAAAAAAAACATGAAATAGTCCAGGTTCCAGGTCAAGTGCTTGCTTTGATTTGCATGTTCAGTGAAGCCAGAAGTGACAGAAGGGCCAAATCTTGTAATCCTTTTAATGGCCACTTGAGGCTGAATCCAGTGAGTGTTGAAAAACTAATGTTAAAATGTCCAACAGCAAAAATAAGCATATTCACAAACTTGTGCAAAAAAAAAAAAAAAAAAAAACAGTCTTGGTGTCTGTAGCTAATTTCCCCAATCATGACAACTGTACAGTGGTGATTTTTTTTTTTTTATACGAGTTATCCATTTGATCTATTTTAAGTCATGACTAATTAGAGCCATTGTCGCTTTGAATGACAGCTTATGTGCCAGATTCAGGACAATACGAACATGGGACACAAGAACTAAAACACTTGTTCCTGTAGTATTGAACACGTTGATGTATGTATTTGTGTTGGTTATATGTGAAGGAACTAAGACCCAAATGAACAAGTCTTTTAAGTAAACAATGGAAAAATGAGGGAATGTCCTGGTTTATCATGGATAACCTCCCAACATACTAAGGCTTTTCAAGGTATAGACAAGGTGTCAAACCATGAGTTTCTGAGATGCATATCCATACACTCTGTTGCTGCATGCAGAGGATAGAGTCTTTGGCTCCAACACAACAGGCATTTTCTCTTTAAAAACGGGAAACATAGGTGACTTTTTTGTCTGCCTGGGTGGGTGCCATCCAGGAACTGAGGCAGTTCCCTGGTGTGGTAGATACAGCAAAATGTGACACCAGAGCACTCTCTTAGAATTGATATAAAATAAATTATTTAGGTTTTCACTTGAGAATAATCTATGGAACCTGGGAGAGGTCACTTAAAGTTATATATATATATATACACTCAACAAAAATATAAACGCAACACTTTTGGTTTTGCTCCCATTTTGTATGAGATGAACTCAAAGATCTAAAACATTTTCCACATACACAATATCACCATTTCCCTCAAATATTGTTCACAAACCAGTCTAAATCTGTGATAGTGAGCACTTCTCCTTTGCTGAGATAATCCATCCCATGTCACAGGTGTGCCATACCAAGATGCTAATTAGACACCATGATTAGTGCACAGGTGTGCCTTAGACTGTCCACAATAAAAGGCCACTCTGAAAGGTGCAGTTTTGTTTTATTGGGGGGGGGGGGGGGGGGGGATACCAGTCAGTATCTGGTGTGACCACCATTTGCCTCATGCAGTGCAACACATCTCCTTCGCATAGAGTTGATCAGGTTGTCAATTGTGGCCTGTGGAATGCTGGTCCACTCCTCTTCAATGGCTGTGCGAAGTTGCTGGATATTGGCAGGAACTGGTACACGCTGTCGTATACGCTGGTCCAGAGCATCCCAAACATGCTCAATGGGTGACATGTCCGGTGAGTATGCCGGCCATGCAAGAACTAGGACATTTTCAGCTTCCAAGAATTGTGTACAAATCCTTGCAACATGGGGCCGTGCATTGTCCTGCTGCAACATGAGGTGATGTTCTTGGTTGTATGGCACAACAATGGGCCTCAGGATCTCGTCACGGTATCTCTGTGCATTCAAAATGCCATCAATAAAATTCACCTGTGTTCTTCGTCCATAACAGACGCCTGCCCATACCATAACCCCACCGCCACCATGGGCCACTCGATCCACAACATTGACATCAGAAAACCGCTCACCCACACGATGCCACACACTGTCTGCCATCTGCCCTGGACAGTGTGAACCGGGATTCATCCATGAAGAGAACACCTCTCCAACGTGCCAAACGCCAGCGAATGTGAGCATTTGCCCACTCAAGTCGGTTACGACGATGAACTGGAGTCAGGTCGAGACCCCGATGAGGACAACGAGCATGCAGATGAGCTTCCCTGAGACGGTTTCTGACAGTTTGTGCAGAAATTCTTTGGTTATGCAAACCGATTGTTTCAGCAGCTGTCCGAGTGGCTGGTCTCAGACGATCTTGGAGGTGAACATGCTGGATGTGGAGGTCCTGGGCTGGTGTGGTTACACGCGGTCTGCGGTTGTGAGGCTGGTTGGATGTACTGCCAAATTCTCTGAAACGCCTTTGGAGACGGCTTATGGTAGAGAAATGAACATTCAATACACAAGCAACAGCTCTGGTTGACATTCCTGCTGTCAGCATGCCAACTGCACGCTCCCTCAAATCTTGCGACATCTGTGGCATTGTGCTGTGTGATAAAACTGCACCTTTCAGAGTGGCCTTTTATATTGTGGGCAGTCTAAGGCACACCTGTGCACTAATCATGGTGTCTAATCAGCATCTTGATATGGCACACCTGTGAGGTGGGATGGATTATCTCAGCAAAGGAGAAGTGCTCACTATCACAGATTTAGACTGGTTTGTGAACAATATTTGAGGGAAATGGTGATATTGTGTATGTGGAAAAGTTTTAGATCTTTGAGTTCATCTCATACAAAATGGGAGCAAAACCAAAAGTGTTGCGTTTATATTTTTGTTGAGTGTATGTATATATATATATATATATATATATATATATATATATATATATATATATATATATATATATATATATATATAACTTTAATATAATAAAAATTATGTATATATATAATTTTTTTTCTGGCCATGATAATTTGTGCGCATGTTTTTCTTTAATTAAGCCCTCAAATTAATAAAACGTGAGCACATTATAAGCCTAAATTGAGCTCTCAAAATATGTATTTCGTGCTCACATTAAGTTATTTCTGACATTTACTCACCATTCGTTGTCGTAAGCTGTTGTATGGAGATGTGGGCTATTAGTAGTTAAGTAAAGTTGGAAAGATAAGATTCGGTTCTCTGGAATCAATATCTTCAAAGCAAATTGCTGTTTTAAATCAAATGACACCTCTTTACAAACATTGTAATACAGACAACAAACTACAACCGACCAACACTGTTTTCCCCCAGAAATGAGACGTCCTCCATTCTTTATGAAGTACAGTGAACTTGACATGCAGCTGGCTGTGAGACTGGAGCTCAGGGACCGTCAACAAATTACCATGGTGAAAGGAAATGCTTTGATAAAAACTCAGTAATGTACATTTGTGGTTTGTAGTGCCACCAAACTGAAATCACACATCCCTTGGAAAAATGTACAATTATACAATTTTGAAGATTTTTTATTGAAATAAATTTTAATAAAATCTCAATAACTTTATTTATAGTTTGTAATGCCACCAACTCACATCACACATCAAGAAACTCCAGCTTCTAGGGCTCCGTAATAATCTAACAAATACATTTAAATAATGTTGTTGCCTTGCTCAGTAGTAGTAGTTAGTAGTATCTCGAAGGGAAATTCAGTAATTTATGTTTCTTTTTTCCAGATAGTGACTCTGAAATGTCAAACAGCTTGTGACCCAAACCATTTCTGTTGTTTTTTTTTTTTTTTTTTTAGTTGTTTCATTAAAGAACAAGTCAAATTGCTTTGTTCTCTCTTTTCCAATCACTCTCTCTTTCCTGTGATAACTCCACACAGTCTGCAGTTTAATGAGGCCATTTCATTTGCTGAAAGCCCTGTGCAATACAAATGTGTGGTTTTAATCAAGGTTGGCTGTGTGATTGCATAGTCTGCCACGAGACATCACCGCTGTTTGTACTGTGCTTGAAGTGCAATCCCGATCTTGTCGTGCCTCGTCTCCAGGATTCACCTTTCAGACATGCACCCATGATATAATTCCAGGACAGTGCTGACAGATGTCATACTCACTGATGCCCCTCCAGTATATGTAACGCACCCATGCAGAGACATGACCGTGAACCTTTGGCTGTTAAACGACAACATTTGTGTGAGTGATTCAGTGAGTAATGCTGATGATGATGCCAGCTGTCTGCTGGGTTTCCGGAGATGTGACAGTGCTCCTGCCCAGTTGCTGCAAGATCTCTCCTTGTGCTCTTCCGCAGTGTCCTGCATCCCTCGTACCTCACATTTTTGTATGTCTTGGAACATCTTGCCAAAACTCACCCTCTGCCCACCCCCTTCTTCTTTCGTGTGCTGTGCATTCGAACACTTCAAGAAAATTATCCTCACGTCACTGATTAACTTCTATTTTTCAACACTGGTTGAAAGAATAATGTGCAAAGGAGGTAGGACCAGGCTATCTCCCCCTCTGTCTCACTTACTTTCATTGGCTTTTTAATGTTGTCTGCCTGTTTGACTCTTTCTCACTTTCAGATGGGGACTTGCAGTGATGAAGATGCTCATTTCTGTCTCCCCTGGAGGGCCAGATTGCAGTGTTGTACCATTAACCAGAAGTTGCGTTCAACCGTTGGCAGCTTATTAACATATTTCATCTGCACGAGCCACTTTCTTTCACAACTCAATTGCTCTTATTTTTCTTGGAGTAATGTCCCAGCTATAAGTCGCAATACGTTATTTTGGTAATTCTTGTGAAATAATCACTGTTTCCCATTAGCACCAGAGGCAAAGTGCTTTGCTGTATAATTACACCGTGGAAAAAGAAATAGCTAAAGCCCCTGCTGACTAATGTTTTTGGTAACAAAAAGGACCAGAGGTGGCCACGTACACACATTCACTGTGTGGTCCCCACTACACAGCAAATGACCCAAAGTGCATGTTGAAATTAAAGAATGTGAGAAACAAAGTGTAGGAAGGGCACTCCTAAGAAATCGTAGCAGCATATCTTCACCGCACATGCACCAATCAGTGTTTAGTCAGTGCAAACATTCATCAACAATGTTTCATACAAAATTGAAAAGAAATAACAACTAAAAAGAGATTGCTTTTCAGTGAAGGTCACAATGAAGTACCAGAAAAACACATCAATACCACAATTTAGCTTTCCTTCATTTTCTCAGTCAAATTTATGCTTTAGAAATGGAAGTTCTCCAAACACAGCCCGCTCAAGTGGCAAAAAGTTCAGTTTCTGGTGACTGACAGATATTTGCACACAATAGTCAACTCGCGTTAAGTGGCTTTGTAAACAGACATTAAACCGTAGACTGTTAATGCACTGGACAAACCCCTCATGATGTCAACCACAGGTTTTCTGAGGAGCTGCTTTGAAGGTCAAATGGGGCAGTTCCAAATATCACCATCTTGGCAGTGCTTGACATTGCCTAAATCTGGGCCAAATCATTTATGGGCAAAGAACAGGGCAAGACCAGTGTTAGATAGAATTCTGACCCCCAGGTCACTTTTCTAGTATAGAAATTTAACCCACCTCATAGAATTTTGATGCCTTATATGAAATTTTACCTTTTGCTAATAAAAATGATGTACTGTTCTTATTTAATAGAAATATTATTACAAAAATAAGTATATATACAGTAGTGTTCAGAATAATAGCAGTGCTATGTGACTAAAATGATTAATCCAGGTTTTGACTATATTTCTTATTGTTACATGGGAAACAAGGTACCAGTAGATTCAGTAGATTCTCACAAATCCAACAAGACCAAGCATGATATGATATGATATGCACACTCTTAAGGCTATGAAATTGGGCTATTAGTAAAAAAAAGTAGAAAAGGGGGCGTTCACAATAATAGTAGCATCTGCTGTTGACGCTACAAACTCAAAACTATTATGTTCAAACTGCTTTTTTTTAGCAATCCTGTGAATCACTAAACTAGTATTTAGTTGTATAACCACAGTTTTTCATGATTTCTTCACATCTGCGAGGCATTAATTTTGTTGGTTTGGAACCAAGATTTTGCTCGGTTACTAGTGTTCTTGGGGTCATTGTCTTGTTAAAACACCCATTTCAAGGGCATGTCCTCTTCAGCATAAGGCAACATGACCTCTTCAAGTATTTTGACATATCCAAACTGATCCATGATACCTGGTATGCAATATATAGGCCCAACACCATAGTAGGAGAAACATGCCCATATCATGATGCTTGCACCACCATGCTTCACTGTCTTCACTGTGAACTGTGGCTTGAATTCAGAGTTTGGGAGTCGTCTCACAAACTGTCTGCGGCCCTTGGACCCAAAAAGAACAATTTTACTCTCATCAGTCCACAAAATATTCCTCCATTTCTCTTTAGAGTTGATGTGTTCTTTGGCAAATTGTAACCTCTTCTGCACATGTCTTTTATTTAACAGAGGGACTTTGCGGGGGATTCTTGCAAATAAATTAGCTTCACACAGGTGTCTTCTAACTGTCACAGCACTTACAGGTAACTCCAGACTGTCTTTGATCATCCTGGAGCTGATCAATGGATGAGCCTTTGCCATTCTGGTTATTGTTCTATTCATTTTGATGGTTGTTTTCTGTTTTCTTCCATGTGTGTCTGTTTTTTTGTCCATTTTAAAGCATTGGAGATCATTGTAGATGATCAGCCTATAATTTTTTGCACCTGTGTATAAGTTTTCCCCTCTCCAATCAACTTTTTAATCAAACTACATTGTTCTTCTGAACAATGTCTTGAATGTCCCATTTTCCTCAGGCTTTCAAAGAGAAAAGCATGTTCAACAGGTGTTGGCTTCATCCTTAAATAGGGGACACCTGATTCACACCTGTTTGTTCCACAAAAGTGACGAACTCACTGACTGAATGTCACACTACTATTATTGTGAACACCCCCTTTTCTATTTTTTTTTTTTTATTATTAATAGCCTTAAGAGTGTGCATATCATGAATGCTTGGTCTTGTTGGATTTGTGATAATCTACTGGTACCTTGTTTCCCATGTAACAATAAGACATATACTCAAAACCTGGATTAATCTTTTTAGTCACATAGCACTACTATTATTCTGAACACTATATATATATATATATATATATATATATATATATATATATATATATATATATATATATATATATATATATATATATATATATATATATATATATAAAATATGTGTGTGTGTTGAATGTTCAGCTATGTATATACATGATTTATTCCTTCATATGATCTGACACCGGCATGACATAAGCAGGATGAATAAAACCTGAAATGGCAACTTCAATGAGGCTCCTCATTTGCTGGGTTTATATATATATATATATATATACACACACACACACACACACTTGGCCATGCCTCATCATTCACCCACCTACTTCCTGAATACCTTCTCAGGACAGTTGATATATTTTCTTGTTTACTGGGACCTCCAGCACCTTGAAGAAGTGCACACCATTCATTAGTTATTAAGACTGTATCACAAAACATGGGAATTGTTATGTCACGCACATAATTTATCAGGCAGGGGCAGAGAGCAGCAGCAAACAATTAAGTGGTCCTGTTTTTTGTCTTCCCCCACTCTCCCAAACTGGCTCTTTAGTTCAGTAAACTGACTGCTTCACTACACCGTGTCTTTCCCGAGAGTCTCACTCATTAATTAAGCAGATGACTTAGTCATTGGAGTAAGTTCTTATGGCTTACTCAAAGTGAGTGCATTAATACATTTGAAACTAAAGGACTGACTCATTGAGACAGAAGACTCAACACCTGTCATCCATTTTAAATATTTGGTCTTTAAAATTTGTTTGGTCATAAACAATACATTGCTATCCTACAGACACTTTGAGCCATAGCTGGTGGTAATAGGTTAATTAGGCATAAGGCTGTAATGTATGCATCACCAAATCCACCACATCATGGATTTGCACTGTGTTCAAACTCTCAGGCAAACAACTGATCAACTGTCACCTCCCGAAAGTAAACCTCTGACATAGCATTTTACATATGCCAGGGTCCACCATACTGAGGTACCTAAGCACTGAATTGTGCATAGGGAAATGTGTCACATGGCCATAATGTCATAGCTGATGTTCCTTTACGAAGGAAGAGGTTGAACCAAGTTTGATGAAAGTCAAGCGAAACGCGAAAGTTACAAAAACTAAGCAAACATAAGAAACCATTAAGAACCAAAGCAAAATGATATACAAATTGAGGTTGTCTGCAATGTTTGTTCAAACTTTTCAACAGTTTAAAAATTCTGACAAAACACCAGCTGCAGGAATGAAGCTGAACGATGGTCAAACGATGCCTCCAATAGTCAATGAAAGTCCACATTTCTTTTTTGCTTGGGCTTTGTGGTCTTTTGTTAGTGCCGTGTGATTGTGGCTTAAGGCCCTAAATGTGACTACAACTATAAATTGACAGAAGCAAAAGATGACGACTCCACATAAAATGTCTTTCAAAATTAGCACTAATACACATATCACCACTGGCTGCACTCTGTGCCCTCTTTTCAAACTACCCCTGTTTTTTTTGGTTTGTGTCCTTTGTTCATTGGTAACAGTCTGCAGCAGCCCAGAAAGCGCAACGCTGAAACACAGCCAACAAACCTGCAGCTGGGACCAGCAGGGAAAGCCTCGAGGGTCTGGTCACAAAGGGCAGTCGGGGCAGAGGACCCAGACCATTCCAGAGCACCAAACTGGATTAAACTTTGACCTGGACTGTGCAGCCTAAAAGCTCAGTTGTAGTGTGTGAAGAGCTGTGTGTAGCTGTTTAATGACACAGCATGAGTCGGTGGGTCAAGTGTGTGCTGTCAGCTGGACTCTGTGATCGCCGTTGAGCATGAATCCTGGTTAAGAAGGAAAGACTCATGATTATTAGAACTGTTTGGAAAGAAAATTATTTTCAGGATCAGCTTGCTTTTTGACCTATTAGGTTATGGCAACATCTGACAAAGAAATAAACAAGGGCTTCAACATTTGCTGTTATTACATCCAAATGACTCTTCATGTGAAAACATCAGTGATAATACATTTATTTCATTCCATTAATGGGCACCAGAGAGCTCCTTGCAAGCTTTTCGTCAGAGGCTCTCTGTGATCAAAGTAATTATTCCTCATCATATCCAGCAGGTAGTAATTAGCTCTTTGTTACTCGCTATCATACTGTTGGTACAATAGAAGACTCTCGAGCTGCAATTGTTCGCTGCAGTTGGTAAGCGGTGGAGGAGCTTATGCATTTTAACAGAAGAGAATTAAAATTACACACAGCAAAATGCAAGTGGAGGGGAAACAATCCTCTTCTACTGATGTTTATTCATGCAATAATAGCAGCATAATATCATCAGTCTAATTCACTCATTCACTGAGCTCAATCAAGTGATCTTGACTGTTGCTGATCAAAATGGAACACTAAAGTGATTCCTGTCACAGCTGACCTGCAGCAACACAAAAGAGGAAATGAGCAATTTCATAGATTGACAGAGAAAATGCTGATTGCGGAGTGTCTTGTACGAATGATGTTTGTCGTAGAAACGGATGAAAGGGACTTTTAAGTGATACAATAGCTGATTTTTGAAGAACACATCACTTGAGCAGACTCTTAGCTGATTGCTGTTACACCCACAATCAACAAACAAACACAGCATTTATCCCAACTCCTATCACTGTATTTTAAGATTGAAAATGGAACTGTGACAGAACTCATAATGAGCAGCAAAAAGGGATGCATTGAATCCCATATCTTATCTTAAATAGATAGCTAATGTTGAACTCATTAGATGTGGGTGATGACTGAATTTTATTTCCGTGATCAAGGTGCAGCACACAGGCTTTGAGGAACTCTGCAGCTGGAAAAGGTATAGGGGACACAATGTGTCACTTGGGATAAATAGCGACATTTAGGAGGTGAGAGACGCTCTGGTGATCCTGATTTGTCTGGGTGGTTGCAAATCAGGACCCAGAAAGTTTGGGTAATCTGGCAGTTGCTGCAATGCATGGCACCAATATTTTGACAATATTTTACAATAAAGGATTATTAACTGAGCCCAAGGACTGTACGGGAAAATATCTGCCCGAGGTCCGTGCAAAAAACACTGAGGTCTGAAATTCCTCTACAGAGCGAGTAAGCGAGGTTAATAATTTATTATATGGCTATTATATATATATAAACAGACAAACTTACGATATCAGCCAAATATGAAAGCTGCTGACGGTTTTGGGCTCGTAGTCAGACCTGTTCACTTCACCTCCATGAAGAACTTGCTAACAGATGGTCCAGTTGTTAGCTGTAAGCTTTCAATCTGTGTGTTTTTTCCAACCTGGTCTCACAGCAAGTCATGATTCAGCAGCATGAAATATACACTAATCTATTGGATTGTGATATTGTGACAAAAAGCGCCTCATTTTCGTCGCGGCAGCACAAATTCATTCTAATTCATTCTGTGATGCCTGCACAAAATTAAAAGTGAAGTCGGGGGTGGTGGTTATGGTTGGGGGGGGGGGGGGGGGGAGTAGGCTTAGAAATAGTGAATTAGGGTTAGTAATAGTGAGTTAAAAAAAAAAACAGTCACGAAAATTTGACTCATTTCGAGCACAAAATAAAAACCTGAGACTGGGCTGTTTTTTAAATAGATAGATAGATAGATAGATAGATAAACTTTATTGATCTCACAGAGGAGAAATTCACATGTTACGTCAGCTCTTAAGAAAACACACAAGGTGGGTGCAAGTAGAGGAAAATGTTCATCGAACAGCGTGTGCAAGGATAAGCAATAATAATAATACTTGTAACAGTACAAATCAAATCAATTTGATTTATATAGCGCCAAATCACAACAAACAGTTGCCCCAAGGCGCTTCATATTGCAAGGCAAAGCCATACAATAATTACAGAAAAACCCCAACTGTCAAAACGACCCCCTGTGAGCAAGCACTTGGCGACAGTGGGAAGGAAAAACTCCCTTTTAACAGGAAGAAACCTCCAGCAGAACCAGGCTCAGGGAGGGGCAGTCTTCTGCTGGGACTGGTTGGGGCTGAGGGAGAGAACCAGGAAAAAGACATGCTGTGGAGGGGAGCAGAGATCAATCACTAATGATTAAATGCAGAGTGGTGCATACAGAGCAAAAAGAGAAAGAAACACTCAGTGCATCATGGGAACCCCCCAGCAGTCTAAGTCTATAGCAGCATAACTAAGGGATGGTTCAGGGTCACCTGATCCAGCCCTAACTATAAGCTTTAGCAAAAAGGAAAGTTTTAAGCCTAATCTTAAAAGTAGAGAGGGTGTCTGTCTCCCTGATCTGAACTGGGAGCTGGTTCCAGAGGAGAGGAGCCTGAAAGCTGAAGGCTCTGCCTCCCATTCTACTCTTACAAACCCTAGGAACTACAAGTAAGCCTACAGTCTGAGAGCGAAGCGCTCTATTGGGGTGATATGGTACTATGAGGTCCCTAAGATAAGATGGGACCTGATTATTAAAAACCTTATAAGTAAGAAGAAGAATTTTAAATTCTATTCTAGAATTAACAGGAAGCTAATTAAGAGAGCCCAGTATGGGTGAGATATGCTCTCTCCTTCTAGTCCCTGTCAGTACTCTAGCTGCAGCATTTTGAATTAACTGAAGGCTTTTCAGGGAACTTTTAGGACAACCTGATAATAATGAATTACAATAGTCCAGCCTAGAGGAAATAAATGCATGAATTAGTTTTTCAGCATCACTCTGAGACAAGACCTTTCTAATTTTAGAGATATTGCGCAAATGCAAAAAAGCAGTCCTACATATTTGTTTAATATGCGCATTGAATGACATATCCTGATCAAAAATGACTCCAAGCTTTCTCACAGTATTACTAGAGGTCAGGGTAATGCCATCCAGAGTAAGGATTTGGATAGACACCATGTTTCTAAGATTTGTGGGGCCAAGTACAATAACTTCAGTTTTATCTGAGTTTAAAAGCAGGAAATTAGAGGTCATCCATGTCTTTATGTCTGTAAGACAATCCTGCAGTTTAGCTAATTGGTGTGTGTCCTCTGGCTTCATGGATAGATAAAGCTGAGTATCATCTGCGTAACAATGAAAATTTAAGCAATGCTGTCTAATAATACTGCCTAAGGGAAGCATGTATAAAGTGAATAAAATTGGTCCTTGCACAGAACCATAATTAACCTTAGTCTGTGAAGAAGATTCCCCATTTACATGAACAAATTGTAATCTATTAGATAAATATGATTCAAACCACCGCAGCGCAGTGCCTTTAATACCTATGGCATGTGTTGTATGGCTGGGGGGCCTGGCTGCCTTTTTGTTTCTGTCTTTTGTTTTTCCTTCCAGGTGGCTTGCATTTGGGACTGAGTGGCTGTGTTGCTGAGGTTATCAGGACCTCACCCTGATCACCTGCGGCTCGTCAGGACTCACAGCTGAGGTGCATCTATATGGATTGGAACATGGTGGCATTTAAGACTGGAGTATACAGTGTGTATTTGCCAGAGACTCGACCTTGTGACCAGACGGGTGAGATCGTCGTCTCGGGAGCCATCTCATCATCAGTGGATGCAGAGAACGTCCAGGGTTTGATGCACGGTCTGTGAAAGAGGAGGGGGTGAGGTCTCACGCTCGTCAGCACACTTCCTGAGGTACGTTAGATTTTGTGACTAACGTTTATACAGTCAGTAAATGTGGTGTCCCTCACACCTTATTATATTGAGCTGTACGTTAGTCATGTATCGGCTTCCACTGCAGTGGAGTTTTGTGAACTGGAGGTTCCATGCCTGCAGGTTGGGAAGCTGATTAGTAATCAAGCCAGGAAGTGTTTGCTGTTTGTACACCTTAAGTGTTCTCTCTGTGTGTAGAGTGTGGACTCACATAATGGTTCCTTCTTTCACAGACTCGGTTTGTTGCGGCCACCTGGGGGGTGTCGGCGGGGTCCTTGGGTCCGAACAGCTTCTGGCTCCGGACCGTTAGCGCTGCTGGGAGCGCACCACGCCAGACCGCACTTTCTTTTGTTGTTTTTTGTATCACTGTTATGTATTAAATTCAGTTAGCCTTTGTACCGTGCTCTGCTTATTTCATACTGGGTCCTTCAAACGCTGGTCGGTTCTCCGAGCTGCGTCCGACACATAACAGTAGTCTCTGGCCAAACATCACGGACCCAGCGGTAGCAGAGACGGTAATGCGCCGGGAAGGCGGCAGCAGACGTTCAGTAGTTATCCGGATCAGTTGCGGGTGCTCTCCGCCCGGATGGTGCGCGTTGGAGAACCCATTACCGAATACTGATTTGAGCGCTCATGCAGCCGTGTTCCTGTGTTTGTGCCTTATCCGTGGGTCGTGGTGGAGTGTGACTGGCGACGGCTTCGCGTCACGCTCCGACCGGATAAGAGGTTTAAACGGGAGCTGCAAGAGTGTGTCTGTAATGGGTGCACGCGCACGGCGGAGCTCTGTGGCACGGGTCGCTGTGCTTCCCGTGTGACAGTTGTAGCCCCGTTTCCCCGGATGAAGATAACTACTGCGTCTGTTGTGTCAGCTCCGGTGTTATTTAGTTGAATCACATTTTTGGTTGTGTGCTGCCACAGAAAGGCAGCATGAGTTTGTTTTCTCAGTTACCAAAGGGGGTTTTTCATTTTTAGCACTTTGGCTCCCTCTTTTGGTGACTGAGTCACATTACCGTCAAGCTCTTAAGTTGGAACAGGTGTGTTCCATTTGTTGGAGCTTGACGGTATAAATCACTTATTTGTTTTGTGTTAGTTCATTTTGTGTGGGTGTTTTTTGAGTTGGTTTTTGTGTGGGATTTTATTTTTTGTTTTACACTATTTAGTGTCTGGGGCGTGACCTTGCAGTTCTGCCAAAAAAAAAAAAAAAAAGGACCCGAGCAACCTTATGTCAGTCTGTTAGTCTTTCTTTTTATTTTTTTTTCAGTTTCACCTCCCAGGGTTTGATGGGACGGTCCCCTGGGGGGTCATGGGGGGGGGGGGTATTTGGGTTGTTGTTTTTTCTTTCTTTTTTTTGTTTTGTTTTTTGTTATGCCCTCTCTTCTCCTCTGACTCCAGCCGTGTGAGCCGTAGTGTCGACGTTGCTGGAGTGGTGCAGTTAGGTTGTGCTGGGCGTTTCCCAGGTAACCTCTGCACCCGGGAGGGGAGGGGGGGTTTGGGGTATTTTCTTTTTGTTCCCTCTCTTCTCCTCTGGCTCCAGCCGTGTGAGCCGTAGTGTCGGCGTTGCTGGAGTGGTGCAGTGTGGTTATGCTGGGCGTTTCCCAGGTAACCTCTGCACCTGGGGGGGGGGGTGTGTTTTCCCCCCAGTTTCCGCCCTCAGGGTTTGACTGTGGTGTCCTCTGGGGGGGAAAGGGCTGTGGGTCCATCTAGCCATAGACGGCCGGGGCTGGGTCCGTTGGTCGTGAGGGGAGGCGTCTCCTGGGGTTGACGAGTGGTCCTCTGGGAGGCGCTGGGAGTCCCCGTGGGTGACGTTGGATCCCAGAGGGACCTCGGCTGTGGTTATTACTCCTGGAGCTGGCGGGATGTCCTCTGGGGGGTGTTGGTCCCTACATGTCGTTTGGGGGGGGGGGGGGGGTTGTTTTAGCGCTTTTATTTGTAAGCTTAAGTTTGGGGTTTTTCTTTTCTCCTCATCCCGGGGTTTGATAGGACAGTCCCCTGGGGAGGGGGGGGGGGTGGTTTGGTTGTTTGTGTTTCTTTTTTGTTTTATGACTAATGACCGCACATGGTTGGATAAAGGCTGACCGCACAGGTTTAAGAACTCCTGGCCACACCTGTGCTAAGTGACTGACTGAAACAAAGGCATGGATGCAGCCAGAGGAGAGGACATCAACCATTCTGTTGGAAGACAAATGCAGATGCGGTTTCCAGCCATGGTCCCTGGAGGGGGGTGTTTCTCCTGGGCCAGGTTTGTGTGGTCGCCGGGAGGCTTCCCGTGAGGGTGGGGTACTGTTGTATGGCTGGGGGGCCTGGCTGCCTTTTTGTTTCTGTCTTTTGTTTTTCCTTCCAGGTGGCTTGCATTTGGGACTGAGTGGCTGTGTTGCTGAGGTTATCAGGACCTCACCCTGATCACCTGCGGCTCGTCAGGACTCACAGCTGAGGTGCATCTATATGGATTGGAACATGGTGGCATTTAAGACTGGAGTATACAGTGTGTATTTGCCAGAGACTCGACCTTGTGACCAGACGGGTGAGATCGTCGTCTCGGGAGCCATCTCATCATCAGTGGATGCAGAGAACGTCCAGGGTTTGATGCACGGTCTGTGAAAGAGGAGGGGGTGAGGTCTCACGCTCGTCAGCACACTTCCTGAGGTACGTTAGATTTTGTGACTAACGTTTATACAGTCAGTAAATGTGGTGTCCCTCACACCTTATTATATTGAGCTGTACGTTAGTCATGTATCGGCTTCCACTGCAGTGGAGTTTTGTGAACTGGAGGTTCCATGCCTGCAGGTTGGGAAGCTGATTAGTAATCAAGCCAGGAAGTGTTTGCTGTTTGTACACCTTAAGTGTTCTCTCTGTGTGTAGAGTGTGGACTCACATAATGGTTCCTTCTTTCACAGACTCGGTTTGTTGCGGCCACCTGGGGGGTGTCGGCGGGGTCCTTGGGTCCGAACAGCTTCTGGCTCCAGACCGTTAGCGCTGCTGGGAGCGCACCACGCCAGACCGCACTTTCTTTTGTTGTTTTTTGTATCACTGTTATGTATTAAATTCAGTTAGCCTTTGTACCGTGCTCTGCTTATTTCATACTGGGTCCTTCAAACGCTGGTCGGTTCTCCGAGCTGCGTCCGACACATAACAGCATGCTCTAATCTCTGTAATAAAATTTTATGGTCAACAGTATCAAAAGCAGCACTGAGGTCTAACAGAACAAGCACAGAGATGAGTCCACTGTCTGAGGCCATAAGAAGATCATTTGTAACCTTCACTAATGCTGTTTCTGTACTATGATGAATTCTAAACCCTGACTGAAACTCTTCACATAGACCATTCCTCTGCAGATGATCAGTTAGCTGTTTTACAACTACCCTTTCAAGAATTTTTGAAGAATTTTTGAAGATTACAAGACATATGAAATGAGGTAGAAATAGAATATATATATATATATATATACATATATACATGCATACCCATATGCACATACACATACACATATGCATATATATATAAACATGATTGGGATTGAAAGAGAGATAGGAGCATCTTTTTAAGATGCTGTTTAGATATTTATGGAGTATGTTCATGTCCGACTTGGTTTTTCTAATGGTGTTTTTAGTTTTCTGGTTTGTAGCAAATGTGATATGCGTTCTGGACCAATTGTCATGGTAACCGGTCTGATATGGGAAAATATTAGACCAGAAATCAGCCAATCAGAGCGCGTGTAGCGTCGCAGTCATATATAATAAAATAGAAATACTGTAAGTCCTCAGAAGCTCGTACATGGAAGAAGGGATAGCAAAGTTGGTTGAGAGTGCTCTGAAAACACTGTGGGTAATTATCAATGATGTGGACTTGCTCTGGTGCTTTTAAATCTATTTCTGGATCATCACACTTCTATCTCCACTGGAGACAAAGCTATCCACAATCTTCATTAAAGGACACGTTGCACGTTTCTTAACATCCCAGTTAGCAAGACAACATAGAAGTACTCATGATTGTAAGTCTCTCCGCACACATATGCTAATAATTAGTGATCGCTGATGTATTTTATTCTTCAACTCTGAGTGTTAGCAGGTCCATTTCATCATCTCACTCTGCAATTCTGGGCATTTTTCGGCATGTGACACACATTTTAGAATGAGCTGAAACATCCTGATGACTGACAGAGGGAAATAAACCTACTCATGAAAACAAAACTTCTGAGCTGCTGTTTGAAAGTGATGGCGCAGATTTACAGAGGATTTACAGACTGGATTTACAGTGTGTCAGATTTTGGAACCTAAAGTGTAGTGATGTGCTGTTTGTGTGGATGCTGGTTTACTGAAGCTGTGAACATGGATGTGCAGACAACTGCATCACTCTGTCTTAAGAGACTGCCTGGACACAGAAATGGATTTGTTACATTGGAAAAAGTCAGAATACATTATTTCCAGGAATTAATGGACATTATTTAACGTACCACAAACGTGAGAGAACTAAAGACAAAGCTGCAGCCGGCAATCGCTTGCGCATGCATGCTTCTTTGATCATGTGGATCATTACATTTTGGAAATAAATCTATAACATGCTGAGTCTGGCATGTTCAGGATTTGACCCATTTTGTGTTTTGTGGCAAGCTTTTTTAATTTGAGAGATTGTGAATTTGTAACTGGAGTGTGTGTGTGTGTGTGTGTGTGTGTGTGTGTGTGTGTGTGTGTGTGTGTGTGTGTGTGTGTGTGTGTGTGTGTGTGTGTGTGTGTGTGTGTGTGTGTGTGTGTGACTGAAATTCAACAACTTGAGACTGTGGCCTGCTTCCGTAGACGTGTCCATAAAAATCATAGAGGGATACACTTGGCGAACTTAACACTCATTACTACATTGGATGATGTTGAAATTGATGATGGCCCAATGGTTGTTCCGGCAATATCAAAGATTTTGTGTCTGCTACCTACAACGCGCGTGGAATGTCTCAAACCTAAACCTACTTCTAGGCATCTTATGTATGCTACTCTGGAACCACCCTTAAACCCAAACAGTTCAACTGTCAACCCCAATGAAGTCCTTAGTCTGGGTCTCATTAACATAAGATCACTATCATCAAAATCATTGTTGATTAATGATCTAATTATTGATCATCACTTAGATATGATTGAGTTATGTGAAACCTGGCTTAAACTGACAGCTCCACTTAAATGAGGCCTGCCCACCAGCATATACATTTAGTCACGTCCCTCGTGATGCGAAGCAAGGCGGGGGTGTTGCTCTTATTTATAAATCTAGGTTTAACTTATTAGCTGTTGGAGGTCACAAATATAACTTGTTTTAGCATCTGATTCTCCGCTCTGCTCAGGATATTATGCACTGCCAAGGTCAGAAGAATAAAAATCAGCTGTATTACTTTGTCACTGTACATAGGCCTCCTGGCCCATATTCTGAATTCTTAGATGAATGTGGTGCGTTCATCTCGAACTTGTCAACTAATGTGGATAACATTCTGATCATTGGTGACTTTAACGTTCATATAAATAAGCCTTCTGATCCCCTCTGCAAATCATTTATGGAAATTGTGGATACATTAGGATTTCGGCAATGCATTCGGGACTCGCCACACATTATTGGAAATACCCTGGATTTAATTCTCACATGTGGTATTGCTGTCATGAATATTGACATCATGCCTCTTACATCAGTGGTCTCTGATCGCTCACTTATTAAGTTTACAGTTTTGCTGCCGTGTTTAGTGGAACAACAACCTTATATATCACTACAGCGATGCATGAACTCCTCAACTAAGACTGAACTCGAAGCTAGACTGCCTGATGTCTTAGCTTCACATTTGGCAAATACCCAATCAGTACACAGTCTTGTGGATAGTTTAAAATCAGTGCTCAAACCACACTCGACATGATTGCGCCACCTGTGTTAAAACTGTGCTCCCCCAAAACAGTCACCTTGGTTCAATGATTAACTGCGTGACCTCTTCTGGATCTGTTTCACATCTGCAGTGATTAAACCATTACTTAAGAAACCTAATCTTGACCCTACTGTATTGAAAAACTATCGACCGATATCAAATCTATCATTTTGTTCCAAAATTCTGGAGAAAGTGGTGTCACAGCAGCTCGTGGACTATCTTACTGAGAATAATCTCATTGAGCCACTTCATTCTGCTTTTAGAAAATATCATTCCACAGACACGACTCTCACTAAAGTGGTGAATGATCTTCTGCTTGCAATTGATTCGGACACCACTACGGTTCTGGTGCTGTTAGATGTCAGTGCTGCATTTGATACCATGGATCATCATATTCTACTTGATAGGCTGGAAAATCATTTTGGGATTACTGGGAGTGCCCTTGCATGGTTGACGTAATACTTGACCAGTTGTTCTCACTGTGTTTTGTACAGTAACACTCCCTTTAACCTTAGTGACATGAAATTTGGGGTTCCACAGGGGTCCGTCTTAGGCCCCCTGCTTTTCTCCCTTTCTATAGCACCCCTTGTGCACATATTGCAGCGTTTTAGGATTACCTTTCACTGCTATGCTGATGATACTCAGTTATACAAGCTGATAACTGCTGGTAATCTCGTTCACATAAAATCCTTAGAAGATTGCCTTGCAGCAGTGAGAAGTTGGATGTCTAGAAACTTCCTACTTTTAAACTCTGATAAGACTGAAATGATGGTTCTTGGTCCATTGAGACATCGGCATCAATTTCACCAGTTAACGCTTAGCCTGGGCTCGTGTGTCATACATCACACTGACAAAGTGAGGAACCTTGGGGTAATTTTTGATACTACATTGTCCTTTGACCTCTCACACACTCATCTTCAACCACTTAGTCCAATTTAGGGTCACGGGGGCTGGAGCCTATCCCAGCAGTCATAGAGCATGAGGCGGGGTACACTCAGGACAGGATGCCAGTCTGTCACAGGGCCACAAACAGGCAAACAAACAAACACAGTCACACCCACTTGCACACCTACGGACAATTTAAAGATTCCACTCCACCTAACCCACATGTCTTTGGATTTCATGATGAAGTTGGATAACTGAAGATATAAAATGCAAAACTTGCACGATGCACAATTCCTCCAATTGTAAGCACAGAAGGTGATAACATCTTTAGGGTCGTCTTGTCTTCTCTCAATACATTAAAAAAATATAAACATAAAACAACATGGAAAAATTTAAAGAATAGAAACATAATAGGCATAATATGTATATGTTGTGGACATGAAGGAGCGAAGCTCTTCAGCATCTCACCATGTCATTTAGGTCCTTCAGAATTTTTTCAGTAATTGCTTCTGGAGAGCATTAGCATGACTAAAAATCTTCAGTTTCTGGGGGGCCTCACCCTGCAGACCCCCCAACTATGGGCCTCTTAACCCCCCGCCATTTTAAGCATTTTCTTTATTTGCATCTCACAAAAGTGTCCTCACCGTCTCATGTAGGGCCTTCAGACCTTTCATTCCAGTAAATGCTTCTGGAGAGCATTAGCATGGCTAAAAATCTTCAGCTTCCCTAACTACAGTCCTCTCAACCTCCTGCCACTTTAATCTTTTTTTAAAAAGTAGATGTAAATTCATATTCAAACTTTTTCAGCTAGTTGGCAGTAGGACTGCACAATACAGCCAAATTAGCTGAACTTTCAGGTCTTCTTTTTAAGAAAATTATCCTCTACACCACTCCATCAGGACATATTTTATATATTTAATTAGATCACCTTGCTATCAGTTTGAGTTTAACAAAGATCATTTTAGATTTTTTTTTTTTTTTTTTTTTTATTTGAACTGGCATCAACAAATTAAAATGTGTGAAATACCAAGTGTTCGAATACTTTTGAAGGCAACTGAGAAACACTCGGGCGGCATCTTACATCTCAGATAAACAACCAGAGCATGAATTAGCTGCTGCCTGCTCGTTTTATTAATCTAACATCACTGGAAAAACACGTATATATATAAGGCAACCCAAATTAAAGGAGAAATGCTGCCTTTAACAACCTGGACCTCATTTCTGACATAAAGTATGGCCGTTTACTCATTGATATAACTTTGGTGTCATTAGGAGTCCGTGGTTCAGACAATGTGTTCAGGTTCAAATCTGGCTCAAAGATTTTTCTTCTTCTACTAAGGTGGATTATAACTTTTTTGTGGAACACAGCTCCAACTAGTGTACAGGAGGGACATAGCAGTCAATATTTGTCACTGATTTCAAAATGGCTCTTTTCAACCAGAGTATTGCGGTGCAGTGACATGTCAATCATCTGGGTGGCACCTGGGGTTGTCCAATCAGATTTCAGTGGAGTCCAGTGCAACCCAGCTACACCCATGCCAGGAAGTGTTCAACATCTGACATTCCCTGTTTCACTGTGGACTCAAAATTTAGCAATTCCTGTTTTAGTCTCAACTTGCCACTGAATTCCCGCGAGATCCCATGAGATTTTGTTTATTGTCAAACCAGAAAGTGTCAATTCAGGAAGTGTTCAACATTTGACTTTTTAAAAAATTTTGAGATAAACAAAAAGTTACACAGAAACCTTACAAAGGATTAAATACAACAGCAAAAACAACATACCAAAGAACAGGTTAATTAAAAATACACAGATCAAAACAGGGGGAGGGGGGATTATTTAAAATAAAAACTTTCCAAAGTTAAACACATTTCACATTTCCTGTTTCCAGTGATTACTTTGAAAGAATACATGTGGATTACATCTATGTATGTACATACATTTGGATTACTTGTAATCTGATTACTTTTGGATTACATTTCAAAGTAATCCTACCCAACCTTGCCTGTTTCACTGTGGACTCAGAAATTGGCAATTCCTGTTTCAGTCTCAGCTTGCCACTCAATTCCCATGAGATTCCACGAGATCTTGTGTATTGTCAATCCAGGAAGTGTTCAACATTTAACATTTCCTGCTTCACTGTGGACTCAAAATTTGGCACTTCCTGTTTGGGACTCAGTGTACCATGAGCAAGCTTCATGCTGTTGCATGGCACTTCACTCACAATATTAGGAATTATTGGTATGAAAAAAAATATGGCGCAAACATCATCAATATCATATGAAGACCTCTCTGTGATGTCACATACACATTAGAATATGAAAGTGTATTTACTGATTTATATTCATTCTATATTATCCTTCTAGCTCTTCTAGTTTCAAGGTCACTGAGAAAAAATGTGGTTTTTGGATACTATATTGTTACAAATAGCATATCATGACATCATCACAGTGTCAAGTACACATCAGTACATGGCAATCTGTCTATTTATGTACATGTGATTTCTTAGTTTTTAATTTTTTAATAAATTTGCAAAAATGTAAAAAAAAAACATTTTTAACATTGTCATTATAGGGTATTGTCTGTAGAATTTTGAGGAAAAAATGAATTTCATCCATTTTGGAATCAGGCTGTAACATAAAAAATGTGGAAAAATTGCAGCGCTGTGGATACTTTCTGGATACACCATATTACATGGTAGTCACAATAAAACATAAAACAAGCATATGTACTGGGTGGCAGCAAAAATAAGATGCAAGACCTGATCAACATGCTCACCAGGAGATCAAAAGCATACAAAGCAAAAAATCCAATGTCACACTAAATGGCATAAACAACACCAATGTCAGCACTAGCAGGATTTATGACTCACTAAAGGAAGAAACCAGATTCAAATACTTGGAAAGTTTTAATGAAAAGGAATGACACCAGCACAACTGACAACTGCATAATTTCCTGAGTCACAGCAGCAATGGTCAGACTTGTTAACATTTGGAGGAGAAACATCAAGTTCAAAGTGAAATATATTCTCGTCAAATCACTGGCCATCTCATTTTAGTGTTGAGGCATGACGCAGACAAAAATAAAAACCTAATCATTCAAAGCCAAATGCCTGTATGCGTGGACCGTGGTTGAGAAAACCATGACACACCGCAACCTTTCCTTAAAACCGTTAGCCGGCTGGAAACTGGTAGGATTTGTTCACGTTGTTTGACTTAATCTTTCCAAAGTAATAATGCAAGGACATGTAAAACAAGGACAGAGACACAGAAGCAAAGAAAGAACTGGTTTGACAGATCATATCTGAGCTGTTATCAGTGGTTGCTGAACAATGGAACATAACCAAATCTTCTGTGCTCGGAATTCTCTACTGCTCATAGACGAGGTGGTAAAAATAAGTAAAATTAGTGATCCATTTTTGCCCATTAAAATTTATATATCATTCATTCATTCATTCATATTTCATTGTGGTAGTTTCCTAAAAACTGAAAGTAAATCACACATTTCACATTTTATTATGGAATATTTATTGGAAATTGATTTTGTGTTGTCATATACCAGGCACTATATCTACAAAGAACTTAGATTGTATTTGTTATTTAAATTTGAATATGAGGTTTATAAGAACATGTCTGTAAGAACACGCTATGCATCTTGAATGTCTTCTGGAAGCTAATGAAATATGGAGCTAAATCCAGGCCAAAAGTTTTGTAATCTGAAAATTAAAAAAGATTGAAAAAATAAAATTTGAAACTGAAAATTCAGTGTTTGTTCTTGAATTTTCAGTTTTTTTAATTTATTTTTTCAATCTTTTTATTTTCAGATTACAAATCCTTTGGCCTTGATTTAGTGCCATAATGAAAGTGGCATGGGAAAAAGCATCATACCTAAGGGCCCCTTCATACATAATGTGAATTTGGTTTAATTGCGCATAAAGTATGCATGAAGCAGGAATCAAGCAGGTATGCAAAACATGTAAATACGTAGCTGCTTCCAACGCTTCGTACACCTGTTGCTACAAATATTAACACACACCAGCGGCTGAGAGACGGAGTGCTGTGCACTGTGCGAGCCCATCAAACTGTCTCGCGGCAGGTGTCGGCCAAATTCCAGCTGACACACACAAACATCTAACACTACTCGCATGGCACTTAGAAAATGTGTGGCTATTCGAACTGTTAACACAAAAACAGTCAGCAGACAATCACTGTCGAGCTGGCAGTGAAATTTGTCTCAGTGCCCACAAGTGTGGCTTTGCAAACAGACACAGTGGTAAAGTTTCTGACTGGCAATCAGAGCTTTTGGAAAGTGTGGGTTTGATTCCCGTGGGTGGCATGTAATTTTAATTTTTTTTTTATTTTCACAGCAGCTGTGTGATGTGTAACCACAAAGTTAAAGTCTCCTTTAAAAAATTTTTCTTGAGTAAAAGTCTTAAAGTATTTGACATTTTCTGTACTTAAGTATCAAAAGTGAATTTCTCATATAAAATGTACTTTAAGTAAAAGTATTAAGTAAAAGTAAAATCCAAAACAAGTGGAGAGTGAAATGGCAACACAAACATAAAGCCTGTGTGGTGTCTAGATAAACCAGGAGGGGGTCTCAGCCCCTATAAAAAGCTGGCTCTGCCTCTGTCGGAGCAATTGGTGTTGGTGTTGGAATGAGTGAGCGACAAGTGGATGTATGTAGCTGTAAATAAAGTTGCCATTCTTTTAAACACAAAGAATGGCAACAAGTTCTTTTTCAGTCATGCATACCGCCCCTTTTTATGTCCAAATAACTCAATTTTAGTTTCATCAGTCCAGAGCACCTTATTCCAAAATAAAGCTGGCTTGTCCAAATGTGCTGGTTAAACACAACAGCCAGGCTCTTGTGAAACAGCTTGATTGTCATTTGGCATTATATAAACTGAATAAATTGAATTGAACAGCCATTTATAGCTGCAAAGTTGTGCAAATTTAAGGAAAAGTAAAAAAAAAATAAAAAAATGCAAGCATCACCTTCACCAACCGCTGCAAAGTAGGGCTGGGTTATTGATTCCGAATCGATTTTTTTGATTACATCCAATCCAATATCGATTTGGGTTGTTACCTGATTGTCTAGTCATGCAACATATTGATACGACTTCACAAAATTTGTCTCTCAAAATGCAGGCCATAGTGTTTCAGAGAGTTCTAAATTTAAAAATTTTCAGGGACAAAATGACCCGGTCTCCACTACAAAACTCGAGCCTGCAGTACACTGTGCGGCAGGCAGCAGCGGTGAGGTGGGGGGTTGTTCTACGTTCTTTTGTTGCAGGAGTACCTTGCTCCTACAGCAGGAGAAAGGCAATGAGAAAAGTCCTCCGACACACCAGAGAACCTTTGTGCTTCTGGTTGAAGGTATTTTTGGCCATTCTTCTTTATAAAACATATCCAGTTCAGTCAAGTTTGTTGGTTTCCAAGCATGGACAGCCCGCTTAAAATCACACCACAGATTTTCAGTAATATTCAGGTCTGGGGATTGAGATGGCCATTCCCGAATGTTGTACTTGTTCCTCTGCATGAATGCCTTAGTAGATTTTGTGCAGTGTTTAGGGTTGTTGTCTTGTTGAAAGATCCAGCCCCGGTGCAACTTCAACTCTGTCATTGATTCATGAAGATTGATCTCAAGAATCTGCTGATATTGACTGGAATCCATGTGACCCTCAACTTTAACAAGATTCCCAGTACCTGCACTGGCCACACAGACACACAGCATGATGGAACCACCTCCAAATTCTACTGTAGGTAGCATCCATTTTTCTTGGAATGCTGTGTTCTTTTTCAGCCATGCATACCACCCCTTTTTATGTCCAAATAACTCAATTTTAGTTTCATCAGTCCAGAGCACCTTATTCCAAAATAAAGCTGGCTTGTCCAAATGTGCTTTAGCATACCTCAAGCGACTCTGTTTGTGGTGTGTACGCAATAAAGGCTTCCTGTGCATTTTAGCATCATACAACATCTCTTTGTGCAAAGTGCGCTGTATAGTTGAACAATGCAAAGAGACACTATCTGCAGCAAGATCATGTTGTAGATCTTTGGAGCAGGTCTGTTGGTTGACTATGACTGTTCTCACCATCCTTCAGCTTATCTGAGATATTTCTTGGCGTGCCACTTCAAGCCTTAACTCGTATTGTGCCTGCGGTCTTCCATTTCCTCACTATGTTCCTCACATTGGAATCTGACAGCTGAAATCTCTGAGATAGCTTATTGTATCCTTCCCCTAAATCACAATGTTGAACAACCTTTGTTTTCAGGTTATTTGAGAGTTGTTTAGAGGCTCCCATGTTGCCACTCATTAGAAGAGATGCAAAGAGGGGAAACATTTACAAATGGCCACCTTAAATACCCTTTCTCATGATTGGATTCACCTGTGTAAGGAGGTCAAGGTTTAATGAGCTTACCAAACCAATTTTGTGTTCCAATAATTAGTGCTAAATGTTTTCAAATCAATAAAATGACAAGGGTGCCCAAATTTTTGCATCTGTGTTATTTTGTTTAAACAATTATTGCACATTTTCTGTAAATACTAGAAACTTCATTTCACTTCTCAAATATCAGTGTGTTCATCTGCTTAACTGAAACTTATGATCCAGACAACCAAAGATTTATAAAGGAAAATCATGAAAATTATCAGGGGTGCCCAAATTTTTGCATACAAGTGTAAGTGTTGGTGGATTGCATATATTCCCTGTGCAACGCAATGGGAGAATAATTGTGCTGCAAAAGGTGCATTCAGCATGTGTTTGATACAGTGTCAAATTAGACTGTCACTGTACTGCTCCATTAAGTGTTTTATAGCGTTCATATCAAGAAAGTACACAGAAATCAAAACAAATAAAGAACTAGTAGACACAGTAATACTGTGGAATCATGGATCAATATCAGATAGCAAAAACAGCAAAAAGGATTAAACTTGTCATTGATACACAGCGATAACAGCTTGTAGGAAAAGAATTGTACAAACAAATGTCAAAGATCCACTGATTCGACCTTTTCATTTATTTTATAGTGCTTTTAACAGTTTCTAAGCCACAGGAACATGCACAGTTAGATACAACTTGACTGACTTTGCAAAATGTTTCCTTTCACTCTATACTGTGAAATAACACAAAGCTCAATAAGCTGCAGTTGGGTTGGATTGTGCTGTGTGTCAGTATGATTCATGATGCCTTTCGACCACACAAGCCTCAGCTTTTGTTTGTTTTGATCAGAGTTTGTGTATTTATAAAAATAGTAATAAATCACTGCAGATAACTCTGCTACAGCACACAATTTTTCCAATAGGAGATTTTTTTCTCTTGACTTCTTCTTCTTTGTCTTTCGGCTGTTCCCGTTAGGGGTCGCCACAGCAGATCAATCGTTTCCATCTCACCCTGTCCTCTGTATCTTCCTCTGTCACACCAACCACCTGCATGTCCTCTCTCAGCACATCCATGAACCTCCTCTTTGGTCTCCCTCTTCTCCTCCTGCCTGGTAGCTCCATCCTCAGCATCCTTCTCCCTATATACCCTGGGTCCCTCCTCTGCACGTCCAAACCATCTCAATCTCGCCTCTCTGACTTTGTCTCCAAACCGTCCCACCTGAGCTGTCCCTCTGATATGTTCATTCCTAATCTTGTCCATTCTTGTCACTCCCAAAGAGAATCTCAACATCTTCAGCTCTGCCACCTCCAGCTCTGCCTCCTGTCTTTTGTTAGTGCCACTGTCTCTAAACCATACAACATAGCTGGTCTCACTACTGTTTTGTAAACTTTCCCCTTCACTCTTGCTGATATTCTTCGGTCACAAATCACTCCTGCCACCTTTCTCCACCCACTCCACCCTGCCTGCACTCTCTTCTTCACCTCTCTACCACACTCTCCATTACTTTGAACATTTGACCCCAAATATTTAAACTCATCTACTTTCACCACTTCTACTCCTTGTAACTGCACTATTCCACTGGGCTCCCTCTCATTCACACACATGTACTCAGTCTTGCTTCTACTGACTTTCATTCCCCTTCTCTCCAAAGCATATCTCCACTTCTCCAGACTAGACTCAACTTGCTCTCTACTCTCACTACAGATCACAATGTCATCTGCAAACATCATAGTCCATGGGGACTCCTGTCTGATCTCATCTGTCAACCTGTCCATCACCACTGCAAACAAGAAAGGACTCAGAGCTGATCCATGGTGTAATCCCACCTCCACCTTGAATGAGTCTGTCATTCCGACTGCGCATCTCACCGCTGTCACACTATTTTTGTACATGTCCTGCACTACCCTAACATACTTCTCTGCCACTCCAGACTTCCTCATACAATGCCACAACTCTTCTCTTGGCACCCTATCATAAGCTTTTTCTAAGTCCACAAACACACAATGTAACTCTTTCTGTCCTTCTCTGTACTTTTCCAACAGTATTCTCAGAGCAAACATTGCATCTGTAGTGCTCTTTCTCAGCATGAAACCATATTGCTGCTCACAGATCTTCACCTGTTTTCTAAGCCTAGCTTCTACTACTCTTTCCCATAACTTCATGCTGTGGCTGATCAGCTTTATGCCTCTGTAGTTACTGCAGCTCTGCACATCACCTTTGTTCTTGAAAATAGGAACCAGCACACTTCGTCTCCACTCCTCAGGCATCCTCTCACTTTCCAAGATTTTATTAAACAATCTGGTTAGAAACTCTACTGCCATCTATCCTAGACATTTCCATGCCTCCATTGGAATGTCATCTGGACCAACTGCCTTTCCACTCTTCATCCTCTTCATAGCAGCCCTCACTTCTTCCTTGCTAATCTCTTTTACTTCCTGATTTACTCTCACCACATCATCCAGCCTTTTCTCTCGCTCATTTTATTTATTCATCAACTCTTCAAAATATTCCCTCCACCTTCTCAGCACACACTCCTCACTTGTCAGCACATTACCATGTGCATCTTTTACCACCCTAACCTGCTGCACATCCTTTCCAGCTCTGTCCCTTTGTCTGGCCAATTGGTACAAGTCCTTTTCTCCTTCTTTACTATTCAACGTCTTGTACAGCTCACAATATGTCTTTTCCTTTGCTTTTGCCACTTCTCTTCTCACCTTACGCCGCATCTCCTTGTACTCCTGTGTACTTTCTTCATCTCTCCGACTATCCCAAAACTTTTTCGCCAACCTCTTTCTCCTTATGCTTTCCTGGACCTCTTCATTCCACCACCAAGTCTCCTTGTCTTCCTTCCACTGTCCAGATGTCATACCCAGTACTGCCCTAGCTGTCTCCCTCACCACATCTGCAGTACTTTTCCAGTTGTCCAAAATTGCTTCCTCTCCAACTAGTGCTTCTCTCACCTGCTCGCTAAATTTCACACAACAGTCTTCCTCCTTCAGCTTCCACCATCTGATCCTTTGTTGAGCTCTCACTCTCTTCTTCTTCTTTACCTCTAAAGTCATCCTACAAACAACCATCCTATGCTGTCTAGTGACACTCTCTCCTGCTACCACCTTACAGTCTGTGATTTCGTTTAGCTTGCATCTCCTATAAAGAATGCAGTCCACCTGTGTGCACCTTCCTCCACTCTTATATGTTACCCTCTGCTCCTCCCTTTTCTTAAAGTAGGTATTCACCACAGCCATTTCCATCCTTTTTGCAAAATCAGCTACCATCTGTCCTTCCCCATTCCTATCCTTGATACCATATCTACCCATTACTTCCTCATCACCTCTGTTCCCTTCACCAACATGCCCATTGAAGTCTGCTCCTATCACCACTCTTTCATGCTTGGGCACACTCTCCACCACCTCATCTAACACACTCCAGAAATCTTCTTTCTCCTTCATCTCACAACCTACCTGTGGGGCATATGCACTGATGATGTTCATCATCACCCCTTCAATTTCCAACTTCACACTCATCACCCTGTCAGACACTCACTTAACCTCCAACACACTTTTAACATACTCTTCCTTTAAAATGACCCCAACACCATTTCTCTTCCTGTCCTCACCATGGTACAACAACTTGTACCCACCGCCGATGCTCCTGCTCTTACTTCCCTTCCACTTGGTCTCTTACACACACAATATGTCTACCTTTCTCCTCTCCATCATATCAGCCAGCTCTCTCCCTTTACCAGTCATACTACCAACATTCAAAGTCCCCACTCTCATTTCCACCCTTCTAGTTTTCTTCTTCTCCCGCTGTTCGTGGCAACGTTTTCCTCCTCTTCTTCGTCGTCTTCGCCCAGCAGTAGCCCAATTTCCACCGGCACCCTGTTGGGCAATAGCACCGGTGGCGGACGTTGTTAACCCGGGCTGCGACTGATCCGGTATGGGAATTCGATTCTGAGTCTGCATAGTTGGGTTGGCTTGTTTTACGCCGGATGCCCTTCCTGACGCAACCCTCCTCATTTATCTGGGCTTGGGACCGGCACTCAGAATGTACTGGCTGCACACCCCATGTGGCTCTCTTGACTTAACACTTTCAAAAATGCAGGGAACACAGAGAACATTCTGTGAGATGTTAATGCAGTGAACCTATAAATCATCAACTCATAGGTAGCAGATGATCTGCTGATCTGCTCTTGAACCAGCCTATGGGCAAGAAAATTTGTAATCTCATTACTCAGATGATGGAATGGTCTGTAGCCCTTGGCCTAAATAAAGCTTGGACAGGTTTTGCCAAAACCTGCAGTCTTTGTCAATCCTTCCATGCTGTTGTCTGTTGTTATTGTGACAGGGCGTGTCATCAGCCATGACTGAGAGAGGATGACAGATGCTGCACCTGTGCTGGTGGCCAGCTGGTGCCTAGAATTGGAGGGTTTTCAGTCAATCAGGTGCTATCTAGACTCATGGGAGACAGATGTCAAAGAAATGGCAACGATGTTTCATGGCCAGAAACACATCATAATCCAAACAAGCCACAGATTGCAGTCCAGCTGAAAAAGTGCAAACATACCATCCCAGAGTAACAAAGAGCAGAACTCAAAAGATTAGCTGATGTAGAGCAAAAAGAGATGAGGACCCAACTTGAAAAGGATGACCACAAAGAGGAAGGGAAAACCAGCAAATGTGATGATGTCCCACCCAGTTAGTTCTGATCACACTGCTGGACATTGTGGGTTTCAGAGGGTGAAGTGATTTTTTTCTCGATAATTTTTTTGTTTGAATACCTGGCTATGTTCCAATTGGTGCATACTGTACACAGAATCCCTGAAAAGCAGAAGGTCCACTGCAGGTTGACTTTGCTTGGTCTGCAAAGTTTGGAAAGGGTATAAGACAGCTGTTACCACTTTTGGAAAATCAAGCTGTTTTTCCAATAACTTGTGTTCAAGCATAGTTTCTACTATGTGCTGAATACCTAGATTCAAAGCAGTGACTGGTGTAATCTGGCTTTACACCCAAGCAATCAACTATCAACTGCATCTTAGTTTTGCAAGTACTCATTGGATGCAGGTGCAAAGATTTTCAATGCTTCATTGCAGTCTATGATGACTTATGCAAACCATACTGTTTTGGTTGAGTCTGTTGGATATCCTAAGAATTCACAAGATTCCCAACAAGTTGCTGGGACTCCAGCCTATACACAGGTAGTGAGTGCTGTTTGCAGCATTGGCAGAATCTCTGACATTCCCAGTAAAAACTAAGGGACCCTTCACACATAACACAATTTAAGCCGACTACAGCACGGAGGAGGAATTGCATGCCATTCATGAAAAATCGTAGCTGCCTCCAACGCCTCGTACACGTGTCGCTACAATTATTCACGCACACCAGAGTGAAAGACAGAGTGTGCCCTGTGAGAGCCCATTTGATCAGACTTGTAGCAGGTATCGGCCAAATTCCAGGTGTCACACACGAACATCAAACACCGCTCACTTGACACTTAGAAAATGTGTGGCCATTCACACTATTAACACGACAACAGTCAGCAAGACGATCACTTTTGAGCTGGATGTGAAATTTGTCTAAGTGCCCCACGAGTGTGGTGTTGCAAAAAGCAACAGATGTGGTGCATGTGTCTCGAACATGTGCGCATGTGATGCCCCCTGACTCCCCCCTACACGTGGTGTCCAGGGGGAGCACACTTGCATAGAATGCTTATATGTATGTACAGACATGAACACATGTGGGGGCGGACAGCCAGGTTAGAGCATCGACAGTGCGGGGAGGTGCCTCCAGGCTGCTGACCAGAGACACAAATGACAGCTCAGTGCACACAGGATGTATCACAGTATGAACACAGAGATTATGGCCAGGGCAGGTATATTAATAGGTACTACTCTACCTACATACACAATTACATAACAAATAACTAAAAAATAATGATCACATAACAGAGAATGACACGTTGGTGTGTGCGCTGAACTGACAGGGAGTGTGTCCACTGACAACAGCTGCTGTTGATATGCTGGTGAAATGGACCATCAGGTCTTAACACGCAGAAGGTGATCTGAATGTCACATCAACCACGTGAGCTTTGTTCCACATGACGCGGTGTCTGTCCTGCGGTGTGCGGTCCACAGAACACGCGTGTTGGGCCGAACATGCACGTGGGGCTGGCTGGACACGCTGGGCCAGCAGATGTGGACATGATAAGAGTGCACTGCTGCATTCATGTCATTTCATGACTGTACGTCTGGGACCATGGGTCATCTACAGAGGAACAGATGGTTCAAACTTGTATTGCCCACTTGATAAGAGGGATTTAATAAAATGTGGTGTTTTTTATGGTGTGTGGTTTTATTTTTTTGCAATACATTTATCTCCTTGTCGATTTCAAGCATTTTACACACCTTTTATAGTACAGGGATGGTAGTGCAGTGGTAAAGATTCTGGCATGCGATCAGAGCTGTTGTGAATTGCAGGTTCAAATCCCGTGGGTGGCATGTATTTTTTTTCACAGCGGCTGCGCGATGTGGTTCCACATGCTCCAACTGCTTGCACTGTGTTCCCGCAGCAACGGTTTTGTGCACGTGCACAAGCGTGCACAAAACCATTGCAGTGGGATCGTTCATGCCTGCCCGACGCCTGCCCGTCGTGCCATGTGTGAAGGGGCCCTAACATTTTTCAGGGATGTGTTCTGGCTCTGATACTGTTTAATGTTTGCATGAACTGGATGTTTGGTATGCTTGTGGAAAACAGTGGCTTAGGTGCCTTTGTTGGGGAGGAAAGATTTACTGATTCTGTGATCTTTGCAGAATCAATGGATGCTCTGATTGCAGCACTTGAGAAGATCATAGAGGAATTTAAGTGTCTTGAGTTTTCCGGATCAAGGCTAAGATCCAGACTTTCAATGACTTCTTGGACTCGGCTCTCAGAAGTGTATCTGTATGTGGTGAAAGTGTCAAACTTGTTGATGAATTCACTTATCTCTATCGTGACATTCATGTCTCTGGACACTCAGCCTAGGCGATCAAGACACACATGGCAAAAAGTTATGGAGCGTTGAGGTAGCTCGGCAGAGGTGTCTAGTGATCTTTGCTGAGGAATAGCCTTTGGGAACCTTGTATTTCTTGCTTCTTGTATGGTTGCATAGCAGCTTTTTGAAAATAACTTATTTTGGATGCAACATTAATGTGCCAACAGGTGCCACATTCTTTATCTTTGAGTTAGACACTATCTACAGTAGGTATAGGAACTTTCAGTCAACGTGACAGTGCTACTGGATTGAACCTATAGAGTTTTTTTCATGACTTTGCTACACCATCCTACAGTGGGTGAGCAGTAATTTGCATAGTGGTGAAACGTCTCACTTCATGGTGATTTATGGACATTGAGCAACACACCTCCCTTTAACTGCAACAAATGCCAAGTGATCATGGAAATATCAATTAAGTGCTTTTCAGCAGTCTACTTTGGCTTTAAGTTCAGGCTTAGCCACTAAATTAACCCTCAAGTGACCAAGCTATTTTAGCGACTAATATGGCCAAGTGGAGTTATTTATGACCCCATTGACATTATATTGGAATACATCTATATAAATGATTGTTTTATGGATGTTCATATTTATTTTACTCTCTAATATATTTGTCCACCATCCTTTTCATCCTCACTCTGGGTATCAAGACTCAGTCTCAATCCTTGTATAGCTGTAAATCTTGCTATTCTAGGACTGTTGGCCATGCTTCCTTGTAAAACAGTGAAATATAGAGTTGGCAGGTTACAATACCATCTGAAACTATATAATGCCAAAAATGTCATAGATCTTCCCGGGTGACTCCACACAAGTTTAGATTATATTTGCCACATGGATCGGCTGATCCTTGCAAAATTCTGTGAACAAATGCAGGACAAATAGATTGACAAATTCATGGTAGGAAATGTTTTCTGATTAAAATGAAGAAAATGGTGCACAAAAATATATGCCCGCGGTCATAAATGATCCCACTCAGTCTCTTGACAGTGCTTAGTAGTCCTAGTACTGTATTATAGGAAATCATAGCTGACCATTGTAATTGAATGGAAACTGCTAAAATAAGTATCTGTCAACTTTCATAACCTTCTGAACCCCTCTTCACTTTTCTTCCTCAGAACCAAGGCCATCCACAAATAGGACACTGGAGCTGATCTTCAAACACCAATACAGGAGACATTCAAAGTGATCACCCCACATGCACTATGTGTAGCTTAACTAATTATTATGAATGGCCATATATGTTGCATTGGGGTGTAAATCCATTGTACTGTCAGCTGCTCCCTTTTTGTTCAGGGTCACCACAGCGGATACAGCAGATCTGCATTGATATTTGGCACAAGTTTTATGCCGGATGCCCTTCCTGATGCAACTCCAGTTTTACCTGGAGAAACACATACAACCCCTGGTGTTTCAAAGAGGTCTCCCATCCAAGTACTAGAGTATATTTAACTTTAACTCGTAGTGGCCAAGTGTGCATGAGGAGAAGCTGAACAGGAGGTGAGTGAAGCTGTGGACGGGTTTGCTGAGGCTGCTGATCCATCAGTTATATCAAACATGATCACTAATGACGCTGATATGCAAAAGGACAAAGGCAAATATGTTGTGAAATTAACTGCTGAGGCATTTGTAGCTGTGAAGGCTGCAGAATTTTAAGAACACTAAGTTAAATAAAACCAGTAATTTCAGGAGAAAAATGCAAAACCACATGCAAAAAAGAAATAAAGGGCTAAAGGTACAAGATGCTCTTGATGACCTCATTAATATGTGTGATGAAACAAAAGGTATTTAGGTTTGTTTGATGAGTTTAGCACCTGCTGATGAATGATAAAGGGATGACACATGGTTCAAAGCATAATGCAAAGCAAAATTCTGTTTATTAATCATTTATTTCTGGGGTGAAAATGAGGATATCAAGTGTTGAACATCAGGCACTGAATGATACTGGTGATGAATAATTGTATAACTCCAGAGAATATTGTTTCAAATATTGCTTGCACTGATCCTGATACTGGTATCGGAATCGGTGCATCCCAATTTCTGTACCTTCGTTGGCTTGGTTATAATATCAAGAATTAGGTTTACCGATTCTGTTATTGTTTTTTGGATTGTTTTTTGCATTGTTCATTATTGTTTGTTTTGTTGTGTTGAGACATTTTAGTGTATTGATTAATCCAATGTGTCTTTGCTTGTTTCATGGTTATTTGTTGTCATGAGTACACACACATACACACACACACACACACACACACACACAAGCGAACTGTTTTTAGACAAGACACTGCATTGTCCCAGTCCACCCAGCTGTAAATGATTACCTTTGCTGCAGAACTAACCTGTGCTGGACTCCCATCCAGTGAGTCATCGACTCAGCTGCTTCATATTGCAGCATCTGGCGATAAGCATTGGCACCAATGAGCCTCAGGGCTTACTTCTTCCATTCAGTGTGGAAATGTAAAAGGAGCTTTTGGTATTTTACTGAAAATAGGTTTTTAGACATTGCACTGAACTTTCAGAAACATATTTGAGCCTGGTGCAAAATCACTTTGAGTAGCAGACGATTCTGTTAACAAGGTGAACATTATGTACTTGTGAAAATGTGCACTAATTACAGAAGATGTCGAATAAGGTAAATAAACATTTTTAATGAACCACCCCAACCAGTACACTCATTTAAATGGAAATTAAAGTTTTATGTAATTAAAGGGAGGAACTTCAGTAGTGCAGCCACTCCCGTCTGTGCACACCTGATCCCATCAGATGTCAGATGTTAGAGTAGGTCCTGATTAGTACTTGGCTGAGTGCCCTTTTTGGAAGACCAGGGGCTGTATACTTGTTTCTCAATGTTGCATCAGGAAGGACATCCAGCATAAAAGCTGTGCCAAATCTTCATGTGGCTCTCTTCTGGGTCTGTGGCAACTTTGAGGAACTGGAGCAAGCCAACAACAACAACAACAAAAAAAAAACAACCAAAAAAAAAAAAACAAAAGAGAGAGAGAGAGAGAGAACTTCAGTAAATGAGGCCATTGTGATCTACAAATTACTTTACAAATTACAGTACCTATCAGTAGGGAAGCACCAAAAACACACAATTATATTTTTACATCTACAACCCCAATTCCAATGAAGTTGGGATGTTGTGTACAATGTAAATAAAAACAGAATACAATGATTTGCAAATCTTCTTCAACCTATATTCAATTGAATACACCACAAAGACAAGATATTTAATGTTCAAACTGATAAACTTTATTGTTTTGTGCAAATATTTGCTCATTTTGAAATGGATACCTGCAACATCTCTCAAAAAAGCTGGGACAGTGTTATGTTTCCCACTGTGTTACATCACCTTTCCTTCTAACAACACTCAATAAGCATTTGGGAACAGAGGACACTAATTGTTGAAGCTTTGTAGGTGGAATTCTTTCCCATTCTTGCTTGATGTATGACTTCAGTTGTTGAACAGTCCGGGGTCTCCGTTGTCGTATATTGCGCTTCATAATGCGCCACACATTTTCAGTGGGCGACAGGTCTGGACTGCAGGCAGGCCAGTCTAGTACCCGCACTCTTTTACTACGAAGCCACACTGTTGTAACACGTGCAGAATGTGGCTTGGCATTGCCTTGTTGACATAAGCAGGGACGTCCCTGAATAAGTCAGCATGTGTTGCTAGAAAAACTGGATGTACCTTTCAGCATTGCTGGTGCCATCACAGATGTGTAAGTTGTACATGCCATGGGCACTAACACACCCCATACCATCACAGATGCTGACTTGTGAACTTTTTAGCAGATAGCAATCTGGATGTTTTTTTTCCTCTTTTGTCTGGAGGACACGACGGCCATGATTTCCAAAAACAATTTGAAATGTGGACTCATTAGACCACAGCACACTTTTCCACTTTGCGTCTGTCCATTTCAAATGAGCTCGGTCCCAGAAAAGGCGGCAGCATTTCTTGATGTTGTTGATGTATGACTTTCGCTTTGCATGGTAGAGTTTTGACTTGCACTTGTAGATGTAGCAACAAACTGTGTTAACTGACAATGGTTTTCTGAAGTCTTCCTGAGCCCATGCGGTAAGATCCTTTACACAATGATGTCAGTTTTTAATGCACTGCCGCCTGAGGGTTCAAATAGGGACCAACATTCAGTGTTGGTTTTTGGCCTTGCTGCTTACGTGGAGAAAGTTCTCCAGATTCTCTGAATCTTCTGATTGTATTATGGACTGTAGATGATGGAATCCCTAAATTCATTGCAATTCAACATTGTTCTTAAACTGTTGGACTATTTTTTCACGCAGTTCACAAAGTGGTGATCCTCACCCCATCTTTGCTTGTGAACAGCTGAGCCTTTTGGGGATGGCCCTTTTATACCCAATCATTGGGTTGACTAGCTGTCTGCCCCAATGGTTGCCATCCAGGACCCAAGATGAGTTTGTAGTGTGGTGAGAGAATGGCAGTGCGGAGCAGCAGGGCATTCTCCCAGATGTCACCTGAACTGACCTGAGTCAGAGAAAAGTGTAAAACAGATATCCAGATTTCGAAAGATCTGTTTTCTATCTTTGTAAGTACATTCTTTTTCTTTTTCCTTATTTACCCCCCCCCCCCCCCCCCCCCAACACAGACCCACACACACACACACACACACACACACACACAAATTAAATCTGCCATTGCAGCAGGAGACTTGGTGCTCAGTAAGTGATACACACATCCTCCAAACTGTGGCACGTTCATGTTCCTGAGAGTTTAGTGCTCCGTAAGCACAGGCATCAGTGGAGTGATGAATCTGGAGGTGTGTTTGAGCTCCTTGTGGAGTATTGCATTTGATGTGAACACTGATCACTCATCTTGAGTTCTCACACAGCTCTATTGTTGCCGATGTTATCAAATACAACAAATGTGGCCGCTTGTTATATTTTCCTGTGGCCTTTCATCTGTACTTGTATTTATCTATGCGGGGGAGGATGGGGAGGGCTGTGACATTTATTGTAGTGTTGGTATGTGAGCAAGAGGGAGTCGGCACGTTTGGTTCTTTCTCTTTATCAGTGGTTAGATATCCAGTTATCTGCTAGTGGATGAGACTGCATTCATGTGTGGTGAAACAATTTATAATGCTGCTCTCATAAGAAAAGTTTATATTTGGAACGCAGAAAGACTGCATCAGTAACTAGAAAAGCACGGATCTGAGTGCAGACATTAGGCATTCTTAAATTTGAGGAGCATTTTTGACATTTCACTTTTTTTTTTTTTTGTTGCAGGATATGTATGATTGACCATTTTCATTCAGAACCAAAATGATGAAAAATGCCACATTTTGCAACGTTAGCAGCAGCAACAACTTCAAAAGTGCTCAAAGAGCACAGCGATGCAATGTCCACAGTTCAAAGTATCAGGCAGGTAGAGAAAATGTTACTTGCGCTTTAAAACAGCCACATCATAAATTATTTCCGTAAAATTTTCCTGTATGTTAGCATGGAAGGTCAAATTCCATGAATTTGACCTTCATCTCTGACCTCAATCATTCTCTACTCCTAAACAAAATCAAATCACAGCAGAGGCCCACCTGCCAAGTCTGACCAAAGTCTGATTAAGACAAGTATCTCACTGGGCTGCGACAGCCTGTGAACGAAATCTGCGAGGAAATTTGCTCAGCTTGGTGCGAGGTTCGTAGCCATTCACTGTCCCCTCACCTCAGTTGCGGGGCAGCGCCCACACGCTACTTGATTGTTGAACACACCAAAATTCCCTGCAATGAACTCCCTCACCAAATCGTCAGACGGGCACGCCGTACCCCTCACCACATAGTCTGCACAACTCAGAATGTGACCAATATTTGAGACAACTTGTGAGGGGTTGACTCACTTTTCCTTTTATATGATTGGAGAGGAACACCACATCCCTTAATGACTGAACACTCCAGCAGCTGCCAGCCACCCTGCTCAGCACCTGGCCGCCACCCGCCTGATGTGCACCTGACGTGCATGTGCACGTCTCGGAACATGCATTGATGCCACACATCATCACATTCACCACAGAAACACATTGGTCCTGGATGGCAACCACCCAGGCTGACAACTGGTCCATCTGCACCTCTTACCTCATCACTGCATACTGTATGCACACGGCAGCTGTCATCTTCTTTTGCTACATAGATATCACACACCTGTATATCTATGCTTTTGCCAGAGCACTGGGCAGAGCAGTGCAAATTGCTCATGGAGCTGTGTGCTTACTGAGTTGCATGACTCCTTCTGCTCCTTTGCACAGAACACTGCACTTAATCACTCACTCCAAAACAGAAAACAATCTGCACTGTATTTTAATTTTAGCTGTAGTCTGGCATTAAATAACTGAGTGGTCAAATCCACACTCAAGCACAAATGATTTATTTCAAGATTCATAAATGAAATTAAAAACAAAACATCTGCAATGTTAAAGTAAAAGATGAAGCTTACCCCAATCTGCAGATATTACATCTGATTATTCACATTTTGTGTATTGCAATGTGATGATTTTGTTTAAACATTTTTGAAACTGTCTTGATTATTGACAATGTTCTATAACACTACTCTTACTGCTATTACATCTCTTTTCAGGTTTTGATTGGGTATCTAATTGTTTCTTTCCTTGCTAAAAAAAAAAAAAATACAAAATTCAGTGTCAAATCTGAGTAATGGATTCAGACAATTTAATGATTCTAAATAGGGTGATTAATTTGCCCTACTTAGAATGGGAATTTGGATTTTGCCTTGAGAGTCTGGGCTTTAAATCCAGGCTGTTTCATGTAAGTTGGTCAATGTTTAATGTTTGTATTTCATTTCAGGGGACAAAATGTTGAAAATATATGTATGCTGAAGACTCTGGATCAGATTGATCCATATGAAGCAGATCCAGCTCATCTCATAGGATGACTCGGCCATACCTGGTGAAAGCTTTGAAGTAAATGAAAGCTAACTCATCAGCAATGGAGGCCAAAGTGGTGAATTTACTCTATCAGTGAAAAAGTAAAATGAACAAAAAACAAATCTCTTGTTCCCAATGCCCAAATCCTCTGCAATAAAAAATGAATGAAAACCTTTGCTTTCTGAGTTACCTTGTGCAGTCAGACAATCAGACCGATAAAAAAAAGCAAGGCAATGGCTGTTAGACAACATACGAGGTCTGTTAGAAAAGTATCCAACCTTTTTATTTTTTGCAAAAACCATATGGATTTGAATCACGTGTGATTGCATCAGCCAAGCTTGAACCTTCGTGTACATGCGTGAGTCTTTTCACGCCTGTCGGTTGCGTCATTCGCCTGTGAGCAGGCTTTGTGTGAGCAGTGGTCCACCCCTCTCGTCGGATTTTTATTGCGAATAAAATGTCTCAATGATTTGGAGCTTTGCTGCATCAAATTTTTCCAGAAACTGTGAGAGACCTCCAGATCGACACCATTCGGAAAATTCAGATGGCTTTCAGGGACGATTTTATGGGGATCACACAGATTAAGGAGTGCTCCAGCCGGTTTAAAGACCGCCCACAGCGGCTGAGAGCGCGGCACTCCGAGCGCTGATCGACAGGCTGAAACGCCGCTGAAACAACCAGATCATTTCCAAAGTGAACGCTTTGTTGATCCGGGACGTCATCTGACTTCCACAGAAATGGCAGAAGTCATGGACATCAGCACTTTTTCAGCACATTGAGACAGACGTGCGGAGAAATTCACGCGTCGGGACGGAGCCGCATGGCGCAAAGCAACGCCGTGATGAAGCCTCACAGGACATGTCCTGGCATGTCCAGCTCATTCACAATTTCTCGGATAGTCACACAACTGAAAAGCCACCGAAAGCCGTCTGAAAGCCATCCTGTGAGACCAACACGGAGGTGCTTTTGTCCGCGCCATGAGCGGCTCCGTGGCGCATCCCTCCGCTTCTCTTTCCATGACAAAAACTCCTGTAACAGTGGAATGTGCCGAAAAAGTCTTGATGTCCACGTCTTCTGCCATTTCTGTGGAAGTCAGACGACGTCCCGGATCAACAAAGCGTTCACTTTGGAAATGATCTGGTTGTTTCAGCGGGGTTTCAGCCTGTCGATCGGCGCTCGGAGTGCGCCGCGCTCTCAGACGCTGTGGGCGGTCCTTAAACTGGCTGGAGCACTCCTTAATCTGTGTAATCCCCATAAAATCGTCCCTGAAAGCCATCTGAATTTTCCGAATGGTGTCCACCTGGAGGTCTCTCACAGTTTCTGGAAAAAAATTGATGCAGCAAAGCTCTAAATCGTTCAGACATTTTATTCGCAATAAAAATCCGACGAGAGGGGTGGACCACTGCTCACACAAAGCCTGCTCACAGGCGAATGACGCAACTGACAGGCGTGAAAAAACTCACGCATGCGCATGAAGGTTTAAGCTTGGCTGATGCAATCACATGTGATTCAAATCCATATGGTTTTTGCAAAAAATGAAAAGGTTGGATACTTTTCTAACAGACCTCGTATGTGTAGTTACTGTGCAGATTAAAAAAAAACTGATTGTGATCATGTGTCCCAAACTCATTCACCAGTTTATGATTAAACCTGTGACAGAAAAAAAACAAAAAACAGATAGGCCCTCTGGAAGTGTTTAAGACATCTTAGATAAGAGCCGTTGTGGTTTGCAAAATGTGCCGTCTAGCATGGCATGGTTGTCTGAAGACAACAAAACACAGTTAGCCTTCTGCTGACTGAGAGAATGTCTGTGCCTCACTGACACAGCTTCATCTTTTAATTCCCGCTCACCCCTTAAATAAGTCCAGCCTTCACAGAGACAAAACAACATCTGTCTTCAAGTCAACATATTTTTCAAAACCCCAAAATACACTGCTGAGTGTGACAGAGAGCCAGGATTTACAACCTCGCTTCAAATTGGTCTGTTTAGAAGGTTTGATGTGGTTGGGAGACGTTGAAGCAGATTGTACAGACTGCATGGTGAAGCGTAAATATGAACCACAACAAAACCCTGAGATCACGTTCACTTTCATACGCCATCATTATTACGTGTCACATCCGAAGAAGGTCAAAGTAAAACCTATGTCACAATGTTAAAAACCTGAATCAAATACAGAAAATTAGTTGGATCCAGATCCCTACCAAAACAGATTTGGGTTTTCGCATTTAGACAAAATCTTTTAATTTTTTGACATGGTAACATCCACCATCCTGCAGATTGGTGTAGCTAATGTTTTATTCAAATCACCAAAACCAGAACCAAGGGAGGGTGAGACAGAGTCAAGACCAGGGGCCTCATGTACAAAGGCTGCATACGCACAAAAACCTGGCGTACATCTGTCTCCATGCCAACGTTTAGATGTATCAAAGTGCTATGACGGTGGAGATATGTGGTGCATCACACAAAAGTCCTGGCTGTTCCATGGTGGAACAAGAAGTCATCAGAGTGATGTGCACATCAGCAACACAGTGATGAGCAATTAACACACCCACGGGTTTGCAATTATATGGGTGGATATGCTGTAAAACCATGCACAAACTGATGTGTAAAATGGCATTAACAATGGCTGTGTTAGCGTCAGAGGACCTTGCAAATGGTCCAATCCGACATGAGGGTGTATTCAGGGAAAGTGTGGATTTTCTTGTAAATGATGATAAATGGCTCATGAACCAATTCTGATTACCAAGCCACTGATACTGGAGTTGCGCACAGAACTGCAGCTGCTCCAGAGCACAATATGGTGAGGCGCCAGGAAATTGTCTGTGCCCACACTTCCTGGCAACAGGGGCATTCCAGTGTGAGCTGGTGATCAGTCAGGAGTGTGCCAGTCAACCCTGAGCCAAGCCACGCCAGCTGTGTGGAACGCAATCATCTGAATGTCATCCACGTGCATCACATTCCAACATTTAAGTGCCATTTGCAGCAAGAGCCTGTTTCCCTAATGTAATTGGAGCTATTGACTGCACACATGTTCACATCATATGCAGTGCTCAAATGTGCATCAGACTAGAGGCTGGCATGGTGCGCGATGGCTGGCTGCTTGCTGTTTAAATAGTGTTTTTGTGTAATTGATCCGAAAGTAAACCAGCGCGGGCACCTTTGGACATGTGCACATTCAAATGTTTTATGACCTTGACAATACGCTCGATGTGTTGGGGGGTGGGAACACGACACACTCACATGCCATCTGTGTTGCGGGGACACACACCGCACTCTCACAGGCCATTTGTGTTGCTGGGGGCGGGGGGGAGGTGGCAGACTCGCACGCTGTTTGTGTTGCTCGGGTGGATGAGGAACGGCACACTCACGGGACATTTAGTAAATGTCGGCCCATTCACACTGCCAGGTCGAAAGTTGTCGCTTGCACTCTACTGCGCATTTTCTAAGTGCCCCGCGAGTGGTGTTTGTGGGTGCCACCTGGACACCAGCCAACTGTTGCTGAGAGTGGGTCGAATAGGCACTCGCATGCCATTCGCCATCATTTGGCCGCTGGTGTGAAGGCTGCCTCGATTGTGCCATTTGGCCAGGTTTCAACATGGCCGATGATTTTGTGTAGCCCCTCAGCCACGGCACGATATGTCCAACCTGCATTCGACATGCTGTGCAAATTCTTGCAAGCATGATCAGATGGCAGAGTGCATGTGCTGTGCCATAATGGATGTGGCAACTGCTGTACAAGGGGTTGGTGTGCGGTTCTGATTTTTCACGGGTGCCATTCATGCACCATTTTGCCTCATTTGTATTATGTGTGAAGGGACCCTACGTTTTTCACTCCAGTTTTCATTGAAGTTGGCATACATATCTGGGTAGGTTCGAGAGCTGCCCAGCAAGGTCAACTTGATCAAAGGTCAGTCATTGGTTTCAAGTTCGTGTCTGTCTGCCTGTCAACCCAATTTGGATGCAGTGTAGCACATACTTGGATTCTAGACTTGCTCTTACAAGGTCAGCAAAAGGTCAATCATTTGGATGAAAGTTATGATCCATTCATCTATCCATCCATCCATCCATTTTCTATGCCTGCATACCTTATTACAATTAAGAGTCACGGCGGGCTGGAGCCTATCCCGGCAGTCATTGAGCATGAGCCAGGGTACACCCTGGACAGGACACCAGTCTGTCACAAGACCACATATAGACAGACAAACACATTCACATCCGCACCCACACCTACGGTCAGTTTAAAGTTTTTTTTTCAGTTCACCTATCCTGCATGTGTTTGGATGTGGGAGGAATCCGGAACACCTGGAGTGAACCCACGCAAACACAGGGAGAACATACAAACAGAGAGGCCCCAGGTGGGAATCGATGCCACAACCTTCTCGCTGTGAGGCAATGGTGCTAACCAATTGGGAATCATGGTGGCTTAGTGGTTAGCACCTTTATGATCATTGGTTTAAATGTCAGACTGATGGAGGCATTGCTGTCATCACACCCATGGGCACTTTATGCTGAGGAACATATAAAAGTGTGACCAGTGGTGGGTACAGTTCCGCTAATCCGCTAACCGCTAAATATCGAAGCTAATGTTTTCATTATCAGATTAGCTTTTCAGATAACTTTGAAAACCATCATCGGACCAATTAGCTTCCGATAAGTTTTGGTCCGATAATTTTTAGACCGCTAACATATTATTGCAGGCGTGGTGAACTGAGCTTAACAGTTACAAACATTTATTAAGTCTAAAACCAGTTGAGTACTTACCTGTTAAATGTTTTGTAGTAGATGTGGAGTTCTGTCCTCTGTAAACACAGAAGAACTGGTTCCAGGAAAAAACACTCTATCTTCTGCAAACAAAGAAGAACTGGTCACAGGAAAAAAGAAAAAAAAAAGCTAATTTCTTTTGACGCCATACTGATATGCTGGCAATATCACCCAAGTCACCCAGAGGCATACAGTTTTAACTTATGGTTAAAATTTTAACCAAACTAATTTCGGACAAGCTATTTAAATTATCATCACGTCTGAGGTTTTACAAAGTGAAAATATCAGATATATTTTTTAGTCTTAAAGTAATGCACTAATTTTGAAGGTTTTAGTGTGGACATGCTGTGTCCAGGTGCATTATGGGTAATCTCAGTTTATCACGACAGAAATAATGCATTTGAGATGCTCTGATCAGGCTCCACACTGATAACAGCATTAAACTCTTTGTATATTGTGCCTAAAACTCTCGTGAATATATTCTCTGGGTTTATAGACTTTGTTATTGTGTTTGTTTTATGGAAAAATGCCAGAAGAAGCCCAGGTTGCTTCTCCAATTTCAATTGGGATCATTGCAATCTATTCCTGTTTGCTTTTTAGAGTCCTGCTTATGTCAAACATTGACTGTCCTGTTTGTTCCAAAGATATATGATGTCTAAAATTCAGTTTGCGTTTATTAAATTCCACGCATCTTAAACGTAGCAGACATGGATTATCTGGAATTTTGTTTTGGCAAGTTTTCATGGTCTCCACTGCCATCTACTGGCCAGTAGTGTTCATGGCAGTATGAGCATCTGGCCACCATTAGATGGCAGTGTTCTATTTATTTTGACCCCAGTTATATCAGACGGTTGTCAAATCACAACTTGAACTTTTGGCTTTTTGCAAATGGCTTTGTTTTTTTTTACAAATAAAAGAAGGCATATTTTACAAAAGTACATTTAAATGTAAACACTAACACACACCTCACATTAATGTGTTGGTTTTACATAGAATGAATGAGTCAACAATCAGTTTTAGCGGAGGCTCATTTACCCATAATCCCTTAATCCCATAATCTGTCTGTGTTTGTTACAAAACTTCAGAATTAGTGCATTATTTAAAATTAAAAGATATGTGTTATATTTTACCTTTGTACAAATGACAGAATTGACATTAATGGAGTTATTCTATCCACATTAATTTTAGTTATAATTCAAAACTATAAGTCACCACTGCTTTATTTTCCAAGACCTCCTATTGAGTAGAGAGTTGTGTTTTGTGGCTCCTCTCAATTGCTTCACTGCTGGAAGCGATGTAATAAACAGGAGCTTCCAGCAGTGGGCAGGGCTCTCAAAGACAGATGTGCTGACTCATTGTTTGGCTCTGTGGTCATCTTTAATGCTACCAGAAGCGATCGTGGTGTTAAAACTCAAAATCAGCTTGTTAGTAGTTGCAAGTGTACCGGAGACAATACTGAAAGTTATCGGTTAGCTGTAGCTTCCAATACATTTTTGGGCAGTTTAGCTTTATAAAAGAAAACTTTTCAGTTAGCTGATTATCTGTTATTGAAGCTAACTTTTTGGTTAGCTGTGCCCACCACTGAGTGTGAGATAGGGAAAAGAGTTTTCTCTATATTCCAGATTTATGTTTGCCTTTGAATGAACATGTCAGCATCAAAAGTAATCAAAAGACCATCTCTATTTTTATATGTTTTGAAAACTTCATCCAAAAAACATTTAGTAGCCTAACAGGGGGAAATTTAATGACATTCTGGTTGTTGTGTTGTTTACTGGTCTTGAAGTGAAATTATGTCTATGTCTGAGAATAACGTGAATGATTCCAAGATGAGACTGACAATTTCCAAAGAGTAGTACTGAGACTGATTTTGAGTAGTACAACGCTAGGTGTAGTTAGCAACAGAAGTGTTATAGTGTGTAATCTTCTTTCAAAAGACCTTTTGAAAATGTAAATAAACACAAACTGAAAAAGAAAGAGAGCACATACCCCTACCATGATACCACCATCAACCAAAGGAAAGCAAAGCCAAATACACATATCCTGGCTCTAAATGGGGCAAAATTCACTCATCATAATGATCATTCGCCCTATTGATGTTTCAAATCCCGCAAAACCTCGGAGAGGTCGCAGTGCTGCGAGATCTCAGTAACATTGAGAACTGCATTGAGACGCTCTGATCAGGCTGTACTTTAACCGCTGCACACGCAAAACACCATTAACATCGCAACATAAAACTATTTTTATATTGTGCCTAAAACTCTCATGAATATATTCTCTGGGTTTATAGATGCTGTTATTGCGTTTGTTTTATGTAAACATGCGAGAATCACAGGCTGTCTCTCCGTTATTTTCAATGGGAGTTGCTGTGAGCTACGCTCGTTTCCTGATCATGTCGTTCTGGGGGAAAGTGAAGTTTGCTCTTTAACGTCTTGATTATTGTTCTTTACAACACTGTTTGTCCTCTTTGTTCCAGACTAATATATATAATATGTCAAATTCGGTTTGCGTTTATTAAATTCCACACAGATTAAACGTAGCAGACACAGATTATTTGTTTTACTTGTTTCAGCAAGTTTTCAGGATATCATGCAGCAGTCTCTTATTAACGTGATGAAAAGCATAAAAAAATTATATTTTTGCAGTATAATATTCATTTACAACTGTCATCATGTGGATTCTCTATGTTGTTTGACTGCAGTGACTCTCTGGCACGCAAGGGATTATGGGATACGTCAATATGGCGAATTGTGATGCAATATGGGACTGTCACAAAAAAAAAATCAAGAAGTAAGTACTATATAGGCAATGTCAGACTCTGTAGTTTTCTCTGGGCCCCTCCCCAATCGGACCAGGAGTGACATGTTTAGCCGCATGTTCTCCCTGAATTGCTGGCTGTCTGAGTGGTGTCCAAAAAATGAGGTTGGCTTCATAGATAATTGGCAAAGCTTCTGGGGAAAACCTGGTCTTGTTAGGAGAGACGGCATCCATCCCACTTTGGTTGGAGCAGCTCTCATCTCTAGAAATCTGGCCAATTTTATTAAACCCTCCAAATCGTGACTATCCAGGGTTGGGACCAGGAGGCAGAGTTGTAGTCTTACACACCTCTCTGCAGCTTCTCTCCCCCTGCCATCCCCCCAATACCCCATCCCCGTAGAGACGGTGCCTGCTCCCAGACCACCAATAACCAGCAAAAATCTATTTAAGCATAAAAATTAAAAAAGAAAAAATAATATAGCACCTTCAACTGCACCACAGACTAAAACAGTTAAATGTGGTCTATTAAACATTAGGTCTCTCTCTTCTAAGTCCCTGTTAGTAAATGATATAATAATTGATGAACATATTGATTTATTCTGCCTTACAGAAACCTGGTTACAGCAGGATGAATATGTTAGTTTAAATGAGTCAACACCCCCGAGTTACGCTAACTGTCAGAATGCTCGTAGTATGGGCCGAGGAGGAGGAGTAGCAGCAATCTTCCACTCCAGCTTATTAATTAATCAAAGACCCAGACAGAGCTTTAATTCATTTGAAAGCTTGACTCTTAGTCTTGTCCATCCAAATTGGAAGTCTCAAAAACCAGTTTTATTTGTTATTATCTATCGTCCACCTGGTCGTTACTGTGAGTTTCTTTTTGATTTTTCAGACCTTTTGTCTGACTTAGTGCTTAGCTCAGATAAGATAATTATAGTGGGTGATTTTAACATCCACATAGATGCTGAGAATGACAGCCTCAACACTGCATTTAATCTATTATTAGACTCAGTTGGCTTCGCTCAAAATGTAAATGAGCCCACCCACCACCTTAGCCACACTTTAGATCTTGTTCTGACGTATGGCATAGAAATTGAAGACTTAACAGTATTCCCTGAAAACCCCTTTTTGTCTGATCATTTCTTAATAACATTTACATTTACTTTAATGGACTACCCAGCAGTGGGGAATAAGTTTCATTACAGTAGAAGTCTTTCTGAAAGCGCTGTAACTAGGTTTAAGGATATGATTCCTTCTTTGTTATGTTCTTCAATGCCATATACCAACACAGTGCAGAGTAGCTACCTAAACTCTATGAGTGAGATAGATTATCTCGTCAATAGCTTTACATCCTCATTGAGCACAACTTTGGATGCTGTAGCTCCTCTGAAAAAGAGAGCCTTAAATCAGAAGTGCCTGACTCCATGGTTTAACCCACAAACTCGCAGCTTAAAGCAGATAACCTGTAAGATGGAGAGGAAATGGCGTCTCACTAATTTAGAAGATCTTCATTTAGCCTGGAAAAAGAGTCTGTTGCTCTATAAAAAAAAGAACAACCCCAGGTTTCTTTTCAGCACAGTAGCCAGGCTGACAAAGAGTCAGAGCTCTATTGAGCCGAGTATTCCTTTAACTTTAACTAGTAATGACTTCATGACTTTCTTTGCAAATAAAATTTTAACTATTAGAGAAAAAATTATTCATAACCATCCCAAAGACATACCTTTATGTTTGACTGCTTTCAGTAATGCTGGTATTTGGTTAGACTCTTTCTCTCCGATTGTTCTGTCTGAGTTACTTTCATTAGTCACTTCCTCCAAACCATCAACGTGTCTATTAAACCCCATTCCGACGGCTGCTCAAGGAAGCCCTACCGTTACTTAATGCTTCGATCTTAAATATGATCAATCTTGTTGTGAAAGTGTAGTGACACGGACCCACAACAGGGGGCATTAATGAACGGACAATGGATAAGCCAAAAAGTAACAATTTAATGTTGTGAATCGCACAACGAAATACAGACAATAACAGAGGATGAGGATGGTCAATCATACACAAGGTGATGTGTGGGCAGGCTCGAAGATAGAAGACGTCTAGCCAGAGAAGAGCCGGATCCCACACAGTTTCCACCGCCAACGGATCTGAAGAACACTGGAGCCACCAAGTCCTGCGCCCCAGGTGGCCACTGTCTTCAGCAGTCAGACCCGGTACTGCTGGCAGAAACAGAAACAGTTAATGGTGGGTGTGTGAATACACACCCAGCAATCATTCAGTGCTTGGTTCCTCCAGGAGGGAAAACCTCCACCTCCAGATACAAATTCACCCGTGCAGCTCCTGTCAGTCACTTCCCTGGAAGGAGTGAGAGTCGAAAACGTCGCACTCACACTTTCCGCCAATCCAGCTTCAGACTGTAGCCACAGGAACACGGCTGCACACAGAACAATGTTTAGTCACAGAAAATTACCGCAGAGAAAGTTATCTGAGTGGTAGCTGATTTTTCGGCGGGGAAGTGGAGTTGCAGTCCGGCTTTTATGGAGGATGTGGTTGATGAGTGACAGCTGGTGTTGATGATGTGTGACAGCTGTCACTCCAGTAGTTCCGACGCCCTCTCGTGCTTGAAGCCCACACTCCAAGCAGGGCGCCAGCAGTACCTCCTCTTCAGCGGCCCACACAACAGGACCCCCCCCCCCCTCAATGGGTGCCTCCTGGCGCCCGACAAGGCTTGTCCAGGTGACGGTTGTAGAAATCGGCCAGGAGGGCCGGGTCCAGGATGAAGCTCCTCTTCAACCTGGAGCGTTCTTCAGGTCCATACCCCTCCCAGTCCACCAGATACTGGAACCCCCGACCCTTTCGACGGACGTCCAGGAGCCGACGCACAGTCCATGCCGGCTCCCCGTCGATGATCCGAGCAGGAGGCGGTGCAGGTCCAGGGGTGCAGAGTGGTGAGGTGTGATGAGGTTTGAGACGTGACACATGAAAAACCGGGTGGATCCGCAGTGAAGCTGGCAGCTTTAGCTTCACTGCGGCCGGACTGAGGACCCTGAGGATGGGAAATGGTCCAATAAACCGGTCCTTGAGTTTTTGTGACTCCACTTGAAGCGGGATGTCCTTGGTCGACAACCACACCTCCTGCCCGGGCTGGTATGCAGGGGCCGGGGAACGCCTGCAATCTGCATGGGCCTTGGCCCTCGTCCGGGCCTTCAACAGGGCAGAACGGGCGGTCCGCCACACCCGGCGGTGATGTCACGCAGTGGAGGGCCTGCTACAGCTCCTGGTTAGCCCGCTCTGCCTGTCCGTTTGTCTGAGGGTGGTACCCGGACAAGAGACTCACGGTGGCCCCCAGTTCCCTGCAGAAACTCCTCCAGACTTGGGAAGAGAACTGAGGGCCACGATCCAAGACAATGTCCAATGGTATCCCATGCAGACGCACGACGTGGTGGACCCGGAGGTCTGCCATCTCCTGGGCCGTCGGGGGCTTCAGGAGGGCCACGAAGTGGGCCGCCTTGGAGAACCAGTCCACTATCGTGAGGATGGTGGTGTTGCCCTGGGATGACGAGAGGCCCGTGATGAAGTCCAGGCCGATGTGGGACCAGGGGCGATGAGGCACCGGTAGAGGCTGGAGGAGGCCCGAAGACCTTTTGTGGTCAGCCTTGCCCCTGGCACAGGTGGTACAGGCCTGGACGTAATCCCGGACGTCGTCTTCCATAGACGCCCACCAGAAGTGCTGCTGGACCACTGCCACAGTTCTGCGCACCCCTGGATGACAGGAGAGCTTGGAACCGTGACAGAAGTCCAAAACCACAGCTCTGGCCTCTGGTGGGACATACAGTTTGTTCCTCGGGCCGGTCCCCGGGTCCGGGTTCCATGCCAGGGCCTCCCGGACGGTCTTCTCCACGTCCCAGGTGAGGGTGGCCACGACAGTGGACTCGGGGATGATGGTCTCTGTTGGGTCCGACAACTCGGCCTTGGCTTCCTCTTCGTGCACCCGGAACAGGGCATCCGATCGTTGGTTCTTGGTCCCGGGGCGGTATGTGATCTGGAAGTCAAAGCGCCCAAAGAACAGTGACCAGCGGGCTTGCCTGGGGTTCAGCCGCTTGGCGGTCTGGATGTACTCCAGGTTCCGATGGTCCGTGAAAACCGTGAAGGGCACCGTCGCTCCTCAAGAGCTCCGCACTCCTCAAGAGCCTCCTTCAACGCCGGGAGTTCCCGATTACCAACGTCATAATTCCTTTCAGCCGGGGTCAACCTGCGGGAAAAATAGGCACAAGGGTGGAGAACCTTATCGGACTCCCTGCTCTGGGACAGCACGGCTCCTATCCCTGAGTCAGAGGCATCCACTTCAACTATGAACTGGCGATTAGGATCAGGCTGCACCAGAACTGGCGCAGTCGAGAACCGGCGTTTCAACTCCCTAAACGCGGCTTTGCACCGATCCGACCAGGTGAAGGGGACTTTAGTGGAGGTCAGGGCAGTCAGGGGGCTAACTACCTGGCTGTAACCTTTAATGAACCTCCGGTAGAAATTTGCAAAGCCGAGGAACTGTTGCAGTTTCCTACGGCTTGTTGGTTGGGGCCAATCTCTCACCGCCGCAACCTTGGCCGGGTCAGGGGTGACGGAGTTGGAGGAGATGATGAACCCCAGGAAGGACAAAGAAGTACGGTGGAACTCGCACTTCTCACCCTTCACAAACAGCCGGTTCTCCAACAACCGCTGCAGGACCTGACGTACATGCTGGACATGAGTCTCAGGGTCCGGAGAAAAGATGAGTATATCGTTTAGATATACGAAGACAAACCGATGCAGGAAGTCCCGCAAGATGTTATTAACCAATGCTTGGAACATCGCAGGGGCGTTTGTGAGGCCGAACGGCATGACCAGGTACTCAAAGTGACCTAAGGGGGTGTTAAATGTCGTCTTCCACTCGTCTCCCTTCCGGATCCGAACCAGGTGGTACGCATTCCTAAGATCGAGTTTGGTGAATATTTGGGCTCCATGCAGGGGCGTGAACACCGAATCCAACAGAGGTAATGGGTATCGATTGCGAACCGTAATCTCGTTCAGCCCTCTGTAATCGATGCATGGACGGAGTCCGCCGTCCTTCTTACCCACAAAAAAGAAACCCGCGCCTATCGGGGAGGTGGAGTTCCGGATCAACCCGGCAGCTAAGGAGTCCCGGATGTAGGTCTCCATTGATTCCCGTTCCGGACGTGAGAGGTTGTACAGCCTGCTGGACGGGTACTCAGCGCCCGGGATCAAATCGATGGCGCAATCGTACAGTCGGTGCGGGGGAAGAGTGAGTGCCAGATCTTTGCTGAAGATATCAGCAAGATCGTGGTACTCCTCCGGCACCGCTGTCAGATTGGGGGGGGACTTTGACCTCCTCATTAGCTGTCACACTGGGTGGAACCGAGGATCCTAAACATTCCCGGTGGCAGGTTTCGCTCCACTGCGTCACAACCCCAGACAGCCAATCAATCCGGGGATTGTGCTTCACCATCCATGGAAACCCTAAAATCACTCAGGAGGTAGAAGGTGTTACATAAAACACAATCTCCTCCCTGTGATTCCCAGACACAACCAATGTTACGGGCTGTGTCTGGTGTGTGATTAATGGAAGAAGGGTGGCATCTAGTGCCCGTACCTTCAAAGGTGAAGGCAGAGCCACCAGAGGGAGCCCTACTTCCTTTGCCCATCTGCTATCCAGCAGATTCCCTTCCGACCCCGTGTCTACTAGTGCTGGGGCGTGAAGGGTTAAATCCTCACTTAGGATTGTGACTGGGATTCGTGCAAATTTACGGGGTTTCCCGGTGTGGGTATTATGACCCACCCTTAGCCCAGTCTCTAAGGACGAGTGCTGCTGTTTTGACCGTTTGGGGCAGTTTTTCTGCGTGTGCTCGGTTGAGCTGCAGAGAAAACACTCCCCACGGACCAGCCTCCTTTGTCTCTGATCTGATCGCCTTTTGGCCCTGCTCATTTCCATAGCAATGGCAGCAGGGGGAGCTGTCGTCACGTGGAGTGCCCTGGCTGCGGAGTGTGGGGAAGATGGCTCCTTTTCGGACCCGGAAGGAAGAGGGACGGCTTGTGCCTGACCACGCCCTTTGTCTCGCTCCCGTCGGTGTTCTGTTAATCGGTTGTCCAACCGTATAACCAGGTCGATAAGCCTGTCTAAATCCCGCGGCTCGTCCTTCGCCACCAGGTGCTCCTTAAGGACCAGAGACAGTCCGTTTACAAAGGCGGCGCAGAGCGCAACAGCATTCCAGCCGGCTCGCACTGCCGCGATGCGGAAGTTGACTGCATACTTAGCTGCGCTCCGGCACCCCTGTCTTATCGACAGCAGCATGCTTGAAGCGGTCTCGCCTCTATGAGGGTGGTCGAACACTTGTCTGAACTCCCTCACAAACCCAGCGTATGACGTTAGGAGCCGTGAATTCTGCTCCCAGAGCGCCGTAGCCCAGGCGCGTGCCTCTCCTCGAAGCAAATTTATAACGTAAGCCACCCGGCTAGCGTCTGACGCGTACATGATGGGACGCTGTGAAAAGACGAGCGAGCACTGCATTAAGAAGTCCGCGCACATCTCGACACAGCCTCCGTACGGCTCCGGAGGGCTTATGTATGCTTCAGGGGATGGTGGAGGGGTTCGTTGAACGACCAGCGGAATGTCTGTTTCAGGCCTCCGGTCAGCAGGAGGAGGTGCTGCAGCAATGCCCTGAGCCTGCGCTTCCACCTGGGCGGTGAGAGCCTCCATCCTCCGATTGAGAATCACATTCCGCTCGGTGACTAAGTCCAACCGAGCAGTGAAAGCGGTTAAGATTTGCTGCAGCTCACCTAACACGCCTCCTGCTGACGCCTGTGCACCTCGCTCTTCCATTGGCTGTTCAAGCGATGGTTGACGCCCCTCGGGATCCATGACGCTGGCCGAGAAATCCTGTTGTGAAAGTGTAGTGACACGGACCCACAACAGGGGGCGTTAATGAAGGGACAATGGATAAGCCAAAAAGTAACAATTTAATGTTGTGAATCGCACAACGAAATACAGACAATAACAGAGGATGAGGATGGTCAATCATACACAAGGTGATGTGTGGGCAGGCTCGAAGATAGAAGACGTCTAGCCAGAGAAGAGCCGGATCCCACACAGTTTCCACCACCAACGGATCTGAAGAACACTGGAGCCGCCAAGTCCTGCGCCCCAGGTGGCCACTGTCTTCAGCAGTCAGACCCGGTACTGCTGGCAGAAACAGAAACAGTTAATGGTGGGTGTGTGAATATACACCCAGCAATCATTCAGTGCTTGGTTCCTCCAGGAGGGAAAACCTCCACCTCCAGATACAAATTCACCCGTGCAGCTCCTGTCAGTCACTTCCCTGGAAGGAGTGAGAGGCGAAGACGTCGCGCTCACACTTTCCGCCAATCCAGCTTCAGACTGTAGTCACAGGAACACGGCTGCACACAGAACAATGTTTAGTCACAGAAAATTACCGCAGAGAAAGTTACCTGAGTGGTAGCTGATTTCTCGGCGGGGAGGTGGAGTTGCAGTCCGGCTTTTATGGAGGATGTGGTTGATGAGTGACAGCTGGTGTTGATGATGTGTGACAGCTGTCACTCCAGTAGTTCCGACGCCCTCTCGTGCTTGAAGCCCGCACTCCAAGCAGGGCGCCATCTGGTGGTGGTGGGCCAGCAGTACCTCCTCTTCAGCGGCCCACACAACAAATCTATCTTTATTAGTTGGCTATGTACCCCAGGCTTTTAAGGTGGCAGTAATTAAACCATTACTTAAAAAGCCATCACTTGACCCAGCTATCTTAGCTAATTATAGGCCAATCTCCAACCTTCCTTTTCTCTCAAAGATTCTTGAAAGGGTAGTTGTAAAACAGCTAACTGATCATCTGCAGAGGAATGGTCTATTTGAAGAGTGAGGGTTCAGAATTCATCATAGTACAGAAACAGCATTAGTGAAGGTTACAAATGATCTTCTTATGTCCTCAGACAGTGGACTCATCTCTGTGCTCATCCTGTTAGACCTCAGTGCAGCTTTTGATACTGTTGACCATAAAATTTTATTACAGAGATTAGAGCATGCCATAGGTATTAAAGGCACTGCGCTGCAGTGGTTGGAATCATATTTATCTAATAGATTACAATTTGTTCATGTAAATGGGGAGTCTTCTTCACGGACTAAGGTTAATTATGGAGTTCCACAAGGTTCTGTGCTAGGACCGATTTTATTCACTTTATACATGCTTCCCTTAGGCAGTATTATTAGAAAGCATTACTTAAATTTTCATTGTTACGCAGATGATACTCAGCTTTATCTATCCATGAAGCCAGAGGACACACACCAACTAGTTAAACTGCAGGAATGTCTTTCAGACATAAAGACATGGATGACCTCTAATTTCCTGCTTTTAAATTCAGATAAAACTGAAGTTATTGTACTTGGCCCCACAAATCTTAGAAACATGGTGTCCAACCATGTCCTTACTCTGGATGGCATTACCCTGACCTCCAGTAATACTGTGAGAAATTTTGGAGTCATTTTTGATCAGGATATGTCCTTCAATGCGTATATTAAGCAAATATGTAGGACTGCTTTTTTGCATTTGCGCAATATCTCTAAAATTAGAAAGGTCTTGTCTCAGAGTGATGCTGAAAAGCTAATTCATGCATTTATTTCTTCTAGGCTGGACTATTGTAATTCATTATTATCAGGTTGTCCTAAAAGTTCCCTGAAAAAGACTTCAGTTAATTCAAAATGCTGCAGCTAGAGTACTGACAGGGACTAGAAGGAGAGATCATATTTCACCCATATTGGCTTCTCTTCATTGGCTCCCTGTTAATTCCAGAATAGAATTTAAAATTCTTCTTCTTACTTATAAGGTTTTGAATAATCAGGTACCATCTTATCTTAGGGACCTCATAGTACCATATCACCCCAATAGAGCGCTTCACTCTCAGACTGCAGGCTTACTTGTAGTTCCTAGGGTTTGTAAGAGTAGAATGGGAGGCAGAGCCTTCAGCTTTCAGGCTCCTCTCCTGTGGAACCAGCTCCCAATTCGGATTAGGGAGACAGACACCCTCTCTACTTTTAAGATTAAGCTTAAAACTTTCCTTTTTGAAAAAGCTTATAGTTAGGGCTGGATCAGGTGACCCTGAACCATCCCTTAGTTATGCTGCTATAGACTTAGACTGCTGGGGGGTTTCCCATGATGCACCCAGTGTTTCTTTTTATTCACGTCTTTTTGCTTTGTATGCACCACTCTGCTTTTAATCACTGGTGATTGATCTCTGCTCTCTTCCACAGCATGTCTTTTTCCTGATTCTCTCCCCTCAGCCCCAACCAGTCCCAGCAGAAGACTGCCCCTCCCTGAGCCTGGTTCAGCCTGGTTTGTCAACAGATTCTGAAGCATGAAGTGGATGAGAATCTACAATTCTCCCCGAACAGGGCACCAGATGTTACATGTTACTTAACCCGTCAACGTTGGTACCCATTTACAGCGGGTGGAGTGAGACAATGGAGTTGAAATGTCTTGTCCAGTGTAGCCTGAAACAAAGATAAAAGGAAAGCCAAGTTTCACAATGTTCCAAAACTTAAAAAAAAAATGATAAAAGGAAAATATCCATGCAGATAAAGATCACAAAGATGAATCTTCTGTTTATTCCCCTATTCAAGGACCAGCTTTTCACAAAGCATCAAAAACCATTCAACATTTCTGGTTGCTGCAGCACATAACAGAAGTAGTAGAGTGTGATTAGAACTTTAGAAGTGAAAATTAACAATGTCCAACAAAAGTAAATGAACACACAGAGTGCATAACCCTGACGTCACCTGAAAGAGGAAGCAATCAAATCCTCACACTGCCCTCTAACCCCTGTGATGTAATAAAGTGGGAATATTAAACATGAGAAAGACAGAAAATTAATGTCTATCTTGCAATGTCACAGAATGAAAATAAGAAACTGATAAAAGGATAAAAACCTTATTCAAATTTGTTTATTTGTTTTTGAGCTTTCCTGTGAGCGGACTGCTGCATAACATAGCATTCGCTTTAACTGCCAGAAAGTGGAAGAATTTGGTCTATTCTATATTCTGGTCACACTACCTGTCTGTGTCTTTGGGCAAGACATTTTGGGTTTGAATTACTACAGGTTTGTGTGAGTAACAAGGTGCACAAACACCATAGCACACTAGGTTCTGATTGCTTTGAAACGAGGGTGTGGCACAACTGTGCGCACATTTCTCTATGCTTTCCACCAGCTGACCACAGAATAATTATTCACCAGTTTGCTTTATAAAATAATTATTAAATGTCTGAAATAGCAGATTGTGCTACGGTTGGACCCAAAATGAGTTGTGGACCACAAATTGGAGGCTGGATTTCAAAAGAATAGGATTTATTGTACAATGAAAGGTGCAAATCTGCAGGGGAATTTAGAGCCCATGGCATTTGGAGACCCAGGCTGGGCAGCTGTAAACCCAGCAGGCACATGTACATAAAATATACGTAAAAAGGATGCATCATAAGCTAGTTACATATCCCCATGTGATATTTACATAAATTCTATGTAAAGAGTAAATCCAAAACTCAACGCAAATTTTTCGTGACAGTGTTCACGTGTTTTCAGCGTACATTCTACGAGTATGAAACATTATGATTAATAATCAGCATAATTCATATCATTGCGTGCAAGCATTACCCATGCATCAAAACAAATGACTGTGGCTGTTGTGTGGCTGGCCCGACCGCCCAGGAGACTGCAGACCTCCTGGTCCACCATGTCGTGCATCTGCATGGGATTCCATCGGACATCGTCTCGGATCGTGGTCCTCAGTTCTCCTCCCAGGTCTGGAGGAGTTTCTGTAGGGAACTGGGGGCCACCGTCAGTCTCTCGTCTGGGTACCACCCCCAGACGAACGGGCAGGTAGAGCGGACGAACCAGGAGTTGGAGCAGGCCCTCCACTGCGTGACCTCCGCGCACCCGACGGCCTGGAGTGACCATCTGGCCTGGATCGAGTACGCTCATAATAGCCAAGTTTCATCTGCCACCGGCCTCTCCCCGTTTTGAGGTGTGTTTGGGGTACCAGCCCCCATTGTTTCTGCTAGTGGAGGGAGAGGTCGGGGTGCCCTCAGTCCAGGCCCATCTGAGGAAGTGCCGTCGGGTGTGGCGTACCGCCCGCTGTGCCCTGCTCAGAGCCCGGACGAGGGCTAAGGCCCATGCAGACCGCCGGCGTTCCCCGGCCCCTGCATACCAGCCTGGGCAGGAGGTTTGGCTATCCACAAAGGACATCCCCCTGCAGGTGGAATCCCAGAAGCTGAAGGACAGGTACATAGGACCCTTTTCCATATTCAAAGTCCTCAGTCCGGCCGCAGTGAAGCTGGCAGCTTCAGCTTCACTGCGGATACACCCCGTTTTTCATGTGTCAAGACTCAAGCCCTGCCATACCTCACCACTGTGTGCCCCTGGACCGGCGCCGCCTCCTGATCATTGACGGGGAGCCCACGTGGACAGTACGCCGGCTCCTGGACGTCCATCGAAAGGGCCGGGGGTTCCAGTATCTGGTGGACTGGGAGGGTTATGGACCCGAAGAGCGCTCCTGGGTGAAGAGGAGCTTCATCCTGGACCCGGCCCTCCTGGCCGACTTCTACACCCGTCACCCGGATAAGCCTGGTCGGGCACCAGGAGGCGCCCGTTGAGGGGGGGGTCCTGTTGTGTGGGCCGCTGAAGAGGAGGTACTGCTGGCCCACCACCACAAGATGGCGCCCTGCTTGAAGTGCGGGCTTCAAGCACGAGAGGGTGTCGGAGCGACCGAGAGTGACAGCTGTCACTCATCATCCGTACCAGCTGTCACTCATCCACTATTCAACACCATCACCATAAAGGCCGGACTGCAACTCCTCATCCTCGCCGAGAAATCAGCTACCTTGGAGGTAATTTTCTCTGCTGAACAAAACCTTGTGTAATAGTCTGAACTTCTTTTGCAGCTGTTTTCCTGTGGTGATTGCCTTATCTGTGGGATTGGCGTTTGGTGTGATCAGCGACGGCTTCGCTTCACACCCCAACCAGATAAGTGGTTAGACAGGAGCTGCACAAGTGTGTGATTGGAGGTGGAGGTGCTCCCTCCTTACTGAACACAGACTGTGGGATTACTGAGTGTGCGTACTCACACTCACCTGTGCTGTTTCTATTCTCTGCCAGCAGTACCAGGTCTGACAGCTGAAGACGGTGACCACCTGGGGACCCAGGACTTCGCGGCTCCGGTGTTCTTCAGGTCCGTTGGCGGTGAGGGTCGTGTGGGATCCGGCTCGGTTCTGGACGGGCGTCTCCTATCCTCAAGCCTGCCCACACGTCACCCAACATGTAATTGACTGTAGTCCCAAACTGATTGTTGTCTGTATTCTGTTGTGCACAATTTACAACATTAAATTTTTACTGTTTGGCTTATCCATTGCCCGTTCTTTTACGCCCCCTGTTGTGGGTCCGTGTTCCTACACTTTCACAACATTGGCTACCAGGAGCTAGAATTTTGTAGAGTCTTAGCGATCACTCACCAGCCCGGTAGGTGGCGGTAAATGCACCTGCATTGAAATAAATGCAGTCAGATCTTTGGACCAAAAAATGACTTATATTTACACATAAGATCCTTCTGAATGTAATAAAGCAAATCTGCAAGCCCAGATCTGTCATTCAACAGAGAAATCTTCATTTAAAAATGACAAATTTACAGCTAAAATTTAGCCCTCCGCAAAACTGTCATCACATCCGGGACGCTGCCGAGACGTCAGGGAAAAGACTCTCTCCCAGCATGCATTGCGCGCACCAGCTGTAATTTGTGGATTTACGTCAGTTTGCATCTGCACCTTTTTCTTGTCTTATACTGAAGGATCTGCTTTTTTTAAAACTTCATATTGTCTTGCGGCACGTTTGGTGAGTACACATTTCTTTTATTTGTGCTTGAAAATTATTTTGGGGGACTTTTTCATATGCCCATTTGATTGAGTGGGCCGTCGCGGGGTACGGAGGCGGGACCCACAAAGAATTCAAGTCATTAAAAAGATATAAACCTCTCTCAGTGGCCATGGAGCTCTGCGGCTCCGATTACCGAGACATGCGGCACTGCGGAAAGTCTGTCCTTGCAGCAACAGGTGTTACCGGCCGCTCCGCATCAAAACAGCGAGTGTAGTCTCTGGACTTGTGCCAAGTTGGCTGCACCTCCATTCAGTACACAGAGAGGTGATGCCGGCTGCAAAGCAGACACGGGGGTGGTGTGAGTGGCCCGCTTCGGCGGTTACCGAGCACGACTCGGTAAGCACAGCGGAGGCAGAGAGAGAGGCGTCAGGGAAGAACAGCGCCCGCTGTCAATGTCGCTCACCGCTGATCTGAGCATGCAGAGCTGTATCTCACATTCATTGCAGCTTACTTTTGGATGCTGAAACCAGGATGTGTATAACAGTAACATTACTAACAGATAAAATCAATTTCAATGCGGGATCGGACTGAAGGCGCGAGCGCTCCGTCTTCTGCCGAACGTCACTGCAGTGACCCGGATGTACAAACAGTTTTCGCTGAGGGCCAAATTTTAGCTGCAAATTTGTCATTTTTAAACGAAGATTTCTCCGCTGAATTACAAATTTGGGCTTGCAGATTTACTTTACTGCATTCATAAGGGTCTTATAAATACATATCAGCTATTTCTTTCTGAGATCTGACCACATTTATTTCAATGCAGGTCTACTTTAAGAATAATGTGGAATAATAATAAGAAGATTATTTACCACTGATTATTTACCATGAAAAGAAATATGTTTAGAATAAACTTGTATTTCAAAAGTTAGAGCTGTAATTCACTCAACACCTAATTTTTTGGCATGTGTATTTAACAGTAACTCATCAAGCATATTTTTCAAAAAGCTGTACGTGCTTGTGTTAGGGATGTTTTGATTGACAATTCTTTAGTTTTTGCAATTATTTGAAAACAAAATGTGCTGCCATACTGTCATGTTATCTAAACTGAGTTCAAGTTTCAGTGTATACCTGTAAAATAAAATGAAATTATTAAATATTGGGTTGTAGAGAAGCTTGAATCCCAAAATGCATAGGAACGCACAGAAAAAACTCTAACAGGTTAGAGAGGCCAGTTACCGCTTTGAGAAAATTGAGTTTCTGGCGTCTGTGGAATGGATGAAGCTGAAATACAGGTGTGATGATGAGGCTGATGGGGTACACATGGCTCAATCAGCTCTGTGGTGCACCACCTGGGGGAGAGAGAAACCAGAGGCAGAACCAGATACGCAGCCCACAGAAGATTATTTTTTTTAATTTTTTTATTTGAATTTAATTTTCAGCGTGGGAAAACCCTCAGTTCTGTGACAGAGCTGTTTTGTAACTGAGCACAAGGTGCACAGATGCAAGTGGCTGATGAAATTTCACTTTGAGCTTACGTCACTGACCCTCTGAGGTTGATGGATGCAACTCTGTTTTTCATCAAGTCTCTATCAATAAATCAGCGACAGAATGTCTGAGATGTTATTTTACCACTTCCTGAAACTACAGAGTGATACCTCTCATTTCATTCCCTAGTTCTAAACAATCTTTGCCTCACAAGCCAGAGCCCAGAGAAGGTCTTTCTTTCTCTCTCTCTTTGTACACATGCATGCAGAGGACACCATTAATCTACTCAAGGGTCAGACTCATTGACACTGTCAATAAACCATCATAATTGCAAAAAAAAAAAAATCATGCTGTCAGCCTGAAAATGCTTTTTATTTAGCTCTACAGACAACTCATGCAGTCAAAAATATGTGGATGGGCTATTTCCAGAATCTACAAGCCCCCCACCCTGCTTTTCACATTTCATCCAATTAATATATTTATGAAAATTTCTGCACAGAGTGAAGACAGAAAATATTTACCTGGAAAAAGTGAGTGGTTTTACTTTGCCTTTATTTTACATTGATATATAATTTTCTTCATATGTTACACTACTTTGTAAGTCAAATACTTTGATGAACCCATTCCTAGCACCAAAACAGTTCATCCACATGAAAAAGTTGTATTTTCAATAAAGATATGACGCATTTTCTGAAACTATATTCATCTTTTCAGCTTTAAGAGCCAAAATATCTCTATATACAGTGTTCCAGTTTTTAGTGCTAAGATTGCTGTGAACATTTTGAACATTTTAGTATAATGGCCATGCAGTCCATGGCCATTATACTAAAAATACAGACCTTTAAAATGGGAATTACTGAAAGTGTGGTAAAATCTATAAAATACCCGTGGACCCCAGAAGGTTACCACATGCAAAATCCTCATATTTGCTATATACTGTATACTAGGCATGTGAATCTCATCACTGACAACGATTCAATATGCACCTTGATACACCATCAGCGATACGATACATATAGGGATACATGACAATACTGAAGATACAATGTGATACGATTCACCCCTGTTCCCCATTCGATGTGATTTGATATGTATTTGTTGGCGATTCAATTCCTCACAATGCGATACGATGCGATTTGGTGCAATATGATTAGGGATGGGTATTGATAAGATTTTATCAATATCGATTCCATTATCGATTCTGCTGATCAATCCGATTTTTTATCAATACCCTTATCAACACCTCTTGTCAAATTTCTGTGTACTAAAAGTAGGCTTTACAGGTTTTCTATGTCAGCAACATTTTATTGAGTTTTAAAGTAAACATATGAAATTGGTCACTGGATCCTTGATCTGTGGACATAAATAAAAAATCAATAAAATCTGTACATGGTCAGTGGATCCTTGATGTATATGGTGGATCCTTGATCTCTGGACAGAAACAGAAATAAACAAAATCTGTAGTTTTTGTCAAAAGCATTTCCATTCAGATATTAATAACACAAATGTAACCCAATACCCTCTGAGCTGAGCTCTTGCAACCAGCTGCATGTCAGGATGTAATTCATAAAAAAAAAATGCAGGACATCTCATTTTGAGGAGAAAAAATGTTTTTTGTTGGTTGCAGGTTATTGTTTATATTATAAAGTTTGGAAAGAGGTGTCATTTGATTTAAAATGGCGATTTGCTCTGAAGTTATTCATTCCAACCAAAATCTGCACGTCTCTTTGGAGCGCGCACTTAGTCCCACAAAACAGAGGATATTATTATTATTATTATTATTATTATTATTATCATTTCGTTTACCTGATGGACAACGTCAGTTAATGCACTGGCCGGTGATCACGCCAGTGGACTTGGCGCTTCTGAAAACCAGCGAAGCAGAGAACCAGCGAACAGTCGAAGCACTGCTTCATATGTTACACTACTTCTGTGATGCCGCTCCGGTGTACCAAACTGTCCATGGTGCATTCAGTGTGCCTCGGAAAAAAATGGATGCAAGCAGGCAGCGAGCGATGCAACACGATTTCACCCCTCAATTGAATCGATGCACACTGAATGAATCGATGCACTCGCATCACGTACGTTTGTATCTAGATACCTATTCGTATTGCTTAATCTCAAGATGCCTACTGTATACTGCTGTCTGCATCATGTTACATGTGTGCAATTGTTCTTAGTAAATCACCTGCAAACATTCTCCTACCCAATACACAAAAGTTTGGAAAGCTCATACAATTAAACACTTGTTATCGGAGACCTTAGTAAATGAGGCCCTTTATCTGCATTGGCCAATGATGATGAAGTGGCACAGAGGAGGGTTTTCTTAAAAAGAAGACCTGAAAGTTCAGCTACAATCTGCCGGAAGGTACATCTGAGATGCAAGCCTAGATTTGATGTTTTGGTGAAAGAAAACCCTCCTCTGTACCACTTCATCACGAAGCTGTATAACGGGACACAAAATACAAAACATGCATCATGTACAATTTCTCCAAACACAGCCACAGAAGCCTGTAACTTCTTTTGGGTTGTCTTGGTGGCTTTGATCACTCTTCTCCTTCTTGCACAGTCACTCAGTTTTTGAGAACTGTCTACTCCACATAGATTTACCATAGAGTGCCATACTGTTTGTATTTCTTCATAACTGATGTAAATAAAGTTCAAGACATTCAGTGACTTGGAAATGTTCATGTATTCATCCCTTGACTTGTCTGAAGAAAACTGGCAATTAAACTGATTATTTACAGGTATTATACCAAAGGGGCTGATTACTTATGCAACCCATCATCGTGGCTTTTATATTTTTAATTAATTTGCATCAACTTCTACAGATTTACTTTCAGTTTGAGTCTAAGGAAGATCATTTTCTAAATTTTTATACTGAGAAGCCTGATCTACTTTTTGTATTTGAAATGCCATAAACAATTTAAAATGCATGAAATACCAAGGGGCTGAATACTTTTGCAATATATATATATAAATATACACACACACACACACACAGCACACAGAGACCAGCGTTGGTGCTACTGTGATACATCTTTCATGTCAAAGAAAATACCATCAAGCAAAGAAACGAATAACAGCTGCTCATTTCAGCTGCCATCTGAGTAAATGAAATGAAAACAAAAAAAGTGTTTGGGGCAAAGTGTTGCCTGTCTATAAGACGCAGGCAGTCATATTGATGAGCTTTCCTGAAAGCAGCTAAAGTGCTAATGTCCTCTGAAATGTCATCAGTCAAATCAGCACTTCCATCTTCTCTTTCGACTGGTGGAATTCTTTCAGGCCAGCATTGATTGACAGAAGGATTGATGAGGCTTTAAACAGGAGTTTGTCGGCCGGCCCTGGTGACACATCCATTCCTCTTCAACAGCGTGGTCTCAACAGACCAGACAAAATGACTGGACACGCATTCTCCCATCATTCCTCTTTGTCTTGATCGAACAACGTGACAATCTGTCTGAGCGCACACTGCTTCATCTGAACAGCCCTGTTTGTTTGTACAGGCCAAGTGACGAGCACCCCGTCCTGCATGTGAAGTGATTGTGAACAGCTATATAATGTTGGATTTTCTGGGTCTCAATGGGTTTGGTCTGGGAAGGAGATAACTTACGGCTGGCAGAGGAGAGGTGTGGCATTGGGAGTGGGAGCTGTAAAGCTGGTCCTGATTCCTCAGCAGCAGGTGGGAGTGACGAGTGACTGGCACCTGCACTTGAGGCAACAGATGGCGATGAGAGAGGCCCATGCCAGCCGGGTGAGGAGCCCCCGTGTCACTGTGATCATCTGCAGCCTGTGTCACGATTCTGGCAGGGCCACGATGTTTGGCCAGTCATCACTACTCAGTGGCATGCGTGATAAAAATTTAAAATTCAGCAAAGGATGAGCCAAAATACAGCTCCACATCTGATGTTGTGTTGACACATAGGGAGTCAGTGGCAGTCATCCAAACTTAGGAGCTGAAGTGTAGGGTGTACTGCTTTGGCATCTGGATGCCTTACGTTGGTGAAGAAAAAGTTGGAGCTTATCATAAAGTTCAGTTTAATTACAAATAAAGCCAAACAAGTTAATTGTGATTACACAGCTTCAGCATCACTGAGCTTCGACCTGGCAGGATTACATTTTACAATTCTGTGAGTAGCCCTGGAGTCTACAAGAGGTACAACATTAACAGGTTGGTTGGTAAGCAACAGTTATGTAATCATCTCTGCCTTGTTGTTTAGTTCTGCACAAATTTTCACCAAAAATGTTATGGATTTTTGGCAACTGTCATTCAGATAGACAGACCAGTATATTACATACAATGAGTTCTCTGACTTTTGGTACTTTAATTACATTTTAGTGCTAAGACTTTTCTACTTTTACTTAAGGCACCTTGACACTTGATCCATGAATTTGATCCATGCACTGGCACGCAATCTCCCGTGACAGACAGTAAACTCATTGTAAGCTCGTTGTAAACTGTGTGCAGCTGCGTTCAAGTGCGCAAAGAAAATTTTGAAAGGTTCAAAACCTCTGGCATGCATTAATTATGTGAACTTCACGTTAACATTGTGCAAACAATTCAAAAACACTGTCACTGTGAGTCAGTGTGCCAGCACAGCGCGCCACAGCGCAGCTCATATGAATGATTATGATGAGATGTTAAATCTATCATAAACATAATTTTAAAGATACTCATAAGAAGGAATGAAAATGCAACTGTTTACCAAATGTAAAAATATTATGGTGATTTTATTCTTTATTAGTTACATTTTCTTTTTCTTATGCTAGCTTGTCTTTCTGTTGTGACCTGAACAAAACCACTGTGCCTTTGTGTGCTAAAAAGTGCTGATAAAGCAGTATTGAGATGGGATGTGAAAACATGTTTTTCTATTTTCTTATGATCCATCTTGTTGTGAAAGTGTCGTGACACGGACCCACAACAGGGTGTGTTAATGAACGGACAATGGATAAGCCAAAAAGTAACAATTTAATGTTGTGAATCACACAACGATGTACAGACAACAACAATATAGTGACTGTCAATCATACACCAGGTGACGTGTGGGCAGGCTCGACGATAGAAGACGCCTGGCGAGAGAGAAGCCGGATCCACACAGCTTCCACCACCAACGGAGCTGAAGAACACCGGAGCCGCCAAGCCCTGCGCCCCAGGTGGCCGCTGTCTTCAGCAGTCAGACCCGGTACTGCTGGCAGAGAACAGAGACAGTCCAGATGAGTGTGAGGATGCACACTCAGTAATCCCACAGTCTGTATGCAGTAAGGAGGGAGAACCTCCTCCTCCAATCACACACTCGTGCAGCTCCTGTCTAACCACTTATCTAATTGGAGTGTGAAGCGAAGCCGTCGCTGATCACACCAAACGCCAATCCCACAGATAAGGCAAGCACCACAGGAAAACGGCTGCAAAAGAAGTTCAGATTATTACTCAACGTTTTGAGTCAGCAGAGACAATTACTTGATTGGTAGTTGATTTCTCGGCGGGGAGGTGGAGTTGCAGTACGGCCTTTATGGTGGTGGTGATGAGTAGTGGATGAGTGACAGCTGGTACGGATGATGAGTGACAGCTGTCACTCCTGGTCGCTCCGACGCCCTCTCGTGCTTGAGGCCCGCACTTCAAGCAGGGCGCCATCTTGTGGTGGTGGGCCAGCAGTACCTCCTCTTCAGCGGCCCACACAACACATCTAACTGAGACAGGGCCAAGTTTGTTTGTCTTATTGGGTAAATCGTGAGACGAGGTCAAGTTGTTTTTCTCATTGAGGCAGGGGTGACACGTGCAGCTCAATCAGGAAGCGGGGGCTGTATGATATTTCTTTTTTAGGTCATGATCAGCGCCAGGATACAAGAAGAAACAAGACTGCACTGCGCGCAGGACGAGAAGTGGACCAATCAAGAAAGAATACATCATCTTAGCATAGTGATGCAATGTTTAGACAGAAACTTAGTAGGGGTCAGGGAGAGATAGACAGGGTTCCTGCTCAGAGCCTGATATCTAGGGCAAAGTAAGCGTGAGCCCAGAGACTCTCTGTTATTGTTACTTTGGCTCATTCTCTGTATTAAAAGTGAGGTCAATCTGAGAACTGGACTGAGTCCTGGTCATCTTTCCCTCTCTCATCAATGGACGCATGGGGTGTGACCGAGGTAAATTGTTAATGTTAATGTTGATGTTTTGGGTTTACAGTTGTGTGAAACTGTAGTAAAAGGTCCGTTCCAAAACAAGCTATTACAATATAAATATTACAAATAATTACCTTTAAAATGATTCCAAAAGTGCTCTCCACGTCATATAGTGCAAGAGAACAGCTGCAGCTGTAGAAAATTCCTCTGTGATTCTGGAGAGATTAGAGGTTTTTTCATCAGCCAATCTCAGACAGCAAATGATTAATCCACTGCGAAATAATTATTTTATATAACGCAGTGTCCAGCGACACAAAGCGCAGTGTCCAGTGGAACACAGCAGGTCGCATTGGCATGATGAAATGTGCAGCAGTGTGGGGGTTAGATGGGTGCAAGTGTCAAGGTGCCTTTAGTTAAGTAGAATATTCAGTGCAGACCCTTTAACTGTAACACAGTAGGCAGATAAGGAGCCAGCAGTGTCAAATCAGAGGAATGGTGCCTTGGCCTATTAAGGATTTCCAGACATGTTGGGGAGGATTGCTTAAGGAGTGTATGGACTTGGCATGTGGGGGAGAAGAACCCTACTTCACATCTACATGTAGCTCAGGACATGAGATGTGTGTGGTGTACGTTGGCACTTTTAAAACTTAGAATGTGCTTGTGGGATGTGAGACACTGTGGGGGTTTTGAAGCAACATTTGAGTTGGGGTTGTAACTCTTAATTAAGATAGGGAATGATCCAGAGAGTGTCTGTGTCTTGCGAACACAAGAAGCTGCATGTTTCATTGATACAAAGTAATTCTTTGATTATTTTCGGACACTTTCACTAAGTAGTTACCACATACTTTATGACAGTAGTACTCATATCACAGAGATCTTCTGTCCTTGTGTAGCCCAGTGACCTGCAGGGATTAAAAATACATCCTGGATCAACTGAAAGCCATACTGAAGATAGAAGCACATCAATAATAAGGTGATGTTCTGGCCCCGCTCGCTCTCTGTGCATTTTCACTGTGATACCTCATTTGAAGCTGCCACTGATATGTGGATACAGTCAGACAAGCCTGCAAGCTCTCTCTCTCTCTTTCTTGTTGTGCCTTTACCACCCACCAATGCGTCACACAGGCAACTGACTGCCTGAGACTAACCAGCTCCACTGATCAATATTTGAGCAGCTCCGTGCTGCCTGAGCTCCCCATCCATGTCGTCAGGGTCTCCGTTCCTCTCACTGGGACAAGTGCCAGGACACAGCGGATGGTTTCAGCCTTGCTTACTGAGGTGATCCAGTACTTGCAGCTTGAACATGCCTTTATTCATTATGGATGAAGTTGTGAATCGCGTGGCAAGTTCAGCATGTGTAATTGAAGGAAACAAGATGGAAACATTGGCGCACAAAGACCCAGTGTGCATGAACATAAGCCGAAACACAAAAACACAGTTTTTCACAGCTTTAAATTGTCCTCTCTGATGTAAAAAAAATGCACTTACTCAACCTGATGAGGAGCCACCACAGGAAGAGCTGGACAGATGACACCAAATGAGACTTCAGTCATTGCACTTTTTCAGGCTCTATTTAGCTGTTAATGTGAATCATGTGAAAATACAAATGTGATGCACTGGTGCTGTTGATGTGGAAAAGAATAAATAAATCTTCTGTCTTTGATCATTGCTCTATGAATTATAAATCCTCCAAATCAGACTGCAACAGTAGGAAATAGCTTGTGACAGTTTTCAAATAGCTTCACAGAACAACAGATGCCATCATTTTGTCTCTTGGAACCTCACACATATTCAGAGGTGCACTGATTTTGCAGAGTGAATCTTGTTTTGTGTGTGCGCATCTTATTGAATCAAGCAATACTTTGATCAATGTCTAATCACATGAAAGAGAGAGGAGAGCTGTGTTGCCCTTATCAACTGGATGTATGTGAAGCATCAATTTATTTTGTTGCTTTGGTAATGCTCTGTTAATTAGAAGAAGAGAGGGATGGTTAATCAATGCTGGTGGGAAGGATTAAGTAGAGGAGGGCATAAGCTTTCAACCTGTCAGTTAGGAATGTAGATATAAATAACACATTGTAGAACTGGTCATTGTTCACATTCATTGTTTCTGACTCAGAAGCCAGTGCTGTGTTGGCATTGGAGAATGCCACGTTTCTCTCTGCCGATCAGTCCACCATATGTTTGGGAGCTTTCCCCTTTAGAGCCTAGTACAAGTGGCGCATGACTGTAGCAGCTTTGGGGATGAAACACTGATAACAGTTTACCATACCCAAGAAGTCTTGCAGGGTTCGCACTGTGGGTGGTCGTGGGATGTCCAGCACTGCCTCCACCTTAGACGAGAGGAGCACATCGCCGTCTTTTGTGACTCTGTGCCCTAGAAAGGCAATGGTGAAGAGTCCAAACTGGCACTCTGTGGGGTTGATTATCAGGCCATGCCGACTGAGGTGCTCAAAAAGTATCCCTAGGTGGGACAAGTGCTCCAGTTGGGAGGAGCTGGCCACCAGGATGTCGTCCAGGTTGATGAACAGGAATGCAGGTCACGTAGGATGGAATTCATGAGGCGCTGGAAAGACTGGGCAGTGTTTTTAAGTCCAAAAGGCACCCCCAAGAACTCAAACAGTCCAAATGGCATGATCACCGCAGTTTTGGGTATGTCTGGTGGGTGGACCAGCACCCGGTGGTATCCATGGTCAAGGTCCAGCATGGAGAAGATGGTTGTGCCCGGCAGGTATGCAGAAAAGTCCTGCATGTGGGAAACGGGGTAGCAGTCTAGCGTTGTGACATCACTGAGTCGACGGTAGTCACCACATGGGTGTCACCCACCACCGGGTTTTGGCACCATGTGGAGGGGCGACGCCCATGGGCTGTCGTAGTTGCGGATGATGCTGAGGCGTTCCACGCTGTGGAACTCCGTTTTGGCAATGCTGAGCTTGGCTGGGTCGAGGTGTTGTGCGTGGGAGTACACCGGTGGTCCAGTGGTGGCGATGTGATGCTCCACTCTATGCTTGACAGCGGGTGTGGAGAAAGTGGGTTGTGTGAGAGCAGGGACTTCATCAAGCAGGCGGTGGAAATCGTCAGACAGCGGTTTTTGACATCCACCAGCACAGAGAAAGTCCGCACCCAGGAGGGGAATGGCGACCATGGCCATGATGAAGTCCCAGATAAAAGTATGTCCTCCAAAACACAAGTTGATGTGCCAGGTGCCGTATGTGCATATGTAAATGTAATTGGCAGTAGCGCAGGGCGGGCCCAATCCATCCACCAAGATGTCGAGGTTGGGTGCTGGCAGGATGCTTCGTTGCAGTCCGGTGTAGCACAGGAACTGTCGACCCAAGATGTCGTCTTGAATGAACAGCAGCCTGTTGTTGTGTCCAGCACTCAAGGCTACTAAAGAGTGCCAGCCCTGCCATTTCCCTTTACACTGAAAGGTGCATGGTGAGCGGCAGCATCTGGCTTTAGCTCTGAACATTGCATGGTAGAAACAGAAGCTGGTTTGTGAGTGCTGCTGTGGAGGGAGGGATGCAGGTGCCATGAGTATGCATCCTCCAGGGGCATTGCTGGTGTGTGTTGTGGAGCTGCTGCACCTGTGTGCTGTAGGGTGAGTGCAGCTGATGTCATGCCATGGTGCTGGCCAGCTAGGAAGAATATGTCAACCTCATCCATCGCCCGACAGTCCATGATAGTGGTGTTAGCCAGTGCTGCACGCACCTGATGGCTGCGTATTTGTTCGCAACCGGGGGGCTTTGTAGGAGCGTGACCATCCTCGCTGCTGTAGAGCTGCTGAGGACCGAGACGACGTAATATTTCGTGTCGTCCACGATGATCTCTCTCAGGGTAAACTGCGCCTCGGTTTGTGCAAACCAGGCTCCCAGAACTCTGGGAGCTGCAGTGACACTGCACGTGCATCCTCTATCATGCTGATGTCTGAGTGTCTTCCAAAAATGCTGAAAAACAGACATCGGGGTCACCAGTGTAGAAACTGAGTCAGAAACAATGAAATGAGATGAGTTCTACATTCAAACAGGCAGAGCATGTGCTTCAATCACAGAAAAGTAAAATAAAGCTTCTTCACTTTTCAGGCACACATCTTAAATACTCCTAGCCGAGCTTGAACTCCCCAGGAGTGTGTCCGTGGAGGACAAATGGCCGGCCATATCAAATACACATTCTTCAGCTGCAGACAGTCTGCAGCTGAAGACAAAGCAGAGGAAATCACAGCTTTTCACAGAAGCAATCAGCAGCAGACATTCACAGATTTGATCTACCAGGGTGTGACCATGTCCCTGAGTAAAGCAGGAAACCCAATGTCATTGCAAGTTATTGCATTTCCTTATGAACAACATCTGAGTCAGTGAAATCTGTACGAGACAGTCCTTTTGTCCGCGTGTGCATGTGCGCTACAACATCACATAACCAACAGTGGGTGGTATACCAGACCAGTGTCAGTCATAGTGATAATGAACTACAACTTGGATTCCACAATAACATCAACAGTATGATAAATTAGTTGACCAATGAGTACCCCCACCAGGCCATGTGTTTTTAATCCTCCTAATAAAAATAGCGAATTAACAAAAAAGTAATGCTACAACCCCTGGCAAAAATTATGGACTCACCGGCCTCAGAGGATGTTCATTCAGTTGTTTAATTTTGTAGAAAAAAAGCAGATCACAGACATGACACAAAACTTAAGTCATTTCAAATGGCAACTTTCTGGCTTTAAGAAACACTATAAGAAATCAAGAAAAAAAAAATATGGAATCACTCAATTCTGAGGAAAAAATTATGGAATCACCCTGTAAATTTTCATCCCCCAAATTAACACCTGCATCAAATCAGATCTGCTCATTGACATTGACCCTATGCCATGACATTGACCCTATGTGTCTTTTTGCAAGGAATGTTTTTGCAGTTTTTGCTCTATGGCAAGATGCATTATCATCTTGAAAAATGATTTCATCATCCCCAAACATCCTTTCAATTGTCCAAAATATCAACATAAACTTGTGCATTTATTGATGATGTAATGACAGCCATCTCCCCAGTGCCTTTACCTGACATGCAGCCCCATATCATCAATGACTGTGGAAATTTACATGTTCTCTTCAGGCAGTCATCTTTATAAATCTCATTGGAAAGGCACCAAACAAAAGTTCCAGCATCATCACCTTGCCCAATGCAGATTCGAGATTCATCACTGAATATGACTTTCATCCAGTCATCCACAGTCCATAATTGCTTTTCTTTAGCCCATTGTAACCTTGTTTTTTTTCTGTTTAGGTGTTAATGATGCCTTTCGTTTAGCTTTTCTGTATGTAAATCCCATTTCCTTTAGGCGGTTTCTTACAGTTCGGTCACAGACGTTGACTCCAGTTTCCTCCCATTCATTCCTCATTTGTTTTGTTGTACATTTTTTGATTTTTGAGACATATTGCTTTAAGTTTTCTGTCTTGACGCTTTGATGTCTTCCTTGGTCTACCAGTATGTTTGCCTTTAACAATCTTCCCATGTTGTTTGTATTTGGTCCAGAGTTTAGACACAGCTGACTGTGAACAACCAACATATTTTGCAACATTGCGTGATGATTTACCCTCTTTTAAGAGTTTGATAATCCTCTCCTTTGTTTCAACTGACATCTCTCGTGTTGGAACCATGATTCATGTCAGTCCACTTGGTGCAACAGCTCTCCAAGGTGTGTTCACTCCTTTTTAGATGCAGACTAACGAGCAGATCTGATATGATGCAGGTGTTAGTTTTGGGGATGAAAATTTACAGGGTGATTCCATAATTTTTTCCTCAGAATTGAGTGATTCCATATTTTTTTCCTCTGCTTGGTCTAAAAAAGTAACCATTACTGACTGCCACAATCTTTTTTTCTTGATTTCTTATAGTGTTTCTTAAAGCCAGAAAGTTGCCATTTGAAATGACTTTAGTTTTGTGTCATGTCTGTGATCTGCTTTTTTTCTACAAAATTAAACAACTGAATGAACATCCTCCGAGGCCGGTGACTCCATAATTTTTGCCAGGGGTTGTAAATACCCATTAATTTGGAAATCAGTAATCATTTTGGTGCATCCACAGTGCTTGGATCAGAACTACAGTTTTGAGTCTGTAATGATCAAAGTGCCATTATTTTCCTGTTCTTTGGAGCTCTGCACATGAGTCAGAACACCTGTTAAATTGTTACTTTTTCATAGTTTCAATGGACTATAAAGTAATTTTCACATGATGAGATAACTTAACAGTCTTGGATATGTTAAACTGTGATTGTGTCACATGAACCAGTAGGCATTTGTGCTGTAGGCTCGTTGAAGCCATAGGAATTTTTAATTAAATACACACACACACACACACACACACACACACACACACACACACACACACACACACACACACACACACACACACACACACACACACACACACATATATATATGAGGTCTGTTAGAAAAGTATCCGACCTTTTTATTTTTTTCAAAAACGTGATGGATTTGAATCACGTGTGCTTGCATGAGCCAACCTTGAACCTTCGTGCGCATGCGTGATTTTTTCACGCCTGTTGGTTGCGTCATTTGCTTGTAAGCAGCCTTTGTGTGCAGATGGGTGGAGTCTCTCGTCGTTTTTTCTTTGCAAGGAAAATGGCGAAACGACTGGAGCAGCGCGACTGCATCAAATTTTGCCAGAAACTGGGCGACAGCCAGGTGGAAACCATTCGGATTATTCAGACGGCTTTCAGTGACAATCCTATGGGCATCACACAGATTAAGGAGCGGTACAACCAGTTTAAAGATGGCTGCACAATGGTGGAGAGCGCACCGTGCTCCGGGCGGCCATCAACATGCTGAAATGGCCAGATCATTTCCAAAGTGAACACTGTGGTGATGCGGGACCGTCGTGTGACTATCCGAGAAATTGCGGAAGAGGTGGACATCAGCACTTTTTCGGCACATTCCACTGTGACAGAAAATTTTGCCATGAAAAGAGTTGCAGCGAAATTCATCAGCACGAAGCTGATGGTGCAGCAAAAGCGCCACCGTGTTGAAGCCTCACAGGACATGTCGTAACATGCCCAGCTCTTGCACCATTCGGAAGATTCAGATGGCTTTCGGTGGCTTTTCAGTCATGTGACTATCCGAGAAATTGTGGACGAGGTGGGCATGTCACAGCATGTCCTGTGAGGCTTCAACACGGTGGTGCTTTTGCTGCGCCATCAGCTTCGATGAATTTCGCTGCAACTCTTTTCATGGCAAAATCTTCTGTCACAGTGGAATGTGCCGAAAAAGTGCTGATGTCCACCTCTTCCGCAATTTCTCGGATAGTCACACGATGGTCCCCCATCATTACAGCGTTCACTTTGGAATGATCCGGTCATTTCAGCATGTTGATGGCTGCCCGGAGCGCGGCGCGCTCTCCACCGTTGTGCTGCCATCTTTAAACTGGTTGTACCGCTCCTTAATCTGTGTGATGCCCATAGGATTGTCACCGAAAGCCGTCTGAATAATCCGAATGGTTTCCACCTGGCTGTCACTCAGTTTCTGGCAAAATTTGATGCAGTCGCGCTGCTCCAGTCGTTTCGCCATTTCCTTGCAAAGAAAAAATGATGAGAGACTCCACCCATCTGCACACAAAGGCTGCTTACAAGCAAATGACGCAACCGACAAGCGTGAAAAAAAATCACGCATGCGCACGAAGGTTCAAGGTTGGCTCATGCAAGCACACGTGATTCAAATCCATCAGGTTTTTGAAAAAAATAAAAAGGTCGGATACTTTTCTAACAGACCTTGTATATATATGAAATTTACAGAAAGGGACATGGCATGCTACTCCTCTGAAAACTTGAAAAAGTAATACTGCGATATAACACATCACCATATAAAAAGGGAAAATATATTTTAGATATTAACTTTAGGTCATATCACTGACCCCTATGAAAGATATATGCAAAATATATTAGACAAACATGAAAATGTTCATTATAACTGCAGCTGATGCTTTCTATGTAGATTCTAACAGGAAAATTGCATATTTATAGCTCACCTGACTGAAAAAAAAAACAGCTTCAGTCTGGCTTACAAGGATGTTACAGTTTTGTTTGTGCCTGTTGGTTTATTGCAGGGTTAGATGGAAAAACAATTTTTTTTTGCCCTTCATATTGGGCTTGTTGACGTTCATTTCCAAAAACGTGTTGAAAGGCTAATTATAAAAGTTATTGTGGCTGCTACACACTGTTTGTCGGGTCAGTGTCCTCACAATGAAGTGAGGCAGGCAGCAAGGCCACCTCTTTACTGGGTGATAAATCTAAATTTGAAAAGTGTGAAATTCAATGAGCTGGGATCTTAATTACCAACCGTGTTCACTTTCTCCATTTATCCATGGCCATAAACTGAACAAGACTGCTGTGAGCGCCTGTAGCCTGTGTGGAGAAACAGTGAGTTCACCTTGCCCAAATCTCATACATCATGAGCCGTCAAAATGTGGCCCGTGTTAGGTCACATCAATTAGTAAACACTTTATGAACAGTAGTTAATAATTACATGTTGCTAGAGCTTTGTAAACACGGCAGAATGTTTGTAAAAATTATGTGTTCACACAATTCATAGAGCTTAATCCTTATAGGGTCTTTGTTTTTTTATTACACGTGCACTGAAAAAAGAGAATATTTGAACCAACTTAAAAAAGTGTTACAATATGTAAAAACCTGAAATAATTAAGTTGTTTGAGCTTAAGTTTGAAAGTTAAATCAACTCTAACTTACAAACTTAAGTTCAAACAACTTACTTCATTCAGGTTTTTACAAATTGTAACACTTTTTTTAAGTTGGTTCAAACATTCTCTTTTTTCAGTGTGGAGTTCTGCTGGGTCTGTTGGACCCATTGCATTTTGGGGCTTTTAATTCAACATAATAATGTTTAATTCCTCGCAATACGTTTGCGTTCCCTCGCAATATTATTGCGTTCCCTCACAATAACATTTGAGTCCATATTTCCAGCCTGGCGACACACAGATTTGTTGAATCATTTGGATGGATTGCACATCATGGATAAGCAGAACTTGATTAAGTTTTACTTTAACCTGGGGCTCACATACAATAATACAGTAATATACTGGAGGCTTTGTCTGTGAGACATAATGTGATTATGTTCATGAAGACTCTGAAGCGTATTAAAAAAAACAGTCTGTTTTGGTGGTGATATGATGCACTAGAAGATGCTGTGCGCTTTATTCGGGGGGAACTCTGAGGCTCTGGAAACCTGCATGGCTAATGAGTTACAGGTGTTGCTACTTACGATCACTGTTATATAAATAAATGATATTTCATATGGAGACTTACAGCTGTGAAAGTTGTAGCAACTTACTCCCTCATCTCACAGGATCCCATTTTCTCATGATTCCTGTTGCTGTCTGCTGTGTGTGTGTGTGTGTGCGCGCGCTTATGCCTTCAGTCTCCCATCCACCTGATTCCATTCACTGTGTGCTCTGATGAGCTTTAATATATTAGGTTATTGCGAGGGAACGCAAAAAACTATTGCAAGGGAACGCAAAAGTATTGCGAGGGAACGCAGTAATCTGTGCCAAAAAAAAAAAAAAAAATTAACCACCATGTCCCTAGGCGGGCTCAGTAAATTCATGAATAGAAATGCCACTCATTTTTTTTTTTATTAAAATGTAACAAAATAAGGATATGCATTATAAAACAAGCATAACTGAAAAATAACTAACAAATATACAAATGAAGCACTTTTTTCCAAAATTATAGTGTATTATTTATTTGAATTTCAACAGAAATTCAAAGTACTGTCGTCTGTTGTCTGAACAACATATTAGGGCCCTGTCCCACTGGCATTTAGGAGGATTTGCGCATGAAATGAGGAGACAAAAGCTGAGCGTCTGCAACAAAGGTGGGCGGAAATGACAAATGTCCTGGGGTGGATCAGCGAATACATGAGGAAGAAAAGCGGATATAACAGAGAACAGAAGCAAAGGCGACCGCGGAGGCGCCCCCATGAGGGGCACAGCGGCCGTGATGCACTCGCTTCATCCGTGCCCACTCTGTCTGCATGCGCGACATACCATTTGCGACCGTGATGTGGCCGTGTTGGGCACGCGTCATCTCTGTTTTGCATGCTGTCCCGGTCCGCCGCCAAGCCGCACCAACCTGTCGGTTGCGGATATCAGCGGATGACAGGGGATATGCGGCGCGTTGGTTGTGTATGTCCTGCGTATGTCTTCAGTATGTTTTCAGGCAGTGATGTGGATCTCATCCGCAGCAGGATTTTTGAGCGGCTCAAAAATCCTGGCTGTGGACATGCGTGCCTCTGCGGATGATCACGGATGTGTTCGGATGGCGGCCGACTCATACAGGAATGTTACACGGTTATTGCGGTTGTTTGGCGGATGTGGGCCACTTTTGTGCGCATTCCATCCACAAATCCTCCTAAACGCCAGTGGGACAGGGCCCTTAGCCCCATTGAAGTTGGCCATTTTCATAGTAGACTATACCACACGAGGGGCAGAGTTTCACTATGTGTTTATTGCATATATACAACTCCAATTCCAATGAAGTTGGAACATTGTGTGAAATGTAAATAAAAACAGAATACAGTGATTTGCAAATCCTCTTCATTCTGAATACATCACAAAGACAAGATATTTAATGTTCAAACTGATAGACTTTTTTGTTTTTGTGAAAATATTTGCTCATTTTGAAACGATACCTGTAAACACATTTCAAGAAAGCTGGGACGGGGCAACAAAAGGCTGGGAAAGTTGATGAATGCTCAAAGAACAGCTGTTTGGAACATTCCACAGGTGAACAGGTTAATTGTAAACAGGTGAGTGTCATGACTGGGTATAAAGGAGCATCTCCAAAAGCAAAGATGGGGCTAGGATCACCACTTTGTGAACAACTGCGTGAAAAAATAGTCCAACAGTTTAAGAACAATGTTTCTCAACATTCAATTGCATTCATGAAGTTAAGCTCAGCGCTGCTCTGGCTCCAGGCTCGAAGTCTGGAGAAAAAGGCAAGCAGCGCTGTGACCACGGATCGTGCTCCATAACAATCCCACAAAGGCGGGATTTGTATTGATTATTATGTAGTATAATCAGGAAAGTGTTATTTATGTAACAGCTGCATTGATTTGTATAATGGCACTGTTTATCATGTTGATCATCTTCATTTTTATGTGGATTCCAGCGCTGGTTCAGTTTCACCTCTCGACCTGTTGTATATTTTCAGCGCAGCGTACGCCAACGACCACAGTGATAATTGCCAAGTAACGCAGCCGTTTTGGCGTACACCCCATATACGCTCAAATATCACCGTACGCACGTTGATACATGAGGCCCAATAAGGGGAAAGGCGTGAACTCATTCATGTGCATTCATGCTCTTCGTGCTTCAGACAAGGGGACATGTCAGCCAACTGCCGGCCAGCGACTCACTGTCAGCTGGAACTGACAGAGTGAACATGACATGTTATGTTGTAAATTAAAACAAAGAGAACAGAGGGAGGCAAAATAAATAAAATAATACAATAAATAAATACATATTTCATAACACATACATAAGTAAAATAAAACAATGATTAAATACATAAATAAATTACACAAACATAAATAATGTAAGGGAATGAAATTAATAAATTGGGTAAAAATACATTAAAGTAAAATAAATAATCACAGTAAAAATAGTGGTCTGCCTGCTCTTTATTTTTGTGCTGGCTGCGTGAATGGCCACACCTTTTTTAAGTGCCCTGCGAGTGGTGTTGGATGTTAGTGGGTGCCACCTGCACTCCGCCTGACTCTGGCCAAGAGTGCGTTGAATGGTCATTCGTCCGGCATTTGATGACTTTCAGTCATGGTTTGACGTGGCTGATGATTTCGTGCAGCCCCTTGGCTGTGGCACAATATGTCCGACCTGCTTTCAACATGGCTTGCGAATGTTGCAAACACGCTCAGATGGCAGTGCGACCTCATCTTGCCTGCTGGTCGAATGGGTTTCTGGCACAAGCGACATGTGAACAATGGAACAATGACTAAACAATGGCGTGAAACAAAGGTTGAAACAGGGCAGAAGCACAATGAACTGGTGGAACAGTGGGGATCACAAAGGGCTTAAGTAACACATGTGGGGATAGGAAAACAAGACACAGGTGTGAGAGAACAAACAGAAAGGGGGTATGGCAAACAGAAAAGACAAGACACACCCATACCAAATTCTGAACACCAGACAAGAGCGTGCAGGTAGACAAATGCAAAGTGAACAGGCCCTAACAAAAAGATGAAGCCAAAACCAACAATGATCAAAATAAAATGCCAAAACCAATGATGAGCAAAACCCAAGGCCTAATAAATAACAAATAAAATAAAGAATACGCAACATGAAGGAACAAAGAATTAAACCAGGAAACAAGGTAAGTCCTGAAAAAGAAATCCTCAGGAAAAAAACAAAAAAACAAGACAGAACTCAACTAATGGCTGAAGCATAACAAACAGATAATACAACCAATGACTAAGGAATAATAAACAGGAAATCACAGACCGGGGCAAAACAGTAGATCAAAGAAGAGGACAAACCATAACATAAGCCCAGACAAGGGGGAGACGATGACACATTAACTCAGTTGAAAGTTGAAATAACTAAGTTGAAATAATAACAATAGTTTTTCTCATTGAGATAGCAGTTCCTTTTTTAGACTGTGGTACTAGTTCTTATGCAGACAGGGGACACAGTTAATCTGTTTATACACTTCAGTTATATTGGTGACCCTTAATTGGAGTAAGTGGGTATGGAAAAATAGATGGCTGAATGGTGGCCTCAAGTTGTGTAAAGGCAGTGTGCTCACAATTAATAAAGGAAAGTTGATAGAACTGGTTACTGTTAACTGCCACAATGCCTGTGATTTTTCCACCTGTCTTGATTAATGAAAAGCCTGTTGAGACTGTAGCAGAGTTTAAATATTAAAGAGCCTTTTTTGATTGGACCATAAATTTTAGAGCCAAAAGAGAATACACATTTTAAACATCAATGCAGCACTTGTATCTAATCAGGAAACTGGATACATGCACTATTAGCAAGAAAATTTAGAGTTATTATAAACTTTGCCACTAAAATTATTGTAACACACATGTGAAGCATATAGCCAGGCAAATTATGTCTGAACCTGGTCATATCCTTTTTGAAGTATTCATAAAGCTACCTTTTGGGAAGATGTGATTGAGGTGCTACAGCAACCAAGAACATTAATAAAACGTTATTCATACCAAATACAATAACTTAATTCAGAAGCATTATTCATACTGGAATCTGCTGTTGAGACACATTAGTAGCAAACATAGAAATATATATGGGGACATTGCTTTGGATTCAGGGGAATTAACTATGAACACAGTATGCTCTGACTCTGCAATATGCAAATAAAACAAAACAGTGGTAGATGGTAGATCAGTCACAAATGATGCCCATGAAACTCTGTAAATTAGCTATTTGGACACTTGCTTGCCTCTACTGGTGGTTGGCTCTCACTGCGGTATTGTATCACTTCCTGTTCCAGAGCACAGCGGTGTTTTGCTGTATCTGTTAGCTGTTTAATCTGCGCAGTTAGATTGATCTAGTTACCTAGATAACGATTTGTTTCACAGTGTAATCTTCACGTGCCTTAACTAAAGCACTCCCTCTGCTGAATCACCTCTAAATTATTTACACATTATTCACTTTGTGTGTTTTTAGGAATCCGCTAGCTTAGCACAGCTACTAGCTCTTAGCTGGTTTAGCATGGCAGCTTCTCCTGTCTCTCCTGCACTTTTCTGCTCTGGGTGTGAAATGTTTAGTTATTCCTTGGCCTCCTTTACCAGTAATGGTACTTGTAATAAGTGTAGCTTATTCGTAGCTTTGGAGGCCAGGCTGGGTGAATTGGAGACTCGGCTCCACACCGTGGAAAATTCTACAGCTAGCCAGGCCCCTGTAGTCGGTGCGGACCAAGGTAGCTTAGCCGCCGTTAGTTTCCCTCTGGCAGATCCCGAGCAGCCGGGAAAGCAGGCTGACTGGGTGACTGTGAGGAGGAAGCGTAGTTCTAAACAGAAGCCCCGTGTACACCGCCAACCCGTTCACATTTCTAACCGTTTTTCCCCACTCGACGACACACCCGACGAGGATCAAACTCTGGTTATTGGCGACTCTGTTTTGAGAAATGTGAAGTTAGCGACACCAGCAACCATAGTCAATTGTCTTCCGGGGGCCAGAGCAGGCGACATTGAAGGAAATTTGAAACTGCTGGCTAAGCGTAAATTTGGTAAGATTGTAATTCACGTCGGCAGTAATGACACCCGGTTACGCCAATCGGAGGTCACTAAAATTAACATTGAATCGGTGTGTAACTTTGCAAAAACAATGTCGGACTCTGTAGTTTTCTCTGGGCCCCTCCCCAATCGGACCGGGAGTGACATGTTTAGTCGCATGTTCTCCTTGAATTGCTGGCTGTCTGAGTGGTGTCCAAAAAATGAGGTGGGCTTCATAGATAATTGGCAAAGCTTCTGGGGAAAACCTGGTCTTGTTAGGAGAGACGGCATCCATCCCACTTTGGATGGAGCAGCTCTCATTTCTAGAAATCTGGCCAATTTTCTTAAATCCTCCAAACCGTGACTATCCAGGGTTGGGACCAGGAAGCAGAGTTGTAGTCTTACACACCTCTCTGCAGCTTCTCTCCCCCTGCCATCCTCATTACTCCATCCCCGTAGAGACGGTGCCTGCTCCCAGACCACCAATAACCAGCAAAAATCTATTTAAGCATAAAAATTCAAAAAGAAAAAATAATATAGCACCTTCAACTGCACCACAGACTAAAACAGTTAAATGTGGTCTATTAAACATTAGGTCTCTCTCTTCTAAGTCCCTGTTAGTAAATGATATAATAATTGATCAACATATTGATTTATTCTGCCTTACAGAAACCTGGTTACAGCAGGATGAATATGTTAGTTTAAATGAGTCAACACCCCCGAGTCACACTAACTGCCAGAATGCTCGTAGCACGGGCCGAGGTGGAGGATTAGCATCAATCTTCCATTCCAGCTTATTAATTAATCAAAAACCCAGACAGAGCTTTAATTCATTTGAAAGCTTGACTCTTAGTCTTGTCCATCCAAATTGGAAGTCCCAAAAACCAGTTTTATTTGTTATTATCTATCGTCCACCTGGTCGTTACTGTGAGTTTCTCTGTGAATTTTCAGACCTTTTGTCTGACTTAGTGCTTAGCTCAGATAATTATAGTGGGCAATTTTAACATCCACACAGATGCTGAGAATGACAGCCTCAACACTGCATTTAATCTATTATTAGACTCAATTGGCTTTGCTCAAAATGTAAATGAGTCCACCCACCACTTTAATCACATCTTAGATCTTGTTCTGACTTATGGTATGGAAATTGAAGACTTAACAGTATTCACTGAAAACTCCCTTCTGTCTGATGATTTCTTAATAACATTTACATTTACTCTGATGGACTACCCAGCAGTGGGGAATAAGTTTCATTACACTAGAAGTCTTTCAGAAAGCGCTGTAACTAGGTTTAAGGATATGATTCCTTCTTTATGTTCTCTAATGCCATATACCAACACAGTGCAGAGTAGCTACCTAAACTCTGTAAGTGAGATAGAGTATCTCGTCAATAGTTTTACATCCTCATTGAAGACAACTTTGGATGCTGTAGCTCCTCTGAAAAAGAGAGCTTTAAATCAGAAGTGCCTGACTCCATGGTATAACTCACAAACTCGCAGCTTAAAGCAGATAACCCGTAAGTTGGAGAGGAAATGGCGTCTCACTAATTTAGAAGATCTTCACTTAGCCTGGAAAAAGACTCTGTTGCTCTATAAAAAAGCCCTCCGTAAAGCTAGGACATCTTACTACTCATCACTAATTGAAGAAAACAAGAACAACCCCAGGTTTCTTTTCAGCACTGTAGCCAGGCTGACAAAGAGTCAGAGCTCTATTGAGCCGAGTATTCCTTTAACTTTAACTAGTAATGACTTCATGACTTTCTTTGCTAATAAACTTTTAACTATTAGAGAAAAAATTACTCATAACCATCCCAAAGACGTATCGTTATCTTTGGCTGCTTTCAGTGATGCCGGTATTTGGTTAGACTCTTTCTCTCAGATTGTTCTGTCTGAGTTATTTTCATTAGTTACTTCATCCAAACCATCAACATGTCTATTAGACCCCATTCCTACCAGGCTGCTCAAGGAAGCCCTACCATTATTTAATGCTTTGATCTTAAATATGATCAATCTATCTTTATTAGTTGGCTATGTACCACAGGCTTTTAAGGTGGCAGTAATTAAACCATTACTTAAAAAGCCATCACTTGACCCAGCTATCTTAGCTAATTATAGGCCAATCTCCAACCTCAGTGCTGCTATTGATACTGTTGACCATAAAATTTTATTACAGAGATTAGAGCATGCCATAGGTATTAAAGGCACTGCGCTGCGGTGGTTTGAATCATATTTATCTAATAGATTACAGTTTGTTCATGTAAATGGGGAATCTTCTTCACAGACTAAGGTTAATTATGGAGTTCCACAAGGTTCTGTGCTAGGACCAATTTTATTCACTTTATACATGCTTCCCTTAGGCAGTATTATTAGACAGCATTGCTTAAATTTTCATTGTTACGCAGATGATACTGTTGGGTATTTTCTCCTCCAAACATTTTTAAAACCTTTAACAAGACAAACAGAGTCAAGAAACACCAGTGAGACAGAAAGTCAAATATTACGCGCGGAGTGCGGCCAGGCTGTACACCAAGGCTACACTAAAGTCTGGCCTGCGCTTCGCTCTTTTTATTAGTGAATCCCTCATCACATAAACAAAAACTTGTCCTAAGGGTGGGGGGAATGACGCAAGACAAGTTTCTTCCCATAACATAAACGCATACGTCAAGTGCAGCTGTAAGGAAGAACACTTCAGGTCAGCACATCTCGTTCGTCTGTTGCAGTTATCAGCTGTTTTGCATCTGCCTGGAACACTAAGCATCACAATCAGTCAAAATTCAACCTTCAGTTCTTTTACTCCCAGTCGTTAGCGGCTACGAAAACAAAGTTATGTTATAACAATAAGTACATCCAGTCCTTCATTCCCAGTTCAGATTGACCCCAGAGTGCTAAAACAAAATTGAATTCTCAGGATTGCATTAAGACAGGTGCAAAACAGCACATCTCCGTTCTCATGAGAAAGAAGACAAAGCTAAAACAAGGTTGAATAACACGTACGTTCTCAGGGTGAAGTGCAAAACAGCACAACACCGTTCTCATCAGAAAGAAGACAAAAGGTACAAATGTTTAACAGTGATAACATATATATATATATATATATAAAATCCTTAACATTTCCCACCTGTTTATCACCTGTTAAACATATAGTAGGCATCACCCAGCTTAGTTAGTTAGTTTATTAACTTAGTTTATTCTGTCCACGTTTTTATTAATTGAACACCACCAACAGATGGAAGATTCGAATCCAGCTGCTATTTGATCAACCAGTTTATACTCGTCAGGCACTCCTCTGGGGACTCCTATTGCGTCAATATATGTTGGATTTCCTACTCCTTTCCAATCTCTTTTTACTCTATGTCTGGCTATGCCTTTCTGCCAATCCTCAGGAATAAGAGAGGCTGCATATGTCGTAACGTCTTCAGGGGTCATGGGTAACAATAATGATATTAATGCACAATAACCTGACACATTTTGTGGCAGTCTGTCAAAGATTCTGTTATCACCACACCACCACCATACATCACTCCTACCGACTGGTATAAATGAACTGTTTTTTCTGTATTATTCGACTACACCACTTGTCTTATTACTTTTTCAGCTAAAGCTTCATAGGCTAAGAGTGTGTTAACTCATCACGTCAACAGTTCAAGCTTGAACTGGAGTTGTGAGCTTTTCAATATCATCATAATTCTCAGTACAGTCATTACAGTTTTCTCCACTAAGGTCTCACTGTTTCAATGCTTGATATTTTGGCATAGTTTGTTGGAAGGCCAGATTACACTGTACAAATGTATTTGACACCATTTTGCCAACCATTGTTTTGATATAAGGGATCACACAACACATGCAAAGTCCAATCAGAATTAGGACTATAATAACTGGTGTCACCATTTTCAATAGTAACTGCCAACATGGTCCTGAAGTCAACCAGGACCAGGGATTCCACCGGTTCACGGCTAGGGTGTCTTTATGCATTGCATCACGAAGTTTGTTCAGCTCTTCCAATGCGTCCTGCATATCCACTGAATGAATGGAGTCTGGGATGAAAGTACAGCATGTTGTGTTCAGCAGAACACAAACTCCTCCCTGTGAACCAGTAAGCAAGTCTAAAACCATGCGATTTTGCATCACCATGGTACGTAAAGCATCTATTTCAGTGTTTTGAGCTGCTACTATTTTTTTAGTTACATTCATGAACAGACCCAATCGATAATTCAGAGTTTCAATCATTAATGAATTTTTCCCACTCCTATCCAGGGGAACAATGAATGTGCTATTTTATCTCCTACAGACCACAATTTTTTGGTCCTTTAGTACATCCGAGCCCCACATGTGATTATGTGGTAACACATCTGGGTATATCAATCTCCTCCGTCTGGTGCTGCCATTCTTCTCTGTGGAGGTCCTACCACATATGTATGGTCAGTCACCTGGGTAGGTGCACACACACCACCCCAATTTGGTGGGAGACTCATGTACAGTCTGGAACCATAAAGCCAATAGATGTCATCATACACCGGAGTACCATTTATAGGTGGTAGCAAAAACTTACTAACATAAGCACATGATTCATCCGTTCCCCATGGACAGGAGCCTGTATAATTACATCCCCATCTAATGTGATGAAGATAAGTACCATCCACATATTATGTTTTGGTTAGGCTTAAATTATTTGATAAAACATACGTTTGGGTACACAGACGTTTCTTAATTTTACCTACATTTTTATTCCCTGTCCCGTAAAAGCAAATTGGGAATGGCCGTTGTGATGACAATTTAACGTGATGATATTTTTGCGTTTCCCTTCAGTCTAGTCAATGGAGCAGCACTTGGGCACGCTTGTACGTCCTCTGTTGAAATCCCTATCATATAAGTGGTTGCACTGAGGCAAGTGGTGTTACATCTTATCAGATTTGCTGAGAACTGCTGCCCCCGAAATACAGTTTGATTATGCATCCGTATGATAAGACATTCTGTCACCCTAGCAGGGTACGGTTTAGCTGTCAGAGCTGGGTGTGTTGAGGATATAGGTATTTGCGAACAAACATAACAATTAGTAACGTAATTCCATAGCCAATAAATGAACATATCTGTACCACATATTAGTATGGTATATATGAGGGTGTCCATCTGTCTCGTTCACATTATGAATAAACCTCTTCTGACGTTGCTTGCGTTGTTCTCTGGCTTGGTCCACAGTGAGCTGCAATTCTTGGGTCAACCACCAGGCCAGGAATCCGAGGAGCACGAAACACACTAAGATCACAACGCAACCAACAGTCCGGCAGCGGCGGCGCTGAGCACGCCGCTCCGGGGTCTGCTGTAGTTCAGTCATGATTGCTAGGATACAGTGTTGTTAACCACCTCACCTAATAGTGCAAGGATCTCCCTGCTTCACTGGCATTGAGACAATCTATTGCTAATTAAATAGACTCCCTTTGTAGCCAGACTTCCCCTTACACTGTGGAGGCCGCCAACACACGCTGTATCTTACAGTGATGTATCCACGTTGATCTCTCCGCTATCTTTACTGCAGTTGGTGTTGTTAACAGCACTCGGTATAGACCTTCCCAACGAGGACTGGACCAGTTCTTCCTCTTAATCACTCTGATGAACACCCAGTCTCCTGGCTAGACTACTGGAAGGCCGTCCTGTGGAAGATCAAAATTATTCGGCAGTAAATGTGTTTAAGTTATCTCTTTCTGTGTTAATGTCTTTTCATAAAATTTGCTAATGTTTGTTCCTCATCTGCTGTTTTAGTATCCATGTCAAAATTGGTAGACGATATGGTCGTCCATAAAGTATCTCAAATGGTGTTAACCCTGATGGTGTTGGTGTTATTCTCATATACAATTTTACTAGGTCCAACATTCAATCCAGGTTCGTTTGTCTCTTCTATACATTTCCTTAATCTTATTTTTATTGTGCCCTTTGTCCTTTCCACTAATCCGGCACTGTGTGGATGATAAGCACAATGATTTTTGAGATTGACCTGTAGCGCTTCTCCTACGTATTGCACTATTGTATTAACAAAATGCGCTCCATTATCTGAATAGACTGTTTCTGGTATTCCAAATCATGGAATGATGTCTTTGCACAATGCCTTAGCCACTGTAAGTGCACCTGCATGTTTTGTAGGGAACAATTCTACCCATTTTGAGAAGGCATCAATTATGACTAAACAAAATTCCTTCCCTTCATGTTTACTCAGCTGTATATAATCCATATGAATCACTTGAAAAGGATATTGTGGTGTTGGAAATTTGCCTCTTTGGGGTCTCAAATTGCCTTGTGAGTTGTGTTTTGCACATGTCATGCATGCTCTACAATGCTGTTTTGCATATGCATCGAACCCATAAAGACAAAAAATAGATTGCGATATCATACCCCTGATGAGACATGCGTCACGCCATGGCTCATAATAGCTGCCCATTTAAACATATTTTTTGGCCATATGGGTTTCTTTTGTGGTCATATCCGGAGGGGTGTCATATAGGAGAAAAATAGAAAGAGCTGTTGCCGCCTTTGCGGTTTTGTCAGCAACGTCATTTCCTTTTGAAACACTGTCAGAGCCTTTGGTGTGAGCCGCACATTTGCATATAGCAATTTGGTTAGGCAATTTCACAGCGTACTGAAAGCGTACTGGCTGTCTGTATAAATTGATACAGCCGTACCTTTAAACAGATAGCAAGCTGCAGTTAAAGCAACTAATTCAGCTGCTTGTGCTGAAAATGAGGATGGCAATGAAGCAGAATCCAATACTTCTGAATTTGTGACAACAACATATCCAGATTGTGTTTGTCCATAAGCGTTTTTAGTGGAAGAACCATCCACATACACAATTGTACTGTTTGGGATGGGTGTGTCCTGGAGGTCTGGGCGTGCTTTCGTACAGACCGTAGCTACATCAAGACAATTGTGCGGCTCACCATCCTCAGGTAAGGGTATCAATGTGGATGGATTCAATGTCGTACAGCACTCTACCGTAAGGTGTGGTTGTGATAATAGCAAGGACATGCACGAAAGATGTCTTGCTGGGGACAAAAGGCTCATTTTTGTCTGCAACAGAAGTGCAGAAACTGCATGTGGAACTTCCAGTGTCAACTGATGGAATAGAACAACATTACTGCTACTTTGAACAGCCATAAAGGCTGCAACAACAGCCTGTACACATGGTGGTAGAGCACTTGCCACTGCATCCAATTTAGATGAGTAGTAGGCAACTGGCCTTAATTTTGAGCCATACACTTGAACCAAAACACTAGTCATGGACTCATTCTTACAATCAACTGTTTGAATGAATGGTTTACTATAATCTGGTAGTGCCAAAACTGTGGATGACACTAATGTTTGTTTTACTTTTACAAAAGCTTCCTCAGCATCTTTGTTCCATTCCAACACGGTTGACATTGAAATATCATCCTTGTACATCAAATCAGAAAGTGGACTAGTCAATTCTGCATAGCAGGGAATCCATGCCCTGCAGTAATTAGTCAGTCCAAGAAATGACATCATCTGCTTTTTGGTTTGTGGTTTTGGAGCGTGCAAACTTGCTTCCTTCCTGTCAGACAGGATCGTGCGCCCTGTGGCTGATAATTCATGTCCTAAATATTTTACTTTATCCCTACACAACTGAACTTTGTTTTTACTCACTTTGTGGCCATTATCAAATAAGAAACATAATAATGCTACTGTGTCAGTTATGCAGTTTTCTCGTGTGTCAGAGGCAATCAGAATGTCATCAACATACACTAATAGTTGGCTATCTGCCGGTGGAACGAAATTGGCTAAACATGCTGACATGACTTGAGAATAAATAGTTGGACTCTCTGCGTAACCCTGCGGTAATCTGGTAAATGTACTGATATCTATTACAGAAAAACAACTAGAATTGAATCTCAATGAGCTTAACAGTGTGTGCGGATCTGGTACACATGGTGCTCTTTTAATCACAGCAGCATTTACTGCCTGCAGATCTTGAATCTATCTCCATCCCACTGAGGGCGGAGCCTTTTTTTACAGGAAATATGGGTGTGTTACATGGTGAATCTGGACATGGTACTATAACTCCTGCTGTTAACAAATCCTCTATTACTGGTCTGATTCCTTCAATTGCATCAGGTTTCAATGGATACTGTCTTACACATGGTCTGTATTCTGTTTTTGGTCTTATAACTACAGGTTGTGCATTTTTTATCAGTCCTACGTCTGAAGGACCTGTTGTCCACAATCCTGATGGTACAGAAGAGAGAAGATCATCTTCTTCAGGACTCAACTGAAACACTCAGGATTGTGAAGTGGACACATCAATGTGTGTTCCAGCTGTCAGCACCAATGAGACATTAACTGGCACTTTATACAATTTAGTTGATGGACTGAACTCCGTTCCTGGTCCAACTCTGCTCCAATCAGTGGCTGACAAAGCTGTTATGACTGTCAGTCCCAATTCTTGCCATTCTGTCAAATATAGTTTACAAAGTGACACATGTAATGGCATACCTGTGAATCTCAATTTTAAAACATCTTCAGTGGCACCTGTTACTGTTATGACAGCTGTTGAGTTGCCATCATGAATCAAATCGGTCATTGTCAGCTTCACAGGTGAAACATTTTTCAATTTGTTTTCATACACTGGTGTTCCTGGCAATATGCCACTATGGACTCTAAATACACTCTCAAATCTGCATCTAAACTCTATCCATGGTTCTCCTTCTTTCTGAGTTGTCCTGGTAATTTCAGTATAATTTATCTTTGGTCCTAACACACCTTTTGCCCGTGTAATCATAGCTTCCACTCTTGTTTTCAAGACTGGATCATCATGTGGCAATGGTACGCCATCCTGGTCTGCAGGATTCCAGTCTCCGCGTATCTGACTCCATTTTAGGGCCACATGCTTTCATCCACACCTGTTGGACTTCAGGTCCACTAAGGTGGTAAGAACTTCTAATGTTTTCTATATCCTGCATAAATCCCTCGATATCGACATGTGGCGATGGTATCATGTCGACTGCTGCTTTGATATTATCAGCATTCCATGTTCGATATACGAGCATGGTTGATCGCTGTCCTGCTGTTCCTGCACGAGGATTTGGTACTTCTATCATAGGATAGGCACCTCCCTGGTCACTGTGTTCCACCATGGGAGGGGCTGTGGGCACTTTCGCTTGACTGCGTGTTTGTGGTTTTTCTGGTTTTTCACTTTTTACCTTAGGTTTTACTGCTAAATCATACTGTGGTGGCGGTACATCGTCATCCTCTGGTAGAGGAGATAAAGGTGTTGTTGTCACCGACGATCCAGCCGGCGGTGGTTGCTGAGGCTGTTCTGGTTCTCTGTGCTGAATTATCACATCTTCTTCTGCCTTACCTACAACTTTCTTTTTCCTTACTTTCTCTAATTGTTGCTTCTCTGCTCCCTTCTGTCTGTTCTCTGCTTCTTCCTCCCAAAATGCCACTAAATCTGCCCCTACTTTCTGCATCTTTTTCTCATCACCTTTATGTTGCTGTTCTAACTCCTTCTTTAGCTTCTGTATACTGATCAGGTTCAGTCGTCCGTCAAAGTCATGTTTATTAATCCAGGTCTCCAATTTTTTGTTGTTTTTGGATTTTTTGCTTCCATAAATTTCCAGTCGTCAGTTGATAAATTTTCCTTATTTATAGACGTCTTACCCCCCATTTTTATTATCCCTTGTTATAATTTGGACTTCAGACGGGGGCACACCTAGGGTGTTCTAAATCTGAAGTTTTCACACTTTCTTTGGACGTGACAATTAATTTGCCGTCGTGTGGTTGATTCCTTTCACCTCCCCGTAGGAAGCGGAATCACTTGCCTCTGCTTCCACACGCACGGTTGTCACTAACGTTGTCCAAAGTATTACACACACACAGTTTTCACACAGTTATTTACACTTGCGCAAAACACTATTTACACATAGAAACACTCCTAATAATCGTACGCGCATTCTTATGTCAGGGGAGCTCGCCCTCCCGTGAAATTTAACTAATGTCCTGCATTAGGGGACTCCGCCGTCCCTGCCAAATTTAACTGCTTTTTTACAGTGCACGTATTTCTACCCGGGATTTCCTTTACGTATTAAAACAGAGGAGTCCGTATCCTCCTTCCGGAATTTAACTACGGGCGTCCCTCGCAACCGTAGAGGAGTCCGCCCTCCTCGCGGAGTTTAACTGCTTTGCATTAACAGACGATTCCACGCCATCGCTTACGGAGTTTAACTGTTTTATGTGATCACTTTTATCCCCTACCGGTACGCGTATATAAACAGAGGAGTCCGCACCCTCCTTACAGAGTTTAACTGCTTTGCATTAACAGACGATTCTGTATCATCGCTTGCGGAATTTAACTGTTTATGTGATCTGATCACCACTCACTCGGTACTATTTACAAAGAAATTCTACTCACTGACTCGACTTCCTGTTTGTCTTCTTCGGGAAAATCTCGTCAACCAGACGATGCCAACGGTGGTCGACAATTGCAGACACGATCAATCGATCGGACCTTGGCCAAGGATTTACGTCTGGACTTGACGACCTCCGCTGGACACCTCCGGTATTGTTGAGATCCCGGACGTAGCCCCCAGTCAATGTTGGGTATTTTCTCCTCCAAACATTTTTAAAACCTTTAACAAGACAAACAGAGTCAAGAAACACCAGTGAGACAGAAAGTCAAATATTACGCGCGGAGTGCGGCCAGGCTGTACACCAAGGCTACACTAAAGTCTGGCCTGCGCTTCGCTCTTTTTATTAGTGAATCCCTCATCACATAAACAAAAACTTGTCCTAAGGGTGGGGGGAATGACGCAAGACAAGTTTCTTCCCATAACATAAACGCATACGTCAAGTGCAGCTGTAAGGAAGAACACTTCAGGTCAGCACATCTCGTTCGTCTGTTGCAGTTATCAGCTGTTTTGCATCTGCCTGGAACACTAAGCATCACAATCAGTCAAAATTCAACCTTCAGTTCTTTTACTCCCAGTCGTTAGCGGCTACGAAAACAAAGTTATGTTATAACAATAAGTACATCCAGTCCTTCATTCCCAGTTCAGATTGACCCCAGAGTGCTAAAACAAAATTGAATTCTCAGGATTGCATTAAGACAGGTGCAAAACAGCACATCTCCGTTCTCATGAGAAAGAAGACAAAGCTAAAACAAGGTTGAATAACACGTACGTTCTCAGGGTGAAGTGCAAAACAGCACAACACCGTTCTCATCAGAAAGAAGACAAAAGGTACAAATGTTTAACAGTGATAACATATATATATATATATATAAAATCCTTAACAGATACCCAGCTTTATCTATCCATGAAGCCAGAGGACACACACCAATTAGCTAAACTGCAGGATTGTCTTACAGACATAAAGACATGGATGACCTCTAATTTCCTGCTTTTAAACTCAGATAAAACTGAAGTTATTGTACTTGGCCCCACAAATCTTAGAAACATGGTGTCTAACCAGATCCTTACTCTGGATGGCATTACCCTGACCTCTAGTAATACTGTGAGAAATCTTGGAGTCATTTTTGATCAGGATATGTCATTCAAAGCGCATATTAAACAAATATGTAGGACTGCTTTTTTGCATTTACGCAATATCTCTAAAATTAGAAAGGTCTTGTCTCCGAGTGATGCTGAAAAACTAATTCATGCATTTATTTCCTCTAGGCTGGACTATTGTAATTCATTATTATTAGGTTGTCCTAAAAGTTCCCTGAAAAGCCTTCAGTTAATTCAAAATGCTGCAGCTAGAGTACTAACGGGGACTAGAAGGAGAAAGCATATCTCACCCATATTGGCCTCTCTTCATTGGCTTCCTGTTAATTCTAGAATAGAATTTAAAATTCTTCTTCTTACTTATAAGGTTTTGAATAATCAGGTCCCATCTTATCTTAGGGACCTCATAGTACCATATCACCCCAATAGAGCGCTTCGCTCTCAGACTGCAGGCTTACTTGTAGTTCCTAGGGTTTGTAAGAGTAGAATGGGAGGCAGAGCCTTCAGCTTTCAGGTTCCTCTCTTGCGGAACCAGCTCCCAGTTCAGATCAGGGAGACAGACACCCTCTCTACTTTTAAGATTAGGCTTAAAACTTTCCTTTTTGCTAAAGCTTATAGTTAGGGCTGGATCAGGTGACCCTGAACCATCCTTTAGTTATGCTGCTATAGACTTAGACTGCTGGGGGGTTCCCATGATGCACTGAGTGTTTCTTTCTCTTTTTGCTCTGTATGCACCACTCTGCATTTAATCATTAGTGATTGATCTCTGCTCCCCTCCACAGCATGTCTTTTTCCTGGTTCTCTCCCTCAGCCCCAACCAGTCCTAGCAGAAGACTGCTCCTCCCTGAGCCTGGTTCTGCTGGAGGTTTCTTCCTGTTAAAAGGGAGTTTTTCCTTCCCACTGTCGCCAAGTGCTTGCTCACAGGGGGTCGTTTTGACCGTTGGGGTTTTTACGTAATTATTGTATGGGCTTGCCTTACAATATAAAGCACCTTGGGGCAACTGTTTGTTGTGATTTGGCGCTATATAAATAAAATTGATTGATTGATAACACAAAGTTGGGTGATATAAGGGGGGAACCGCGAAACATTCCACCTGCTGTCGGGAGGGACACACGGTTGTACAGGAGTGAATGATGCTGCGGCGACGGCTCTGTGGATGCTTGTGTGCGGCCACGAACACAGTGCAAGCACCTGGAATGTGTGACACCACATCTAGCCGCTTCTATGGGGGGAAAACCACACACCAAAAAAATACTCACCGCAATTGCTAATATTTAATCCGTCTTATCGAGCGGACAATACAAGTATGATCCTTCTGTTCCTCTGTATATGACCCATGGTCATAGATGTCAAGTCATGAAATGCCATGACTTCTGCCGGCACCACATGACTAGCCAGTCCCGCGTGTCCAGCGAGCGGCATGCTGAAGGACACTGCATCATGTGGACCATAGCTGATGTGGATGAAGTGACATTCAGATATCCAGCTGAGTGTAAACATGATCAGATGGTTCTTTTCACATAGTACAGCCTGCCGATGTGCGCGCTGACACGGTTGTTCCAGCTCATTGCAAAGGCAATGTGTTTTTATGTATTTCCACATGAGGACAGCATGCCCATGCATGCACCTCACGGTGGAGTGTTGTAAGGCCATGCCCTTCATAACACGCTATGCATTCTCCAGCTGTGACTTGTGGGTCCACAGATCCCAGTAGCAGAGGCTGGCATGGGCACGCCCACCTTACCAAACAAACTCAGCCCAAAGAAAAAGTGTCACTCTGTGTTCCTTTGTTCTGTAATTATTTATGTTGTGTATTTGTTATGTAATTATGTATGTAGTTATTGTTGTATGCATTTATTTAATTGTCCTGTTCTCTGTGTTTTAGTTTAACACGTCGTGTGCACTGAGCTGCTGTCAGCTGGAACTGAGGAGTACATGAGAACTTGCCCACACAGGTGCATTGCTGGAGTGTTGTTCATGTTGTTGAGTTGCAAGTACATAGTGGTCAGTTATCCCAGCTGGACAATGTTGGAACATGGACATGGGGACAGGGGACAAAGACGACTCACTCCTCATGATATCTATGTTGTGGAGGGGGGCTGTGACGCACTTTCATGCCACATGTGTTAGGGGGGAGCCTTGACATGTGTGTTACTTGGTAAGGGCACACTTCGCCTTTTCTAAGTGCTCCGCGAGTGCTGTTGGATGATCATCCATGGCACCTGGACTCCAGCTGACTCCGGCCAAGAGTCGGCCGAATGGTCATTCGTGCAGCATTTGATGACTTTCAGCTGCTGGTGTGAAGGATGCCTCGATGGAGTTATTCAGCCAGGGTTCACCATGGACGATGATTTTGTGCAGCCGCTCGGCCACAGCACAATATGTCCGACCTGCATATGACATACCGTTCAAATGCTCTGAACACAATCAGATGGTAGCGAGACCTCATCAGGCCTGTCATTCGAATGAGTTTCCGGCGTGAGCAGCACGCAAACATAGAGTGCATGTGCCGTGCCCAAATGAATGTGGCGACTGCTGTACTCAATCGTGTTATGTGTGAAGGGGCGCTAAAGAGGCTAGAAATCAAGATCACAATTTTCTTAGGAAGTGCAGCAAGTGCTCCGTCTGGTAACTGATTTTTTTTATTGGGGGGGGGGTGGGGGGGGTTGGAGTAAAAACTGTGTTCAGATGTAGCCAGGGATTGCCTCTAGTTATTTCTTGTTGTATGTTGTGTCACATCCATCATGGTCCAAAAACAGGAAGTTCTTCTCTTTCATCACACAGTGCAACTCAGCACCTGCAGCTGGTCCATGCACTGTCTGCCAAACTTAGAGGACAGTGGTTATAAGGAAGCCATGCAGCAAATGTACTTCAGTAAAAAGTAGATTATTGGTGCAAATAATTATTACAACAAGAGGTGAAATACAGATTTTAAAAGCAATGTGAAATATCCTTGTTCCTCTAGAAATGACTTTTTACTTATGTCAGTTACTGGTAACACATTCCTACCCCTGGTGCTTGAAATGCCGATTAAAGAAGTTGTTGCATTTCTTACAAATATATAAAATCTGCAGAAATACACATTTCCTGAAGTAGCAATCTCTTATTGTTTCTGTCTTACTGTGAAATTTAAATTGCATCACTAGGGCTGTTTTTAATAAAAATAATGTTATGTGTCGGACGCGGGCGGAGAACCGACCCAGCGTTTGACAGGACCCAGCATAAAAGAAGCAGAGCACGGTTCAAAGGAAAACAAGTTTTAATTAACATAGTGTATTAAGTGATCCAAAAGTCAACGGTCTGGCGCGGTGGAAAAACGGCGCGCTCCCAGCAGCGCAAAAGGACCGGAGCCACAGCAATTCTGGACCCAAGGACCCCGCCGACACCCCCCAGGTGGCCGCGACAAACCGAGTCTGTGAAAGAAGAAACCGTAAGGTGAGTCCAACACTCTCTACACAGAGAGACAGCTCAAAGGTGCACACAATCAGCAAAACACTTCCTGGCCTAAATGTAAAATCAGCTTCTCTCCCCGCAGGCACGGAACAACTCAGTTCAAAACTACACTGCATTAGAAGCTGATTTAGACGATTAGCATAGCATAACAGCTCAATATAACAAGGTGTGAGGGACACCAAATTTACTGACTTCATGAAAGTCACAAAAACCAAAATACCTCAGGAAGTGTGCTGAAGAGCGTGAGACCTCACCCAATCCTCTTTCACAGACCGTGTCGTTAAACCTGGAGCGGTCTCTGCGTCCATAGTGGTGAGATTGTTCTCCCAACGTCGATCTCACACGTCTGGTCACAAAGTCGAGTCTCTGGCAAATACACACTGTGTATTCCAGGTTTAAATGCAACATGCCCTGATCAAGACAGATGCACCACAGCTGTGAGTCCTGATGAACTGCACGTGATAACAAGCCTCAGGTGATCAGGGTGAGGTCCTCAAACTCAGCCCCATGTCAGCCACTCAGTCCTGAACGCATACCACCTGGTGGGAGAAACAGAAAACAAAAACAAAGCCAGCCAAACACCCCAGCCCACAACAAATAAATAAAAAGTACATTTTACAACTGTGATGTCGCCAAAGTATGATTTCCTAAAGGAATCTCCAGGCTCACTTCATGAAACTTTATGCTCGACACTAAATTCTAAGTAAACATGGATGAGCTCTAAATTAGTACTTTCTGACAATAACAACAAATCTGTCAGGCACCACTTCTCTCAGTTCCTCTGTCTCGCGCATAATGACATGTTCCGAAGCATCACTTTACTGCACAAATGGAATACCTTGAAACAAAGAGTTGTGACTATCACAGCAAAATGATTCCAAACACCCGCAAAGCTAACACAGACACGCAGGTGTTATTGGAGCCCTTCTCCTTGACTGACCTTGGGGATTGTCTCGCAGCTAACGCCTTCTTTGTCTCTGAAATGGCAGCAATTAGCGTCTGGAGTCAAGCGGAAGGGTTATTTTGAACGTGTGAGGGGCAAACAGAGCGAGGAATGAGTGCATGGGGAGAGAGGAGACCTGAGTAAACCACAGGGGCCTGGACTGGGAGGCAGAGAGACGGAGTGCCAGAAGGTCAGGGATAATTAGAAGCCTTTGTGGACCTCTCAAGAGGCTCAGGAGGAAGCCCACAGATGGGCCCTCAGCTCCAAGACACCGGCAATGGATGATATGCACATACACATACACACAAACACCCACCTGATAGTTGTTGGGGTGAAAAAAAGTGACAGTATGCATGTGTATTTCTGTCTCAGAATACATTAGGGGCAATAAGAAGTAGGACACCTATTTGGTTGTTCACTGTTGCCATGGCATGATCATTGAATGACATATTGAAAGATATTTCAGCATTTTGTCATCAGGATGGTGTGAATTACTGGTTTGAATCTGATTTTATACTACATAACACACCAATCCTTAGAAACCCTTAGAAATCCTTGGGAATGGCCAGTTTTACTATTTATTCATTCATTTTATCCAAATGCAAAGCAGTCTGGATGAAAACCAGTATCACTAAATCTGCATCCTTAGTAGAAAATTGTTCATTCTGGCATGGGGTGAAATAGCTAGCCAAGATGTGGGCCCATATTCACAAAGCATCCTAAGGCTAAAAGCTCTTAGTGATGTCATTCTAAGAAAAATCTTAGAATTTCTCAAATTCTAAGACATTTCTTAGAAATCCATTGGTAAGATAAGAGTTATTCATAAAGTATCGGAAGCCACCTTGGCACTTGGATGAATCTGATCCACACATTGGTACACAATCTGGTGTGCCAGAGAGTAAAATCATTGTAAACTTGTAAATTGTGCGTGAGCTATGCGCCGCTGCATGCAAGTGCACAAAGACAATTTTGAAATGTTCAGAATCTTGGCACACATTAATTTTGTGAACTAGACGTGAACATTGTGCAGTCTATTTGAAAACTGTTTGTCACTGCGAGTTAATGCGTCTCATTGCTGCAGTACAGCGCATCTGAATGATTATGATGAGATGTTGCATCTATAATAAACGGATACATTGTCTAAGTCAGGGGTGGGAAACTTGTTCCAGAAAGGGCCAAGAGGGTGCAGGTTTTCTTTGCAGCCACTGATTCCACCAGGTGATTTCACTGATTAACTGATTCCATCTGCTCAATGTGATATTAATCAGTGAAATCACCTGGTGGAATCAGTGGCTGCAAAGAAAACTGCACCCTCTTGGCCCTTTCTGGAACAAGTTGCCCACCCCTGATCTAACTCATAAGAAGGAATGAAAACACAACTGTTTTATCAATCCATTACAACATAAATATTATAAATAACGACCTTTGAGATGATTCCATATGTGTTCTCCACCTCATGAAGCACATGAGAAAAACTGCAGCTGCAGATAATTTCTCTGTGATTCCAGGAGTGATGAGAAATGGTTTCATCAGCCAAGTTCAGCCAAATTCTGAGAGCAAATGTGTCATCCATTTCGAAATAATCATTTTATATAAGGCAGCGTCCAACGGTACAAAGCGCGGCATCCAGCAAGACAAAGTGGGTTGAATTGGCATGACGAATTATGTGACAGTGCCGGGATTAAATTCTTGCAAGTGTCAAGGTGCCTTTATGCCTTAAGAGAGTTCCTAAGGTGAAAAACTGTTAAGAGGAGAGAGGAAGAGGCCTAAAGAGTGTCTTAAACAGAGAAGCCGGTGGGAAGACAGAGAGGAAGGAGAGACATTCTCCTTATGTTGAATGGCAGTGGTTCAGTAACAGTTTCTCACACTTGCCACTTGTGTGCAAGTACCAGCAAGGAGCATAAAAATAATAATAAGCTAATCAATATATTAATTGGCATGTGAATGATGTACATTCAAACATTTTGAACCAGTGTAACAATTCATTTAATTTTGCTCAGTTTCATCATCATCAAACTGAGCAAAACATCATGTGTAATCATGAAATTATTTTCACAATTACACATTTCTTAACACAGTTCAGGTTATATGTTCAGGTGATTTTACTGTCCATTCATAACTAGGAGCGTGGAGCACATTTTTGGGCTCTGAGATGCATTGTGAATATGGGTTGTGGGATACAGTACCTCACTTATCTAATGGATGAATTAATGCACAGGTAGAAAAATGGATGGGTGGATGGAGAGATGGATTCATCGTTGGATTTATTGAAGCATGGCTGGATTTATGGATGGATGGAGGGCAGCATGGTGGGTCACTGGTTAGCACTGTTGTCTCACACCAAGAAGGTAATGGGACTGAGTCCCACCTGTGGTTTTTCTGTGTGGAGTTTGCATGTTCTCCCCGTGTTTGCATGGGTTCTCTCTGGGTGCTTCGGCTTCCTCCCACATCCAAAGACATGAGGGTTAGGTGGATTGGAAACTTTAAATTGTCCGTAGGTGTGTGTGTGTGTGTGTGTGTGTAAATGTGTATGTTTGTCTATATGTGGCCCTGTGACAGACTGCTGTCCTGTCCAGGGTGCACCCCGCCTCTCACCCTATGACTGCTGGGATAGATTCCAGACCCCTGTGACCCTTGGTAGGAATAAGCAGTTGAAGATGAGTGAGTGACAGTGGATGGATGGATGGATGGATGGATGGATGGATGGATGGATGGATGGATGGATGGATGGATGGATGGATGGATGGATGGATTCATTCATTGTCTTTGAGCCAGTAACACTCATCAATTATCAATCGGTCTGCTAAAAGCAGCACGTATGCCACTGATAGCTGTCTGTCAGTCAGGTAGCATCTCCATTAGAGGTGTTGACGGCATGCCTTATAATCACTGTTAACTGATTCATTAAAAAAATACTCCGTTGCCTCATATGTCTACCTCTGTCTCAGCTGGCGTTTATTCACTCTATCAGCATGCACCTTTCTTCACGGACAGGGTACACCTTATAAACAGCCTCCCTGCTTTATACTCCCATGTGTAACATCTGTCAGTGTTTGGGACGAGCATAAATGGTAAACAAATGCAGTATGACAGAGGGTCAACATTCTGCTGCAGCGCTGACAGACGAAGCAGTAGGAAGCAAATTAGTTCTGAGTGATATTTTGCCTCTTGTCAGCAAAGCAATTTGAACTTGCAGAGATAGAGCGTCTCGCTTCACCACCATGTAAATAACTTGTGTGTGTGACATTTTAATGAAAGTTGGGGGTGACCAGCAGTGAGTGGATATCTTGACTAAGCCACACGGGTCACCTGTGGTAAATCCTTGCATGATACATTGTGAGTAATTGCTAAGCTTTGTTTAATCTCGTGCTCAGTGTTTGACATGCTAATTCAGCATCATGCATGGCATGTAAATATGAGCTAAATGTCACCTTCATTAAGCGCTGCAGGACCGTCTGGATCTGGGACGGCATCTCTGGCTTTGCAGTGGATGCAGATGAGTGAACACAAAGCCGCCTGCAGGCCTGGGAGGAGGAGAAAGAGGGAAGTGGGGGATGTTGTTGTTGGAAGTGGGTGCCCAATTTGTGGTTGTCCTCAGACACCAAAGATGTCTGAAAGTGCATGTGCACGTGCATGGATGTATAAATGCCTCCACGCAGACATCAGATGTTTTCTTTCCTCAGCTGATGAGCACTGACTTAATTGTTGCAGTGCTGTGTGAAATGTCAGATGTCAGATGTCTGTTTGTCTGCGTGTGACATGTCACTCTGACAGGAGCCGTTTCCCTCCATCGCTTCTATCTGTATAGATGAAGGTGTTTATCCATTTTCCCTGCTGCAGCCCTCCTCAGTAAGAACCATGAAGAAAACCCATAGATCATTCCTGTTTGTCGTGCTGTGCTGCTGACACATGCAGCATTTGGCCCAGTTCTTCTGCTTTCCATTGCAGTAATGGATTGCATATGTGCATATTTATATTTTACCTATTGCCCTTTGCACAGTTAAGGAGATAATTCTCCTTGTCTCCTTTTCTGTCAGCTGATTAGCCCACACACAAACTACCATATCCCATAATACGCTAAGCTCCTGATGTTCTGGAGAACAGCTCAAGCTTGGATGAGCTTTCTTCAATACTGTGTACTTTTGATAGTGTTGTGTGTTGGGGGGCTTGGCTGGACACTGTTTTGCGGTTTTTGTGTTTGTTTTCCTTCCCAGGTGGTTTGGGGCTGATCTCTGGGGAGAATGTGCTGCAGAAGAGTCTCTCACCTCTGTCACAGTGATCTGCTGCACCTGTTGCACTCATGTGCGATTCTCTAATCAGGACGATCTATGACACCTGTGACATTCACGTGCAGTTCTGAGGACTCTCAGCTGGTACCAATGAAGAGATGAAGAACTGCATTTAAGCCAGCAGTGATCTGGGCTTAAGTCCCGGAGAATACGACCGTGTGACGACCGTTTGAGGACGCTGAGGGCCGCTCCAGAATCTGACATTGCGTCTGTGAAGGAGGACGAGGGTGAGAGGCAAGCGCTGTCAGCACACGTCAGAGGTGATTATCCTTATAAGCTTATCTGTGAATATAACGTGGCGTTGTTGCGCAGCTAAAATTAAGTATTGAAGAGAATCGTCTCGTTTGCTCCTCGCGGCTGTGGCGTGCGGATTGATAATCCTCCACAAGCTGTGAGCAGCTGTTCTTTTGAACGTGTTGCTGATAAGTGTGCCTCTAAATAGTTTTTCTTGATAAAAGTACTGAATAACCTTACCTCTGTTCCTCCTTCACAGAGTACAGTCTTGGGAAAAGCCACCTGGGGGATGTCGGCGGAACTCCTGAGTCCAGAACGTTCGGGCTCCGATCCGTTGAGGCGCTGGGAGAGCGCGCCGCCTCTTCACCCCACCAGACTCATTTATTTTGTATTTTGTGTATAGCACAATGGGAAGAAAAATAAATTTGTTTTTTTTGGAACTGCTTCTGGTTATTTAGCGCTGGGTTCAGTCAGACACTGGACCACTCCTCAACCTGCGTCCAGACCATAACAGATAGCAGCTGATAGAAGGTCAACAAGCTGCCCAATAGTTCATCACTTCCTATCTGCATCATCATTCATCACAGGGACTCTCCCGTGAGTGAACGACATCCTGAGACACCCTGTTGATTCCGCTGCAGCACTGACCTTTTCCCCTCCAGGCACACCTGTAGTATCAAATAAGGAGTGTGAGTGTTTGGCAGTAACAAAGACATATGGTTGCAGCTACGGGTCTCATAATTAGCAGTTTAATGTGAAAATGCACAGCAATTTGATAAGTTATTAGTCGTCCAAAAATCCCAATTCAGAATAAAGTTAAAGCACTGTTGATTCCAAAGGAAAATGTTTACTTGAATGATGAACTGTTTGGAGAAGGCCTAGCAGACTCCCATGTTTCACGTTGCTATGGCATATAGATGGTTACATTGGAAAAGTGGGGTTGGACTGGTTGTTTGCCTGGGTGGTTGAAGTCCTGTATCCGTGACAAAAAAAATGCACACACGTGAGCAAACATGCACGCACGCATGCACACACACACACACACACACACACACACACACACACACACACACACACACACACACACACACACACACACACACACACACACACACACACACACACACACACACACACACACATATGTGCTCTTAATGCTGCATTTACACATGATGATGACAAGTCATGAATGCCATGAAGTATACATTCTTGGCCGCTGATCACGATTGTGATGATTCGGGGCGTCAGGAGTCCTCGTTACAATTAATGGCATGTATCGCTGGTGAATTATCAGGAACCATTACGCATGGTCAGTAATAATTTTCCGCGCTGTTGCGCATAACAGTGCATCATTCACATTGTGAATGAGGTAAATTGTCTCCACATACCCCCCATATTCATGCTACCGTCAGCTGCTGAGTTGCGCAGAAAGGAGGAGGTGGAGATGGAGCGAGCCAGATGTCTGGCTGCATGTTGTTCTCCTCTGGCTCTGACTTATTTTCCCAAACATCAGGCACAACAGCAGGTGTAACACCTGCAGGAGAGCGCTGAGGAGCATTGGAACAAGACTTAGCTGGCTTGGCGTCGCTGTCCTTCTTTGGCATACTGCAGCAATAAAACTGAATGTGGCGCAGCAGGGTTTAATTGTGCGCACGTGAGAAAGGTGATGCGTAGTGGCGTGCAGTGAAATGTGACACTGCGTTACAATTCCTGTCAAAACTTGACAGTTGTCGTGACAATTCTTAGGGCCCCTTCACACACAGTGCGAAGTTTGGATGAAGTGCGCACTTAGTGCGCATGATGCAGGAATCATGTGCAAACCGTGTGAAATTGTCCCTGCCTCTAATGCCTCGTACACCTGTTGGTACAACTACTTGCGCACACCAGCGGCTGAAGGACAGAGTGTGCGCTGTGCGTACCCATCGAACCCACGAGTGTGGCTTTGGTGTGTGTGCTGAGAACTGACAGGAGGTGTGGCTATGACAGAAGCAGCTGTGGTGATCTGTCATTCTGGACATCCCAGCTAGACAACGCCTACTGTGTTTGGATAGACATGGACTAACAACTGTCCACTGTGAGGCACATGTGTCTGATTGCTGTATTTACGTGGACATAAATACTAAATAAATAATACTTCCATGTTCTTCCTGATATGAGGCAGATTCCCGCAGCTTTCAGAGAACAGCTCCGTAGCTCAATGGTAAAGCTGCTAACATAATCTGAGCTTTTGGAAGGCACGGGTTCACATCCAGTGGGTGGTATGTGCTTTTTTTTTATTCCACGTAAGCAGTGCAATGTGGTGCACCTCGCACTGTTTCTGCTCGAAAGACATGCCTGCCCATGGGCGCGATGTTTCATGTTGCGCAAATTCAAACTGTTTCATGCTGTTTCGCCATATTTGTCCAAATGTTGTCCAAACTTCGCACTATGTGTGAAGGAGCCTTTAATGACACGTGACAGTTTGTGCTCCAAGAACCATCACAGGAACCAATATGAACGCTGTCACGTTTTACTAAGGATCACCACTAATCAACACGTATCAACACGCTCAGGTGCGAAATCCACGACAAGAGGCGAAATGAGGGTGGTGCATGACATTCATGGAAGACAGCCAAAAACATGCTCCACAAATGTCACGCACCGGCATGCACTGTTAAGACACCTACTCAGATGCATTAAGTCACATTAAGAATGTCAGGAATGTGCCATGAATGATGGAAAAATGACATTCGTAACATGTCTTGCTGATGTGTAAATACAGTATAAATTCGATATAAGCCTTTACTTTGAAATAACAGGCATATTTTTTCCTAGTTTACCCTAAGCACATGTATGTACATGTTTGTTTTTTTGTTTTTTTTGTTTTTAGTTTTTGCTAGATTTTATTTACATTTGATTTACCATGGTAAATTATAATTAATATATTTGGTACAAAAATATTTATGTTGTGGTACCTTTTCCAATTCAGTTTATTTATATAGTGCAAAATCACAACATAAGGTTGGTAAGGTCTAACGTCACCAACTCCTCTGAGCAAGCAGACAGGCAATAGTGGTAAGGAAAAACTCTCTCTGGTGTTTTTTTTTTTTTTTTTTTTTTTTTAATGAGGGAACCTCTTTCCATTTACATCAACATCTTCAGCTTGTGACAGTACACTTATTCGGATGTGGGTTCCATCCATGGAGCTGTATATAAGAACTAGAGAGTGCAGTCGCACTGAGCCGTGTGCCCACAAGGAGGCGTGATCGCCATTTTAATTCTGGGCAAGTTAGTGATTTGCGTGCATAGAAGTTCACTTAGTCTCGTCAAGAAACAGGTGGAATATGCCAGAAAGCTGCGCATGTTGGCAAAGCCACAAACGGAGGAACAAGGGAGACAATATTTCCTTCGATAAGTAAGTGGTTTTGGTTCTTCTTGTCACTTTCTTCATGATATTTGGATGATAAACAGCTGTATGTTTCCTGCCATACCTGTGTCACCTGATGACACAGAACATTAACTCTTCACTTATGTCTAGTTGATATTTTCCACTGCTAGACCAATGTCTAGTTAAAATACTTCTCGTTAATGATTAAAATTGTTTGACAAGACTGGGGATTTTTTTTAATTTGCACCTTAAAATAATGAGATTATAATGACCCACGCTGTGCTGCTCACAGTCACACCCACACACAGAGATGTGTACCCACACCACTGACTTCATGAATGAAACTCGGTCAATAAAGGATAATTGTGTAAAAAAAAAAAAAATATATATATATATATATAAATTATTGTGATGGTTTTAGGAGCCGTGCTGCGTTGAACACAACAGCAGCTCAGCCGAGTAGCGTAGCTTAACAGCGCAGATCCGTGTAACTTTCAACACTAATATTTCGGAATGTGTGAGTGTCAGAGTAAGTTTAATACTTTCCTGACATAATTTAATGTACATTAATTTTACTGGCTCGATATCCAGGTCAAAATGGCATTTTAACATGTATTTTGCGAGCATTTTTCTGAGTGTGTTCAGTCGCGAATCTCCATTGAAAATGTATTAACATCCGGAAACTTCATCAATATGTTGCCCGGTTAGGAGACGTCATGTCACTGTCCATGAAGGGACGTTTTTGTTTAGTGTGCAGCATTGGGACTGCGCTCTCTAGTACTCATATACAGCTCCATGGTTCCATCAGTTACTCTGACAAGACCAGAGAATCTGGCAATATTCACAGATGCCATTTAATGAGCCCGCAAGGTGTGAATGTCCAGTGGAAAGGAAATGAACCTCAATACAATATGGGTTTCTGAAAGTACTGTAATTACCCTGTGCATCGGTGATGGGGCGTGTAGGGTATTGCCTTCATTGGTGTGTGTGTTGCTAGACAAGATAAATTAAGAACAGATTTCCTTCAAACTTGGTGGGAATATTCATTCATTTATTTAATTCATTTGTTTATTTGTAGAGGGACCATATACAATAATAATAAAAAAAAAAAAATCATAAATGTTTCCATTTGATGCACTGTACCAGAGTTAGCTTGAAGGTAATTTACATTTGCAGTCCTTTGCCATGTGACAATTAAAACATGAATAATAAAACATCACAAAAACATTACCTCAAAGCTGCAGAGCTGTAGATCACACACACAGACACTCATACACACAAACACATCCACACATGATGTTAACATGAATTTTTGAGTTTGTTCTTGAAGATTCCAGTAGAATCAGAGTTCTTAATGCTGTCAGGGAGAGCATTCCACTGAGTCGTGGCTTTTACAGAGAAAGCTGACTGACCAAAAGCAGTGCAATGGGAAGATATCTTATTGAAGATATTATGGTAGATTACTTGGATATTACTTCGATAGATATCTAGAAGTGATTGTATTTTCGAGTAGTGTGGTCAAAATAAGGTATTCCTTTATTCGTCCCATATGGGGAAATATGCAAAGGTCGAGGTCACATAAAACATGGTCCAAAATCAAATTTATAATATCTCAGCAATCAAGAAGCCTAGGTAGATCAGCACTACTGTATAGTTGCATTTGAAAAATATGTTAATGCAGTGATTACTTTTATTTCTGATGTTATCATATTGTTGCACTGTGTTGGAGATGTAAGTGCAAAATCATTGAAAAGCATGATCCCTGCACAATCTAATCCGTAGCATTTTAATAACTCACTGTCCTCAATTATCTGGATTGTCACATTGTCTCCTCTATTGGGAGTAGTGAGGAAGACCTTTAAGAGGCTGAGGAGTTTCTTAAGCAGTTTATCACCTGAGGAACTCTGTTAAGGGTTACGATGCTTTATTGGAATTTCCGGGGGAACGCCCACAATCCTGAGAATTTTCTGAGAATTTCATCACTCTGAGCAACTCTTTGCAATGAGGCTTTGTGAATACGGGCCCTGGCCGATCCATCTTACCCAGGACGCAAACTTTTTGTTACCCTACCCTCCGGCAGATAGCTTAGGTCCATCAGGACTAATACCTCAATACATGAAAACAGTTTTTTCCATCCACAGCTAGACTTACAAATAATGCCAGAGACCCACATTTACCCTGCCCCCCACTCCCACAAAGTACAGATTGACCATCCTTGCACTGAAAGGTTCTGTACATCTGCATGCCTTTGCACAGCCATATTCCACTATGTTATAGCTGACAGTGAACATACACTCAACAAAAATATAAACGCAACACTTTTGGTTTTGCTCCCATTTTGTATGAGATGAACTCAAAGATCTAAAACTTTTTCCACATACACAATATCACCATTTCCCTCAAATATTGTTCACAAACCAGTCTAAATCTGTGATAGTGAGCACTTCTCCTTTGCTGAGATAATCCCTCCCACCTCACAGGTGTGCCATACCAAGATGCTGATTAGACACCATGATTAGTGCACAGGTGTGCCTTAGACTGTCCACAATAAAAGGCCACTCTGAAAGGTGCAGTTTTATCACACAGTACAATGCCACAGATGTCGCAAGATTTGAGGGAGCGTGCAATTGCCATGCTGACAGCAGGAATGTCAACCAGAGCTGTTGCTCGTGTATTGAATGTTCCTTTCTCTACCATAAGCCGTCTTCAAAGGCGTTTCAGAGAATTTGGCAGTACATCCAACCAGCCTCACAACCGCAGACCACGTGTAACCACACCAGCCCAGGACCTCCACATCCAGCATGTTCACCTCCAAGATTGTCTGAGACCAGCCACTCGGACAGCTGCTGAAACAATTGGTTTGCATAACCAAAGAATTTCTGCACAAACTGTCAGAAACCGTCTCAGGGAAGCTCATCTGCATGCTCGTCGTCCTCATCGGGGTCTCGACCTGACTCCAGTTCGTCGTTGTAACCGACTTGAGTGGGCAAATGCTAACATTCGCTGGCGTTTGGCACGTTGGAGAGGTGTTCTCTTCACGGATGAATCCCGGTTCACACTGTCCAGGGCAGATGGCAGACAGCGTGTGTGGCATCGTGTGGGTGAGCGGTTTTCTGATGTCAGTGTTGTGGATCGAGTGGCCCATGGTGGCGGTGGGGTTATGGTATGGGCAGGCATCTTTTATGGACGAAGAACACAGGTGCATTTTATTGATGGCATTTTGAATGCACAGAGATACCGTGACGAGATCCTGAGGCCCATTGTTGTGCCATACATCCAAGAACATCACCTCATGTTGCAGCAGGATAATGCACGGCCCCATATTGCAAGGATCTGTACACAATTCTTGGAAGCTGAAAATGTCCCTGTTCTTGCATGGCCGGCATACTCACCGGACATGTCACCCATTGAGCATGTTTGGGATGCTCTGGACCGGCGTATACGACAGCGTGTACCAGTTCCTGCCAATATCCAGCAACTTCGCACAGCCATTGAAGAGGAGTGGACCAACATTCCACAGGCCATAATTGACAACCTGATCAACTCTATGTGAAGGAGATGTGTTGCACTGCATGAGGCAAATGGTGGTCACACCAGATACTGACTGGTATCCCCCCCCCCCCCCCCCCCAATAAAACAAAACTGCACCTTTCAGAGTGGCCTTTTATTGTGGGCAGTCTAAGGCACACCTGTGCACTAATCATGGTGTCTAATCAGCATCTTGATATGGCACACCTGTGAGGTGGGAGGGATTATCTCAGCAAAGGAGAAGTGCTCACTATTACAGATTTAGACTGGTTTGTGAACAATATTTGAGGGAAATGGTGATATTGTGTATGTGGAAAAAGTTTTAGATCTTTGAGTTCATCTCATACAAAATGGGAGCAAAACCAAAAGTGTTGCGTTTATATTTTTGTTGAGTGTAGTTTTGCCTATTTGTTTGTCTATTTGATTCCTTACTTCGAACAGAAGTATTTTTTCTTTTCTTCTGACTTGTTTTTGCAGTAATGACACCAGATCAAATTCCTTGTATGTGAGAACTTACTTGGCAATAAATTCAATACTGATTCTGATTATAACCCATGATCGAAGACTGGTAATAGATCTCTCTGGACCATATGTGGATGATACTGGAATGACTTTGTGTCAAGTGATCATTTACAGGTGTGCTGTGCCACTTGCAGTGTAAACGAACACGAGTTTTAGTATGACAGCCTTGTCGCACTTGTCCATACGCATGATGCATCATGCACAATAGCTGCCTCAGTCCTGAGGACCCTAGAAAGTGGGAAAGGCCAAGAGGATAAAGATGTATCACTAAGGTGCAGCACATTGTTGGCTAAATTTGGGAGGTGGGGTGGACCAGTGTTTTACCCTGGTGATTACTATTCAGGACCCAACATGTTTCTGTAGTTTGGCAGATGCAGCAACAGGCATTCCCACATCTTTCCTCATTCATTCCAATAAGTATAAAAACAAGAAAATTACTCCTATTAATTCCAAAAAGGAAAAAAAAAATGAAGAAAATTTAAGGATGGTTTCATACCCACCTTGCATGGTTCAGACTTCCTCACTTTGGTTTGGCCTATGAGGTGTAAAAGCTTCCCCAGACCAAACAGCGAGTTTTAGTTTCCGACCAAAAGAGGTGGTTTCTATCTGGATCAAAATGAATTATGGTTTGGTTCATTTTTAGTGTGAAATCACTTTTTGGTCAATTCGGCTTTTGAACCAGTTACAGGAAGCTTGAGTATAGTTGGCTGTTGTCATACGCCGTAATGACCTCTACCAATAAAGGATTACAATGGCTGCCTGAATTATTTGCACTCCTCCTCCTTTCTTGTCAATGCTGATACAGTTTTTAAACAACAGCATTGTTCAATTGATCAGCTGGAATATATTGCATGTAAAGTTGACAGTGCTTCTAATAATACCACAGTCATAAAATTACGAGGTTATGGTGCATCTGGAAAGTATTCACTGCGCTGCACTTTTTCCACATTTTGTTATGTTACAGCTTTGTTCCAAAATGGATGAAAATCATTTTTTTTCCTCAACCTTCTAGACAAAATACTCCATAATGACAATGTGAAATGTTTTTGAGACTTTTGTCAATTTATTAAAAATAAAAAATGAAGAAATCTCATGTACATAAGTATTTACAGCCTTTGCTGCGAAGCTCAAAATTGCATTCAGGTGCATCCTGTTTCCACTGATCATCTTTGAGATGTTTCCACAGCTCAACTGGAGTCCCCCTAGGGTAAATTTGGTTGATTGGACATGATTTGGAAAGGCACACACCTGTCTACATATAAGGTCCCACAGTTGACAGTGCATGTCAGAGCACAAACCAAACATGAAGTCAAAGTAATTATGTGTAGACCTCTGAGACAGGATTTTCGGGAGGCACAAATCGGGGGAAGGGTACAGAATCATTTCTGCTGCTTTGAATATCCCAATGAGTACAGTGGCCTCAGTCATCCATAAATGGAAGGAGTTTGGATCCACCAGCACTCTTCCTAGAGCTGGCCACCCATCTAAGCTGAGCAATCAGGGGAGAAGGGTCTTAGTCAGGGAGGTGACCAAGAACTTGATGGTCACTCTGTCAGAGCTCCACCATTTGTCTGTGAAAAAAGAGAACCTTCCAAAAGGACAACTACTTCTGCATCAATCCACCAATCAGGCATGTATGCTAGAGTGGCCAGACGGAAGCCACTCCTTAATAAAAGGCACATGGCAGCTCACCTGGAGTTTGTCAAAAGTCACCTGAACGACTCTCAGACCATGAGAAACAAAATTCTCTGGTCTGATGAGACAAAGATTAAACTTTTTGGCGTGAATGCCAGGCATCATGTTTGGAAGAAACCAGGCACCATCCCCTACAGTGAAGCATCGTGGTGGCAGCATCATGCTGTGGGGATGTTTTTCAGCAGCAGGAACTGGGAGACTAGACAGGATTGAGAGAAAGATAACTGCAGAGATGTACAGAGACATCCTGGATGAAAACATGCTCCAGAGTGCTCTTGACCTCAGTCTGGGGTGACAGTTCATCTTTCAGCAGGACAATGACCCTAAGCACACAGCCAAGATATCAAAGGAGTGGCTTCAGGACAACTGTGAATGTCCTTGAGTGGCCCAGACCTGAATCTAATTGAACATCTCTGGAGAGATCTGAAAATGTCTGTGCACTGACGCTCCCCATCCAGCCTGATGGAGCTTGAGAGGTGCTGCAAAGAGGAATGGGCAAAACTGTCCAAAGATAGGTGCACCAAGCTTGTGGCATCATATTCAAGAAGACTTGAGGCTGTAATTGCTTTCAAAGGTGCAACAACAAAGTATTGAGCAAAGGGTGTGAATACTTATGTATGAGTTGTGTAGCAGTTATGTAGTTTTTAATTTTTAATAAATTTGCAGAAATAAAAAGCAGCAACAACAAAAACTTTTTTCATTTTGTCATTATGAGGTGTTGTAAGTAGAATTTTGAGGGAAACATGAATTTAATTCATTTTGGAATAAGGCTGTAACATAACAAAATGTGGAGTAAGTGAAGTGCTGTGAATACTTTGTGGATGCACTGTATGCCAAGTCTGGGAGTTTCTCCTGGTGCTGTACTTTGCCGCATGCACAAAATCAAAGAACTGCAGTACATCTGGGATGCTAATCACTCAGGCAGTGCCATGTGAGAGTCCATTCTATCCCTCTGGTGGCAGGTGTTGGCCAAATTCCAGGTGTCACACACGAACATCCAACACCGCTTGCTGGACACATAGAAAATGTGGTGCCGTTAGTGCTGTCATAACGAAAATAGTGAGCAGGCGACCACTTTCGAGCTGGCAGTGAAATATTGTCTAAGTGCCCCCACGAGAGTGGCGTTGCAAAGCAACACACATGTGGCGTGCATGTGTATTGCATGTGTGTGCGTCGCCCCTGTAGATTATTATTAGCCAAAATGTTGTTCTGCCATCCTCACTATTTCAATAGTCCAAAGCCTCTCATCGCTCACAGTATATCAACTTGTGTATTGTCAAACAAGTTTTAGCACTGAGAATCTATGCTCTCAGCTAGAAATGCTGAAAGGAAAAGAATATTGCTGTGCAACACAAGTGAAAAATTTGGTATATGTTCCTTCTTCAAACAAGTGATTCGGTGTTAGAAATTTACACTGTAAGCCAAAATGGGGGGGGATTAAAAATTTAAAAAATTGCCACAGCCAACATCTGCATGTCTTATTTTATTTAGCGAAGATAACTACTGATTGTATGAAATTCACATTTGCAACTTAAAACAGACCAACTGATAATGTGGATAACTCCATTTGATCCTAAATGTCTATAGGGGAAAAACAAGTGAGGCATGTATTTTCTAGCAACCCACATTTCGCATCTGCCAAGAACAGTTTGTCTACGGATACAATAAACCCGACAGTCTATGCAAACAGGCTCTGAACACTGTTTTATATGAGATCTTAAAATGACAGTAAAAACTAATGGCTTGGGTCAAGACCACCTAAAATTCCACAGGCACACTTTCTTATTTCTGGCTATGCCGCTGCACTACAAAACAACATTATGACCTACTGTCAGTGTTACGGAATTAAGTGGTGCATGCAATTGCTTTTTGAAACGGTTTAATGTGTTTTGTACATTAAGGATCTCTTATTCAGGTTGTCATCTTCACGACTCATCATCATACAGCAAAATGACCGCTGCTGTCAGAGCCTGGAGAAAAAAAATGAGAGTACATGGTGCATCTGCTGTCCATGAGCTGAGGCACCTGACCTGTTCACTGCAAGCTGTGCGTGTCAGACATCCAAGTGTAAAAAATAATTATCTCTGTCTGGAAGGATGGAACACCGTGTTTATCACGATTAACTCTGCATACCAAGAAGCCATTACGAGAGGGAAAATATGCACTCTGTGGAATGGACTCATGGAAGTATAAAGAATTCTGATTGATAGATACAAACACTTCACACTGAGGTAGATGCTGTGGAACAGTCTTCAGCGGTGATAAAAACCTCTCCAGAGAAGCAGCAGACTTTAAAAGCTCCCTGTAAGGCTCCATTGTGACTGTGATTTGTAGGATCTTCTGATGGGACAAAAGCAGGTGAGCACACAGCCTGAAGCAAAAGAAAATGCTGACACTACACAGCCAGCAGCAGAAGAAAGAACCAACCTCACACAAAGAACTGTCAACAAAAAACTTAAACCAGTTTGAAAATTGACTGGACGAATGTGTAAATGGTGTTATACATGATTTGGGAGGTGAAAAAGGAGCAATTTCCAATGGAGAACTCAAACAGCACAAACTGTCAAAGACTGGAAGTTTAAAACACACCTAAGGTTTCCCAAGACACATAACTTACGCAAACCTTCCATTTAAAACAACCCTCAGTCTCTTAGAAGACACTAGCCACAGAAAGCCACAGCTGGAACTCATGTCTAAAGACATGCAGGTTTGGAGAATTGGAAACTTTAAAAACTGTCCAAGTCTCCCTTGTAAAAGAGATTTTGATCTCAATAGGACTAACTTGGTTAAATAAAGGTTAAATTAGATCAAATGCTCATGGCCTGATCCCTATCAAAATCTTAAGGGTTCTGTAGTTTTCCTGCAAACTTGAAATCAGAAAACCAATTACAAGGAACAGGTAGCTCATCATCATGATCAAAGTCTACCATGAAGGATGAAATGCACAAAATCATGCAACTTTACAGCTATGACAGCTCGCTAATTCATGTCTTCTAAGGTTTACCATATTGGCCTGAACACAACAAGGCATTTTTTTTTTAATATGGTGTTGTCTTACAATCAGAGACTAAACTTTTGCAGGTCTATTTCATGACCTTTGCAATCTCACCAAGATTTGGTGGTTCGCAGTTGACTGGAGAATGAAGCACAAGACCCCCCCCCCCCCCCCCATTACAGATATCTAACATCCCAGCAGTACAATCAACCTCATACAACTGCTCAAAGTAGCCAGCCCAACGTGATAGCACAGCAGAGGCATCTGTCAGTACACAACCCTTCCACCAGAACTGCAATGGGAGAAGGTGTAGGTTTGGAGGAAGAAAGTGCTTTGATTCCGCTGTAAGCAGATTGAAGGTCAGATTGAAGGTCACTAGACTGCAGATGATGTGTAATGATCACCAATCCCTCCAACTTACAGCTTCTTTGTCCATTCTCATCACCACCATCGCCTGCTGTTTCTTTGCTCTCTGGCCTAGAATTTCCATCAAGCCGAGCACATTGACTCCTCTGGATGATATTCACAGCGTCCTCATTTATAAAACACTTCATCCTACGGATACTGGTGACTCCAATACAATCCTCAGTGTAGTGGCTGCACTCTGCTGTGTGTTTCTATGACTCTACCCATTCGCTCCCACTGGGACGCAAACTCACGATTCCTGGCATGGGAGCTGGACTCTCTAACCAGAAGGCTAAAACCCAGGGCTCTGGCCTTGTGACCAGAGAATCTTTTTGAGCTGTTGGGAGTGAGGTTTACTCACTACATATGCACAGCAACTCCTCCTGACCTCCATTACATCAGCAACTTTCAGGGTTTGACTGTCCATTACATCAGCAACTTTCAGGGTTTGATTGTGGAAGAACTCCCACAATCCATTCAGACTGCCATTTTTTTAATGCCCGCAAGTCCTCCAGCTATGCAAATTCCTGAGAAACAGTCTGATCTTGAAGTCTGGCCAGATTTAATCATGAGCAGTGAGCAGGCAGTAACTGAATCCTCATGGAATTAAGCCGCAGCAAGTCTGTGGCTGGAATTCACAAACTAGGTGCTTATATAGACCCTACATTTCTGCATAATTTTCCAGCTTTTTCTAGCAAAGATGTATGTGGTCATCCTCCTTGGCAACACCACTGGTATTCATATGTCATGTCCAGCAGTGTACACCTGGATGTTGAAACCAAGATCCAGCAACTTGTAGCCCCTTGGTGTTTGCAAAGTCAAGAGGCATTTGTCCACATTTTGTTATGAATTCCCCTTAAAGCTTTGACTAGTGGTGTGTGTGGTGCACAGACGACCTTCAATTTGCTGGGAAACTGCCGCTAGGTACCTGAAAACACCATCTGTGAACAACAATGTTCCCACGAGAAATCAGTTTTCCCAGTGCAACTTTTTAAGAAGCCCTGATAATTAATACAATTTATCCCCTCTTTTTATTTGCTTTCATCAGTGGACATGAGAATGGGTCGCGTCTTCTTTTTTTTTCCCGTGTTTTGTCTCTCTCTTTTTTACCTGTTTCTGATCACACTGTAATCAGTTTGAATGTACTTTGAGGGCATAAATATTTTGTCTCCAATAACCCACGTGGACCCTCTTCCTCTTAAAAACTTTTAGTCTATGTTGCAGTGTAGTAAGACGGTAGCATCAGCGGCTACATCATGTAGCCCTGTTCCCCGTACTGCGCATGCCCAGTCAGCTTGTTCTCTAGTTTCTACAAGAGCGTAACAGTGTCGCGCACAGGCCTGGCATATGTGTAGCCCGATGGTTTACACTTTTGCAGTACATAAGGGTTTTAGGTGTCCCTTAAGCTGGTCACTTGGTTATTAATAGTTCATTTATTTGTTATTTTTTAGGAGTGACATAAATATCCCATTTTGGGGTGGTTGGCTCTCACTGCGGTATTGTATCACTTCCTGTTCTGGAGCACAGCTGTGTTTTGATGTATCTGTTAGCTTTTTAATCTGCGCAGTTAGATTGATCTAGTTAACTAGATAACGATTTGTTTCACAGTGTAATCTTCACGTGCCTTAACTAAAGCACTCCCTCTGCTGAATCACCTCTAAATTATTTACACATTATTCACTTTGTGTGTTTTTAGGAATCCGCTAGCTTAGCGCAGCTACTAGCTCTTAGCCGGTTTAGCATGGCGGCTTCTCCTGTCTCTCCTGCACTTTTTTGCTCTGTGTGTGAAATGTTTAGTTATTCCTCGGCCTCCTTTAGCAGTTATGGTACTTGTAATAAGTGTAGCTTATTCGTAGCTTTGGAGGCCAGGCTGGGCGAATTGGAGACTCAGCTCCGCACCGTGGAAAATTCTACAGCTAGCCAGGCCCCTGTAGTCGGTGCGGACCAAGGTAGTTTAGCCGCCATTAGTTCCCTCTGGCAGATCCCGAGCAGCCAGGAAAGCAGGCCGACTGGGTGACTGTGAGGAGGAAGCGTATGTTGGGAAGGTGTCGTAGCACGGACCCACAACAGGGGGCGCTAAAGAACGGACAATGAATAAGCCAAAAAGTAACAATTTAATGTTGTGACAACACACAACTAAACACACAAAAATTGTAAAGTCAATTAACACCAGGTGACGTGTGGGCAGGCTCAAAGATAGAAGACCCCTGACGAGAGAGAAGCCGCGTCCCACACGGCTTCCACCACCAACGGTCTGAAGAACACCGGAGCCGCCAAGTCCCGAGTCCCCAGGTGGCCTCTGTCTTCGGCTGTCGACCCTGGTACTGCTGGCAGAAAGCAAAGACAAGATGAGTGAGTGTGAGTCCGCACACTCAGTAATCCACAGTCTGCACACAGTTAGGAGGGAGCACCTCCACCTCCAATCACACACTCGTGCAGCTCCTGTTTAATCCACTTATCTGGTTTGGGGTGTGAGGCGAAGCCGTCGCTGTCACACCAAACGCCAATCCCACAGATAAGGAAAGCACCAGGAAAACGGCTGCAACAGAAGTTCAGATTATTACTCAACGTATGAGTCAGCAGAGAAAATTACCTCTTGGTAGTCGATTTCTCGGCGGGGAGGTGGAGTTGCAGTCCGGCTTATGTAGTGGTGTAGATGAGTGACAGCTGGTGCGATGAGTGACAGCTGTCACTTCTTCTGGGTCTGGCGCCCTCTCGTGCTTGGAGCCCGCACTCCAAGCAGGGCGCCCTCTGGTGGTGGTGGGCCAGCAGTACCTCCTCTTCAGCGGCCCACATAACAGGACCCCCCCCTCAACGGGCGCCTCCTGGCTTGTCCGGGTGTCTTTTGTAGAAATCGGCCAGGAGGGCCGGGTCCAGGATGAAGCTCCTCCTCACCCAGGAGCGTTCTTCAGGTCCATACCCCTCCCAGTCCACCAGATATTGTAACCCCCGGCCCTTACGACGAACGTCCAGGAGCCTGCGGACTGTCCAAGCAGGCTCCCCGTCGATGAGCCGGGCAGGAGGCGGCGTAGGTCCAGGTGCACAGAGGGGCGAGGTGTGGTGTGGCTTGATGCGGGACACGTGGAATACAGGGTGGATCCGCAGTGAAGCTGGGAGTTGGAGCTTCACTGCGGCCAGGTTGATGATTTTGAGGATTTTAAATGGTCCAATGTATCTGTCTTTCAACTTAGGGGAGTCCACACAGAGAGGGATGTCCTTTGTTGAAAGCCACACCTCCTGCCCGGGCTGGTATGTGGGGGCCGGGGAACGCCGGCGGTCCGCATGGGTCTTGGCCCTCGCCCAGGCCTTCAACAGGGCAGAGCAGGCGGTCCGCCACACCCGGCGGCACCTCCTGAGGTGGGCCTGGACCGAGGGCACACCGACCTCTCCCTCCACCAGCGGGAACAATGGGGGCTGGTACCCCAAACATGCCTCAAAAGGGGAGAGGCCGGTAGCAGACGAGACTTGGCTGTTATGGGCATACTCGATCCAGGCCAGATGGTGACTCCAGTCCGCCGGGTGCGCGGAGGTGACGCAGCGAAGGGCCTGCTCCAACTCCTGGTTAGCCCGCTCTGCCTGGCCGTTTGTCTGGGGGTGGTACCCGGACGAGAGGCTCACGGTGGCCCCCAGCTCCTTACAGAAGCTCCTCCAAACTTGCGAAGAGAACTGGGGACCACGATCTGATACGATGTCCGATGGTATCCCATGAAGCCGCATGACGTGGTGGACCAGGAGGTCTGCCGTCTCCTGGGCCGTCGGGAGCTTCGGGAGGGCTGACTCAACGTATGAGTCAGCTGAGAAAATTACCTCTTGGTAGTCGATTTCTCGGCGGGGAGGTGGAGTTGCAGTCTGGCTTATGTAGTGGTGTAGATGAGTGACAGCTGGTGCGATGAGCGACAGCTGTCACTTCTTCTGGGTCTGGCGCCCTCTCGTGCTTGGAGCCCGCACTCCAAGCAGGGCGCCCTCTGGTGGTGGTGGGCCAGCAGTACCTCCTCTTCAGCGGCCCACATAACAGCGTAGTTCTAAACAGAAGCCCTGTGTACACCGCCAACCCGTTCACATTTCTAACCGTTTTTCCCCACTCGACGACACACCCGCCGAGGATCAAACTCTGGTTATTGGCGACTCTGTTTTGAGAAATGTGAAGTTAGCGACACCAGCAACCATAGTCAATTGTCTTCCGGGGGCCAGAGCAGGCGACATTGAAGGAAATTTGAAACTGCTGGCTAAGGCTAAGTGTAAATTTGGTAAGATTGTAATTCACGTCGGCAGTAATGACACCCGGTTACGCCAATCGGAGGTCACTAAAATTAACATTGAATCGGTGTGTAACTTTGCAAAAACAATGTCGGACTCTGTAGTTTTCTCTGGGCCCCTCCCCAATCGCACCGGGAGTGACATGTTTAGCTGCATGTTCTCCTTGGCTTCATAGATAATTGGCAAAGTTTCTGGGGAAAACCTGGTCTTGTTAGGAGAGACGGCATCCATCCCACTTTGGATGGAGCAGCTCTCATTTCTAGAAATCTGGCCAATTTTCTTAAATCCTCCAAACCGTGACTATCCAGGGTTGGGACCAGGAAGCAGAGTTGTAGTCTTACACACTTCTCTGCAGCTTCTCTCCCCCTGCCATCCCCTCATTACCCCATCCCCGTAGAGACGGTGCCTCTCCCAGACCACCAATAACCAGCAAAAATCTATTTAAGCATAAAAATTCAAAAAGAAAAAATAATATAGCACCTTCAACTGCACCACAGACTAAAACAGTTAAATGTCTGGTCTATTAAACATTAGTTCTCTCTCTTCTAAGTCCCTGTTAGTAAATGATATAATAATTGATCAACATATTGATTTATTCTGCCTTACAGAAACCTGGTTACAGCAGGATGAATATGTTAGTTTAAATGAGTCAACACCCCCGAGTCACACTAACTGCCAGAATGCTCGTAGCATGGGCCGAGGCAGAGGATTAGCAGCAATCTTCCATTCCACCTTATTAATTAATCAAAAACCCAGACAGAGCTTTAATTCATTTAAAAGCTTGACTCTTAGTCTTGTCCATCCAAATTGGAAGTCCCAAAAACCAGTTTTATTTGTTATTATCTATCGTCCACCTGGTCATTACTGTGAGTTTCTGTGTGAATTTTCAGACCTTTTGTCTGACTTAGTGCTTAGCTCAGATAAGATAATTATAGTGGGCGATTTTAACATCCACACAGATGCTGAGAATGACAGCCTCAACACTGCATTTAATCTATTATTAGACTCAATTGGCTTTGCTCAAAATGTAAATGAGTCCACCCACCACTTTAATCATATCTTAGATCTTGTTCTGACTTATGGTATGGAAATTGAAGACTTAACAGTATTCCCTGAAAACTCCCTTCTGTCTGATCATTTCTTAATAACTGTTGTGTGGGCCACTGAAGAGGAGGTACTGCTGGCCCACCACCACAAGATGGCGCCCTGCTTGAAGTGCGGGCTTCAAGCACGAGAGGGCGTCGGAGCGACCGGGAGTGACAGCTGTCACTCATCATCCGTACCAGCTGTCACTCATCCACTACACATCACCACCATCATAAAGGCCGGACTGCAACTCCACCTCCCCGCCGAGAAATCAGCTACCAATCAGGTAACTTCTCTGCTGACTTACAAAGTAACAATCTGAACTTCTTTGCAGCCGTTTTCCTGTGGTGTGTCCTTATCTGTGGGATTAGCGTTTGGTGTGATCAGCGACGGCTTCGCCTCACACCCCAAACAAGATAAGTGGTTAAACAGGAGCTGCACGAGTGTGTGATTGGAGGTGGAGGTGCTCCCTCCTAACTAAACACTGACTGTGGGATTACTGAGTGTGTGAACTCACACTCATCAGTACTGTCTCTGTTCTCTGCCAGCAGTATCGGGTCTGACTGCTGAAGACAGTGGCCACCTGGGGCGCAGGGCTTGGCGGCTCCGGTATTCTTCAGATCCGTTGGTGGTGGAAGCTGTGTGGGATCCGGCTCTTCTCTCGCCAGACGTCTTCTATCGTCGAGCCTGCCCACACGTCAACTTGTGTATAATTGACATTCCACCATATTGTTATTGTCTGTACTTCGTTGTGCGATTCACAACATTAAATTGTTACTTTTTGGCTTATCCATTGTCCATTCATTAACGCCCCCTGTTGTGGGTCCGTGTCACGACACTTTCACAACAGGATTTCTCGGCCAGCGTCATGGATCCCGAGGGGCGTCAACCATCGCTTGAACAGCCAATGGAAGAGCGAGGTGCACAGGCGCCAGCAGGAGGCGTGTTAGGTGAGCTGCAGCACATCTTAACCGCTTTTACTGCTCGGTTGGACTTAGTTACCGATCAGAGCATTATTCTCAATCGTAGGTGGAAGCGCATGCTCAGGGCGCTGCTGCAGCACCTCCTCCTGCTGACCGAATGCCAGAGACAGACATTCCACTGGTCGTTCAACGAACCCCCCCACCTTCCCCTGAAGCATACATAAGCCCTCCGGAGCCGTACGGAGGCTGTGTGGAGACGTGCGCAGACTTCTTGATGCAGTGCTCGCTCGTCTTTTCACAGCGTCCCGTCATGTACACGTCAGACGCTAGCCGGGTGGCTTACATCATAAATTTGCTTCGAGGAAAGGCATGCGCCTGGGCTACGGCGCTCTGGGAGCAGAATTCACGGCTCCTAACAATTTACACTGATTTTGTGAGGGAGTTCCGACAGGTGTTCGACCACCCTCATAGAGGCGAGACCGCTTCAAGCGTGCTGCTGTCGATACGGCAGGGGCGTCGGAGCACAGCGAAGTATGCAGTCGACTTCCGCATCGCGGCAGCGCGAGCCGGCTGGAATGCTGTTGCGCTCCGCGCCGCCTTTGTAAACGGACTGTCTCTGGTCCTTAAGGAGCACCTGGTGACGAAGGACGAGCCGCGGGATTTAGATGGGCTTATCGACCTGGTTATACGGTTAGACAACCGATTAACAGAACACCGACGGGAGCGAGACGAAGGGCGTGGTCAGGCACAAGCCGTCCCTCTTCCTCCCGGGTCCGAAAGGGAGCCGTTTTCCCCACACTCCACAGCCAGGGCTCTCCACATGACGACAGCTCCCCCTGCTGACGTTGCTATGGAAACGAGCAGGGCCAAAGAGCGATCAGATCAGAGACAAAGGAGGCTGATCCGTGGAGAGTGTTTTCTCTGCAGCTCAACCGAGCACACACAGAGAGAATGCCCCAAATGGTCAAAACAGCAGCACTCGTCCTTAGAGACTGGGCTAAGGGTGGGTCACAACACCCACGCGGGGAGACCCCGACAATCTGCACGTATCCCAGTCACGATCCTGAGTGGTGATCTAACCCTTCACGCCCCAGCACTGGTGGACACGGGGTCAGAGGGGAATCTGCTGGATAGCAGATGGGAAAAGGAGGTTGGGCTCCCTGTAGTGGCCTTACCGTCACCATTGTCGGTGCGGGCACTAGGTGGCACCCTTCTTCCACTAATCACACACCAGACACAGCCAGTGACATTGGTTGTGTCTGGGAATCACAGGGAGGAGATTGTGTTTTATGTAACACCTTCTACCTCCCGAGTGATTTTGGGTTTTCCATGGGTGTTAAAACACAATCCCCGGATTGATTGGCCGTCTGGGGTTGTGGTTCAGTGGAGCGAAACCTGCCACCGGGAGTGTTTAGGATCCTCGGTTCCACCCGGTGTGACAGCTAAGGAGGAGGTTTTAGTCCCCCCCAATCTGGCGGCGGTGCCAGCCGAGTACCATGACCTTGCTGACGTCTTCAGCAAGGATCTGGCACTCACGCTGCCCCCGCACCGTCCGTACGATTGTGCCATTGATTTGATACCGGGCGCTGAGTACCTGTCCAGCAGGCTGTACAACCTCTCACATCCGGAACGTGAATCAATGGAGACCTACATCCGGGACTCGTTAGCTGCCGGGTTGATCCGGAACTCCACCTCCCCGATGGGTGCTGGTTTCTTTTTTGTGGGCAAGAAGGATGGCGGACTCCGTCCATGCTTTGATTACAGAGGGCTGAACGAGATCACGGTTCACAACCGATACCCGTTACCTCTGTTGGATTCAGTGTTCACGCCCCTGCATGGAGCCCAAATTTTCACGAAATTGGATCTTAGGAATGCTTATCACCTGGTTCGGATCCGGGAGGGAGACGAGTGGAAGACGGCATTTAACACCCCGTTAGGTCACTTTGAGTACCTGGTCATGCCGTTCGGCCTCACCAATGCGCCCGCGACATTCCAAGCGTTGGTTAATGACGTCTTGCGGGACTTCCTGCATCGGTTTGTCTTCGTATATCTAGACGATATACTCATCTTTTCTCCGGATCCTGAGACCCATGTCAAGCATGTACGTCAGGTCCTACAGCGGTTGTTGGAGAACCGGCTGTTTGTGAAGGGCGAGAAGTGCGAGTTCCACCGCACTTCTTTGTCTTTCCTGGGGTTCATAATCTCCTCCAACTCCGTCGCCCCTGACCAAGGTTGCGGCGGTGAGAGATTGGCCCCAACCAACGAACCGTAGGAAACTACAACAGTTCCTCGGTTTTGCAAATTTCTACCGGAGGTTCATCAAGGGCTACAGTCAGGTAGTTAGCCCCCTGACAGCCCTGACCTCCACAAAAGTCCCCTTCACCTGGTCGGATCGGTGCGAAGCCGCGTTTATGGAGTTGAAACGCAGGTTCTCGACTGCACCGGTTCTGGTGCAGCCCGATCCCAATCGCCAGTTCGTAGTTGAAGTGGATGTCTCTGATTCAGGGATAGGAGCCGTGCTATCCCAGAGCGGGGAGTCCGACAAAGTTCTCCATCCATGTGCCTACTTTTCCCGCAGGTTGACCCCAGCTGAATGGAACTATGACGTCGGCAATCGGGAACTTCTTGCGGTGAAGGAGGCTCTTGAGGAGTGGAGACACCTGTTGGAGGGAGCATCGGTACCATTTACGGTTTTCACGGACCATCGGAACCTGGAGTACATCCGGACCGCGAAGCGTCTGAACCCCAGGCAAGCCCGCTGGTCGCTGTTCTTCGGGCGTTTTGACTTCCGGATCACCTACCGCCCCGGGACAAAAAACCAACGATCTGATGCCCTGTCCCGGGTGCATGAAGAGGAGGTCAAGACCGAGCTGTCAGACCCCCCTGAAACCATCATCCCCGAGTCCACTGTCGTGGCCACCCTTAACTGGGACGTGGAAAAGACCGTCCGGGAGGCCCTGACACGGAGCCTGGACCCGGGGACAGGTCCGAAGGACAAATTGTACGTCCCACCAGAGGCCAGGGCTGTGGTCCTTGACTTCTGTCACGGTTCCAAGCTCTCCTGTCATCCAGGGGTGCGAAGGACCGTGGCAGTGGTCTGGCAGCGCTTCTGGTGGGCGTCTATGGAAGCCGACGTCTGGGATTATGTCCAGGCCTGCACCACCTGTGCCAGGGGCAAAGCCGACCACCACAAGGCCTCCTCCAGCCTCTGCCCGTGCCTCATCGCCCCTGGTCTCATATTGGCCTGGACTTTGTCACGGGCCTCCCGCCGTCCCAGGGCATGACTTCCATCCTCACGATAGTGGACCGGTTCTCCAAGGCGGCCCACTTCATGGCCCTCCCGAAGCTCCCGACGGCCCAGGAGACTGCAGACCTCCTGGTCCACCATGTCGTGCGTCTGCATGGGATTCCATCGGACATTGTCTCGGATCGTGGTCCTCAGTTCTCCTCCCAGGTCTGGAGGAGTTTCTGCAGGGAACTGGGTGCCACCGTCAGTCTCTCGTCTGGGTACCACCCCCAGACGAACGGGCAGGCAGAGCGGACGAACCAGCAGGCCCTCCTCTGCGTGACCTCCGCGCACCCGACGGCCTGGAGTGACCATCTGGCCTGGATCGAGTACGCTCATAATAGCCAAGTTTCATCTGCCACCGCCTCTCCCCGTTTGAGGTGTGTTTGGGGTACCAGCCCCCATTGTTTCCGCTAGTGGAGGGAGAGGTCGGGGTGCCCTCGGTCCAGGCCCATCTGAGGAAGTGCCGTCGGGTGTGGCATACCGCCCGCTCTGCCCTGCTCAGAGCCCGGACGAGGGCTAAGGCCCATGCAGACCACCGGCGTTCCCCGGCCCCTGCATACCAGCCCGGGCAGGAGGTCTGGCTATCCACTAAGGACATCCCCCTGCAGGTGGAATCCCAAAAGCTAAAGGACAGGTACATCGGACCATTTCCCATACTCAAAGTCTTCAGTCTTCAGTCTTGTTTCCCCGTTTTTCATGTGTCAAGACTCAAGCCCTGCCATACCTCACCACTGTGTGCCCCGGGACCAGCGCAGCCTCCTGCCCGGATCATCGACGGGGAGCCCGCGTGGACAGTATGCCGGCTCCTGGACGTCCGTCGAAAGGGCCGGGGGTTCCAGTATCTGGTGGACTGGGAGGGTTATGGCCCCGAAGAGCGTTCCTGGGTGAAGAGGAGCTTCATCCTGGACCCGGCCCTCCTGGCCGACTTCTACACTCGTCACCTGGACCAGGAGACGCCCGTTGAGGGGGGGGTCCTGTTGGGTGGGCCGCTGAAGAGGAGGTACTGCTGGCCCACCACCACAACATGGCGCCCTGCTTGAAGTGCGGGCTTCAAGCACGAGAGGGCGTTGGAGCGACCGGGAGTGACAGCTGTCACTCATCATCCGTACCAGCTGTCACTCATCCACTACACATCACCACCACCATAAAGGCCGGACTGCAACTCCACCTCCCCGCCGAGAAATCAGCTACCAGTCAGGTAACTTCTCTGCTGACTTACAAAGTAACAATCTGAACTTCTTTGCAGCCGTTTTCCTGTGGTATGTCCTTATCTGTGGGATTGGCTTTTGGTGTGATCAGCGGCGGCTTCGCCTCACACCCCAAACCAGATAAGTGGTTAAACAGGAGCTGCACGAGTGTGTGATTGGAGGTGGAGGTGCTCCCTCCTAACTAAACACTGACTGTGGGATTACTGAGTGTGCGAACTCACACTCATCAGTACTGTCTCTGTTCTCTGCCAGCAGTAGCGGGTCTGTCTGCTGAAGACAGTGGCCACCTGGGGTGCAGGGCTTGGCGGCTCTGGTGTTCTTCAGATCCGTTGGTGGTCGAAGCTGTGTGGGATCCAGCTCTTCTCTCGCCAGACGTCTTCTATCGTCGAGCCTGCCCACATGTCACCTTGTGTATAATTGACATTCCACCATATTGTTATTGTCTGTACTTCGTTGTGCGATTCACAACATTAAATTGTTACTTTTTGGCTTATCCATTGTCTGTTCATTAACGCCCCCTGTTGTGGGTCCGTGTCACGACACTTTCACAACAATAACATTTACATTTACTCTGATGGACTACCCAGCAGTGGGGAATAAGTTTCATTACACTAGAAGTCTTTCAGAAAGCACTGTAATTAGGTTTAAGGATATGATTCCTTCTTTATGTTCTCTAATGCCATATACCAACACAGTGCAGAGTAGCTACCTAAACTCTGTAAGTGAGATAGAGTATCTCGTCAATAGTTTTACATCCTCATTGAAGATAACTTTGGATGCTGTAGCTCCTCTGAAAAAGAGAGCTTTAAATCAGAAGTGCCTGACTCCGTGGTATAACTCACAAACTCGCAGCTTAAAGCAGATAACCCGTAAGTTGGAGAGGAAATGGCATCTCACTAATTTAGAAGATCTTCACTTAGCCTGGAAAAAGAGTCTGTTGCTCTATAAAAAAGCCCTCCGTAAAGCTAGGACATCTTACTACTCATCACTAATTGAAGAAAATAAGAACAACCCCAGGTTTCTTTTCAGCACTGTAGCCAGGCTGACAAAGAGTCAGAGCTCTATTGAGCCAAGTATTCCTTTAACTTTAACTAGTAATGACTTCATGACTTTCTTTGCTAATAACATTTTAACTATTAGAGAAAAAATTACTCATAACCATCCCAAAGACGTATCGTTATCTTTGGCTGCTTTCAGTGATGCCGGTATTTGGTTAGACTCTTTCTCTCCGATTGTTCTGTCTGAGTTATTTTCATTAGTTACTTCATCCAAACCATCAACATGTCCCATTCCTACCAGGCTGCTCAAGGAAGCCCTACCATTATTTAATGCTTCCATCTTAAATATGATCAATCTATCTTTATTAGTTGGCTATGTACCACAGGCTTTTAAGGTGGCAGTAATTAAACCATTACTTAAAAAGCCATCACTTGACCCAGCTATCTTAGCTAATTATAGGCCAATCTCCAACCTTCCTTTTCTCTCAAAAATTCTTGAAAGGGTAGTTGTAAAACAGCTAACTGATCATCTGCAGAGGAATGGTCTATTTGAAGAGTTTCAGTCAGGTTTTAGAATTCATCATAGTACAGAAACAGCATTAGTGAAGGTTACAAATGATTTTCTTATGGCCTCAGACAGTGGACTCATCTCTGTGCTTGTTTTGTTAGACCTCAGTGCTGCTTTTGATACTGTTGACCATAAAATGTTATTACAGAGATTAGAGCATGCCATAGGTATTAAAGGCACTGCACTGCGATGGTTTGAATCATATTTATCTAATAGATTACAATTTGTTCATGTAAATGGGGAATCTTCTTCACAGACTAAGGTTAATTATGGAGTTCCACAAGGTTCTGTGCTAGGACCAATTTTATTCACTTTATACATGCTTCCCTTAGGCAGTATTATTAGACGGCATTGCTTAAATTTTCATTGTTACGCAGATGATACCCAGCTTTATCTATCCATGAAGCCAGAGGACACACACCAATTAGCTAAACTGCAGGATTGTCTTACAGACATAAAGACATGGATGACCTCTAATTTCTTGCTTTTAAACTCAGATAAAACTGAAGTTATTGTACTTGGCCCCACAAATCTTAGAAACATGGTGTCTAACCAGATCCTTACTCTGGATGGCATTACCCTGACCTCTAGTAATACTGTGAGAAATCTTGGAATCATTTTTGATCAGGATATGTCATTCAATGTGCATATTAAACAAATATGTAGGACTGCTTTTTTGCATTTACGCAATATCTCTAAAATTAGAAAGGTCTTGTCTCCGAGTGATGCTGAAAAACTAATTAATGCATTTATTTCCTCTAGGCTGGACTATTGTAATTCATTATTATCAGGTTGTCCTAAAAGTTCCCTGAAAAGCCTTCAGTTAATTCAAAATGCTGCAGCTAGTGTACTAACGGGGACTAGAAGGAGAGAGCATATCTCACCCATACTGGCCTCTCTTCATTGGCTTCCTGTTAATTCTAGAATAGAATTTAAAATTCTTCTTCTTACTTATAAGGTTTTGAATAATCAGGTCCCATCTTATCTTAGGGACCTCATAGCACCATATCACCCCAATAGAGCGCTTCGCTCTCAGACTGCAGGCTTAATTGTAGTTCCTAGGGTTTGTAAGAGTAGAATGGGAGGCAGAGCCTTCAGCTTTCAGGCTCCTCTCCTGTGGAACCAGCTCCCAGTTCAGATCAGGGAGACAGACACCCTCTCTACTTTTAAGATTAGGCTTAAAACTTTCCTTTTTTCTAAAGCTTATAGTTAGGGCTGGATCAGGTGACCCTGAACCATCCCTTAGTTATGCTGCTATAGACTTAGACTGCTGGGGGGTTCCCATGATGCACTGAGTGTTTCTTTCTCATTTTGCTCTGTATGCTCCACTCTGCATTTAATCATTAGTGATTGATCTCTGCTCCCCTCCACAGCATGTCTTTTTCCTGGTTCTCTCCCTCAGCCCCAACCAGTCCTAGCAGAAGACTGCCCCTCCCTGAGCCTGGTTCTGCTGGAGGTTTCTTCCTGTTAAAAGGGAGTTTTTCCTTCTCACTGTCGCCAAGTGCTTGCTCACAGGGGGTCGTTTTGACCGTTGGGGTTTTTACGTAATTATTGTATGGCCTTGCCTTACAATATAAAGCGCCTTGGGGCAACTGTTTGTTGTGATTTGGCGCTATATAAATAAAATTGATTGAATTGATTGATTTTGGTTCTGAATTGCAGGATGAAGAATCAGTATTTTTTTAGTGATCTAAATACATTTCATTAGAAGTTATTTTCAATACAAAACTGATGGTTTATATAAAAAGATAATAAGTAAATAATTAATATTATTTTACCAACAACAGTTATTCGGGGCGTAGATATATTCCACTTCCATTTCATTTGTTCATCTTATTGGACACCTTGTAAGATGCATCGCATAGCGTATGGTGATTGCGGCGTTTTTGGAGGGAGGGCAAGTACCTGAAGCAGGAGGAACGAATGTTTTGTTTTTTTTTTTCCCCCTCTCTCTCTTTTTTCCACACCGGACTCTGAGCGGAGCAGCGAAGGTGATTTTGAAAGGGAAAAAAAAAAAAGAAGGCCAGACACACAGAAGTTTGGAGGACTGGAGCAGTGGAGAGGTTTTCCTGAACCCTGTAAGCTTGAACGAACGGTCGGGAGAGGTTGGTTCGGCGTCGGTGGACTTTCTGGGTCGAGGACCAAGTGTGGAACCGGTGGCTGACTCGACGGGAGCGAGAAGTGGACGGTGGAATCAACCACAGGACCGGAGTGGAGTGGACGGGGATATCACAACGTTTCAAGCGTCTGGACATCTGGCTGATTTCACCGATCTCAGTGTGTTGAAAGATCAAAGGCTGGAAACCACTTTTGTTTTTTATTTTTTTGTCCGTGGAGCTCCGGAGCTTTGAGGTACTGTGTGAATGGGTTTGTGTGGGCCCACATTTAATGTACATTACCACTAAGAACTAGTGTGAGTGTTTCCGCACTCTTTGCGGTGTTTAATTGTTCCTTGTTCATCGTTTACTGTTTAGGCTACTGTCTGTGTGAGGGGGGAAGCTAAGGGAAAAGTTACTTAGAAAGTAAAAAAAAAAAGGGATTTGAATCTAGTGTCCAGTTCTGTGTAAAACTTTAAAAGGTACATGTGGAATTCTTGAATCTGAGTTGGTTTAGGGATTTGGCAATTTAGTATTACATTATTTTAGATTAGCTTTTAAAGGGGAATTTTTCAATTGTCAGAACTAAATTTAGATTCAAACTAATTACGTCTGGGGGAGGGGTTAAGATTGGGTTTAGGTAATTGTTTGAGGTATCTCAGGTCAAAGTGTAATTGTAGCCTAAACATACACCACTCTCTGGGTTGATTTTCTTTAAATTGGTTATCAGTTGTTGTTTGGTTATAGACATTTATTTAGGTGCACCTGTGTGGTATCCACCTGTGTACAATGAACCCAAGCACCCACCATTCTCGGGTAAGTCCTCAACAAAGTGGTCAGCAGGGTGCTACATATGTATTAAAGTGTAAAGTGGAGCCTCGTGTACAAAGATTCGTTTAATCATTTCAGCCTCAATGCATGGACCACAATTAAAATATAGATACACATCTGTGAACATGTGTGTCAAAAAGATGCAGCTGATCAGTGAACTTCAGTTAATGCCGTCAGGCTGTTTCAACCACTTGCAGCTTCAAAATGTCGTCTCCCACGCAACATCTCATTCACACAACAAAACAAATAAATTACACAGGTTCACTGGACCTCCAGCAGAAACACAGCTTTTACAGGACCTTTCTGATCTGGGGATTAAGGAAACTACAGCTCAAGGCGTGAACCATCCACGGATCCCAGCGCTGGCATGTTTCCGCCAGTTTTGAACCTCAAAAACTTCTCTATTCCCTGTATGTCTTATTTAACGCCGACTGTTTTATCCTCAAACATCTCATTATTTCTTCAAACTTTATTCCAAAACTTAACACAACCTGCCGATGATGCAGACATGCATTGTCACCAGCAAAACAAACAATAACAACTTAACACAAACCACTGATGATGCAGACATGCACCATCACCAACAATAACAGTAGCCACTCCCTGTTCAGCGAAGGTTCTATCAGGAAACCTTATCAACATCAGTCAGTTAATTTACACACCAAAACCTCTTGAGTGCATCCATCAAACTCTGGGCTCCAATTTTATGAGCTTGAGCCCGGCAGAAATTTAAGAAAAAAGGCTTTCTGCTCACCTTTTTAGTTGTGGCCATGAGAGTCAGAGGGACCACCCATCAGATTCTGTAAAACTGGTGTGGATTGCCGAATCTCACTCAAAGCCCATGCTTTACCGGGTTTCAGCACCAGTCTTTTAGTTTATAACTTCCAATTTTTCCCAGGTTGACAGGAGCTATATGAACATCTCTGGAGATATATGAAGTTATTATTAATATTATATGAAGTTAGCAAAGTTGCCATGAGACATACTGCTCCAACAACTTCAAACCTTAGCTTAACATGCCATGGAGAGCTCTAAAATAAAAGATATTTCTCAGAAGGCCACCCTGCATTTATATACACTGATGAACAAAGCTTAAGTTAAAGTATTTTCTTGGAAAGCACAAGTATCTTTAGTCATACGTCATTAATATACAGTGCAGTTGGACGGCACATCAAAGGCTGTAGCACATTGTCTACTTGTAGATTGTCTCTTTAAGACCACAGGGCAGCATATTGATTGTGCTGAAGTGGGTCACAGGCTAACCATTAGTGCACACAGGCACAAACACAAGACAAGGAGATGGGCGGGTGAACGCTGCAGCTACTCCGTCTTTAATAATGGACCGACCAACTCTCGTTTTTAAACACTCATAGAAGGGTGTTGTTGATTGATTTCATTCTTCAGCTAGAATTATTGATAGGCTTCATGGTCCGTGATCTGGAAAATCAATGAAAAGACACAAAAAGAATAGCAAGAGAAGGAAAAATAGAACAAACCAAGAAGAAAGCAGTGAAGGAGAGGGTTTGTTTTTACACAAGAAAAACCTTTGATATATTCCAGACAATAATACAAGTATATGTGAGTAAGGTGAAAGAAAGACTTTACAACAGAGCTGATAAATATGAGTGAAAAGAAGAACACAAGGTGAGGAAAAGCCAGAGGAATGTAAAGAAGAGTCAAAAGAAAATAAGAGGGAAGGAGAGAAGATAACAGGATACCGAAGTAGAGGAGAAATTGAAAGAAGTCATAGGAAAGAGAAAAGAGAGAATGTAAAGAGGAGATGAGAAGGCAGGAGAAGAAAAGGAGACAAGAAAGGAAAATGGATACGAGGTCTGTTAGAAAAGTATCGTACCTTTTTATTTTTTTCAAAAACTATATGGATTTGATTCATATGTTTTTACGTCAGCCAAGCTTGAACCTTTGTGCGCATGCGTGAGTTTTTTTCACGCCTGTCGGTTGTGTCATTCGTCTGTGGGCAGGTTTTGAGTGAGCACTGCTCCACCCCTCTCGTCATTGTTTCATTGCGAGGAAATGGTGGAATGATTTGGACTTTTTTTCCATCAGAATTTTTTCAGAAACTGTTAGAGACAGGCAGCTGGAAACCATTCGAAAAATTTATCTGGCTTTCGGTGAAAATTTTACGGGCTTCACAGAGAATAAGGAGTGTTACTACAGCTTTAAGGATGGCCACAATGGTGCAGGGCGCGCTGCGCTCCGAGCCGCCATCGAGAGGCAGAAACCACCACATAATTTCTAAATAGATGGCTGTGTGGAGCCGGGACCGTCATGTGCAATTTCTCTGGTTATCACAAGAGCTGGACATCAGCCATTTTCCGGCAGATTTCACTTTTAACAAGAGATTTTGTCATGGAAAGCTGCGCGGAGGCTTCGCGCGTCACGACTGATTCGCTGATGAAGCAAGACAAAGGAACACCTCCATTTCGGAGTGTTAGAGAACAAGTTGGGACATGCCTATCTCGGCTTTCAGTGCTTACCAGTTGAGTGAGTATAAGATAAATTGTGGAGAGCTGGGCATGTCCCAACTTGTCCTCTAACACTCCGAAACGGAGGTGTTCCTTTGTCTCGCTTCATCAGCAAGGCAAAGGAAGAAAGAAAGAAAGAAAGAAAGAAAGAAAGAAAGAAAGAAAGAAAGAAAAGGACAAAGGAAGAGTGAAGCAAGAAAAGAGGAATGAAGAGCAAAAAAGTGGGAGGAGAGGAAACTAGAATCCTGAAAGGCAAACATCACGGAAAAGGATAAAAGAAGAAACAGGAGTGTTGAGAGCAATGGAGAAAAGAAGAAATGAAAACAAGGTTAAAAGAAAATGGAAGAACACAAAGAGTGGTAAAAGAAACTAAAGCCCCCGTCACACATAGCCAGAATGCGCAGGAAGCAGACAGACACGGCAAAAATGGTCATAATCCGGATGCAGTTGGGAGGAAGAGGCGTGGTCAGCCGTGTCAGAACACAGACACAACTGGCTCATCCACACCTGTCAGATCGCATCCAAAGCATATGTAGACGACACAAACTGCTGTCAGATGGCCGTAAAAGGCGCTGCAGACTGCCCGATGTCCAAATGTCTGGATGGCAAACGCGGGACCAGAGCGCTGTGTTCCTCTCTTTGCACAGGACCTGTAGTGGACATCAAAGAACAACCAACGTATGGACCGGACTCACGCCATATGTGTCTCTCCGTGCGGTCACTCACTCCCATTCAGTTACTCCTTCGCTCGTCCTCTTTTTCCCAGGCTCACTGACCTCACGTGTGTGTGTGTGTGTGTGTGTGTGTGTGTGTGCGTAGAACTGCTGACATGAGGAAATGATCCCTCAGTGTGTGTGTTTTCATAATAAGCCACTACGTGTACGCACATGCATGTGCTCAGCTGTCACTTGACAGCTTTTGCTGCTGAATTTTACTGCCAGCTAAACTTTGCTGCATGTGCACACATGCTCGCACACACAGCAAAGTTTAGCTGAGAGCCAAAGCACAACTCTCAGCAAACCTTAGCTGAGAGGGTTAAACAAAGGTGTCCTTGGCTGTTTTTGACTACTTTTGGTTTTACCTTTATAATTTACCTTTGAAAAATGTTTATCTGACCTTGTTTGGTGTCATTTTTCAGCACAACCTCACCTGTGTGACTTTACAGTTTCTCATTCATTCTGACCTACTGCATTAACACAGTGAACCTACAATCACACAAAACATAAAATCCAAATAGAAAAAAGTTTGTTTTTTTTACTGTGAAAACCACAAACTTGTTTAATGAACCATTTTCATAACTTATAATGTAAATATAAATTGTAAATTTCAAAAACATATGTACAAAAATAGCAAAAAAACAAAAAAAAAAATTAAACCCTCTGGGGTCCGAGGGCATTTTTTTGGACAGTTCACTCGCCTGACATAAATGTTTTATTATTGCTGTTAAAAGCTCACCTTGCATCCCACAATCATGTGGTATGTCTCTTTTTTCAGGACAACCTGTACTTTCAGAATATAGATGCTATAGTGGTGTTTTATAAGTGTAATAAAGGTTTACAATCAGAAATATGAAAGGAAAAAATAAAGTGGAAAATAATTTTCACACATTTATTCAAAACACACAGCAAACTATAATAAATAACGATTTTGACACTTTATAAAGGTAGTTTGTGTTCTTGTACAAAAGAATGTACGAAATAAAGGTTCTAACAATACACACAAATGCACATTTTGAACAATATATACAAAACGGTCTATGTGTTTTGTTTGTCTTTATGCCACATCTCAAAGCAATTTCTGTCTGCTCCCAATTTCTGTCTGTTTTGAGGCCTGACTCAAAACAGTTTGTCATTACCTGGTGTTCTCTTTTTTCTATCATTTCTACATCCTCATCTGGATCACTTAGGTGGATGTTCCATGTGTGTACATAAACGCACAGCAAAAGATGACAATAATATTCATGAAAACGCATGGCGTAAAAAATACTCATAAGTCAAGTTATACTAGGCCTGTTAACAAAAGTTAAAAAGTGCTATAAAGGTTGAAGTCTGCACATTTCAACATGCATTTAAAAGGAGCCTCGGAGTGCAGCAGATTGAGTGTAACATCCGCTTAATAAGGTCATGTGACTTTTTACGCCAGGGCATTTCACTCGACTCCAGAGGGTTAAAAGTTTCCAGTGAGCTGTCCAACTATTCGTCAGATGCAGCCTTTCCAGCAAACTTTAATTTCTTCCCCCCCCCCCCCACAACGCAACTCTGCATCATGATTTCTGGTTGGATTATCACATGGGATGTATTTATGGTGTCATTTCCAGCATTCCACCACAGGCTGTAGTCCTGTGCTACTGACGCACTGCGCTGCAAAATGCTCCTGGAGATGAGATGCATGTTTCATATGTTGTCATGGCGAAACAGTTCCACATCATACGTCCGACAAAATTAAATGTGATCAAGCAATAATTGTGCTGAGATCCATTCAGCTCTGAGCCTCTGACGTGAGGTGTGACAGAGTGCGCAGCTGCCCACCAGCCACCGTTGTGTCACAGATCTGAATGGGCACAATATTTCACATTATTTATGTGGCCCATGGGTTGGAATATTATCTGTACTCAGGGAGGCATAGGCCCTCAGGAGCCGGGGTCTTGGGCCCCGTGGGATCCCAGAAACCAAACAAATTTTTTTTTATCTAATGATACATCTTCAGCATCTCCTGGAACAAAAAAAAAATCTCAAAATTAGTGCATATTTAAATGAGCCTGTATTCAACCTTTCATTTGAACTGTCAATGATCGTGTTGAAATAACAGAATATGACATGGAAGTAGGACCTGGAGTGATTTTCCTTTTAATTGGAAACTAAATTATGCATTAACTCAGAACAATTAAACTACATGAAATTCATGAAGACTGAAAAGACTGTTAAAGCATTTCAAAAACCACAGCTAAAGCTTGTAGAATATTTTGAGAATCAGTGTAAAATATCAATAACATACCTTATAGTAAAAAAGCCACATATTCTTGTGTAAATTCCTGTAAATCCACTCAAAGCCACAGTGTCTTTTTCCCATGAAAAAAGTCTACATGAATAAAAACTCATTTACATTCTTGTGTAAATTCATGTAAATCCATTCAAAGCCACAGAAAGAAAGTCTAGATTAATGAAAAAAGTCACATAATCTTTTCTAAAATCCTGTTTGAACAGCACAATGTTTATTTTCCAGGGAGAGAAAAATTCTTACCATGTTTCCTGATGGCACAGTTCGCTTTTCCCGTTTCTTTTATCTTTGAGATGTGTTCATGAAGCCAGTGACAATTTCATGGATTCTTGTCCTTATCAGACTTTTTCAAACAGTCTTTCTCACTGTCTTCTCTCTGTCTGACATCGCTCCATGACACAGACATGCTGCACAATTCTTCTTTTAAAAACTTTAGAGCTATAAAGGTTTGCAATGTCCACATGCTACGTTTAGCTTAAGCTTCGCGCAGGAGCCACACAGCATTGCTACAGCAACCAGCCAGTCCTACTTTACGACAACCATCGCAACAGCCAGGCTTTGAGAGAGGGATTTTTCTCCTTGAAACTCCACGGATCTGAGGACACTGATTTGTATCTGTAACACACAGATCAGTGTCCCCGGACTGCCGTGGACTTATAAAACTTGCACGATGTTGTAAAAAAAGAACACTTTGCAATAATTTTAAAAACTCAGTGACAATCACGATTACAGAGTAAAACACAAACAACCCCCCCCATGATGAAATCCGCAGACTTTCGCAGATCCGTGGAATTTTCACAGCCCTGTGTACTGTAAGGTCTATTACAGATATAACAGCCTGTCCAGATCTGCAGCACTGTGCACTGTGCCACACAGTGACCTGCAGTGGACATGGTGCTTTCAGTTTGTTCCCGCTGTGTTCACATCCCCTGCACATGGATGGCTGCGTGGCACATGCATATCAACAATTCCTGTGTGCTCCTGGAGAGGGGGTGGGGGAGACAGTGGAGGTGGACATTATAAGTGGCATGTGCAGTGCCCGATGCATCTCGAGGTTCCCTCATACGCGCTCAAATTATTTTGGATCCTGTTTATGCCGCCTTCAGAATATGGAAATCGCGGTCAGATGGGGCTCAGACCCTAACTCTAACCCTAACCCCGAGAGTTTTGAACATGTGCATCACACTCGCGGCTGACGGCTGATTTTGACCAACTGTGTGGACTCTCGCAGATGGCTGTCAGAGCGTTTTGGAACTGAAACCCGACACTTTTCCGATGTGCGCCGATTCGTCATTCCTATGCCATTCTGTGTGATTCTGGCTATGTGTGATGGGGGTATTACATACATTGAGAGTTATTTAAGGCAGGAAAAGACAAAAATGAAAAGAAAGAATGCATAAAAGACAACAGAGAAAGAAGACAGGAAAAAATGGGTAAAAGACAAGATAAGATCAACTTTATTTATCCCAAAGGAAATTATTTTGCCAGAATACAGCAACAGCAGTGGACAGTGAACATTTTTTTTTTCAATAAGTACAACAAATTACTCTGAGTAACTGAATAACTCTGAATAAGTGTTCATTATGTATTAATCCTGCGGAAGGGGTGGAAAGAGGTGACGAAAGAGGGACCACGAGGAAGACAGAAAAAATGAAAGACAATAAGAAAATGGAAAGGATATTATTAGATAAAAAGTAGAGAAGATGGGAGGAGAGAAAAACAAAAACAGTGAGAAAGGATAAAAAGAAGTTATTACAAGAAAAGGAAAGAAGGACAGAGGAGACGAGTAAGCAGATGGAAGTAAACGATTTTATAGCTGGGGCCTCTTAACTTCATTGGGGATGAAGTTTTAAAAAATGTCTTGTGGCAGATGATATGAGGTTCGATCTCCCCACAGATGGACCCAGACCGCTCGGCCTCAGCAGTGGGCGGAGTCCTGGGACTGACCGTGTAGTGCACAGCCCGGCAGTGGCACGATTAATTACTCCTCAGAGACAAGAATCACTCAGCTGTGTCTCACGTTAACGCCACTCTCCCTCCGGTGACAGACTTTTTAATGAATCAAGAGAGGTTTGAAACCATCTTCTGTCTTTCAGTCTGACTCTGCAATTTCATTTGAAAGTAAAATCTCAATTTCAGCTTCTGTGAACGGAGGTCAATCAATGACAAAAGCTTATTTGAATTGACCCGGGCTGATTTTTGTGCAGTTTCTTAGATTGCTCAGATTTGAACATTTTGATGTGGTGACATATTTCATGGTCTCATTTGTATGCCTGCTATGCTGATGTTTGTCTGATATGATATCTGCAGGAGAACTGAAGTGATCAGTGCAGTCAGCAGTAATGACACCTGCTCAGACTCTGCTGAATAATTGGGCCGACATTATTCCACTCCAATTTGCTGAACGCTCCTTCAGACTGGGAGATGATACCCGTTCCTCTTGATGAGTGTCATATTGTCACATTATGGATATATCTATGTGAATGTTAAACACTTCTGCACCTATACCTGCAACCATCAAGTTTTGGCAAAAGTACAGGTGTCTACCCTAACCCTAACCCTAACCCGGAACTGGTCATGTTTCATGACGTTTACCTGCAAAAACCTGAGATTAACTTGGACATCAATAAAATGCTTCTTGGAAGATTCATGTTTGTTTACTTATTTACAGTTTGTTGGTCAGGAGAAGAATAAGTCATATCCAAGCCCCAAGGCTCATTCATACTGGTGCTTAGTCTCAAATTCCATAGTGTGAAGCAGATGAGTGTCTATGACTAACTCTGGTTGAGACGCCAATCCATAGCAGGTTACAGCCCCAGCCAAGGCTGGTACAAATTTACAACTGGATGGACTAGGACAATGCAAAGAGTGGGTCGCAGTTTCTTGTGACCGTAGACAAAATAAAATGTTGGTGATAGGAACAAAATGAGATGGTAGAATGAGAAAAAATTAGGGAAGATTTGTGACATTGTATTAAAAATGATGATTGATAGCACAGACACAAACGTGCATGGCGCAAGGACATTTGTTGTATGTCCAACTCAACCCAGTCCCATGGTATTAGATCATGATACCATCAGAAATTGTAGTACATTTTTATGATGGGGCCTAATTCACCCCAACCCACCTCTCTCCCTCTCTCTCTCTCTCACACACACACACACACACACACACACACACACACACACACACACACACACACACACACACACACACACACACACACACACACACACACACACACACACACACACACACTTCCTCTTTGCTCGTGCAAATCTTTGACATCTGGCACCTTAACAAAAGGAAAAAAGAAAAGGCTACAGTTGTTTCTTAGCCAAATCGGATTACTGCCTGCCTACAAATGAACTGTCATTAATATTTCACAATTTCTGAGATGTAGGTTATGATACTTACAGAGAATTCATCAGTCAGAGCAGTGTGTGTGTGTGTGTGTGTGTTTGCAGAGACCACATGGATGTTTTTCTTTTGTTGTTGGTTTTGTTTTTAAAGAAAGAGAGTGCAGTGGGATTATAAACAGAAAAGTGTTGGTCGTTTTCGGTCAAATAAAGAAGCAACTATTCAACCACCAGTTTGAGTCTGTGTTGTGTTGTGGCTCAGCCATTTTGATGTGATTTTCTTTTCTTTACAATGGGTAAGTGCATTGTGCTGTGTTAATATTCATGACTGTCTGATTTGCTGGGGATTTGATTGGCCATTCAGTTGCACACATGCATGCTTGTGTTTGTGTGTTGTAAATTAGTGTGTCTTGCTTTACTGTGAATATTGGCTTGGTCTAGAAACAATTATATTTTGGAGTACATGTTGAATAAAAGGGGTGAAGGCAGGACATTCTAAAACATTGCAGAGATTATGTGGTTTAAGCTTTACTGGTGGCATGCGCTCTGGGTGCCTTTGTTTAAAAAACAATTGCAATTTTTTTGGACCAATTTTTTTTTTTTTTAACTAATATTGACACTGAAGTATTTCACCTTTTTAATTAAGACCACAGTTCAGTCCTTGACAACAATCCTCAGGATTGGATGGATGTCACTGGTGGAGGAGCTGGTGAAACACCAGGACATTATGGGCCCCGGTGGGGTGTGTGGTTGAATGATGAGCACTGTGTGTTTTATCATCACATCGCCTCTGAAGGCTCCCAAGGGTGTCGTTCTCCAAATGCAACACTCTTCTTGATGAACCAAGCCGAGAACAATAGCTACCTAAGACTGTGTGACCAGGGAAGCTTTTATGTGCCAATACATTAACTGTGTGGGCCGATGTTCTGACGAGATGTCATTCTTGCCGAGAGGCCAGACCTCCACACAACTGTCCATGTGCACGCATGCACAGTTCTCTTTACTCAGACTTTCACACCTCTCCCGTCCACACATCCCCCCGTCGGGATGACGCGTCTCTTTGACCGAGCAACCGAGGAATGAAAATAAAACAGCAATGAGTGTCTTTTCAATTTTAAAAAGTTTAAACTTGTATATGCACACTGTATTTACAGCACAATATTGTCGGGACACAGAACTGTTGATTTATGCGACGGGACACACAATTTGACAAGACTGCACATCTTGACAGAACACCAGTCTTTCAGTCAGTGTTCATACATTTCTTTCTTTGCTTCACTTTTGTTGCTGTTATTGTGTCAGCATGTCAGGGACTTTAACACACTGAAATTCTGCAGTCACAAAAAACCTTCACAGTGCACCAAATTCTATGAACATCAGGTGAAATGCAAACAATATGGAAGGTAAATCGTGCATGTGCTTATCTTGACAAGAAGAAAGTAGCAGTATGTCTTTAATTTATAGCTTTGCAGAAAGAAAAGATATGGTAGATTTATTGAAACCTTTTGAGCCCACTCTCCTACAGCCATGATAATCTCTCCTCTTTGCTCCAGTTTCTCCTCTTCTAAACAATGTCATTTCACTGGTAATCATCACCTGAGTGTTCAGTTATGCCAAGCCACAGTGTGTTCCATTGTGTGTTCATTTGGGCCACATTATTCAGTCCCATTTTATCAAATTTTTGGTGTTGCCATGTTGTTGGCCAGAGTTTGTTGTAGAGGGATGTAATTATAGTCCTGTTAGACTTATTAGTAGCCTTGAATTTTTGGGCATGTGTCTTTTCTCCGGGCTGCCTGGTGGTGGTCTACTGGATGAAGTCCTTTGTCTTCTCTCTTACCCCTGACTGGGTCCCCCTCTCCCCTGTTCCACTTGAGGTATCAGGGTGGTTCCATCATCTGATACCTCTCTTGGGTCCTCATCTGCAGTGCTGGGTTGCTATCTGTGGGCCCTCCAGTGTTTCAGAGAATACTTTTGGGAATGTCCTCCCAAGGGCTCTAGATCCTTGCATGTTGTTGGGGTTTTGAGGGTTGGGTTTAGGGCTTATTTCCTGTGGTACCAGGTGGTGGGGGTGATATAGTGCAGTGTGGGATGCCTCCTGGATGTATGCCTGGTGCTGATGGCTGGTTTGGGCTCTGCCCTGGGCACTGATGCACAGAACTTAGCCCTGGGGAGTGTGTTAGTGCTCGCAATGCTGCCGGTCTTTCTGCTGGTGGGTGGTCCCAGGTGAGGCAATGGCCCACCTGCTGCATGGGGTATTGATTGTACCTGTTGTTGGGACTGTGGTTGTGTCCTATGTTTCACACTCATGTGTACAAAGCAGCCCTGTTGTGAGAATGGTACACAGCCGAGGAGATTACAAAAAGTAAAGCACAGACTTTACCATTAAATCAATGCAAATAAAACAATTTTTTATAATAAGAATATTGCATACACTGAACAAACAATCACTCGTAAATCCAAACAGTGTCATACTGTATGGTGAATCTGTCTGGAGGAGGATGTAATCAAAAACTGCATTGTGTAAGATAGAGACGAGTGTGGGAAGCCACCAAGATTCCCATGATATCTCTGAAAGCGTTATAGGCTTCTGTGGCTGTGATGGGATCAACTGCGCACGGCGCAACTGTTATCTGTTGCATCACTGACTGCACGTTTGTGGTAGATTGGAACAGAGATGTTTTTTTTTAAAAAAGACGAAAACTTTTAGAGTGCTCCAGAAGACCTAAGCCTGGATTTGGTCTGTTTACTTGGATGGATGAATCATAGGATGAGGCTTCCTAAGTATTTTCTTTTTTATCTCCAGCAGAGATGTGTTCCTGTCTGATTGTGTTTACAGTAATCATTTGGTTGTGGACATGGCATCTAAACACACCATGTGCACCTCAACACACCTCTGCCCACTTTTTCCTTCTTCTCTCCTTGTTTCTGGCTCTCCCTGTCCTCTTTGCTGCATGCAAGAGTTGTCACCTCTGTGTTTCTTTCCTCCTCAACCAAGGCCGAGCCTGATCGAGCCCACTGTGAGACACACTTCATTCTTCCATTTTGCATTTTTTAATAGTATGCCTGAGAGGCTTAAAGCTTGGCATCTTAATTGGAAAACACAAACTAAAAGATGATGTATGTATGTGCACACAGAGGGCCGTCTGTTTGCATGTAATGAGCCTGACAGCAGTGAAAAGGAGGAAGATCAGGTGTAAGGTCAAACTCTGACTCCTAAAACCTGTGTGGTGCCTGCTTCTGCAATTACACCTCAAGCTCAGCCATTCCTCTCCCAGCACTTTTACACCGACTGCCCAAGATAAACAGCAATAAAGTCAAGGTAACCATGGATACATGAGGGCCACATCTCTGTTTTTCTCTCCTCGCAATGCTATTGAAACATTCTCTCTTTTGAATTTAAGTGGCAAATCTTTTTTTCTCCTCACTCTTTGCTCAATGTTGTGTGATGTGAGGGAAGGAAACAATGCTGCACAGGTTTTAGTGGTTTAAAAAAAAGCAGTTGGCAAGGTAATGATAGAGAAGTTAAGGAATACAAGAGTGATTTTGAAACCTTGAGTTTTTGCTTCTTTGATGTAGAAATTGTGAAGTAGTGGCAGTGGTCACAGGAACATTGATTTTAGTGAAAGATCTGTATCTTGTTAAGAGAAAGAATGCAAAAAAAAAAAAAAAAAAAATTCAGCCTGATGCACTCCTCAGCTACATGACTGCAATGCTAATAAACACACTACATAGACACAGTCCCCATTCATTTAAAGGTGTAGTCCCCTTCGGCTTTCTATAAAATTGAGGAAATTTAATTTGTGTTGAAGTCTGTTGCTGGTAAAATATTATTTTGGGGGAGATTTCATGGTAAATATAGTAAGGACATGCAAATAACAGGAAGGAGGAAGTGCTTGTGCCCATGCACAAGGTTATGCTGCATTCACTGGAAACTGGTAACTTGGAATTTCTGACTTCAGTTAAATTTGTGAGCATGTGCTAGTAATGTGCTTTAATGCATCACCACACAACAGATCCATTGTGGATGTTAGATGGCAACCACCCTGGTAGAAAAATGATCCATCCCCACCTCCAGAAAGTATCCATCTGTCTGCCACAGCCAGATGAAACATGGGCATCCCCTTGGCCAGCCAATGGTGTCCCCAAGCCTGGAACACCTGGATCATGGTCAGAGAAACACATCATATGGCCAAATTTTGCAACAAAAGCCTCCTCACAATGCCAGTGATTCTTCTCATCTGAGTCTACCTAAGTAACTGCCTGACACAAAGTGTCAGCAGATCCTCTGAAGAGACTGAGTACCAAAGACATCCACTCGTTGCCTTAGTTCAGTGGTTAGGCTCAAAGTCTCAAGCAAACACTAACACTGGGAGCACCAGAACCCTATATGCTTGGACCTTTGTTGTCCTCAGAGATACTGGCATCGCCAGACACCACTGTCTGGCAATCTTATGACTCCATAAGTTCTTCCCAGGTGTCTCCTGATCTCAGAGACTGAGGACCCAGAGACTTCAATGTCACTGCCGAGATAAGTGAATGTCTCTACAAGTTCAGCTAAGAAAAATACATGTATAGAGTCTAAAAAAGCTACAATATAGTTAGTGTCCCCACTAATTTATTTTGGCAACCCAAGTAAAAATTTTGTAACTTTAACATTAGTATTTACAAGCGACACAGTAGACATGTGTGACTATTGTCTTAGTGGTTCAGTAGAGATCTAGCAAAACCTTTGAGTAAAATATGCTCAGATTTTGTAGAGTTCTTCCGCTTCTTTTTGCCATTTTTGGTTGCAATTAAAGGTCTATCATGTTTCTTGAGGTCCATGATACTGACATTGACAGAGTTTGCCTTTCAAGCGTCATAAAAGCCTCCTACGTGATCTGTGATATTCCCACAGAAAGTGAGAGATTGTGTCTTGTCATTGTATTTTAACACATATGGTTCAAAAGCCTTAATTTTTTCCAGACAAAGTGAATTTTGATCATCTTGGCAATATATATTTGGGAATCCTTTTTTTGAATACATCCATCCATTTTCTATATCTGCATACTCCAATTAAGAGTCACAAGTGGTGGTGGTGGGGTTGGAGTGGGGTGTTGGAGCCTATCCCAGCAGTCATGAGTTATTTGATTGTTGCTGATGTCTCATTTTCCCAAACTTCTGACAGTTGTAACGGATCAGGAATTGTCAGTAAAGACTTATAGTCTTTCTTTATGGCCTCCCATTCATCTTCTTTACTTTGTACTATGGGAGCATTTTGTAGTGTGAGTGCATAAGATAGGGCCACAAGTTCTTTCTTCCAACTTCCTAACTACTTTGTTGCCCTGTTGTTTGCAAAATACTTTCAAAATGTCAACTTTACAGCACTCAAAACTTTCAATATTTGCATTACATTACATTGCATTTGTAGTGTGTTTTGGGTAGTTGTAAACTTTGACCCGGCCCAGCATGCACCACTCTTGCTGAGATCCTGAATTGTCTTATTAACCAGAGCAGGGAGGGAGAGAAGCAGCAGTAGCTGTGAGGGGAGAAGCCAGAGTAGTATTGTGAGTGATCCCAAAGACATCTCACACTGAGATGTATGTGCAGAAAGGTGATAGTAGTCGGGACTGAAGCCACCTCGGTACGTGGCTTGAGTCAGTTTTAGAAAAATCACATTTCATAAGGGTTTTTTTTTTTTTTTTGCTGTTCAACCGATCAAAGAAATCAATCTAGATACAATCTGGATAGGCTAAAAATGGGAAAATCAGCAATCTGAAAGTGGCCTTAGACTATTCCTGTCGACCACAGCTGTCCAAAAATTCATTTTTGTCCAAAAGTACCAAATCATTACATGGATTTGGACCACATTCACCTGTGAATAGACAATAATGGAGCCCTTTGTACCTGATTGTGGCCTTCATCCCGATTGCTCACCTTTGTTTCAGTTTATTGAACTGTGATCCTGATCACTATCTTTGTTGTTGCTCACTCATCACTGATAGTCTAACCTTCAATCCTGGTAACTCATCTTTGACCATGTTCCTGCTTTATCTGTGATCCCAATTACTGTCCATTGATTTGACCCTTGATCTTGATTTATGCCAAAACCTAAAGGGTTACTGGCCCATGTCCCACCCCTCCTGATGTTTCTTTAAACTGGTTCATTATTCCTCCTATCACTCCTTCCCTGTCAGCCTCCAAACATGACCGGTTGCCGCTCTTTGTTTATCACTGAATTTTCTAGTTTCTGTAAACATGCAGCTTCTCCTGTGCATAATCTGTGCGCTTGCTGCTCTTAGTAACGTGCATCACTGTAATTATTTAAATGTCAGGTAGGTCAAAAAAGTCACACATCTTGATGTCAGAATGGTCGAATTGCACCAGACACCTTCCATATGCAGAGGAAAGTGAAAACGAGTGTAGGCAAGAAGAGCAAGGTATGAAAACTGGAGGTCAGTTAATGTACAACAGGAAAGGTCAGGGATAAAGATGGCCAATGGTGGACTTCCCATCGAGCCTGAGAGGAGAAGACGTGAGTACATGATTGTCCCTGAGAAGGAACATGACAGTGGTTATAATAGATTCTTCTCGCACCTTTCTAAAGGTGACCTGCCTGTGGGAGAAGGCCTCTTCACCAGTGACAGGTGAGAACACAAGGGAGGAAGTCTTCAGAGGCTCATCATATGCTGCAACCATCGTTACCATGGCCTCTGGCACTGCAGTGGCTTGTCCATTATATCTATTCTTAACAAGACTGCTATCTGTGTCTGTAAATGTACTGAGGTTTCAGCATAATCAATCAATAATAATCAATAATAATGCAGTCACTTTAGGGACTAGAAATTCAGTTTTTCCCTGTGTAGTTAATTGTAAGCACCTGGTTGTTTTGTGATGGCATCACACAGGGCTGCTGAAGGCCTAATCATCATTACGCAAAGATATAATGTGTGCAGTCTGAGCTAAAAGACCTCTGAGGAGAGAAAAGCACTGATGGTGGAAAAAAAACAAGCATTTATTCTGTCACTCAGTTACTGGAATGTACAAAGTGCAGTATTGGTAGTCAGTCTACCACAAACCAATGTTCTTAAGCATGAAGCAAGTTATACAAACACAAAGGCAAGTCAGAATCCAGCTAACAACCATACCATGGTGACAGATCAATAAACGGCAGACAAAACTCAGGAAATTCACTGAGAGATCGCAGGTCGACAACTGTAAGGTGTTGGGAAGGTGTCGTGACACGGACCCACAACAGGGGGCGTTAATGAACAGACAATGGATAAGCCAAAAAGTAACAATTTAATGTTGTGAAGCGCACAACGAAGTACAGACAGTAACAATAGTGCGGAATGTCAATCATACACAAGGTGGCGTGTGGCAGGCTCAAAGATAGAAGACGTCTGGTGATAGAAGAGCCGGAACCCACACAGCTTCCACCACCAACGGATCTGAAGAACACCGAAGCCACCAAGCCCTGCGCCCCAGGTGGCCACTGTCTTCAGCAGTCAGACCCGGTACTGCTGGCAGAGAACAGAAACAGTTTGATGAGTGTGAGTACGCACACTCAGTAATCCCACAGTCTGTGTTCAGTTAGGAGGGAGCACCTCCACCTCCAATAACACACTCGTACAGCTCCTGTGAAACCACTTATCTGGTTTGGGGTGTAAGGCGAAGCCGTCGCAGTCCACACCAAACGCCAATACCGCAGATATGGACACCGTCACAGGAAAACGGCTGCAAATGAGATCAGACTATTATTTGTTATAGATACAGCAGAGAATTACCTGTATGGTAGATGATTTCTCAGCGAGGAGGTGGAGTTGCAGTCCGGCCTTTGTAGTGATGGTGATGAGTGACAGCTGGTGCAGATAAGTGACAGCTGTCACTTCCAGCGGCTCCGACGCCCTCTCGTGCTTGGAGCCCGCACTCCAAGCAGGGAGCCATCTGGTGGTGGTGGGCCAGTAGTACCTCCTCTTCAGTGGCCCACACAACAGGACCCCCCCCTCAGGTTTGTCCGGGTGCTGGGCGTAGAAGTCGGCCAGGAGGGCCGGGTCCAGGATGAAGCTCCTCTTCACCCAGGAGCGTTCCTCGGGGCCATACCCCTCCCAGTCCACCAGATACTGGAACCCCCGACCCTTGCGACGGACGTTCAGGAGCCGACGCATGGTCCATGCCGGCTCCCCGTCGATGATCCGGGCAGGAGGCGGTGCAGGTCTAGGGGTGCAGAGTGGTGAGGTGTGGTAAGGCTTGACCCGTGACACGTGAAAGACAGGATGGATCCGCAGTGAAGCTGGCAGCCGTAGCTTCACTGAGGACCTTGACAATGGGAAACGGTCCAATATACCTGTCCTTAAGTTTCTGAGAGTCCGCTTGAAGTGGGATGTCCTTTGTTGACAACCACACCTCCTGCCTGGGCTGGTATGCAGGGGCTGGGGAACGCCGGCGGTCTGCATGGGCCTTGGCCCTCGTCCGGCCCTTCAACAGGGCAGAACGGGCGGTCCGCCACACCCGGCGGCACCTCCTGAGGTGGGCCTGGACCGAGGGCACACCGACCTCTCCCTCCACAAGTGGAAACAATGGGGGCTGGTACCCCAAACACACCTCAAATGGGGAGAGGCCGGTGGCTGACAACACTTGGCTGTTGTGGGCGTACTCGATCCAGGCCAGATGGGTGCTCCAGGCCATCAGGTGCGCGGAGGTAACGCAACGGAGGGCCTGCTACAGCTCCTGGTTGGCCCGCTCTGCCTGTCCATTTGTCTGAGGGTGATACCCGGACGAGAGACTCACGGTGGCCCCCAGTTCCCTGCAGAAACTCCTCCAGACCTGAGAGGAGAACTGAGGGCCACGGTCTGAGACGATGTCCGCTGGTATCCCATGCAGACGCACGACGTGGTGGACCAGGAGGTCTGCTGTCTCCTGGGCCGTAGGGAGCTTCGGGAGGGCCACAAAGTGGGCCGCCTTGGAGAACCGGTCCACTATCGTTAAGATGGTGGTGTTTCCCTGGGACGGCGGGAGGCCTGTGACAAAGTCCAGGCCGATGTGGGACCAGGGGCGGTGAGGCACCGGTAGGGGCTGGAGTAGTCCTGAAGTCCTCTTATGGTCAGCCTTGCCCGTGGCACAGGTGGTACAGGCCTGGACGTAGTCCCAGACGTTGGCCTCCATAGATGCCCACCAGAAGCGCTGCTGGACTACTGCCATGGTCCTGCGCACCCCAGGATGACAGGAAAGCTTGGAACCATGACAGAAGTCCAAAACCGCAGCTCTGGCCTCTGGTGGGATGTACATTTTGTTCTTCGGGCCGGTCCCCGGGTCCGGGTTCCATGTCAGGGCCTCCCGGACAGTCTTCTCCACGTCCCAGGTGAGAGTGGCCACGAAAGTGGACTCGGGGATGATGGTCTCTGTGGGGTCTGACAACTCGGCCTTGGCCTCCTCTTCATGCACCCGGGACAGGGCATCCGATCATTGTTTCTTGGTCCCGGGGCGGTATGTAATCTGGAAGTCAAAGCGCCCAAAGAACAGTGACCAGCAGGCTTGCCTGGGGTTCAACCGCTTGGCGGTCCGGATGTACTCCAGGTTCCGATGGTCCGTGAAAACCGTGAAGGGCACCGTCGCTCCCTCCAACAGGTGTCTCCACTCTTCAAGAGCCTCCTTCACCGCCAGGAGTTCCTGATTGCCAACGTTATAATTCCTCTCAGCCGGGGTCAACCTGCGGGAAAAATAGGCACAAGGGTGGAGGACCTTATCGGACTCCCAGCTCTGGGACAGCACGGCTCCTGTCCCTGAGTCAGAGGCATCCACTTCCACTGTGAACTGGCGAGTAGGATCGGCTGCACCAGAACTGGTGCAGACGAGAACCGGTGCTTCAACTCCCTAAACGCGGCCTCACACCGATCCGACCAGGTGAAGGGGACCTTAGTGGAGGTCAGGGCTGTCAGGGGGCTAACTACCTGACTGTGGCCCTTAATGAACCTCCTGTAGAAGTTCGCAAAGCCGAGGAACTGTTGCAGCTTCCTACGGCTTGTTGGGTGGGGCCAGTCTCTCACCGCCGCAACCTTGGCCGGATCAGGGGCGACGGAGTTGGAGGAGATGATGAACCCCAGGAAGGACAAAGAAGTGCGGTGGAACTCGCACTTCTCGCCCTTCACAAACAGCCGGTTCTCCAACAACTGCTGTAGGACCTGACGTACATGCTGGACATGAGTCTCAGGGTCCGAAGAAAAGATGAGTATGTCGTCTAGATATACGAAGACAAACCAATGCAGGAAGTCCCGCAAGACATCATTAACCAATGCTTGGAACGTCGCGGGGGCGTTTGTGAGGCCGAACGGCATGACCAGGTACTCAAAGTGACCTAAGGGGGTGTTAAATGCCGTCTTCCACTCGTCTCCCTTCCGGATCCGAACCAGGTGGTACGCATTCCTAAGATCGAGTTTAGTGAATATTTGGGCTCCATGCAGGGGTGTGAACACCGAATCACACAGAGGTAAAGGGTATCGATTGCGAACCGTGATCTCGTTCAGCCCTCTGTAGTCAATGCATGGACGGATTCCGGCGTCCTTCTTACCCACAAAAAAGAAACCCGCGCCCATCGGGGAGGTGGAGTTCCGGATCAACCCGGCAGCTAAGGAGTCCCGGATGTAGGTCTCCATTGATTCGCGTTCCCGGGTGCTGGACGGATACTCAGCACCTGGGATCAAATCGATGGCGCAATCGTACGGTCGGTGCGGGGGAAGGGCGAGTGCCAGATCTTTGCTGAAGACGTCAGCAAGATCATGGTACTCCTCCGGTACTGCCGTCAGATTGGGGGGAACTTTGACCTCCTCTTTAGCTGTCTCACCGGGTGGAACCGAGGATCCTAAACACTCCCGGTGGCAGGTTTCGCTCCACTGCGTCACAACCCCAGACGGCCAATCAATCCGGGGATTGTGTTTCAACACCCATGGAAAACCCAAAATCACTCGGGAGGTAGAAGGTGTTACATAAAACATAATCTCCTCCCTGTGATTCCCAGACACCACCAATGTCACGGGCTGTGTCTGGTGTGTGATTAATGGAAGAAGGGTGCCATCTAGTGCCCGTACCTTCAAAGGTGAAGGCAGAGCCACCAGAGGGAGCCCTGCTTCCTTTGCCCATCTGCTGTCCAGCAGATTCCCTTCCGACCCCGTGTCTACGAGTGCTGGGGCGTGAAGGGTTAAATCCTCACTAAGGATTGTGACTGGGATTCGTGTGGATCTACGGGGTTTCCCCGCGTGCATGTTATGGCCCACCCTTAGCCCAGTCTCTAAGGACAAGTGCTGCTGTTTTGACCGTTTGGGGCACTCTCTCTGTATGTGCTCGGTTGAGCTGCAGAGAAAACACTCTCCACGGATCAGCCTCCTTTGCCTCTGATCTGATCGCTTTTTGGCCCTGCTCGTTTCCATGGCAATGTCAGCAGGGGGAGCTGTCGTCACGTGGAGAGCCCTGGCTGTGGAGCGTGGGGAAGTCGTCTCTCTTTCGGACCCGGGAGGAAGAGGGACGGCTTGTGCCTGATCATGCCCTTCATCTCGCTCCCGTCTGTGTTCTGTTAATCGGTTGTCTAACCGTATAACCAGGTCGATAAGCCCATCTAAATCCCGCGGCTCGTCCTTCGCCACCAGGTGCTCCTTAAGGACCAGAGACAGTCCGTTTACAAAGGCAGCGCGGAGCGCAACAGCATTCCAGCCGGCTCGCGCTGCCCGCGATGCGGAAGTCGACTGCATACTTCGCTGCGCTCCGACACCCCTGTCGTATTGACAGCAGCACGCTTGAAGCGGTCTCGCCTCTATGAGGGTGGTCGAACACCTGTCGGAACTCCCTCACAAACTCAGTGTAAATCATTAGGAGCCGTGAATTCTGCTCCCAGAGCGCCGTAGCCCAGGCGCGTGCCTCTCCTCAAAGCAGATTTATAATGTAAGCCACCCGGCTAGCGTCTGACGCGTACATGACGGGACGCTGTGAAAAGACGAGTGAGCACTGCATCAAGAAGTCCGCGCACGTCTCCACACAGCCTCCGTATGGCTCCGGAGGGTTTATGTATGCTTCAGGGGAAGGTGGGGGGGTTCGTTGAACGACCAGTGGAATGTCTGTCTCTGGCATTCGGTCAGCAGGAGGAGGTGCTGCAGCAGTGCCCTGAGCATGGGCGGTGAGAGCCTCCATCCTTCGATTGAGAATAATGCTCTGCTCGGTAACTAAGTCCAACCGAGCAGTAAAGGCGGTTAAGATGTGCTGCAGCCCACCTAACACACCTCCTGCTGGCGCCTGTGCACCTCGCTCTTCCACTGGCTGTTCAAGCGATGGTTGACGCCCCTCGGGATCCATGACGATGGGTGAGAAATCCTGTTGGGAAGGTGTCGTGACACGGACCCACAACAGGGGGCGTTAATGAACGGACAGACAGACAATGGATAAGCCAAAAAGTAACAATTTAATGTTGTGAAGCGCACAATGAAGTACAGACAGTAACAATAGTGCTGAATGTCAATCATACACAATGTGGCGTGTGGCAGGCTCGAAGATAGAAGACGTCTGGTGATAGAAGAGCCGGAACCCACACAGCTTCCACCACCAACGGATCTGAAGAACACCGGAGCCGCCAAGCCCTGCGCCCCAGGTGGCCACTGTCTTCAGCAGTCAGACCCGGTACTGCTGGCAGAGAACAGAAACAGTTTGATGAGTGTGAGTACGCACACTCAGTAATCCCACAGTCTGTGTTCAGTTAGGAGGGAGCACCTCCACCTCCAATAACACACTCGTGCAGCTCCTGTGAAACCACTTATCTGGTTTGGGGTGTGAGGCGAAGCCGTCGCAGTCCACACCAAATGCCAATACCGCAGATAAGGACACCGTCACAGGAAAATGGCTGCAAATGAGATCAGACTATTATTTGTTATAGATACAGCAGAGAATCACCTGTATGGTAGATGATTTCTCGGCGAGGAGGTGGAGTTGCAGTCCGGCCTTTGTAGTGATGGTGATGAGTGACAGCTGGTGCAGATAAGTGACAGCTGTCACTTCCAGCGGCTCCGACGCCCTCTCATGCTTGGAGCCCGCACTCCAAGCAGGGCGCCATCTGGTGGTGGTGGGCCAGCAGTACCTCCTCTTCAGCGGCCCACACAACAGTAAGGGTCCCTTCACACATAGTGTGAATTTGGTTGAAGTGCGCACGAAGTACGCATGAAGCCGGAATCGTATGCAAAACGTGTAAATTCATAGCTGCCTCAAACGCCTCGTACACCTGTTGCTACAATTACTTGCACACACCAGCAGCTGAAAGAGAGAGTGTGCACTGTGTGAGCCCATCGAACCCTGTTGTGGCAGGTGTTGGCCAAATTCCAGCTCACAACCATGAACATCAAACACCATTCATTTGGCACTTAGAAAATGTGTGGCCATTCATACTATCATCACAAAAAGAGTCAGCAGACAAACATTGTCGAGCTGGATGTGAAATTTGTCTAAGTTCCCCACGACTGTGGAGTTGCCGAGTGCACATGTGAGTGCCAGAGTGTCGGCTTTCCCCACAACACGCGTGTGTGTGTCTGTGTGTGTCGCATGCTGCTCCCCCCGCTCTCCCCACCCCCCAACACGTGCATGCATGTGGTTCGCACACCCCCCCTGGCAGGCGAGGCGCCTCTCATGTGATCACAGAGTGACACCTTGGTCTGTGCACTGAATGGACAGGGGGCCTGGCAGCTGTTGACAACTCTGGTCCTGGACATCAGAGCTGCAGAACACGCACCGTGTTTTGACAGACACGCACATGTGTATTCTTGCTGTCCTCACATTGAAATACATAAAAACATATATCGCTTCTACGACAGGCTGGAGGGCGCGCACATTGACAGGTTGTTCCAGCTGGACCGGACCGCCAGTTCATGTGGACATGCAGCCGGCGATCTGAACATCACGTCTGTCTGACAAGACAGTGAACGGCGTGCCACAGGACCATATGACAGGCCAACAGTATGACAAATATGCCATTTTCAGACCACATATCAGCAGAAATATGCTGTACCAAATGCCGTTTGGTCAGTTATCACAGCACTTTTTTTTTCTATTTTTAGAAAATATGTTTATCTGCTTGTTGATTTTAACCATTTCATGCTTCTGTGATGAGACAGTGATTGTGGTGCAGTGGTAAAGTTTCTGTCTGGTAATCAGAGTGTGTGAATTCCAATCCTGTGAGTGTAATTTTTTTTTTTTTTTTTTTTTAACCAGGGTTATTTAATCGCAGGGTTCTGCATCCCCTTTTATGTATGATTTATATAAACCCAGTTATATTCACTAATTATACAGCTGGTTTTTATTTTTTTTTCCTCCACATCAGCAGCGCGATGTGGTGCAGCTCATCCCACAGCGCGAGCAGCTGCAGCAGCTCACACTGTGTTCCTGCTCAAAAGACACAGTCGCATGCATGACCCTTCACACTGGGATCGTGCACGCCTGCCTGTTGGCGCGATGTTTCGTGCTGCGCTAATTCGAACTGTTTTGCACTGTTTCACTGTAATTCAACCAAATTCGCACTATGTGTGAAAGGGCCCTAGCACATATTAAGGAAACACATGAGAGAGCAGACATTAGAGCAAGACTCTGGTGCTGAAGTGAAAAAACAGTTATGGTAAAATAATATCAGGAACAACATGGAAGTGAGTGGGCATGTGGGACTGGAAACCCAACAACAGATAGTAAAGCTGCTGAAATAAATAGAACCACTGTCATAATAAGAGTACGAGGGAAACTAACACAGAAGATAATCATTAGAGGGCTAATCAATACTAACATATAAGGTACAGATGACAGCAAAAGAGACAGAAACCCAGAGATCAGAGCTAAGTACCAGATACATGAACCATATCATAATGTTACAAGGTTAACCCTTTATGACCTGTGGGTGTTTTTGAACTTTTTTTTTCTGCCTTAATAAAATCCATAAAAGCAAAGGTTTATTATTCTTACACATATGACAACAAAGTCATTTATTTTGTGCAAAATGAGAGAAAATCTTTTTAAAATTTCAATAAAATCAGTTGACACCAACTTAGACATTATCTGGTTCAACAATCATGATTAAAGATTAAATAAGATTAAAATACATGAAAAAATACAAATGTGTTGCATTAACATTTTTGTTGAGAGCATTTGGGCAAAAAGACTTTATTTCAAGTTGTGCATTTTTCAAAATGGTTATTTCAGGCACAAAACAAGTCAGTATGAACTTTCTTGATATTGCTAAATATATAGACTCTTAACTGTAGAAAGTTAATGAGAGAGGACATGGAGGTGTTGATGTCCCAGAGGAAGAAGCAGAGCACAGTGAAAGATGGAGACAGATGATCTGCTGTAGTGACCCCCAATGGAAGGACCCAAAAGAAAAAGAAGCAAAACAGTACTGGAAATAAAATGTACAAATTCCCACTGTTTCCCCCTTATTGCCAAAAAAGCTAATAAATAAATACATTTAAATTTAATTTATAATAAAGGCCTTTTGTGTCATCAAGTTGTCAGTTGAAGAATGGGAACTGTCATTTGATGTATTTTTATACATGTAAAAGTAGACCTGTTGCCATCGCTAAACAAAAGCTGAAAGGGCCACAGATTCATTCATTAAACCTTCTGCTGGTCCACTGAAGAATTACAGAGAAGGACTTCAAAATTTAAAACCCTCCCAGAACCCAGAAGTGACTTATGCCGAACCCAGAGGATGCCTTGTGCCTTCATTGGATTCATCATCTGTTTTTATCGTTTATCTTTCTGTAAAAACACTGTGGTGGTGTAGAAGAATCTTGTCTCTACTTACAGATTTTTTTTCCAGCATATTCCATGCTAATTAACAAAGCTCACATGAAAAGTCATGATGTTGTGAAGGGTAGGGTGGCAAGAAGATACAGGAGGTGTCGTAGTCACAACCTAAAGTTGCAAGCTTGAAAATTGTGAAGCAAAGTTGACCAAATCTAAACTCCACAACAAAAATTAGCACAGAGTACTCAAGCATCTATATCGCCTATTTGGGAGAATTTCAGGTGACTACATGGACCACTGTGAATTACATAAGCCCCATTCAACCACAACACCATCATGACTCTGAAAATATGATTGGTCCTGGGGTTAGTCTTGGTGAGTCTTGAACTGTTATAATGCTACAATATGCCACCACAACAGTTTTGAACTATTAAAATTGTTGTGAACTGTCAAGGAACTTTGAAAATCACCATTGCCAGGCAGTCTTGTTGCCATATAGAAGGAAATCCTGGGCATTCTTGGATAATCATGAACTGGACTGTACTATAATCTTGTGTCATGCTAAATCATGATTGTTCCTGATTCAATCATGAGGGCTCATTTTCTACATTGTCATGGTGTTATCCTAGCGAAGTCTTAGATGTGGTCAAGATTCACTGAAACAACTTTCACGTGGTGTATTCATGTACATTCTTTCACTCATTCAATTTGTGCTGCTTATCGGGTTCTGGGTCACAGTGGCAGTATGCTAAGTAGCTCTTCCCACACTTCGCTATCCTCAGGCATCTCCTCTGGTGTTATTAAAACAGCTGGGAAATATCACCCCTGTATCATGTCCTGGGTCTTCCCCAGGCCCTCTGCCAGTTCGATATGCCTGTAAGACCTCGCTACGGAGACAGCCATGGGCCATCTTCACTACATTCCCAAACCACCTCTGCTGGCTCTGCAAAGAAGCAGCAGTTCTACTATGAGCCCTTTCCAGATATTCGAGCTTCTTATCCCTTCCCTCAGTATAAGTACAGATACCTGACGGAGGAATGTCATTTCAGCTGCTTGTATCCATGACAATGCTCTTTTGGTCATTACCTTCCTTTTCTCTCAAAAATTCTTGAAAGGGTAGTTGTAAAACAGCTAACTGATCATCTGCAGAGGAATGGTCTATTTGAGGAGTTTCAGTCAGGGTTTAGAATTCATCATAGTACAGAAACAGCATTAGTGAAGGTTACAAATGATCTTCTTATGGCCTCAGACAGTGGACTCATCTCTGTGCTTGTTCTGTTAGACCTCAGTGCTGCTTTTAATACTGTTGACCATACAATTTTATTACAGAGATTAGAGCATGCCATAGGTATTAATAGATTACAATTTGTTCATGTAAATGGGGAATCTTCTTCACAGACTAAGGTTAATTATGGAGTTCCACAAGGTTCTGTGCTAGGACCAATTTTATTCACTTAATACATGCTTCCCTTAGGCAGTATTATTAGACGGCATTGCTTAAATTTTCATTGTTACGCAGATGATACCCAGCTTTATTTATCCATGAAGCCAGAGGACACACACCAATTAGCTAAACTGCAGGATTGTCTTACAGACATAAAGACATGGATGACCTCTAATTTCCTGCTTTTAAACTCAGATAAAACTGAAGTTATTGTACTTGGCCCCACAAATCTTAGAAACATGGTGTCTAACCAGATCCTTACTCTGGATGGCATTACCCTGACCTCTAGTAATACTGTGAGAAATCTTGGAGTCATTTTTGATCAGGATAGGTCATTCAATGCGCATATTAAACAAATATGTAGGACTGCTTTTTTGCATTTGTGCAATATGTCTAAAATTAGAAAGGTCTTGTCTCAGAGTGATGCTGAAAAACTAATTCATGCATTTATTTCCTCTAGGCTGGACTATTGTAATTCATTATTATCAGGTTGTCCTAAAAGTTCCCTGAAAAGCCTTCAGTTAATTCAAAATGCTGCAGCTAGAGTACTGACGGGGACTAGAAGGAGAGAGCATATTTCACCCATATTGGCCTCTCTTCATTGGCTTCCTGTTAATTCTAGAATAGAATTTAAAATTCTTCTTCTTACTTATAAGGTTTTGAATAATCAGGTCCCATCTTATCTTAGGGACCTCATTGTACCATATCACCCCAATAGAGTGCTTCGCTCTCAGACTGCAGGCTTACTTGTAGTTCCTAGGGTTTTTAAGAGTAGAATGGGAGGCAGAGCCTTCAGCTTTCAGGCTCCTCTCCTCTGGAAACCAGCTCCCAATTCGGATCAGGGAGACAGACACCCTCTCTACTTTTAAGATTAGGCTTAAAACTTTCCTTTTTGCTAAAGCTTATAGTTAGGGCTGGATCAGGTGACCCTGAACCATCCCTTAGTTATGCTGCTATAGACTTAGACTGCTGGGGGGTTCCCATGATGCACTGAGTGTTTCTTTCTCTTTTTGCTCTGTATGCACCACTCAGCATTTAATCATTAGTGACTGATCTCTGCTCCCCTCCACAGCATGTCTTTTTCCTGGTTCTCTCCCTCAGCCCCAACCAGTCCCAGCAGAAGACTGCCCCTCCCTGAGCCTGGTTCTGCTGTAAGTTTCTTCCTGTTAAAAGGGAGTTTTTCCTTCCCACTGTCGCCAAGTGCTTGCTCACAGGGGGTCGTTTTGACCGTTGGGGTTTTTCTGTAATTATTGTATGGCTTTGCCTTACAATATAAAGCGCCTTGGGGCAACTGTTTGTTGTGATTTGGCGCTATATAAATAAAATTGATTTGATTTGATTACCTCTTTCCTTTTCTTTTGGCTGCTCCGGCTAGGGGTCCCCACAGTGGATCATTCATTTACATCTCACCCTGTCCTCTGTATCTTTCTCTGTAAAACCAACTACCTGCATGTCCTCCCTCAGCATATCCATAAACCTCCTCTTTGGCCTCCCTGTTCTCCTCCCTGGTGGCTCCATCTTCTGCATTCTTCTCCCTATATACCCTGGGTCTTGCTTGAGCACATGTCCAAACCAGCTCAATCTTGTCTCTCTGACTTTGTTTCCAAACTGTCACACCTGAGCTGTCCCTCTGATATATTCATTCCTAATCCTGTCCATTTTCATCACTCCCAAAAAGAATCACAACATCTTCAGCTCTGCCACCTCCAGCTCTGCCTCCTGTCTTTTTGTTCATGCCACCATCTCTAAGCCATACAACATAGCTGGTCTCACTACTGTCTTGTAAACTTTCCCTTTCACTCTTGGAGATATTCTTCGGTCACAAATCACTCCTGCCCACTTTCTCCACCCACTCCACTCTGCCTGCAACTCTCGTCTTCACCTCTCTACCACACTCTCCATTACTTTGAACAGTTGACCCCAAAACTCCTCTACTTTCACCACTTCTACTCCTTGTAACCACACCATTTTGCTGGGCTCCCTCTCATTCAGACACATACTGTATACTCAGACTAGACTCAACCTGCTCTCTACTCTCACTACAGATTACAATGTCATCTGCAAACATCATAGTCCATGGATATTCCTGTCTCATCTCATCCATCAACCTGTCCATTACCATTGCAAACAAGAAAGGACTCAGAAATGATCCTTGGTGCAATCCCACCTCCATTTTGAATGAATCTGTCATTCCTACTGCACATCTTACTGCTGACACACTATCCTTGTACATGTCCTGCACAACCCTTACATATTTCTCTGCCACTCCAGACTTCCTCGTACAATACCACAACTATTGTCTTGGTACCCTGTCATAAACCTTCCCTGAATCCACAAACACACAATGTAACTCCTTCTCACCTTCTCTACACTTCTCCATCAGTACTATCAGAGCAAATATTGCGTCTGTAGTGCTCAATCTTGGTATGAAACATATTGCTACTCAAAGATCTTCACCTATTTTCTAAGCCTATCTTCTACTATTCTTTCCCATAACTTCATGCTGTGGCTGATCAGCTTAACCCTCTGGGGCCGACGCCATTGTATACGACGGCTGAGACCAAGTTTTACTAAATTATAAATAATTTTTTAATGATATGAGATAGAAACTTTTTTTTGCTGAAAAGTTAACTCCGCAGACTTTAGAGCCAGCCGTCCACCATCTTTGTACTCCTCACAGAAACTGTGTGATGACGTGTGCAATGTGAGTGTCCAATCAGAATTGGTTCACCGTCACATGGTTTTCCAAAATCCAATCGTAGGGAAGATTTACCTCACGTGATAAACCAAAGATTGTTTTTAGCAGTGATGTGTTACTAGTTGGCCCATTTCAATAGCCCCCTGGCTGCTGGCTCCAATGCGCCCTGCGCCATTACGCACAGAGATCAGTGAAAGTCATCAGAGAAAGTTGACGGAGGGCCTCTCACACAATCTCACGTGGTCAAACACAGAGTGTGTGAGTTTCAAAGATGCTCCACTAGTCACTGACTGTGAATGTTATTGAATAAGCCTGTGGCAAGCACTCTCACTCCAGCGTAACGCACCGCATACCATATCAATGGAGCGAGGGGGGGATGGGCCGCTCCTCAGAGTGTAAGGAGACAAAGTGGGCCAATGTGTGAAAGCTGCTTTTTCCAAGCAGGACAGAACACTCCAAAACACAGTAGAAGTAGAAGTTTGTGATGTGACCTTTGTGTAATAGCAGACAGAAATTGCTTTGAGATGAAGACAAACAAAACGCATAGAGCATTTTATATATATTGTTCAAAATGTGCATTTGTGTTTATTATTAAAACTTTTTTGTTGTACAGTCTTTTACACAAGACCCCAAATTACCTTTATAAAGTGTCAAAACAGTTGTTTATTATAGTTTGCTGTGTGTTTTAATGAGATGTGTGTGGAAACTTATTTGCCGCTTTACTTTTTCCTTTCTTATTTGTGATTGTAAACCTTTATTACACTTATAAAACACCACTATAGCATATATACGAGGGCTGTCCATAAAGTATAGGTCCTTTTTATTTTTTTCAAAAACTATATGGATTTCATTCATATGTTTTTACGTCAGACATGCTTGAACCCTCGTGCGCATGCGTGAGTTTTTCCACGCCTGTCGGTGACGTCATTCGTCTGTGAGCACTCCTTGTGGGAGGAGTCGTCCAGCCCCTCATCGGAATTCCTTTGTCTGAGAAGTTGCTGAGAGACTGGCGCTTTGTTTGATCAAAATTTTTTCTAAACCTGTGAGACACATCGAAGTGGACATGGTTCGAAAAATTAAGCTGGTTTTCGGTAAAAATTTTAACAGCTGATGAGAGATTTTGAGGTGATACTGTCGCTTTAAGGACTTCCCACGGTGCGAGACGTCGCGCAATGCTCTCAGGCGCCGTCGTCAGCCTGTTTCAAGCTTAAAACCTCCACATTTCAGGCTCTATTGATCCAGGACGTCGTGAGAGAACAGAGAAGTTTCAGAAGAAGTCGGTTTCAGCATTTTATCCGGATATTCCACTGTTAAAGGACATTTTTTTAATGAAAGACGTGCGGATGGGTCCGCGCGTCGGGACGCAGCTGACGCGGTGCGGCGGCACAGGAAAAACACCTCCGTGTTGATAGCCATTTGTAAAATCCAGGCGGCTTTTGATGGCTTTCAGTGGAGTGAGTATATGAGAAATTGTTTAACAGCTGGACATGTTCCAACTTGTCCTTAAGGCTTCCAACAGAGGTGTTTTTCCTGTGGCGGAGTGTCGCGGCGGCTGCAAGCCGACGCTGCAATCTGCCCGCACGTCTTTCATTAAAAAAAATCTCCTTTAACAGTGGAATATCCGGATAAAATGCTGAAACCGACTTCTTCTTCTTCTTAATGAAAGACGTGCGGGCGGAATGCAGCGTCAGAAAATTCCCTAAGACCCCAGAGGGTTAATGCCTCTGTAGTTACTGCAGCTATGCACATCGCCCATTTTCTTAAAAATAGGAAGCAGCACATTTTGTCTCCACTCCTCAGGCATCCTCTCACTTTCCAAATTTTATTAAACAATCTGAAACTAGTGTCGCTAATGTCGCACAAAAGCTTCAGATATCTGTTGCTGAGATAGATGATGACTGTAATGCAGTTTTAAGCAGAAACAAGGTGATAATAGGTGAATCACTACTGATGCTCCGAAATGACGCATGTGCAATGAAGGCAGGGTGGACAGGTCGGTGACACTGGTTTCATAAAGCAGTCTAATCTACCTGGGCCCTGGTTAGAAACTCCACTGCTATCTCTCCTAAACATTTCCATGTCTCCACTGGAGTGTCATCTGGACCAGCTGCCTTTCCATTCTTTGTTCTCTTCATAGGTGCCCTCACTTCATCTTTTTACTAATATCTTGCACTTCCTGATTTACTCTCTTCACATCATCCAGCATTTTCTCTCTCATGTTCTTCCATCATCAGCTCCTCAAAATATTCCCTCAACATTCTCAACACACTCTCCTCACTTGTCAGCACATTACATCTTCATCCTTTCAACAGATAGATACATACATAAATATTAATCCACTTGGGTAAATACAGGCATCCTGTAGCTCACATGCACAAACAACAGACAAAAGACAACAACAGCAACCAAACATTAAAATTCAAAAAGTGATATTTTACCATCCTAACCTGCTGCAGATCCTTTCCAGCTCTGTCCCCTTGTTTGGCTAATCGGTACAAGTCCTTTTCTCCTTCCTTACTATTCAACTTCTTGTACAGCTTGTATTATGCCTTTTCCTTAGCTTCTGCCATTTGTCTTTTTGCCTTACACAGCATCTCCTATACTCCTGTCTACTTTCTTCATCTCTCTGACTATCCCAGTTCTTTTTTGCCAACTTCTTTCTCCTTATGCTTTCCTGAACATCTTCATTCCACTGCCAAGTCTCGTGTTCCTTCGGCTGTCCAGATGTCACACCCAGTACCTTTCTAGTTGTCTCCTTCACCACATCTGCAGAACTTTTCCACTTGTCCAAAACTGCTTCCCCTCCATCCAGTGCCCGTGTCACCTGCTCACTGAATTTATTTTGGCAATTACCCATTCGTGGTATTCATGGACAGTTGTGGTCAATATCATGTGTGTGGAAATGCTGCTTTAGAATGAAACAAACTGGAATTTGTTCTGAAAGTTTGAGGCCAAATGCAAATATGACAAAAGTATAAAGCCTTATGCAAGCACTTTTATGAACTGAATAGGAGCCAGCAGGAGCCATTTCCTTTTTCTTTATGTGTAATGTCCCAAGCTTTTAATCCATAACAAAAAAGGTGTTATTAAGTGGGCTGTAATCCACAAGTTACAATGAACTGAAGTGTGTTTCTTCCTTTCTTCTGTTTGTGCTGTAGCCTGGAGAGTTGGAACACCGAGAGATTTCATTATCCTATTGTATTGACAGTGTGGCTAGCAACTAAGTCACCTGGCAACAAGGCAGCACACTCCCTGTTCTGGGCCATGTTCAAAAGAGTTAAAAGTGTTTGCTTTGCACTTTCACAGCAACAGTTTCTGTACGCATCTACACAAAGACACACAGACTTCTCCAAATCCATCTTTTCAGACTCCTAATCAGCCTTAATCCTGGGTCTAAACCAAAGTCCTCCAAACAAACATTATGGACAATAATCAGCTCTCTGCCACTCACTCAGCCTACGCTGGTTTTGTCATGCTCAGATGACCAACCACATCATATTGTTTTCTTAATAAAAGAGATGGTTATTAATTTGATGATCTCCAGTCCCTCTGAGCTCCCCTCCTCATCCACAGACACACTTCTCTCTCTCTCTCTTGCTTTCTTTCTGCTTGCTTTGGGCTGGTGGAGACATGCCTGCAATCAGGCTGAGTGAAGATGAGTGAATAATCACTGTGTTATTAGCGGGGCATCACCAAATTAACATCTATTTACATTTTTCATTGACGCCTGCACATAATTAAAGATAGTACTTAATATAAAATTATGGTTAAATACAACATTCACTGTTGAGGACATGATTTTTGAATATTGATCAACCTTGTTTGGTTTTTGCCGCCCATTTGTTCTTGGTCAATTTTGTAGATAGTGGGGCCTTGCAGCAGTATAACAGTCCATTGCAGGCCAAACAATAAAAAACTCATCCAATTCAGTCTGGCATGTGGTCCTGCCTTTCTGAATGGAGAAGGGAACAGCACCTGGTATCTCTCGTTCCTCCATTACACACTGCCAAGATTGGAGAAGATTGTACTGCCACAACAATAATGTGGACATCCACCATGAACCCCACCTATTTCTCTCCCTTTCACCCACTGCTTGATTTGTTTCAAACACCAGATCAATTGTCTGTGCGTGTGTGTGTGTGTGTGTGTGTGTGTGGCGGGGGTGATTTTCCTTCTTCCCGCCTGCTCTTTATGGAATAAGTCATCACACCTCTTTATCTCTCTAACACTGTGTCTCTGTCTTTCTTGCAGTATTGGCTTTTCTTATCATGCCCGCACCAGTTGCCTGTCCACACACGTCCTAACCTTTCCCCAACCCCACTGCTTCCCATCTCCACATCGCCCACCCTCGCTCAACTTCTGACAGTGTAGTTGGAACTTTTGATAAGATTAATCTCAGAGTCAAGGTTGATTTATACACATGTGGAGATCTGAGTGACCATAATATAAAGAATTAGTAGTATTTTTTTAAAGAAACACGCGCACACACAGACACACACATAAACACACCCAGCACAAGCCACTGCTCAGGAACACCAGTAGCAGCCAAGGGCCACACACTCAGAGACCCTTAGACATAAGGTCAGGGACTCTCGGTTGGTCTCTGGGCACCCACGGCCATCTGGCCTTTAGTAAGAGCAGACAGTTGAGAAACACCAGCAGTGATGGAAAAGAAAAACAACACAGATACACAAGGACCTCTGGTTGCCTGTCTGAATGACAAGCAGAAGGTCAATGGATGACATTTCTATAGCACTTTTCCATCTGTAGCAGATACTCAAAGTGTGTAGCAAAAGTGCATTTGGGACATGCTCAGTTCCATTTTACTGTTTACCAGGGGTGTAATCCAAGCACAAAGTCAGGCACAACGTGTAAACGGGTGTACTTATTCACTTTGTTATTTAGGAATGTGTTTTGGTTGTAACATGACATGAACCAATTACAATATTATCTGTTATGCCCTTCAAGAACCTGATGCACTGCTATTCTGACAACAGACTCAAGCAGGTTGTTTTTCCAAACATGAGAAAGGGGTGATACATGACCCATTTGAGTGATGTCCGAAATGCACAGCTGGTGTAGGTGAGAAAATTTGAAATATCGATGCAAATTTGGGCCCTGTGGTGCAATCTTGGCATGGAAGAGTAGTCCATTTATTTATTTTTTTAATTAATTTCTTTATTTATTTTCAAACTTTAAATAGTAACCTTGGGAGACTGACTAATACTGATTGAACAATGTTTTAGTTGTTAAAAATACATAGTAGTATGAATAATAATTATTATGATTATTAAGGTGCGATTACACCAAAGATCAGCTCTGAGTCCTTTCTTGTTTGCAGTGGTTCACAGATGAGATCAGACAGGAGTCTCCACAGACTATGATGTTTGCAGATGACACTGTGATCTGTAGTGAGAGCAGAGAGCAGGTTGAGTCTAGCCTGGAAAAGTGGAGCTATACTCTGGAGAGGAGGAGAATGAAAGTCAGGAGCAAGACTGGGTACATGTCTGTGAATGAGAGGGAGCTCAGTGGAATACGGCAGTTTCAAGGAGTAGAAGTGGTGAAAGTAGCTGAGTTTAAATACTTGTGGTCAACTGTCCAAAGTAATGGTGAGTGTGGTAGAGAGGTGAAGAAGAGAGTGCAGGCAGGGTGGAGTGGGTGGAGAAAGATGGCAGGAGTGATTTCTGACCGAAGAATATCTGCAAGAGTGAAGGGGAAAGTTTAGAAGACAGTATGCATGACATCCACAGAATTAAATTGTCTACCACATCTGGGTCATTATACAACCCCTGGCAAAAATTATGGAATCACCGGCCTCAGAGGATGTTCATTCAGTTGTTTAATTTTGTAGAAAAAAAGCAGATCACAGACATGACACAAAACTAAAGTCATTTCAAATGGCAACTTTGTGGCTTTAAGAAACACTATAAGAAATCAAGAAAAAAAGATTGTGGCAGTCAGTAACGGTTACTTTTTTAGACCAAGCAGAGGAAAAAAAATATGGAATCACTCAATTCTGAGGAAAAAATTATGGAATCACCCTATAAATTTTCATCCCCCAAATTAACACCTGCATCAGATCAGATCTGCTCATTGACATTGACCCTATGCCATGACATTGACCCTATGTTTTTACAGTTTTTGCTCTATGGCAAGATGCATTATCATCTTGAAAAATGATTTCATCATCCCCAAACATCCTATCAATTGTCCAAAATATCAACATAAACTTGTGCATTTATTGATGATGTAATGATAGCCATCTCCCCAGTGCCTTTACCTGACATGCAGCCCCATATCATCAATGACTGTGGAAATTTACATGTTCTCTTCAGGCAGTCATCTTTATAAATCTCATTGGAAAGGCACCAAACAAAAGTTCCAGCATCATCACCTTGCCCAATGCAGATTTGCGATTCATCACTGAATATGACTTTCATCCAGTCATCCACAGTCCACAAATGCTTTTCCTTAGCCCATTGTAACCTTGTTTTTTCTGTTTAGGTGTTAATGATGCCTTTTGTTTAGCTTTTCTGTATGTAAATCCCATTTCCTTTAGGTGGTTTCTTACAGTTCGGTCACAGACGTTGACTCCAGTTTCCTCCCATTCGTTCCTCATTTGACCTCTGCTTGGTCTAAAAAAGTAACCGTTACTGACTGCCACAATCTTTTTTTCTTGATTTCTTATAGTGTTTCTTAAAGCCAGAAAGTTGCCATTTGAAATGACTTTAGTTTTGTGTCATGTCTGTGATCTGCTTTTTTTCTACAAAATTAAACAACTGAATGAACATCCTCTGAGGCCGGTGATTCCATAATTTTTGCCAGGGGTTGTATTAGGACTGAAAATGAAGTGGAGGCGATAATGGGATAAAAATTACAGCTTTACTGGGCTTTCTGCAAGGCACTAATGTGTGTGTGCGTGTGTGTGTTTGCTCAGTCATTTTATTGCACAGTAAAGTTTAATAGCATTATTAAATGGAGTGAAATATATCACTGCCTGCATATGATGCAAGAGTATATCTACTGGAAATGGCAAAGTAAACAATGTGTTTAATGGGTTATTGGCATGCCAAGAGGTTAATCAAGAGGTCTGTCAGTGAAACAAGGGGTCCTTTTTTTGTGCCATTAATGGGGTCAATCCTTGTAATTCTTTACACACCATCATGGCATAGTGAAATATACAACCCCTGGCAAAAATTATGGAATCGCCGGCCTCGGAGGATGTTCATTCAGTTGTTTAATTTTGTAGAAAAAAAGCAGATCACAGACATGACACAAAACTAAAGTCATTTCAAATGGCAACTCTCTGGCTTTAAGAAACACTATAAGAAATCAGGAAAAAAAAATTGTGGCAGTCAGTAACAGTTACTTTTTTAGACCAAGCTGAGGGAAAAAAATATGGAATCACTCAATTCTGAGGAATAAATTATGGAATCATGAAAAACAAAAGAACGCTCCAACACATCACTAGTATTTTGTTGCACCACCTCTGGCTTTTATAACAGCTTGCAGTCTCTGAGGCATGGACTTAATGAGTGACAAACAGTACTCTTCATCAATCTGGCTCCAACTTTCTCTGATTGCTTTTGCCAGATCAGCTTTGCAGGTTGGAGCCTTGTCATGGACCATTTTCTTCAACTTCCACCAAAGATTTTCAATTGGATTAAGATCCGGACTATTTGCAGGCCATGACATTGACCCTATGTGTCTTTTTGCAAGGAATGTTTTCACAGTTTTTGCTCTATGGCAAGATGCATTATCATCTTGAAAAATGATTTCATCATCCCCAAACATCCTTTCAATTGATGGGATAAGAAAAGTGTCCAAAATATCAACATAAACTTGTGCATTTATTGATGATGTAATGACAGCCATCTTGCCAGTGCCTTTACCTGACATGCAGCCCCATATCAATGACTGTGGAACTTTACATGTTCTCTTCAGGCAGTCATCTTTATAAATCTCATTGGAACGGCACCAAACAAAAGTTCCAGCATCATCACCTTGCCCAATGCAGATTCGAGATTCATCACTGAATATGACTTTCATCCAGTCATCCACAGTCCACGATTGCTTTTCCTTAGCTTACTGTAACCTTGTTTTTTTCTGTTTAGGTGTTAAGGATGGTTTTCGTTTAGCTTTTCTGTATGTAAATCCCATTTCCTTTAGGCGGTTTCTTACAGTTCGGTCACAGACGCTGACTCCAGTTTCCTCCCATTCGTTCCTCATTTGTTTTGTTGTGCATTTTCGATTTTTGAGACATATTGCTTTAAGTTTTCTGTCTTGATGCTTTGATGTCTTCCATGGTCTACCAGTATGTTTGCCTTTAACAACCTTCCCATGTTGTTTGTATTTGGTCCAGAGTTTAGACACAGCTGACTGTGAACAACCAACATCTTTTGCAACATTGCGTGATGATTTACTCTCTTTTAAGAGTTTGATAATCCTCTCCTTTGTTTCAATTGACATCTTTCGTGTTGGAGCCATGATTCATGTCAGTCCACTTGGTGCAACAGCTCTCCAAGGTGTGATCACTCCTTTTTAGATGCAGACTAATGAGCAGATCTGATTTGATGCAGGTGTTAGTTTTGGGGATGAAAATTTACAGGGTGATTCCATAATTTATTCCTCAGAATTGAATGAGTCCATATTTTTTTCCCTCTGCTTGGTCTAAGAAAGTAACCATTACTGACTGCCACAATTTTTTTCCTGATTTCTTATAGTGTTTCTTAAAGCCAGAAAGTTGCCATTTGAAATGACTTTAGTTTTGTGTCATGTCTGTGATCTGCTTTTTTTCTACAAAATTAAACAACTGAATGAACATCCTCTGAGGCCGGTGATTCCATAATTATTGCCAGGGGTTGTAGAATCATGTCCATAGGTATTTGGACAGTGTCACTTTTTGTAATGGTACCTCTCCACACTACCACAATTTTGGAAAAATGAAACAATAGCATAAATAAAATACTGCATTAAGCATTTAGGAATTACTGCCATTTTTATATATAGTCCCTGTGATTATCAGGGCCATAAGTGATTGGACATACTCAATATGAGAATGCATGTTCATACAAATCATTACTTTTACAGCCTTTTACATGTTAGAGCATGATGCATGAACATTTCCAAGTCACTGAATACCATTTACATCAGTCATTAAGAAATAAGAACAAGAAATAGAAACAGTATGGTACAGTAAATCTGTCTGGAGTTGACAGTTCTCAAATAACGCTGAAGGATCTTGAGGCTTCTATTGCTGTGATTGGAGAAACTGAAGGTGCAACTTTCATCTATTGCATCACCAGCTATACAGCTTCAGTGGGGTGGAACATCAAAATATTTTCACATAAAGAAAGAAACCAAATCTAGGCCCAGTGTCCATTTTGCCTACTGGTAAACCGGACACTGAAATTTCACATCTTGATTTGATGAAAATCCTTCTTTGTTCCACTCCACCATGAAGCTGTAACTGGTGCACCACAATGTATCATTTCTCCAGTCACAGCTGCAGGAGCCAATAACTCCTTCAGAGCTGCCATGCATGTTTTGTTGGCTTCCCCCACTAGTCTCCTTCTTACACAGTCACTGATTTTTTTGAGTACTGTTTATTCCAGACAGGTTTATCATACAGTACTATACTGTTACATATTCAGTGATTTGGAAATATTTGTGCATCCATCCCAATTTGCTGAAAGAAAACTGTCTGCAAAAGATATGATTTATTTTCACATAATCCTTATGTTTAGTTTGTCCAACTACTTATCAGCCCTGAACATGGAGAATATGTGTACACACACAAAGCTGTCTGTAATTACTAAATGGTTAATGTGATTTTTTTTTTTTTTTTTATTGAAGCTGAAAGTCAATACAAGTGCATCCTTTCACATCTTTTCACATCATTATTTCATTCAACTCCACAGTGGTGGTGTACGGAGGCAAAATTACAAAAAAATTGTGTGACTGTCCCAGTACTTATGGACCTGACTTGAAGATTAAAGGTAACATTATACAAATAAATTATTGAATCTCCTGTGAAAAATTAATAAACCTGTGAGTTAGAAGGCAAAGACTCAGCAGGCGGCTTTAACTGAAGTCTCCTACAGTTCTACTGTCTGAATCAGATATTGAACCAAACTTTAAAGGCTTGAGACAGAGCTATTTAATCAACAAAAAGGACAGTGTGAGTTTCTGGGGAAAACATAACAGCACAATGGCTCAAAAGATGATTCAAATGAGACACAGAGGTTTTTACACTGACACCCAATAATCAATGTGCTTTAGCTTGCCATCATCAGATGAGTTTGTGGGTCGGTGCACACAGGACCTGTGCCCTCAATAACAACTATACTTTGTCCACTTTCCTTCTTCCCCAACTCAGTACATAACAGAGCATCAAAGGATCTACAGTGTTCTAATCGGCTCATTTAGATAATTTCCCAAACTGTCTCATGACTGCTGTTTTGAGGCTAATTCCAAACAAAATGGTCATTATTCACAAAAGTACAGAGCTAATCGAGTTATCAAGGTAATGTTTTGGCTCTGAAGGGACTACTTATATTGACGCATCGTTGCACTAAATACTTTCTTGCGTTGGTTCCCTTCTTTCATGTCTTGTATACTGTTTTTCGGGAATTCAGAGAGTTGTGGCGGCACCAAAGGTTTTTTTTTTCTCCTTGGTTTGGTGAGGTGGAAGAGTGATTATAGAGTGATGGGGACCACAGAATTTTTTGGGACATTGTGTGAAATGTAAATAAAAACAGAATACAATGATTTGCAAATCCTCTTCAACCTATATTCAATTGAAAACACCACAAAGTCAAGATATTTAATGTTCAAACTGATCCTTTTGGCATCCTTCAGTCTCGAAAGACTATGGAGTAGTGCTCTGGGTGTTAACTCTGGTGCAATGTTGGTTGTGGCTGGACAGGCCAATGCGGGAATGACAGTCCCTCCGGCAGAGAGCACAGATGAAGTCTGTCGCTGGTCTGTCTACTTGGGGTGCCTTTCTTCTCTCTCTCTTTTCCTTGTGCTGCTGAGCCAGTGTCTCTTCAAACCTAGAGAGACCTTTGTGCACAGTCTGTCTCCAGGCTGACCGTTCTAGAGCTGTTTCTTCCCAGTTGTTCGGGTCGATGCTCAAGGCTTTTAGATCCCTTTTGTACACGTCTTTGTAGCGTAGCTGAAGTCTGCCTGTGGGGCGTTTTCCCTGCACAAGTTCTCCGTACAGGAGGTCTTTAGGCATCCGTCCATCATCCATGCACACAACGTGCCAAGCCAGCGCAGCCCCCTTTGTTTCAACAACACGTACATGCTAGTGGTTCCTGCTCTTTCCAGAAAAGTGTTGTTTCGAACCTTGTCCTGCCAGGTGATGTTCAGGATGCGTCTGAGGCACCGCATGTGGAAGGCGTTGAGCATCTTTTCCTGTTGGGCATGCAAGGTCCAGGTCTCGCTGCCATACAGGAGGGTGCTCACAATGCAGGCTCTGTAAATTTGGATCTTTGTGTGCTCAGTCAGCTTGGTATTGTTCCAGGCTCTCTTTGTCAGTCTGGACATGGTGGAAGCTGCCTTGCCGATGCGCTTCTTGAGCTCTGTGTCAAGCGAGAGGGAGTCTGATATTGTTGATCCCAGATACACAAAATCATGGATGACATCCAGTTCATGGTCGCTGATGCTGATGGTTGGAGGAGTGTCAGCATCCTGTCCCATGACTTGTGTTTTCTTCAGGCTGATAGTGAGCCCGAAGTCTCTGCAGGCATTGCTGAAGCAGTTCATGAGCTGCTGAAGGTCTTCAACTGAGTGGGTGGTTACTGCTGTATCGTCTGCAAAGAGGAAGTCACGCAGGGTCCTCAGCTGCTCGTAGTCTGGAGATGTTGAAGAGTTTTCCATCTGTCCTTGTTCGGAAATAGATTCCTTCAGTTGCAGGTCCGAACACGTTTTAGCATCACGGTGAAGTAGATCCCAAACAGGGTGGGTGCCAGTATACAACCCTGTTTCACTCCGGTCCGTATGTTGAAGATATATGATGTTGAGCCATCGAAGACGACGGTGTCTTTCATGCCTTCGTGAAAGGATCTAATGATGCTGAGAAGCCTGGGTGCACATCTGATCTTTGGGAGGATTTTGAAGAGTCCTTTCCTGCTGACCAGGTCGAAGGCCTTCATGAGATCTATGAAGACGATAAAGAGTGCCTGCCCTTGCTCCCTGCATTTCTCCTGCAGTTGCTTGAGGGAGAAAATCATGTCTATGGTGGATCTATTGACACGGAAGCCACACTGTGATTCAGGATAGATTCGACCTGCAAGCACTTAGAGCCTCTTCAGTACTACTCGTGCGAAGACTTTCCCGACCACCTTAAGTAGGGATATGCCACGATAATTATTGCAATCGCTTCTTTCACCTTTGTTTTTATACAGTGTGACAATGTTAGCATCCCTAGAATCCTGTGGTACTTTGCCTTCGCTCCAGCAGAGGCAAACGATTTCATGCAGCTCAGTAATGAGCATCTCTTTGCAGCATTTCAGTACCTCGGCAGGAATACCATCTTTACCAGGTGCCTTGCCAGAGGTAAGAGAGTCCAGGGCTTCACAGAGTTCATCTGCAGTTGGTTCCTTGTCAAGCTCTTCCAGTTCTGGTAGGCAGTCTATGGCATTCAGGGCATCTTCTGTTACTATGTTTTCCCTGTCGTATAGCTCAGTGTAATATTCTACCCAGCGCACCATCTGTTGTTCCCTGTTTTCAATCATCTCCCCTGTAGCCAACTTCAGAGGGGCAGTTTTCTTTTGCATTGGCTCCAGTGCTTGCTTGATGCCATCATACATCACCTTGATGTTGCCTGTGTCAGCTGCGGTCTGTATCTGCAAACAGAGCTGGAGCCAGTAGCCATTGGTGCATCGCCTGGCATACTGTTGAACTTTGCTCTGAGCAGCGCAGAGAACTTCCATATTCCATTCAGTGGGATTGGTTTTGTAAGCTGCCATGGCATTTCTCTTGTCCTTGATGACTGGCATCATTTCTTTTGAGTAGGCCTCAAACCAATCAGCTGAGTTGCTGGTCTTTTTTCCGAAGGTCGACATGGCAGCATTGTAGACGGCATCTCGGAAGTGCTCCCATTGTTCTTGGGCATTCACAGTGGGAGGGCCTGGGAGACATTGCTTCACTGCATGCGCAACCTCTTCCACTTTTCCCTGGTCACGTGTCTTGCTGGTATCAATGCGAGGTCTGCCCTCCTTTCTCGTGCGGTGCAGTCTCTTTGCATGGAGGTTGGCACGTCTGGTGAGAATCAGGTCAAATTTAATGTTCAAACTGATAAACTTTATTGTTTATCTGCTAATATTTGCTCATTTTGGATGTCACGTTCCAAAAAAGCTGGGACAGTGGTATGTTTACCACTACCACTTTATACCACTTATATAAAGTGCCTTGGGGCAACTGTTTGTTGTGATTTGGCGCTATATAAATAAAATTGATTTGATTTGATGGAATTGTGAGACTTTGACAATGCTTGACATGAAATCCCAACCCATATACAACAGTTAAAGATATATATATATATATATATATATATATATATATATATATATATATATATATATATATATATATATATATATATATATATATATATATATATATATATTAAATTATCCTTCTTGTATAGGTACGATTAAAACCTATTTTTTATTCTGCAAGCCTTTCTGTACAGGTGCACAAACAGTAGCTGCATATTAATGACAGAGACAACTGCTGACTGTTTCTTGAGGGATTCAGTCAGAGCTTTGGGGCATTGCAGGCTTTCATTATTATGCTGATCCAGTCAAACCGCAAGCCTGAAAAACACAAATGTGGTGAAGAAGGGAGGCTTGCCTTGTCAGGAATTTACATTGATACACCAAAGAAGAGGCCAGTATCACCTCTTTCTTGTTCTCCCGTTCTGTCTTCAATTGTTCTGCTCCATGGCTACATCAGCGTTTTCTCTTCATTTCAACGCGTGGGATTATGCAAGAAAGGCAGCACCAAATAATAGGTAACGCACCCTCTCTCTTCATATCAGCCCTCTCTTGTCTTTTAAGTTTCATCTGCTGAGCGTGTAAATCTGTGCAACCTGTAAAAACACCACTGAACAGTCACATCGCTCTGACAGGCAGTGCCGTCAACACACACGTGCGCAAGATGGTAGTTGAAGGTAAGGTCAAATGTGAAAAAACATGCAGTGCCATCCTCCTGTTTGTGTGAAATATTTTACACAGGCGAGCTGAAACATGACTTCTATCAATGCAACAAGAGCTTTCAGGACATGAAAGTTCATTTTGGTGCAACGAAACAAGACTGTTGCTGCAATGTGATGATTTTGATTGAAGCACTGGCCACAAATAAAGATAGAGAAGGCAATCAGTTATTACAGCACCTGTACTTTAAGTGTCTGACTATCAAATTAATTCATGCAGCAGGGAATAAATATTGAACACATCACCATTTCCATTTCTCTCAATAAATATATTTCTAAAGGTGCTATTGACATGAAATTTTCACCAGATGTCAGTAATAACCCAAGTAATACACATATAAAGAAATCAAAACAAATAAGTACAGAAATTAAGTTATGTGTAATAAAAGAATGAGACAGGGAAAAATTATTGAACGCACTTACTGACATTTATTTAATACTTTGTGCCAAAGCTTTTGTTGGTAAGGGCAGCTTCAAGATACCTCCTGTATGGAGAAACCAGTTACATATATTACTCAGGTGTGATTTTGGCACATTCTTCCATACAAACTGTTGTAATATTACTGCAAACTGCCAATGGACTCAAAATGCTGTAAGGCAAGAGTTTAAGGGAAAAAAGGTTTATTATATTAATGCTGGACGGAGACCAGGAGATGCAGACAGTGGAGGACTGGCAGTAAGGGTGGGAAACCAGGCGGGCCAGCGGAGCTGGTGGTGGCTGCAGATTACACAAAAACAAACACAAAATAAACACAAATTCTCTGACTGATCGGTCTTTCGTGGCTTCAGGTTACATAGCACCCATGAGACACTGTTGTTCCACCACACTGGAAAGGTAAGCCTCCTCACATAAAAGTTACTTCTGTTAGTTTATTTGTTTTTTTAAAGGCACTGTTTACATGTCAATCCAAAATCAAAACCTGGTAAAAAGTAAAAAAAAAAAAAAAAAAAAAAAAAAAAAAAAAAAAAATTAAAAAAACAGCAGGATGACAGACCAGCATTCAGAAGAACAGACATAGGGACGTTTGGGTGGACTTTTCAAATTCAGTGCCTATAGCCAGCACCGGAGATCCTTGTCTTTCAATGGAGGAGGGAACAAGTTAAATGCTGGTCCACAGCACTCAGATCTCTCCTTTCCATGTTCAAAACATCGGTCTGAAAGTGATAGCTTCATCTTCTTCTAGTTGTTGTGGCACCCACGAACTGAACAATTAATGCTGCTCATGTTCAGACACTTCTAGTGTACTGTGTTCCCAAGTAGCTAATCGTTAGACGCAGTAGCAAACTGGAAGTTGCTTGGGAAAATGAAGCCGCCCACCCTCACTTCCCGCAAAGGTAAATACTTTTTCAAATACTTTGCTTCTTTGTTTTGCCAAATTTGTAATTGTGTCCTGTCAGATGTTGGCAGTTATGATTTTGAACCAACAGTTACTGTTGTTCTCTCTGTGTTTTGTGAATTGTATGTGTGAATTAATATCAAAAATGCTGTGGACATTTGAAATTGAATTTTAAACATGTACAACCCCAATTCCAATGAAGTTGGGACATTGTGTAAAATGTAAATTAAAAACAGAATACGATTTGCAAATCCTCTACAACTTATATTCAATTGAATACACCACAAAGACAAGATATTTAAAGTTCAAACTGATCAACTTTATTGTTTTTGTGCAAATATTTGCTCATTTTGAAATGGATGCCTGCAACACGTTTCAAAAAAGCTGGGACAGTGGTATATTTACCACTGTTACGTCACCTTTCCTTCTAACAACACTCAATAAGCGTTTGGGAACTGAGGACACTAATTGTTGAAGCTTTGTAGGTGGAATTCTTTCCCATTCTTGCTTGATGTACGACTTCAGTTGTTCAACAGTCTGGGGTCTCTGTTGTCGTATTTTGCGCTTCATAATGCGCCACACATTTTCAATGGGTGACAGGTCTGGACTGCAGGCAGGCCAGTCTAGTACCCGCACTCTTTTACTATGAAGCCACGCTGTTGTAACACATGCAGAATGTGGCTTGACACTGTCTTGCTGAAATAAGCAGGAACGTCCCTGAAAAAGACGTTGCTTGGATGGCAGCATGTGTTGCTCCAAAATCTGGATGTACCTTTCAGCACTGATGGTGCCATCACAGATGTGTACATTGCCCATGCCATGGGTACTAACACACCCCTATACCATCACAGATGCTGGCTTTTAAACTTTGCGTTGGTAATAATCTGAATGGTCTTTTTCCTCTTTTGCCCAAAGGACACAGCATCCATGATTTCCAAAAACAATTTGAAATGTGGACTCATCAGACCACAGCACATTTTTCCACTTTGGGTCTGTCCATTTCAAATGAGCTCAGGCCCAGAGAAGGTGGCGGCGTTTCTGGATGTTGTTGATGTATGGCTTTCGCTTTGCATGGTAGAGTTTTAAAATTGCACTTGTAGATGTAGTGACGAACTGTGTTAACTGACAATGGTTTTCTGAAGAGTTCCTGAGCCCACGCGGTAAGATCCTTTACACAATGATGTCGGTTTTTAATGTAATGCTGCCTGAGGGATCGAGGGTCATGGGCATTCAATGCTGGTTTTTGGCCTTGCCGCTTACGTGTAGAAAGTTCTCCAGATTCTCTGAATATTCTGATTATATTATGGACTGTAGATGATTGAATCCCAATTCCATGAGAGTGAATGTAAACTGCAATATAAATGGTTAACCTTCTGGGGTCCAGGGATATTTTATAGATTTTATTATCAGAATATGTCTCCCATATTTGTCTAACACAGTATATAACAATATTTTGACTACAAATCTGAAAGAATGAAATGTATTTGTGAAAATTCTTCAAATCATCATTGACAGACAACACTCCTTTTACTCATGTGGGTGAACTGTTTTGGTGCTTGAATTGGCTTTACCAAAGTCTCTGGCTCACAAAAAGTATTCTATATGAAGTCAATTGAATCAGTGAAAGAATAGTTTAATTACTTCTGTCTTCACTGTATGCAAAAATGTCCTATTAATCACTGGATAAAAAGTGTAAAGTACCTCATACCAAAAAAAGAAAAAAAAAATCCACATTTATTCTGTTGAGGATGGTGAGCATGTAAATCCTGTAAAAAAAAAACAAACAAAAAAACAGCCCATGCCTAGTTTTTCTTTTTTTTTTTATGAGAGTAACCTTTGTCTATAGGACTAAATAAAAAAGTTTAAAATTGCTGACAGGGTGGGTGATTTTTTTTTTTTTTTTTTTGCATTTATGAGGGTTTAGTGGCAGTGAGAATGAGGCTGATTCCTGAGCACAGCAACAGTGTGCTCTGAATGAGCCTGTTGAAGCTGCAGGCAGAGAGAGAGGGACAGACTGATGTGAACTTCTCTGGGCTCTACAATTGACCTTGAGGCAAAGGTAGTCTAGAATACAGATTAACACTCAAGATGACACTTTGTAGTTTCTGGAAGTGGTTGAATGAAGTCTTTGTGACTGTCGCTAACTTATTAATAGAAAAACTGATGAAAATCAGAGCTGATGCACTGCGCAATCATTGACCTCAGAGGGTTAAGATATGAATCAGCTCATTTGGATTTTTCTGGATTTCTGCTTTTTCCACTACACAGGAATTCATGATGTGAGAAACACTGTCCATGAGATGTCAACAATGTAGTCATTTCAATGTTTTGAAATAGTGGTACATGTTCTGAGTCAGCTGTTTCGTTTTATTTACCCTTTCTACCATTTTGAAACATTCATTCATTTTCTGAAACCCCTTTTTCCAATTCAGCTTCATGGGGTGGCTGGAGCCTGTCCCAGTGATCGTTGGGAGAAGGGCAGATTACACCCTGAACAGGCCACCGGTCTATTGCAGGGCAGACAGACACTTTCACAGGTTACTCACACCTACAGTCATTTCAGAATCATCACTTCATTTGCATGTCTTCGAAACTGGGAGGAAGCCAGGGCACTCATAGGAAACACACACAAACATGGGAAGAACATAAAAACTCCACACAGAAAGGACCAGATCAGAAGTGAACCTGGGACCTTCTTTCTCACTGTGAGACAACAGCACCAAGCAGCACCTTCACAATGAAGAAGGGTGGGTAGGGAGAGTTCCCATGGGATAAAAAAGCTTTTTAACCTACCATCCCTGGTTCTCAAGACCAGGCACCTAAGTGGCTCTACTCTACTCTTTTCTACTCTCCTATTTTACTCTTCCTTTTTAGATATTTAGATATACCTTTGTATACTGGCATAGTTCCACCCTAGAATTGGAATATAATATATATGATATACCTTACTAAATTTTCATGAAAAATGTACAGCATCTGTAAAACATCAAATGTTGCCACAATCAAACTACCACATCACAACTTACCTGCACTTGTGAACATGACCTTGACCTAATTAAACCTCACCACCTTTGGCCATAACTGTCCCCCTACCAAGAGTGGACAATCTACTGTTTTCCTACAAGGGACCATGGTCTCAGGTTTGGAGATGCTGATTCTCATCTCATTTGCTTCAAACTGGGCCTCAAACCAGCTCATTCATCTAGTGGTTGAAAAGTTATTAGTTTCCACAAATAACTGTTTCAGTTAGACCCCCATCACACGTGGTAAGAATGCGCAGGGACCAGGCCGACAGAGCAAAAATGGCCATGATCCAGACACAATCGGGAGGGAAAGAGGCATGTAGACTGTGGGCAGATCCCAGCCAAATTGCCTCATCCACACATGCAGGATCGCATCCAAAGCATATTTAGACAACAGTTAACACAGACTGCTGTCAGACGGCCATAAAAGGCACTGAAGACTGCCCGATGTCCAAATGTCTGGATGGCAAACATGGGACCAGAGTGGGAGGCAGCGCTGTGTCCTCCCCCTTTGCACAGTCCCTGTCAGTACTGGACATTGGAGTAAAACCAACGTATGGACCAGACTCACGCCGTATGTGTCAAACCCGGAATTGGTGCTGTCACCCAGTCACTCCATGCAGTCACATCTACGCTCCTCTCTTTCCCAGTGCTCACTGACCTCATAGAAGGAGATCGCACATGCGTGTGTATGCGTAGGACAGGTGATGAAATGATTAAATGAGCTGTGTGTGTTCATAACAGTTGAACAAGCCACTATACGTGCATGCAGGATGTGTGTGCATGCTTGTGTACCACTGTCAGCGCTGGCTCTCCATTTAGAGTGCGCACATAAAAGGCTGAAAAAAAGGGTGAAGAACATGACAGCTCTGAAACCTGCTTCTGTCAAACAGCTGGAGGAAAAGAGGAGGTGCTGAACATTTTGCCCCTTCACTGTCATTGATCACCTCCTGTGTACAGTCTGGCAAAATATCCATTTAGGTTTTTTACCAGTATATACCTGCACTGCCAGAGTTTTTTCATCCCACTGGACTCCTTTTGCTGCTAAAGTTTGCTGGCAGTGGGTCAAAAGGTTCCCATGCATGCAACATTCATCAGATGCAGCCATTCCAGCAAACTTTATTTATTTATTTATTTATTTTATTGCACACTCCAGCATACGCAGCACAATGCAACTCTGTACACTGCGATGTCCAGTTGCATTATCGGTGCGTGGCATGTCACATTGGATTTATTTATGTTGTGGTTGATTCCAGCACACAGCACAGCCAGGTGAGAGGATTTTCACCACAGGCTGTGGTCCCTGGCTCCTGTCTGCCCTGCACTGTGAAATGCTCCTTGGTCCATGCTGGAGGTCGAATTCATGAAAATTCAGTAAGGTATATCTTATATATTATATTCCAATTCTAAGGTGGAACTATGTTAGTATATAAAGGTATATCTAAATATCTAAAAAGGAAGAGTAAAATAGGAGAGTAGAAAAGAGTAGAGTAGAGCCACTTAGGCTGTTTAATAATGTTGTCATGGCCCGGTGAAACACTTCCACGTCATACCTCCTGCAGAGTTACATGGTGATCAAGTAATAATATGTATATTATAGTGGTGAGATCCATTCAGGTTCGAGCCACTGATGCGTGCAATGATGCATTGATGCACATGAGACAGTGGTGGGGCACAGCAGCCTGTGGTGTGACAGATATGATGGACACAATATTTCACATTATTTATGTTGCCCATGGGAAGGAATGAAAATCTGTCTGTATTGTAAGGTCTGTTATGGATATACCAGCCCGTTCAGATCTGCGGCGGCGTGCGCTGTGTGATGCATTGACCGGAAGTGACACACGGTGCTTTCGGTTTGATTGCGCACTGTTCACATCCACTGTACATGATGAATGCATGCCACATACATATTATTACATATCAAAATTTCCTTAGCCCTCCATGGCTGGTGTCCAGTGGAGGTGGGCATACATGACACAAGCAGGACATGCTAGCAGGCTTTGCTGTGACCAATCCATCGCAGAGCTCGTTCAACCGCGATCAGATCGTTTCAAATATTGCTATGATGCTTTCAGAATATGAAGATTGCAATCACATGGCGCACAAATGGCACATGGACTGCTGTCAGATGGGCGTCCCATCTCAACTGCGCCAAGAGTGTTTTGAACTGTGCAACACACTCGGGGCAGCTGAGCGAATGGGACCAAATATTTAGACTGCTCTGAGACTGCTGCGTCTGTCTGTCTTCAGACCGCACCTCAACACTTCCTGACAGTGGCGGTCCTAGAGTGATTTACTCCCTGGGCGAAACCCCATGCGTGCACCCCCCGCGCACACTAATGTGGCCACCACCCATGAAAACACTAACTTCGTCCAGAACACCCACAATCCCACAAATTAACTCACAAGAGCTATTTTCAAGAACAAATTTCTGGTTTTAATGTCTACTTCAATAACAAACACAAAGATGAACAATAATTACTTCAATAAAGTTTTTAAACATAAAAAAAACAAAAGACTCAGCAACTTCACATTACAACTATGTACAGTACAGGTATTTAAGAAAGCACAACTGCACTACAGCACCACCCGATGGTCAAAATATTGCACGTCATTCAGTTTTACCAACAGAGTGCACTTTGCATTATCATAGAGTACCATTCACCATAATGAACAAGACTTAAACCTCCATTAAAGTCGCACCATATAAATAACAAAAGAAGTTAAACAATCTGTATATTACAGAATACCATGAAGTGACAAAAAATGTACAAAAAAACCCTATACATTAAAGTGGCAAAAATGGTAAAGCGCAATCATGTATCATAAATAAATGAACTAACGACAGAGGTAAATTCTATACCCATTACTGTACACATAAGAAGAAATAACAAACACTATTGTGTATCATAAATAACAGGAAGCAACAAGTAAAGAAGTTAACACTCTTTAAAGGCAAAAATGGCAAACCACAATAATTTGTCACAAATAACAAGAAGTGCAAAAGAAGTAAGAGGAAAACAGTCTATATACAAAAGTTTGCAGGAGGGCATCATAACTGTTTGCCACAGTGCTCACTATCCGTGATGTGAAATTCCATCAAGTAGGAGCATTTCTGGGCAACCTTGAGCAGCCTGCAGACTCAAGAAAAGACATCCTCTTTGTGGATTTTGAGAAAAATGTGGCAAACCCAGAGAGTGATGCAAAAAATATTCTGCACTCAGATAAGCATTTAGCCCCCTGAGACAGAACCAGATTCAGTCTGTGTGCATAGCAATGCACAAACATTGCACTGGGGGCTATTGCTTTAACTTTGGCCTGCAAACCATTGAGAGCTGAAGCCATGACAGCATCCATGGCTTCTTCGTAAGGAAGACTATCAAATGGCTTCGCCAAAATCCGGTCCGCAACATTCAAATTGTCTGCCATTATGTGCAGCTTGCTACCTAGCTAGCTCGCTAGCTGGGACTGGAGTGAGGCAAGTGTGAAGTGTGTCCACCTTTGAGTGCTTTGTGACGGTGGAGGAGCTCAGCAGCACCCGCTGCTCGGTAGGGACAGAAACTGCGATAGAAGTCAGAAAGAGTGATAGAAGTCAGTCTCCAAACACAAGCAGCTACAAAAAAACACACCAGAAATAGAAGCTCGATTTGTCGCTAGTCGTTTTTAACAAAGAAAATGCCGCTAAGAGGATTAGGAAAGTCTCCGGTTCAACTCAGAACAGAATGAAAATTAAAAAATGCTCAAACGGATGTTTACACCAAAAGATCGCTGATTCGCTCATTTCGATGTCAATCAAAAAGGGATTCAGCCTCAGACATATCATCCAATCATCATGCGGAAGCTGAGTGTCCGGGCCGGCCAAGGCCAGCCCACTGCCCCATAGACCCCCAGACACGCTGAGCGTCCGATGGGCGGGACAAAGCCCAGCATTTATCCAATGACTCGTCTCGTTTCGCTGCAGTCTTTGCTTCGCTATTAAACTCTGTGGACGCTCAGCGTTTAAAGCACTGTGAAGCTGCGGGAATACGTAAATCAATACATACCTTTTTCCTTTGCTCGTTTCTCCTTTTCTTCTTTCTTTTTCTTTCAAAATTGGGCACCTGATGACTTTGATCGTTTCCTATCCATGATTATGTCTTACTCCGTTTCGACCACCTCCTCGTCCAAACATTGAATGATTCCCCCCTCCCCCTGCACAAACTCTGCACTGTGCAGCATTGCTCACCTAATGCGAGAGGTGAGATGGGGGGGGGGGGGCGCTCTGCCGTAACGTAACCACGAACTCCCCCATCAGGACAACCCCCCCCAACCCCGGTTTTATTTATTTATTTATTTTTGGACAGGTTTCTGTCAGCTGTGGTTGTCAGGGGAATTCTGTCAAAATTATAATGAATATGTAAATGGTTTGCACATACATATTTATGTAAATTTTACAGTTTAAACCTGTAATTAAAAAATATTAATCTGTAATTTTGATGGTCTATTTCATGTTGAATTGGCATGGCCAGGCTGATATTAAACCTTTTTTTTTTTATCTTTTTCTTTCTTTTTTTTTTGTTTGTTTGTTTGTTTGTAAAATTTACAAATACGAGGTCTGTTAGAAAAGTATCCGACCTTTTTCAAAAACCATATGGATTTGAATCACGTGTGATTGCGTCAGCCAAGCTTGAACTCTCGTTCGCATGCGTGAGTTTTTTCATGCCTGTCGGTTGCTTCATTCGCCTGTGAGCAGGCTTTGAGTGAGGTGTGGTCCACCCCTCTCGTCTGTTTTTATTGCGAATATGTGTCTGAACGATTTGGATCTTTGCTGCATCAATTTTTTTCCAGAAACTGTGAGAGACCTCCAGGTGGACACCGTTCAAAAAATTAATATGGCTTTCAGGGACGATTTTATGGGGATTAAACAGATTAAGGAGTGTTACTGCCCCTTTAAGGACGGTCCACAACTGCTGACAGCGCAGCGCGCTCCCAGCGCCGATGGACAGGCTGACACCCCGCACAAACAACCAGATCATTTCCAACGTGAAAGCTTTGTTGATCCGGGACATCGTCTGACTTTCACAAAAAGGCAGAAGATGTGGACATCAGCACTTTTTCCGGCACATTCCACCATTACAGGAGTTTTTTTCATGGAAAAAGAAGCCGAGGGACGTGCCACGGAGCCATTCATTACGCGGGACAAAACCACCTCGGTGTTGGTCTCACAGGACGGCTTAAAGGTGGATTTCAGACGGATTCCAGTTGCTTTCCAGTCGTGTGAATATCCGATTGTGATTGTGCATGAGCTGGACATGCCAGAACATGTCCTGTGAGGCTTCATTTCGCCATGCAGCTCCGCCGCGATGCGTGGAATTCCTCTGCCTTTGTTCCTCTTTCCATGACAAAAACTCCTGTAACAGTGAAATGTGCCGTTCATTTCTAAACTGGACGCTGTCTTGATCCGGTATGTCCTCTGACTAGCACAGGAATTCTGAAAAGATGTGGACATCACCACTTTTTCTGGCACATTCCAGCGTAACAGGAGTTTTTTTTTTCATGGAAAAAGAAGCAGAGGGACACGCCACCATGCTGCTCTTGACGCGGCACAAAACCACCTCGGTGTTGGTCTCTCAGGACGGCTTTCAGACGGATTCCGGTTGCTTTTCTGTCATGTGAATATCTGAGAAATTGAGCTTGAGCTGGACATGCCCCAACATGTCCTGTGAGGCTTCATCACGGTGTTTCTTTGCGCCGAGCGGCTGCACCACGACGCGCCAAACTCCTCCGCATGTCTGTCTTAATGTGCCAAAAAAGTGCTGATGTCCATGTCTTCCGCAATTCCTGTGCTAGTCAGACGATGTCCCGGATCAACAGAGCGTCCAGTTTGGAAAGTAACGGCACATTCCACTGTTACAGGAGTTTTTGTCATGGAAAGAGGAGCAGAGGAATGCGCCACCGTGCCGCTCATGGCGCGGCACAAAACCACCTCCGTGTTGGTCTGCATGGCACAAAGCAACGCCGTGATGAAGCCTCACAGGACATGTTGGGGCATGTCCAGCTCATGCACAATTTCTCGGATAGTCACACGACTGAAAAGCAACCGACAGCCGTCTGAAAGCCATCTGAAAGCCGTCCTGTGAGACCAACATGGAGGTGGTTTTGTGCCGCGCCATGAGCAGCACGGTGGCGCATCCCTCCGCTCCTCTTTCCATGAAAAAAACTCCTGTAACAGTGGAAAGTGCCGAAAAAGTACTGATGTCCACGTCTTCTGCCATTGTTGCGTAAGTCAGACAACGTCCAGGATCAACAAAGCCTTCACGTTGGAAATGATCTGGTTGTTTCAGCCTGTCGATCGCCGCTTGGACTGTGCCGCGCTCTCAGCAGCTGTGGGCGGTCTTTAAACCGGCTGGAGCACTCCTTAAACAGTGTAATCCCCATAAAATCGTCCCTGAAAGCCATCTGAATTTTCCAAATGGTGTCCACCTGGAGTTCTCTCACAGTTTCTGGAAAACTTTGATGCAGCAAAGCTCTAAATCGTTCAGACATTTTATTCGCAATAAAAATCCGACAAGAGGGGTGGACCACTGCTCACACAAAGCCTGCTCACAGGCGAATCACGCAACCGACAGGCGTGAAAAAACTCACGCATGTGCAGGAAGGTTCAAGCTTGGCTGATGGAGTCACACGTGATTCAAATCCATATGGTTTTTGAAAAAAATAAAAAGGTCGGATACTTTTCTAACAGACCTCGTATTAAGTCCCTTTGGCTGCTCCCTTGATTTTACTCAGGGTCACCACAGCAGATGCAAGGAGGGTCTGCATGTTGATTTGGCACAAGCTGTACATCAGATGCCCTTCCTGCTGCAGCGTCACATTACACAGTGAAATGTGGCACGGGTGGGGTTCGAACCAGGAACATTTGTTACTGAAACCAAGTGCACTAAATACTTGGCCACCACCCCGATATCTGTCTGTATCTTATAGATTAATAAGCACAGTAGCTTTGTGGTCAGCACATGTTGCCTCAGAGCAAGAAGGTCATTACTTCGATTCCCACCTGTGGCCATTCTGTATGGAGTTTGCATGTTTTCCCCATGTTTGTGTGGGTTTCCTCCAGGTGCTCCGATTTCCTCTCACATTCCAAGACTGCAATAAACCTGATTTTGGTGGATTTGGAGGTTGTAAGGATTTTGTGTTGATTTTATGGATTTTCTCACTTGGTTATACAGGTGGACCCTCAAAGGCGTTGACATGTATGAATGTATTATTCTGACGCCATTCAGCCTCAATCAGCCCATGTGTGACAGGGGTCTTACGCTTTCAAGTGTTTCAGAAAGTGCATTGTTTTGTAACACAATTGCTTCATATACTGTTGTACATTTTGAGACAATATCTGAAACAATTGTTTCATTTTTCTACACAAAGCATTTTGAAACAGTGAATCGTTTTGTAAAGCAACTTTTTCAAATACCGTTTCAAATGTTAACAATTTTTCCAAAATCCCTTTTTCTTTTGTTACTTTGTGTGAATATATCAGAAGGAGTTCATCCTTCTAGCTACACATAATCCAAAGAGGGGGTTGTGATTAGCAACAGCTCCTTTCCAAAAAATGTTTTGCATTTCACTTCACCAGTTATCCAGCATCATAATGAAATGGTATAAAGAAGGATTTTCTTAAAAAGAAGAAGTGAAAGTCCAGCTAGTTTACCAGAAGAGTTATAAACTGTAGTTGAACTGAGAGATGCAGGTCTAGATTTGATCTGTTTTGTTGTATACAGTAAAATCCTTCTCTGCTCAACTCCACTATGAAGCTGTGAGTGGTGCATTTACTTATTCTCACCATCATTTTGGCTTTTAGATTTTGTTTCTTTTAATTCATGATGTAGAGATTACTTTTCACATTTAATTGGTATGATTTTAGAAATTTCAATATGGAAACCCTGATGTTTTTTTCTTTTGATGTCGTAAAAAAATGTAAAACTTTTTCCACATCACTGCATATGCAGCCTACATAGATGATGATGACAGGACGTACTGTAAGTATGTTGTACATCACAAAACGTTCTTCAGTGAAACCCCTACACTGGAATGTGAAGCCAAACTAACCAAACCAAATGCATACATACATGATCCTTGGTTTGGACTTTGTTCCGGACTTTCAGATGTGAGAGTGGCCTGAAGAACCAAACTACCCAAACATGGCAACCTGTCAAACAGCATAACATTAATATTTATGACAGTTTCTTGAAACCAAAATCCTTCAGGTCTGGAATTCTACAGTACGATGTTTAAAATTCTTATGAAAATGAGGTTCCTACACAGTAAATTTCCAGAGTAAAATTTACTATTTGTGGACCACATACCACTCCAAATAGAATGATAGAACTGTATAAATTATATTACTGAGTGGAAAACAACTATATCTCAGTAAACACTTAATTCAGCACTACAGGCAGTACATTCTGAAAGCTGGCTCCAAGCTTGGATAAATGAGTGGAAGGAGGCAGGGTATCTATCAATTTTCTAACAATTTTCTCAACTCTCAGCCACAAGGGGTCTACAGCCAGTAGATTCTGAGTCCCAAGTCCCAAGATTGGAAAAATGAGTAGGGTTGTGTCAGGAAGGGCATCTTGTGTAAAAGTCACCAAATCAAACATGCAGATCACAAATTGAAATATCCATACCAGATTGGTTAAGGCCTGCACTGTAAAAAAAAAAAAAAAAAAGTTGAATCAACTTAAAAATGTAATGCAACCAGCCACAAAACTAGCAACTCAGATTTGGTTCAGATAAAAATTATGTTTTCAATGAATATGGCACTGCAGTCTCATTTGAGGGCATGCACTAAAGGGGTAAAATATGATGCATATGATGTAATTTCTCTACTTCTGAGGGAAAAACACAGCATTTTCAATGGATTTTTGGGCAAATTACACACAAACAAAGTGAAAATGTTAAGAAAAAGTGACGATGCGTGGGAAAGTGGACACGTGTTATGGTTTGTTTATGACCCGTAGCACAAACATGTTGAGGCAATTTTGCAGGCAAGAGAACAGAGCTACCGACGCAATATCTCCCACTCACTTTGTCTTTCTCCACTGGGAACTGAAAAAAAAAATCACTTCTCACAACTGCTTTGGTGATTGCAGCCAAAAAGAAAACAGTACACCATTTATCCGTGTCAAGTTATGCTGTGTATATATTGCACAACGGGAGCAGAGGTCCCCATAAGTGGTCAAATCCCGCAATATCATGCAGGGTTCAAATGAGACTGCTGTGCCCTATTAATAACCTAACACAAAAAAGCAAGTTGACTAAACAACATGGTTCCTGATGTTGAAAACACTTGGGGGATGAAAAATATTTCGCAGCAGGTTGCATTACATTTTTTTAGATGCCCTTCCTGATGCAACTCCATATTGCAAGGAGGATGGGCGGGGGTTGGGTTTGAACTGGGAACCTTCTGAACTGGAAACAAGCACATTTAACAGCTTGTTTGATTGTTTAATAAACTTATGGAAAGCGAGCTGATGCCTGTGGAGTGGAGAAGTGTGTTAGTTTTTAATTTTTTAAGAACGAGGGTAATGTGCAGAGCTGTAGTAACTACAGAGGCATAAAGTTAAAGTTGATCAGCCACAGCATGAAGGTACAGGAACCAGTAGTGGAAGCTAGGCTTAAATACCCTTAAAAATTAAATTGCACTATTGCTGGTGTTAAAGAATCCTCTTTTGTTGGATTTACTGAAAAAACTCAGTTTCTGAAGGTGTAGTTAAGTCAGCTGCTTTATTTCAAATAAGGCTAAGGTTAACTCAACTTTTTACTTTTCATTGAATCAGTACAATCATTTTAAATAAAATGCATTACACGCAGCTGTAACATTTTGTATTGTAGGACCTATGTAACAGTTTTGTGGAACCACTTGACACAAGTTTTTTTTAAATTAAATCCAAGGACACTATTTTTGCTGAGAACAGCTATATGGTTTCACGCAGAGAAAGAGCACTACAGATACAATGTTTGCTCCGAAAGTGTAGCTGGACATTTTAGAGAAGGCCAGAAGGAGTTACATTGTGTATTTGTGGAAATAAAGAAAGCTGAGGACAGTGTGAAAAAAGAAGAGTTGTAGTATTGTATGAGGAAGTCTTGTGTGGCAGAGAAGTATGTGAAGATGGTGCATGATATGTACAAGGACAGTGTGGCAGTGGTGAGATGCACAACAGGAATGACAGAAGCATTCAAGGCAGAGGTGGGATTACACCAAGAATCAGCTCCGAGTCCTTTCTTCTTTGCAATGGTTTCATACATTTTGATGGACAAGGTCAGACAGGAGTCTCCATGGGGTATGATGCTTGCAGATGTTGAGATTTTATTTGGGAGTGTGTGAAAATGGGCACGATAAGGAATGAACACAATAGAGGGAACGTATAGATAGGATAGTTTAGAGACAAAGTTAGAGAGGTGAAATTGAGATGGTCTGGACATGTGGCAAGGAGAAGGATGCTGAGGATAGAACTACTAGGTAGGAGGAGAAGTGGGAGGACAATGAGTAGATTTATGGATGCAATGAGGGAGGACATGCAGGTGGTTGGTATGACAGAGAAAAATGCAGCAGGCAGGGCAACATGGAGATGGATGATCTGCTCCGGAATCCCTAACAGTAGATAAGTAGAACAAGAAGAGTTTTTTTTTTTTTATAATATATTTTATTCAGATTTTAAGATTTACATACAAAAAATTAACCCAAAACACAAAACAGAGCAATCTGAGCACAAAATACTGTTTTACCAAATTGCACAAACATACAGTACTGTACCTCACTTCACTAATCAGTCAGCTGAGTTGAGCTTAAGGCACGCCACTGCAGTGAGCCTGAGCCTTTTGGTATAATGCCATTCAGATCTGAAGGTAAGTATTCAAGCAGGGGCCCCCATACATCAAGAAAGAGTTCATCATTACCTTTTACTTTTGCACTGAGTCTTTCCATAGGTAGAATTCTAAAGATTTCTTTATACCACTGTGTGACAGTTGGTGGTTGATCATTTATCCAATTAAAAAGTATACATTTTCGTGCCAAAAATAGTAATTTACTCAACAATTTAGATTTATTTTTCCCCTTTAAAGGTGGAAGCCCCAACAAGAACTGACCCGGATCCTTACACACCTTACTTTTCAAAATACAATTTATTTCCTTAGCAATACAAGACCAGAATTTGGAACTCTTTGGTCCAGAGGCAATGCAGATAGGTCCCATCATTTTTCTGACATTTAATACATAGAGGTGATCTTGTAGAGTCAGTCTTATTAAGAAAAACTGGTGTTCTGTGTTGATTATGCAAAATTTTGAATTGAATTTCTTTAAATTTGTTCGTAAGAAATAAAGAGTGGACAGACCGGATACAATCTTTCCAAGCATGTTCATCATAGTGACATTGAAGTTCTTCTTCCCAAACCTTTGTCAGTTTGTCAATATTATGTTGATTATATTCCTGTAATCTTGAATACATTTGCTTAATGAAACTTTTATTTGTGTTCAAATCCATAATAATTCTCTCAATGGGACCCAGCTGCATTACCCCATGAGTAACATCAAATGTTGTGTTGATATAATGACGTGTTTGCAAATAGGCAAAAAATTCCCTCAGTGGAACTCCATATTTGTTCTGGATCTGTGTGAATGACATAATTGAATTATCTTCAAATAGATCGCCAACAACTTTTATTCCCCTGTTATACCACTTTTGAAAAACTGGGCTGGTGATGCCAGGGGTAAAATTTCTGTTCTTAATAAATGGTGTTAGATAACTCAGAGTGAGACTATCTGCAGCATAATTGTTTAAATTCCTCCAGACTTTTATGGTATTGTGCACTAATGCATTAGTGTTTTTACACTTTTTATCCATAAGTTCACTCAGCAATATAAATGGTGTACACACCCAAGACTCAGGAGGACTCTCTCCCCCCTTAAGGTGTGCATTAAACCACCTATGCAATATTTTACTGTGACAAGACCAATTATAATGTAAAATGTTGGGAAGAGCCAGTCCCCCTTCTTCCCTAGGAAGTTGTAAAGTTTTGAAACTCAATCTGGCCTTCTTCCCTTTCCAAATAAAATGTGACAGATCTCGCTCTATTTCTTTATTAAGTTTCCTGGTAAGAAATATTGGGAGCATTTGTAGTGGGTAAAGAAGGCGTGGTAAGACATTCATCTTAATTAAATTAATTCTACCCATCCAGGAAACTGGAAGATCCATCCATCTAATGAGATCTTTTTTTATGTTGCTATGAACACCATCGACATTACTTTTGAAAATACGTTTGATATTAAGTGAGACCTGCACCCCTAAATATGTGAACCCAGAAACGGACCAAGCAAACGGGAAATTCTGCATCACAGTTTGATTTCCTAAAGGCATGGCAATAGATTTAGCCATATTTACTTTATAGCCCGACAAAGAGCCAAAGTGTTGTAAAACCGACATCACAGTTGGTATGGATATCTCAGGTTCAGTGACAAAAAGCAAAACATTGTCTGCATATAGTACGATTTTATATTCAATCCCTTTTATTTGATAACCTAATATACTTCTCTCATTTCGAATGGCCTCAGCCAATGGTTCAACTGCCAAAGCGAAAATTTGTGGAGAAATTGGGTCTCCCTGTCTTGTAGATCTCCCCAATAGAAATTCTTGTGATCTAATACTGTTTACTATAACACCAGCTCTAGGAGAATGATATAGCAGCTTAATCATATTAGTAAAACCTTCTCCCAACCCAAACTTTTCCAATACCGCAAACAAATAAGTCCACTCGACGCGGTCAAACGCTTTCTCCACATCGAGTGACATTACCAGACCCTGTTTCTGATTTGTATTAGAATGTTCAATAACGATGAGAAGTTTACGCATATTAGTCTGAGATAATCGGTTTTTAATTAAACCCATTTGATCAGGCTTAATAAGTATTGGAAGATAGTTTTCTAATCTTTTTGACATTACTTTAGAAAATATTTTACTATCAACATTAATCAGACTAATGGGGTGATAAGAGTTACATTGATCAGTTGGTTTTCCTTTTTTGTGAATTAGGGAGATATTTGCGGAGTATAAGGTGGGTGGGAGAGAGCCAATAAGCAGAGAATGTAGATACATTTTTAAGAGCGGCTCAGTTAATTGCTCCTGAAACACCTTGTAAAATTCTGGTCCATAACCATCTGGTCCTCCAGTCTTTCCACTCTGCAAACTTTTAATTGCAAAAGTAACCTCTTCCTTTGTTATTGGTTTCCCCAGTATTTCCTGGTCATCCTGTGATAAGGTTGGTAGATTAAGTTTACAAAGAAATTCATTTATAGTGTGAGGAGGAACAGATGATTCAGAAGTATACAGCTTTCTATAATAGTCCTCCATTAAATCAACCAACTTATCACTTTCATACTAATTTTACCCTTATCAACTTTTAAAGAGGATATAGCATAGGTGTCCTGTCTGCCAGCCACCAATCGTGCTAGCAGAACAAGAAGAGTTTTGTAACTACATATATGAAGTAGGACCAAACGTAGTACCAGCAGAAAAAGGTTTTACTCTATAAAATGTACCACGTACCATTTTTGCCTTCTGGTTCCCTTGGTGATGACGAGAATTTTTTTTTCTTTTGAATTTCAATCATGTAGAACTTCCCAACTGTTCTCCCTAATCTGGATGTACACAAATGGCCTCTGGCTTGTTCACACTACTGATTTTGAGTCTGTGTGTGTGTGTGTGTGTGTGTGTGTACTTATCAGCGTGTGCAGCGTGAAAGCACTTTCCATTTATAAACAACTTCAGTGGAAATGGGTGCTGACCAGCTGCTGCCTTATGTTTGTTAGGGCTTTGGCTCGTTACACAGAGAGCAGCAGGAATCCCTGGCAGCTACTTGCTGTTTTACAATACCAATCAACAATAGGGAGCCAAAATCCTTGTTAGTATTTCCAAGCACTTATTTACGCAATGCAGCAAGCACATGCACGTGGATGATGTCCAGAACGAGGTGTGGTGTTGCATATTTTTTTGTAGCAGTAGTAATCAAGACTGCAGATGGTGTGACTGAAAAACAAGATGAATTAACCTTCCCGGTGATTATAGCCGCAGTGTACACAGTATGCAGAACATGATGTCATCATGCTTGCAATCAAACAATTAAAAACAGCATTTTAAATACGAGGTCTGTCAATAAAGTACAAGGTCTGTCCGTAAAGTATAGGTCCTTTTTGTTTTTTTCAAAAACTATATGGATTTCATTCATATGTTTTTACGTCAGACATGCTTGAACCCTCATGCGCATGCGTGAGTTTTTCCACGCCTGTCGGTGACGTCATTCACCTGTGAGCACTCCTTGTGGGAGGAGTCGTCCAGCCCCTCGTCGGAATTCCTTTGTCTGAGAAGTTGCTGAGAGACTGGCGCTTTGTTTGATCAAAATTTTTTCTAAACCTGTGAGACACATCGAAGTGGACATGGTTCAAAAAATTAAGCTGGTCTTCAGTGAAAATTTTAACAGCTGATGAGAGATTTTGAGGTGATACTGTCGCTTTAAGGACTTTTCACGGTGCGAGACGTCGCACAGCGCTCTCAGGCAGCGTCATCAGCCTGTTTCAAGCTTAAAACCTCCACATTTCAGGCTCTGTTGATCCAGGACGTCGTGAGAGAACAGAGAAGTTTCAGAAGAAGTCGGTTTCAGCATTTTATCCGGATATTCCACTGTTAAAGGAGATTTTTTTAATGAAAGACGTGCAGGCGGATTGCAGCGTCGGCTCGCAGCCGCCGCGACGCTCCGCCACAGGAAAACACCTCTGTTGGAAGCCTTGAGGACAAGTTGGAACATCTCCAGCTGATAAACAATTTCTCATATACTCACTCCACTGAAAGCCATCAAAAGCCGCCTGGATTTTACAAATGGTTATCAACACGGAGGTGTTTTTCCTGTGCTGCCGCGCCGCGTCGGCTGCGTCCCAACGCGCGGACCCGTCCGCACGTCTTTCATTAAAAAAATCTCCTTTAACAGTGGAATATCCGGATAAAATGCTGAAACCGACTTCTTCTGAAACTTCTCTGTTCTCTCACGACGTCCTGGATCAATAGAGCCTGAAATGTGGAGGTTTTAAGCTTGAAACAGGCTGATGACGCTGCCTGAGAGCGCTGCGCGACGTCTCGCACCGTGAAAAGTCCTTAAAGCGACAGAATCACCTCAAAATCTCTCATCAGCTGTTAAAATTTTCACTGAAAACCATCTTAATTTTTCGAACCATGTCCACTTCAATGTGTCTCACAGGTTTAGAAAAGATTTTGATCAAACAAAGCGCCAGTCTCTCAGCAACTTCTCAAACAAAGGAATTCCGATGAGGGGCTGGACGACTCCTCCCACAAGGAGTGCTCACAGGCAAATGACGTCACCGACAGGCGTGGAAAAACTCACGCATGCGCATGAGGGTGCAAGCATGTCTGACGTAAAAACATATGAATGAAATCCATATAGTTTTTGAAAAAAATAAAAAGGACCTATACTTTATGGACAGCCCTCGTATAGGTCCTTTTTATTTTTTTCAAAAACTATATGGATTTCATTCATATGTTTTTACGTCAGACATGCTTGAACCCTCGTGCGCATGCGTGAGTTTTTCCACGCCTGTCGGTGACGTCATTTGCCTGTGAGCACTCCTTGTGGGAGGAGTCGTCCAGCCCCTCGTCGGAATTCCTTTGTCTGAGAAGTTGCTGAGAGACTGGCGCGTTGTTTGATCAAAATTTTTTCTAAACCTGTGAGACACATCGAAGTGGACACGGTTCGAAAAATTAAGCTGGTTTTCAGTGAAAATTTTAACGGCTGATGAGATATTTTGAGGTGATACTGTCGCTTTAAGGACTTCCCACGGTGCGAGACGTCGCACAGCGCTCTCAGCCGCCGTCGTCAGCCTGTTCAAGCTGAAAACCTCCACATTTCAGGCTCTATTGATCCAGGACGTCGTGAGAGAACAGAGAAGTTTCAGAAGAAGTCGGTTTCAGCATTTTATCCGGATATTCCACTGTTAAAGGAGATTTTTTTAATGAAAGACGTGCGGACGGGTCCGCGCGTCGGCTCGCAGCCGCCGCGACGCTCCGCCACAGGAAAAACACCTCTGTTGGAAGCCTTAAGGACAAGTTGGAACATGTCCTGCTGTTAAACAATTTCTCATACACTCACTCCACTGAAAGCCATCAAAAGCCACCTGGATTTTACAAATGGTTATCAACACGGAGGTGTTTTTCCTGTGCCGCCGCACCGCATCGGCTGCGTCCCGACGCACGGACCCGTCCGCACGTCTTTCATTAAAAAAATCTCCTTTAACAGTGGAATATCCGGATAAAATGCTGAAACCGACTTCTTCTGAAACTTCTCTGTTCTCTCACGACGTCCTGGATCAACAGAGCCTGAAATGTGGAGGTTTTCAGCTTGAACAGGCTGACGACGGCGGCTGAGAGCGCTGCACGATGTCTCGCTCCGTGGGAAGTCCTTAAAGCAACAGTATCACCTCAAAATCTCTCATCAGCCGTTAAAATTTTCACTGAAAACCAGCTTAATTTTTCGAACCGTGTCCACTTCGATGTGTCTCACAGGTTTAGAAAAAATTTTGATCAAACAACGCGCCAGTCTCTCAGCAACTTCTCAGACAAAGGAATTCCGACAAGGGGCTGGACGACTCCTCCCACAAGGAGTGCTCACAGGTGAATGACGTCACCGACAGGCGTGGAAAAACACACGCATGCACACGAGGGTTCAAGCATGTCTGACGTAAAAACATATGAATGAAATCCATATAGTTTTTGAAAAAAATAAAAAGGACCTATACTTTATTGACAGCCCTCGTATGTCTCAGCCTTTGTCCTATCTCACGTTCATTATTAAGATGTTGGATTAAAGGGTTCCTCCGTGCTTGACCTCCTTTTAGCTCTTCGTAATGGAACGTGTTCTTAAAAATATTCAATGTCACATTACTCTCTGATGCTTGTGCATCTTTTAACGATACATTAGTTAGGCTCTTGAGGTTCAGGTGGTTCGGTGGGGGGGGGATGACATTCCAATGCATAGATATGACAATTCTAAAGTGTTAAATTTGGTCTACTTCCTCAATGATGAAAAGTCTGTATGATCCAAATTTCCTTACTTCAAATACACCTTGCAGTCCTACTACACTACAAGGTATATTTGAAGAATTCAAAAATAGTATTTGCACTGACTCTGGGGAGAGTTCCAGTGAATGCAGTGAAAGTACTGCTGACCGCTGGGAAAGACCACAAGCTGGGATCCTTCTGGGGCCACATAAGATCAAGAGGCTAATTATGAGCTTAAGCATTGTCTCTGAGGTACAACTTCTCTAGCTTTCTTAGGTTTGTTTCCCAGTAGCTGTCTCCCTTGTTGACTTAGTGTGTGTGCTCTGTGCGACTGCGCCCTTGTACCGCATCACGGCCCCAATGGTTGCACAGGACTGCTGATGTTGCTGTGTGAATTATCCTCAGGCCCACTGCACTGCAAGGTTTATTTGAAAATTCTAAAAACTTGGGCGGGTGGCACAGTGGCTTAGCGGTTAGCACTGTTGCTTCACAACAAGAAGTCGTCAGATCGCTTCCCGCCTAGGACTTTCTGTGTGGAGGCTGCATATTCTCTCCCTTGCGCAAGGTCCTTAATCACCTAGTTGCTCCCAGTGTGTAGTGAGTGCCTTGTATGGCAGCACCCTCACATTGGGGTGCATGTGACGCATTATTTATTTGTAAAGCGCTTTGAGCATCTGATGCAGATGGAAAAGCGCTATATAAATGCAGTCCATTTTGCATTTACCCTAAGCACACAACCAAGATATCAAAGGAGTGGCTTCAGGACAATTCAATTCATTTCATTTATACTGCACCAAATCACAACAAAGTTGCCTCAAGGCGCTTCACACAAGTAAGGTCTAACCTTACCAACCCCAGAGCAAGCACACAGGTGACAGTGGTAAAGAAAAACATCCTTTGATGATTTTAGGAAGAAACCTCAAGCAGACCAGACTCAAAGCGGTGACCCTCTGTTTGGGCCATGCTACCGACTCAATTTACAATACGAATATACAGGAAATTTTGGGAGTCCATGCTGGTCCACAGGACGGGAGGCCTGCAGAAGAAGGCACCCACTCCCATCTCTGGATGGGGCCGAACCTCAAACAGAGAAAAAAAAAAAAAAAAAAACAGAATCAGGCGGCAGAAAGACAATAAAAACAGTATAATTTGTCAGCATTAATTAACAACAAAAACAGTAACCTTCACTAAAGGACCCAGAACTTTGATAAAGTTGAGGCCGCGGCCCGCACTATTTACTATTAAAATTAATTTAAAAGGGTAGAAAGCAATTGAGGCTGAATTGCATCAGAATGACACATCCGGCCACAATCGGGAAATATTGAGGTGCAGTTTGAAGTAGAGGTGGGCGATACTGGGAATTTTGGTATTGATCCGATACCAAGTAAATACAGGCCCAGTATCGCCGATACTGAATCGCAGTCTACATATTCTGACAGCATCAAAACAGCATCTGAAACAATCTGATCGGGGTTGATTGAGCTCTGAGATCGATCGGTCACAGCACTTGTGCGGGGCTGGAATTGTCACTCAGCTGTGTGCATGTTCTTAACAGCTGCATGAGCCACTAAGTGTGCACACATGGTGCACATGCATGCGTGGCACATGCATGCATACCACTGGACACCTTTGCTGAAAGTTTGCTGGCAGTGGGCCAAGCAGTCACACCATGCGTCAGACGCAGCTTTGACACATATGGCGTGAGTCTGGTCCATACGTTGGTTGTACTCTGGTGTCCAGTGCCAAGCACGGACTGTTACAAAGTGAGGAACACAGTGCTCCCTCCCACTCCGGTCCCATCTTTGCCATCCAGACGTTTGGACATTGGGCAGTCTTCAGCACTTTTATGGCCATCTGACGGCATTCTGTGTCATCTGCCTGTTGTCCACATATGCTTTGGATGTCATCGTGCAGGTGTGGATGAGGTAATCTGGATGCGTTCTGACACGGCTGACCATGCCTCTTTCCCTCCCAACTGTGCCTGATTATGCCAGTTTTTGCCATTTCGGCCTGGTTCATGCACACTCTTGCTATGTGTGATGTTGGCTTAACATACTATGCCAGTATGCTAGCCATATGAAAGAAAAAAATAGGTGCTTCTGGACTTGAAAGTCTCGACAGAATCTGACTGTTTTATTGGTGCAGGTAGATCATTCAACAAAGCAGGTGCATGATAAGAGAAAGCTTTGTAACCTACAGCCTTTTATTCACCCTACGGACACAAAGTAGTCCTGTACCCTGAGAACGCAGAGCCCAGGCCAGTACGTATGTTTTAAGTAGGTCAGCTTAGTAGGGGGGTGCTAATTCATGAATAATTTGTATGTTAGCATCAGAACTTTAAAATCTGATTTCACAGGGACAGGAAGCCAGTGAAGAGATGCCAAAATGGGTGTAATGTGGTCAACTCTGTGGATGTCCTTGAGTGGCCCAGCCAGAGCCCAGACCTCAGTCTGATTGAACATCTCTGGAGAGATCTGAAAATGGCTCTGCACCGACACTCCCCATCCAACCTGATGGAGCTGAGAGATGCTGCGAAGAGGAATGAGCAAACTGTCTAAAGATAGGTGCACCAAGCTTGTGGCATCATCTATATTATAATAGCCAAGTGACCTCGTTTGCATGCATGTGTATGGCTTTGATCATGGCGAAAACCAGGGAGAACTGACATTTGCTGTTTGGTAAGCCTATGTATTTTGGGTCAAGGATGAATGCTGCAAAAACAGAAGTTGATAGGACAAATATGATTGAGAAATTTGCGATTTTAGCTCACCAGTAAACAATGGACATTGTGCTGCAATGCACCATGGGAGTTCCGGGTTTTGAGGTTTTAAATGTTATTATTGTGTTCATGTTAGTTTAACAGTGTTGTTAGTCTTGCTTTATTGTGTTTTGTAGTTCAATTGGTTTAGTCAGTTTAGTTAAGTGTTGTGTTGTATTATCATGAGTGACTTAAGTGTCATGTTGTTACCATGAGTGAATTGTATTGCTTTTAATTGCCTACCCCACCGTCTTTGTTTGTCGAATTAAAAGCATCTGCTTACAGCACGTTTGCCATTTGGTGTGCTTATGCATTACGGTGCCAAAACCAAACGTTGATTAATTATATTTTTTACAGAAGCTACGTATAAGATAACAACACTGAACAATGGACATTGGTATTTACATTCTGGACTCACACATGAATCCAGCAGGGGGCAGTAAATCATCTAAATATTAGCAGTGTGAGTGCCTGTGTGCATGCGTAATTTTATTTAGCTAATTCAATGTGAGTACATAATATACACTGAACAAAAATATAAACACAACACTTTTATTTTTCATGAGCTGAGCTCACTGCTCTAAAGTATTTTCTATATACACAAAAGATCTATTTCTCTGAAATATTGTTCACAAATCTGTCTAAATTTGTGTTAGTGAGCACTTCTTTGCTGAGATAATCCATCCCACCTCACAGCAGTGGTATATCAAAATGCTGATTAGACAGCATGATTATTGCACAGGTGTGCCTTAGGCTGCCCACAATAACAGCCACTCTAAATTAGATAGATTAGATAAGATCAACTTTACTTATCCCAAAGGAAATTATTCTGCCAGAGCACAGAAACAGTAAACAGTGAATAATGATTTGTTTTATTTTTGTTACAATAACTACAACAAATTTAGGCAAATTGACTGGAAGAAATTTGCAGAAGATTTTCGATAATATTGCACATAACTGAATAACTGAATAATTATGTATTCATCCTGCAGAAGGAGGTGGAATTATACAGTCTGATTTCCACAGTTAGAAAAACCTCCTGTGGCATTCTCTGGTGAACCTCAGTGGTCTCAGTCTATGGCTGAAGGTGCTCTGACAGGACGTCAGTGTGGCATGCAGGGGGTGCGAGGTGTTGTCTAGGATGCTGAGCAGTTTTCTCAGCATCCTAATCTCTGACACCTCACCACGGACTCCAGCTCGGCACCCAGGACTCCACCACAATCCTGTACTCAGCCTCCTGGTCACTGCCGATGCAGCCCATAATGGCAAAGTGACCAGAACTTGAAGTCTAAGGTGTAGAGTGTGAACAGGAAAGGAGATTTTATTTCACAACACAATGCCACAGATGCAAGTTTTGAAGGAGCGTGCAAGTGGCGTGCTGACTGTAGGAATGTCCACCAAAGCTGTTGCCTGTGAATTGAATATTTATTTCTCTACCATAAGCCATCTCCAAAGGCCTTTCAGAGAATTATGCAGTACATAAGCCTCACAGGACATGCCCTGACATGCTCACCTCGTCCACCATTCGGAAGATTCAGACGGCTTTCGATGGCTTTTCAGTCGTGTGACTATCCAAGAAATTGTGGACGAGATGGACATATTACAACATGTCCTGTGAGGCTTCAACACGGAGGCGCTTTTGCTGCACCATCAGCTTCGTGCCGATGAATTTTGCTGCAACTCTTTTCATGGCAAAATCTTCTTTCACAGTGGAATGTGCCGAAAAAGTGCTGATGTCCACCTCTTCCGCAATTTCTTGGATAATCACACGATGGTCCCACATCATCACAGCGTTCACTTTGGAAATGATCTGGTCATTTCAGCATGTTGATAGCCTACCGGAGCATGGCGCGCTCGCCACCGTTATGCGCCCATCTTTAAACCGGTTGTACCGCTCCTTAATCTGTGTGATGCCCAGAGGATCGTCACCGAAAGCCGTCTGAATAATCCGAATGGTTTCCATCTGGCTGTCGCCCAGTTTGTGGCAAAATGTGATGCAGTCGCGCTGCTCCAGTCGTTCCGCCATTTCCTTGCAAAGAAAAAACGATGAGAGACTCCACCCATCCTCACACAAAGGCTGCTTACAAGCAAATGATGCAACCGACAGGCATGAAAAAAAAAAAAACTTGTTCTGTAAATAGTTGTCTTACTTTTGTGATCAAAATCATTGATTTGAATCTCAAATTTGACGCTGTTCTGTAAATAGTTTTCAAATAAACAATAAATATAGTAAGTATAAATATAGCAAGAAATATAAGTGCCCATTTCCGGTTAAACCACACCCACTTCCGGTTTATGCCCCGCCCACTCCAAGTACAGATACAGATCATTTATATGGTTGAACAGATACAGATATTGGTGTACTCACTCATCCCTAGTTATTATGACAGCGTCATTCTGATTTTTGTGGTGATCTTGTAAAAGCTTGTAATATCTTCTTAAAGTTTGTTGAAGCTAGTTCATAAATACATTTAATGTCTAAATTAAGAAGAAAAATGCTGGATCATAAGTCAGTGGTCATTACGAATGGCTGGGATCAAAACTACTTGTGCGTTTATTCCTGTTATCTTGCATTGCTACATACTTTGCTATTTTTCTCATGTGACTGCTGTGGTCACACAAGCACCTTGATTTCAATCCACTCCCTGTCCATTATTGCAGGATGTCCTGTGTGCTTGCACCCTTGTAACCCTTCAGAGCCCCTGAGAGTGGAGCAGGGCTTTTGAACTTGGTGGGTAAGCTAAGATGGTACTACTCTGGATTCTACTGCACTGCAAGGTGTATCTGAATAATATAGGTTGTGTAATAGATTGTACTAGTGCTTGTGGAACAGTGAATATTTTTAAGATGGGTCTTAAGGAGGAACTTGAACTGTGCAGAATGAAAATGTTTCTCTGGAAGGCTTGTCTGAGTAGTATGTTCCTGCTTTTACATGGAAGAAGGCCAGATTATCAAATGGAAGAATGCCAAATTATTCCAATTAGATATTCAGAAGCTTTAAAAAGCAATATAGTCACTTATGCAATCTAATGTTTATACTAATCCAACCATATTCTTGGTCAGAAGCTTTTTTAGCCTTTCAATATGTATTCTTTGTTATCTTTTGCAATGTCTGAATGAACCCAAAAGTGCAGGCAGTAACCTAAGAGATAACACAGGTGATTTAATGTCCAAAGGCGTGAGAACAGTCCAAACAAACAACATGAGAACAACAGGGGTTAATGGGAGTCAAAAACAAACACACGACATAATCCAACACACCGGTAACACAAACGGAGGTATAAAGATATAATCAAGGTCAAAATCTAAACTAACAAACATGGCACGGCTACGCACAGGAGGTGACAAAGATCATGAGAATACTTATAGCCAAAAATACAGGGAAGAACCAAAGAGAAGAAACTGGGAACAAAACAAGGAAATAGTGCAGGCTAAAAGAGACCCAAAAAATAACCAAATACCAAACCAAGGAAACAGGCAGAAACTAACATGGAAATCAAACTGAAGAGTGCGGACATGGCATGTTTACTGAAGACCACAGGACTGAAACATGTAATAACAAAAAATACAGACATGGACAGAGGACAGATCACGAGGATGACTAATAAAAAGACACAAACAAAAGACCATGACAATTAATGCACAGACCACATAGAAATTTCAATATGGAAACCCTGATGTTTTTTTTCTTTTGATGTCGTAAAAAAATGTAAAACTTTTCCCACATCACTGCATATGCAGCCTACATAGATGATGATGACAGGACGTACTGTAAGTATGTTGTACATCACAAAACGTTCTTCAGTGAAACCCCTACACTGGAATGTGAAGCCAAACTAACCAAACCAAATGCATACATACATGATCCTTGGTTTGGACTTTGTTCCGGACTTTCAGATGTGAGAGTGGCCTGAAGAACCAAACTACCCAAACATGGCAACCTGTCAAACAGCATAACATTAATATTTATGACAGTTTCTTGAAACCAAAATCCTTCAGGTCTGGAATTCTACAGTACGATGTTTAAAATTCTTATGAAAATGAGGTTCCTACACAGTAAATTTCCAGAGTAAAATTTACTATTTGTGGACCACATACCACTCCAAATAGAATGATAGAACTGTATAAATTATATTACTGAGTGGAAAACAACTATATCTCAGTAAACACTTAATTCAGCACTACAGGCAGTACATTCTGAAAGCTGGCTCCAAGCTTGGATAAATGAGTGGAAGGAGGCAGGGTATCTATCAATTTTCTAACAATTTTCTCAACTCTCAGCCACAAGGGGTCTACAGCCAGTAGATTCTGAGTCCCAAGTCCCAAGATTGGAAAAATGAGTAGGGTTGTGTCAGGAAGGGCATCTTGTGTAAAAGTCACCAAATCAAACATGCAGATCACAAATTGAAATATCCATACCAGATTGGTTAAGGCCTGCACTGTAAAAAAAAAAAAAAAAAGTTGAATCAACTTAAAAATGTAATGCAACCAGCCACAAACTAGCAACTCAGATTTGGTTCAGATAAAAATTATGTTTTCAATGAATATGGCACTGCAGTCTCATTTGAGGGCATGCACTCTAAAGGGGTAACAATATGATGCATATGATGTAATTTCTCTACTTCTGAGGGAAAAACACAGCATTTTCAATGGATTTTTGGGCAAATTACACACAAACAAGTGAAAATGTTAAGAAAAGTGACGATGCTGGGAAAGTGGACACTTGTTATGGTTTGTTATGACCCGTAGCACAAACATGTTGAGGCAATTTTGCAGGCAAGAGAACAGAGCTACCGACGCAATATCTCCCACTCACTTGTCTTTCTCCACTGGGAACTGAAAAAAAAAATCACTTCTCACAACTGCTTTGGTGATTGCAGCCAAAAAGGAAAACAGTACACCATTTATCCGTGTCAAGTTATGCTGTGTATATATTGCACAACGGGAGCAGAGGTCCCCATAAGTGGTCAATCCCGCAATATCATGCAGGGTTCAAATGAGACTGCTGTGCCTATTAATAACCTAACACAAAAAAGCAAGTTGACTAAACAACATGGTTCCTGATGTTGAAAACACTTGGGGGATGAAAAATATTTCGCAGCAGGTTGCATTACATTTTTTTAGATGCCCTTCCTGATGCAATCCATATTGCAAGGAGGATGGGCGGGGGTTGGGTTTGAACTGGGAACCTTCTGAACTGGAAACAAGCACATTTAACAGCTTGTTTGATTGTTTAATAAACTTATGGAAAGCGAGCTGATGCCTGTGGAGTGGAGAAGTGTGTTAGTTTTTAATTTTTTAAGAACGAGGGTAATGTGCAGAGCTGTAGTAACTACAGAGGCATAAAGTTAAAGTTGATCAGCCACAGCATGAAGGTACAGGAACCAGTAGTGGAAGCTAGGCTTAAATACCCTTAAAAATTAAATTGCACTATTGCTGGTGTAAAGAATCCTCTTTTGTTGGATTTACTGAAAAAACTCAGTTTCTGAAGGTGTAGTTAAGTCAGCTGCTTTATTTCAAATAAGGCTAAGGTTAACTCAACTTTTTACTTTTCATTGAATCAGTACAATCATTTTAAATAAAATGCATTACACGCAGCTGTAACATTTTGTATTGTAGGACCTATGTAACAGTTTTGTGGAACCACTTGACAAAGTTTTTTTTAAATTAAATCCAAGGACACTATTTTGCTGAGAACAGCTATATGGTTTCACGCAGAGAAAGAGCACTACAGATACAATGTTTGCTCCGAAAGTGTAGCTGGACATTTTAGAGAAGGCCAGAAGGAGTTACATTGTGTATTTGTGGAAATAAAGAAAGCTGAGGACAGTGTGAAAAAAGAAGAGTTGTAGTATTGTATGAGGAAGTCTTGTGTGGCAGAGAAGTATGTGAAGATGGTGCATGATATGTACAAGGACAGTGTGGCAGTGGTGAGATGCACAACAGGAATGACAGAAGCATTCAAGGCAGAGGTGGATTACACCAAGAATCAGCTCCGAGTCCTTTCTTCTTTGCAATGGTTTCATACATTTTGATGGACAGGTCAGACAGGAGTCTCATGGGGTATGATGCTTGCAGATGTTGAGATTTTATTTGGGAGTGGTGTGAAAATGGGCACGATAAGGAATTGAAACACAATAGAGGGAACGTATAGATGGATAGTTTAGAGACAAAGTTAGAGAGGTGAAATTGAGATGGTCTGGACATGTGGCAAGGAGAAGGATGCTGAGGATAGAACTACTAGGTAGGAGGAGAAGTGGGAGGACAATGAGTAGATTTATGGATGCAATGAGGGAGGACATGCAGGTGGTTGGTATGACAGAGAAAAATGCAGCAGGCAGGGCAACATGGAGATGGATGATCTGCTCCGGAATCCCTAACAGTAGATAAGTAGAACAAGAAGAGTTTTTTTTTTTTTTTATAATATATTTTATTCAGATTTTAAGATTTACATACAAAAAATTAACCCAAAACACAAAACAGAGCAATCTGAGCACAAATACTGTTTACCAAATTGCACAAACATACAGTACTGTACCTCAATTCACTAATCAGTCAGCTGAGTTGAGCTTAAGGCACGCCACTGCAGTGAGCCTGAGCCTTTTGGTATAATGCCATTCAGATCTGAAGGTAAGTATTCAAGCAGGGGCCCCCATACATCAAGAAAGAGTTCATCATTACCTTTTACTTTTGCACTGAGTCTTTCCATAGGTAGAATTCTAAAGATTCTTTATACCACTGTGTGACAGTTGGTGGTTGATCATTTATCCAATTAAAAAGTATACATTTTCGTGCCAAAAATAGTAATTTACTCAACAATTTAGATTTATTTTTCCCCTTTAAAGGTGGAAGCCCCAACAAGAACTGACCCGGATCCTTACACACCTTACTTTTCAAAATACAATTTATTTCCTTAGCAATACAAGACCAGAATTTGGAACTCTTTGTCCAGAGGCAATGCAGATAGGTCCCATCATTTTTCTGACATTTATACATAGAGGTGATCTTGTAGAGTCAGTCTTATTAAGAAAAACTGGTGTTCTGTGTTGATTATGCAAAATTTTGAATTGAATTTCTTTAAATTTGTTCGTAAGAAATAAGAGTGGACAGACCGGATACAATCTTTCCAAGCATGTTCATCATAGTGACATTGAAGTTCTTCTTCCCAAACCTTTGTCAGTTTGTCAATATTATGTTGATTATATTCCTGTAATCTTGAATACATTTGCTTAATGAAACTTTATTTGTGTTCAAATCCATAATAATTCTCTCAATGGGACCCAGCTGCATTACCCCATGAGTAACATCAAATGTTGTGTTGATATAATGACGTGTTTGCAAATAGGCAAAAAATTCCCTCAGTGGAACTCCATATTTGTTCTGGATCTGTGTGAATGACATAATTGAATTATCTTCAAATAGATCGCCAACAACTTTTATTCCCCTGTTATACCACTTTTGAAAAACTGGGCTGGTGATGCCAGGGGGTAAAATTTCTGTTCTTAATAAATGGTGTTAGATAACTCAGAGTGAGACTATCTGCAGCATAATTGTTTAAATTCCTCCAGACTTTTATGGTATTGTGCACTAATGCATTAGTGTTTTTACACTTTTATCCATAAGTTCACTCAGCAATATAAATGGTGTACACACCCAAGACTCAGGAGGACTCTCTCCCCCCTTAAGGTGTGCATTAAACCACCTATGCAATATTTTACTGTGACAAGACCAATTATAATGTAAAATGTTGGGAAGAGCCAGTCCCCCTTCTTCCCTAGGAAGTTGTAAGTTTTGAAACTCAATCTGGCCTTCTTCCCTTTCCAAATAAAATGTGACAGATCTCGCTCTATTTCTTTATTAAGTTTCCTGGTAAGAAATATTGGAGCATTTGTAGTGGGTAAAGAAGGCGTGGTAAGACATTCATCTTAATTAAATTAATTCTACCCATCCAGGAAACTGGAAGATCCATCATCTAATGAGATCTTTTTGTATGTTGCTATGAACACCATCGACATTACTTTTGAAAATACGTTTGATATTAAGTGAGACCTGCCACCCCTAAATATGTGAACCAGAAACGGACCAGCAAACGGGAAATTCTGCATCACAGTTTGATTTCCTAAAGGCATGGCAATAGATTTAGCCATATTTACTTTATAGCCGACAAAGAGCCAAAGTGTTGTAAAAACCGACATCACAGTTGGTATGGATATCTCAGGTTCAGTGACAAAAAGCAAAACATTGTCTGCATATAGTACGATTTTATATTCAATCCCTTTTATTTGATAACCTAATATACTTCTCTCATTTCGAATGGCCTCAGCCAATGGTTCAACTGCCAAAGCGAAAATTTGTGGAGAAATTGGGTCTCCCTGTCTTGTAGATCTCCCCAATAGAAATTCTTGTGATCTAATACTGTTTACTATAACACCAGCTCTAGGAGAATGATATAGCAGCTTAATCATATTAGTAAAACCTTCTCCCAACCCAAACTTTTCCAATACCGCAACAAATAAGTCCACTCGACGCGGTCAAACGCTTTCTCCACATCGAGTGACATTACCCAGACCCTGTTTCTGATTGTATTAGAATGTTCAATAACGATGAGAAGTTTACGCATATTAGTCTGAGATAATCGGTTTTTAATTAAACCCATTTGATCAGCTTAATAAGTATTGGAAGATAGTTTTCTAATCTTTTTGACATTACTTTAGAAAATATTTTACTATCAACATTAATCAGACTAATGGGGTGATAAGAGTTACATTGATCAGTTGGTTTTCCTTTTTTGTGAATTAGGGAGATATTTGCGGAGTATAAGGTGGGTGGGAGAGAGCCAATAAGCAGAGAATGTAGATACATTTTTAAGAGCGGCTCAGTTAATTGCTCCTGAAACACCTTGTAAAATTCTGGTCCATAACCATCTGGTCCTCCAGTCTTTCCACTTCTGCAAACTTTTAATTGCAAAAGTAACCTCTTCCTTTGTTATTGGTTTCCCCAGTATTTCCTGGTCATCCTGTGATAAGGTTGGTAGATTAAGTTTACAAAGAAATTCATTTATAGTGTGAGGAGGAAACAGATGATTCAGAAGTATACAGCTTTCTATAATATCCCTCCATTAAATCAACCAACTTATCACTTTCATACTAATTTTACCCTTATCAACTTTTAAAGAGGATATAGCATAGGTGTCCTGTCTGCCAGCCACCAATCGTGCTAGCAGAACAAGAAGAGTTTTGTAACTACATATATGAAGTAGGACCAAACGTAGTACCAGCAGAAAAGGTTTTACTCTATAAAATGTACCACGTACCATTTTTGCCTTCTGGTTCCCTTGGTGATGACGAGGACTTTTTTTTTCTTTTGAATTCAATCATGTAGAACTTCCCAACTGTTCTCCCTAATCTGGATGTACACAAATGCCTCTGGCTTGTTCACACTACTGATTTGAGTCTGTGTGTGTGTGTGGTGTGTGTGTGTGTACTTATCAGCGTGTGCAGCGGTGAAAGCACTTTCCATTTATAAACAACTTCAGTGGAAATGGGTGCTGACCAGCTGCTGCCTTATGTTTGTTAGGGCTTTGGCTCGTTACACAGAGAGCAGCAGGAATCCCTGGCAGCTACTTGCTGTTTTACAATACCAATCAACAATAGGGAGCCAAAATCCTTGTTAGTATTTCCAAGCACTTATTTACCGCAATGCAGCAAGCACATGCACGTGGATGATGTCCAGAACGAGGTGTGGTGTTGCATATTTTTTTGTAGCAGTAGTAATCAAGACTGCAGATGGTGTGACTGAAAAACAAGATGAATTAACCTTCCCGGTGATTATAGCCGCAGTGTACACAGTATGCAGAACATGATGTCATCATGCTTGCAATAAACAATTAAAAACAGCATTTTAAATACGAGGTCTGTCAATAAAGTACAAGGTCTGTCCGTAAAGTATAGGTCCTTTTTGTTTTTTTCAAAAACTATAGGATTCATTCATATGTTTTTACGTCAGACATGCTTGAACCCTCATGCGCTATGCTGGAGTTTTTCCACGCCTGTCGGTGACGTCATTCACCTGTGAGCACTCCTTGTGGGAGGAGTCGTCCAGCCCCTCGTCGGAATTCCTTTGTCTGAGAAGTTGCTGAGAGACTGGCGCTTTGTTTGATCAAAATTTTTTCTAAACCTGTGAGACACATCGAAGTGGACATGGTTCAAAAAATTAGCTGGTCTTCAGTGAAAATTTTAACAGCTGATGAGAGATTTTGAGGTGATTCTGTCGCTTTAAGGACTTTTCACGGTGCGAGACGTCGCACAGCGCTCTCAGGCAGCGTCATCAGCCTGTTTCAAGCTTAAAACCTCCACATTTCAGGCTCTGTTGATCCAGGACGTCGTGAGAGACAGAGAAGTTTCAGAAGAAGTCGGTTTCAGCATTTTATCCGGATATTCCACTGTTAAAGGAGATTTTTTTAATGAAGACGTGCAGGCGGATTGCAGCGTCGGCTCGCAGCCGCCGCGACGCTCCGCCACAGGAAAACACCTCTGTTGGAAGCCTTGAGGACAAGTGGAACATCTCCAGCTGATAAACAATTTCTCATATACTCACTCCACTGAAAGCCATCAAAAGCCGCCTGGATTTTACAAATGGTTATCAACACGGAGGTGTTTTTCCTGTGCTGCCGCGCCGCGTCGGCTGCGTCCCAACGCGCGGACCCGTCCGCACGTCTTTCATTAAAAAAATCTCCTTTAACAGTGGAATATCCGGATAAAATGCTGAAACCGACTTCTTCTGAAACTTCTCTGTTCTCTCACGACGTCCTGGATCAATAGAGCCTGAAATGTGGAGGTTTTAAGCTTGAAACAGGCTGATGACGCGGCCTGAGAGCGCTGCGCGACGTCTCGCACCGTGAAAAGTCCTTAAAGCGACAGAATCACCTCAAAATCTCTCATCAGCTGTTAAAATTTTCACTGAAAACCATCTTAATTTTCGAACCATGTCCACTTCAATGTGTCTCACAGGTTTAGAAAAGATTTTGATCAAACAAAGCGCCAGTCTCTCAGCAACTTCTCAAACAAAGGAATTCCGATGAGGGCTGGACGACTCCTCCCACAAGGAGTGCTCACAGGCAAATGACGTCACCGACAGGCGTGGAAAAACTCACGCATGCGCACGAGGGTTCAAGCATGTCTGACGTAAAAACATATGAATGAAATCCATATAGTTTTTGAAAAAAATAAAAAGGACCTATACTTTATGGACAGCCCTCGTATAGGTCCTTTTTATTTTTTTCAAAAACTATGGATTTCATTCATATGTTTTTACGTCAGACATGCTTGAACCCTCGTGCGCATGCGTGAGTTTTTCCACGCCTGTCGGTGACGTCATTTGCCTGTGAGCACTCCTTGTGGGAGGAGTCGTCCAGCCCCTCGTCGGAATCCTTTGTCTGAGAAGTTGCTGAGAGACTGGCGCGTTGTTTGATCAAAATTTTTCTAAACCTGTGAGACACATCGAAGTGGACACGGTTCGAAAAATTAAGCTGGTTTTCAGTGAAAATTTTAACGGCTGATGAGATATTTTGAGGTGATACTGTCGCTTTAAGGACTTCCACGGTGCGAGACGTCGCACAGCGCTCTCAGCCGCAGTCGTCAGCCTGTTCAAGCTGAAAACCTCCACATTTCAGGCTCTATTGATCCAGGACGTCGTGAGAGAACAGAGAAGTTTCAGAAGAAGTCGGTTTCAGCATTTTATCCGGATATTCCACTGTTAAAGGAGATTTTTTAATGAAAGACGTGCGGACGGGTCCGCGCGTCGGCTCGCAGCCGCCGCGACGCTCCGCCACAGGAAAAACACCTCTGTTGGAAGCCTTAAGGACAAGTTGGAACATGTCCTGCTGTTAAACAATTTCTCATACACTCACTCCACTGAAGCCATCAAAAGCCACCTGGATTTTACAAATGGTTATCAACACGGAGGTGTTTTTCCTGTGCCGCCGCACCGCATCGGCTGCGTCCCGACGCACGGACCCGTCCGCACGTCTTTCATTAAAAAAAATCTCCTTTAACAGTGGAATATCCGGATAAAATGCTGAAACCGACTTCTTCTGAAACTTCTCTGTTCTCTCACGACGTCCTGGATCAACAGAGCCTGAAATGTGGAGGTTTTCAGCTTGAACAGGCTGACGACGGCGGCTGAGAGCGCTGCACGATGTCTCGCTCCGTGGGAAGTCCTTAAAGCAACAGTATCACCTCAAAATCTCTCATCAGCCGTTAAAATTTTCACTGAAAACCAGCTTAATTTTCGAACCGTGTCCACTTCGATGTGTCTCACAGGTTTAGAAAAAATTTTGATCAAACAACGCGCCAGTCTCTCAGCAACTTCTCAGACAAAGGAATTCCGACAAGGGGCTGGACGACTCCTCCCACAAGGAGTGCTCACAGGTGAATGACGTCACCGACAGGCGTGGAAAACACACGCATGCACACGAGGGTTCAAGCATGTCTGACGTAAAAACATATGAATGAAATCCATATAGTTTTTGAAAAAAATAAAAGGACCTATACTTTATTGACAGCCCTCGTATGTCTCAGCCTTTGTCCTATCTCACGTTCATTATTAAGATGTTGGATTAAAGGGTTCCTCCGTGCTTGACCTCCTTTTAGCTCTTCGTAATGGAACGTGTTTCTTAAAAATATTCAATGTCACATTACTCTCTGATGCTTGTGCATCTTTTAACGATACATTAGTTAGGCTCTTGAGGTTCAGGTGGTTCGGTGGGGGGGGATGACATTCCAATGCATAGATATGACAATTCTAAAGTGTTAAATTTGGTCTACTTCCTCAATGATGAAAAGTCTGTATGATCCAAATTTCCTTACTTCAAATACACCTTGCAGTCCTACTACACTACAAGGTATATTTGAAGAATTCAAAAATAGTCTTTGCACTGACTCTGGGGAGAGTTTCCAGTGAATGCAGTGAAAGTACTGCTGACCGCTGGGAAAGACCACAAGCTGGGATCCTTCTGGGGCCACATAAGATCAAGAGGCTAATTATGAGCTTAAGCATTGTCTCTGAGGTACAACTTCTCTAGCTTTCTAGGTTTGTTCCCAGTAGCTGTCTCCCTTGTTGACTTAGTGTGTGTGCTCTGTGCGACTGCGCCCTTGTACCGCATCACGGCCCCAATGGTTGCACAGGACTGCTGATGTTGCTGTGTGAATTATCCTCAGGCCCACTGCACTGCAAGGTTTATTTGAAAATTCTAAAAACTTGGGCGGGTGGCACAGTGGCTTAGCGGTTAGCACTGTTGCTTCACAACAAGAAGTCGTCAGATCGCTTCCCGCCTAGGACTTTCTGTGTGGAGGCTGCATATTCTCTCCCTTGCGCAAGGTCCTTAATCACCTAGTTGCTCCCAGTGTGTAGTGAGTGCCTTGTATGGCAGCACCCTCACATTGGGGTGCATGTGACGCATTATTTATTTGTAAAGCGCTTTGAGCATCTGATGCAGATGGAAAAGCGCTATATAAATGCAGTCCATTTTGCATTTACCCTAAGCACACAACCAAGATATCAAAGGAGTGGCTTCAGGACAATTCAATTCATTTCATTATACTGCACCAAATCACAACAAAGTTGCCTCAAGGCGCTTCACACAAGTAAGGTCTAACCTTACCAACCCCAGAGCAAGCACACAGGTGACAGTGGTAAAGAAAAACATCCTTTGATGATTTTAGGAAGAAACCTCAAGCAGACCAGACTCAAAGCGGTGACCCTCTGTTTGGGCCATGCTACCGACTCAATTTACAATACGAATATACAGGAAATTTTGGGAGTCCATGCTGGTCCACAGGACGGGAGGCCTGCAGAAGAAGGCACCCACTCCCATCTCTGGATGGGGCCGAACCTCAAACAGAGAAAAAAAAAAAAAAAAACAGAATCAGGCGGCAGAAAGACAATAAAAACAGTATAATTTGTCAGCATTAATTAACAACAAAAACAGTAACCTTCACTAAAGGACCCAGAACTTTGATAAAGTTGAGGCCGCGGCCCGCACTATTTACTATTAAAATTAATTTAAAAGGGTAGAAAGCAATTGAGGCTGAATTGCATCAGAATGACACATCCGGCCACAATCGGGAAATATTGAGGTGCAGTTTGAAGTAGAGGTGGGCGATACTGGGAATTTTGGTATTGATCCGATACCAAGTAAATACAGGCCCAGTATCGCCGATACTGAATCGCAGTCTACATATTCTGACAGCATCAAAACAGCATCTGAAACAATCTGATCGGGGTTGATTGAGCTCTGAGATCGATCGGTCACAGCACTTGTGCGGGGCTGGAATTGTCACTCAGCTGTGTGCATGTTCTTAACAGCTGCATGAGCCACTAAGTGTGCACACATGGTGCACATGCATGCGTGGCACATGCATGCATACCACTGGACACCTTTGCTGAAAGTTTGCTGGCAGTGGGCCAAGCAGTCACACCATGCGTCAGACGCAGCTTTGACACATATGGCGTGAGTCTGGTCCATACGTTGGTTGTACTCTGGTGTCCAGTGCCAAGCACGGACTGTACAAAGTGAGGAACACAGTGCTCCCTCCCACTCCGGTCCCATCTTTGCCATCCAGACGTTTGGACATTGGGCAGTCTTCAGCACTTTTTATGGCCATCTGACGGCATTCTGTGTCATCTGCCTGTTGTCCACATATGCTTTGGATGTCATCGTGCAGGTGTGGATGAGGTAATCTGGATGCGTTCTGACACGGCTGACCATGCCTCTTTCCCTCCCAACTGTGCCTGATTATGCCAGTTTTTGCCATTTCGGCCTGGTTCATGCACACTCTTGCTATGTGTGATGTTGGCTTAACATACTATGCCAGTATGCTAGCCATATGAAAGAAAAAAATAGGTGCTTCTGGACTTGAAAGTCTCGACAGAATCTGACTGTTTTATTGGTGCAGGTAGATCATTCAACAAAGCAGGTGCATGATAAGAGAAAGCTTTGTAACCTACAGCCTTTTTATTCACCCTACGGACACAAAGTAGTCCTGTACCCTGAGAACGCAGAGCCCAGGCCAGTACGTATGTTTTAAGTAGGTCAGCTTAGTAGGGGGGTGCTAATTCATGAATAATTTTGTATGTTAGCATCAGAACTTTAAAATCTGATTTCACAGGGACAGGAAGCCAGTGAAGAGATGCCAAAATGGGTGTAATGTGGTCAACTCTGTGGATGTCCTTGAGTGGCCCAGCCAGAGCCCAGACCTCAGTCTGATTGAACATCTCTGGAGAGATCTGAAAATGGCTCTGCACCGACACTCCCCATCCAACCTGATGGAGCTTGAGAGATGCTGCGAAGAGGAATGAGCAAAACTGTCTAAAGATAGGTGCACCAAGCTTGTGGCATCATCTATATTATAATAGCCAAGTGACCTCTGTTTGCATGCATGTGTATGGCTTTGATCATGGCGAAACCAGGGAGAACTGACATTTGCTGTTTGGTAAGCCTATGTATTTTGGGTCAAGGATGAATGCTGCAAAAACAGAAAGTTGATAGGACAAATATTGATTGAGAAATTTGCGATTTTAGCTCACCAGTAAACAATGGACATTGTGCTGCAATGCACCATGGGAGTTCAGGGTTTTGAGGTTTTAAATGTTATTATTGTGGTTCATGTTAGTTTAACAGTGTTGTTAGTCTTGCTTTATTGTGTTTTTGTAGTTCAATTGGTTTAGTCAGTTTAGTTAAGTGTTGTGTTGTTATTATCATGAGTGACTTAAGTGTCATGTTGTTACCATGAGTGAAATTGTATTGCTTTTAATGCCTACCACCACCGTCTTTGTTTGTCGAATTAAAAGCATCTGCTTACAGCACGTTTGCCATTTGGTGTGCTTATGCATTACGGTGCCAAAACCAAACGTTGATTTAATTAATATTTTTTACAGAAGCTACGTATAAGATAACAACACTGAACAATGGACATTGGTATTTACATTCTGGACTCACACATGAATCCAGCAGGGGGCAGTAAATCATCTAAATATTAGCAGTGTGAGTGCCTGTGTGCATGCGTAATTTTATTTAGCTAATTCAATGTGAGTACATAATATACACTGAACAAAAATATAAACACAACACTTTTATTTTTCATGAGCTGAGCTCACTGCTCTAAAGTATTTTCTATATACACAAAAGATCTATTTCTCTGAAATATTGTTCACAAATCTGTCTAAATTTGTGTTAGTGAGCACTTCTTTGCTGAGATAATCCATCCCACCTCACAGCAGTGGTATATCAAAATGCTGATTAGACAGCATGATTATTGCACAGGTGTGCCTTAGGCTGCCCACAATAACAGCCACTCTAAAATTAGATAGATTAGATAAGATCAACTTTACTTATCCCAAAGGAAATTATTCTGCCAGAGCACAGAAACAGTAAACAGTGAATAATGATTTGTTTTATTTTTGTTACAATAACTACAACAAATTTAGGCAAATTGACTGGAAGAAATTTGCAGAAGATTTTCGATAATATTGCACATAACTGAATAACTGAATAATTATGTATTCATCCTGCAGAAGGAGGTGGAATTATACAGTCTGATTTCCACAGTTAGAAAAACCTCCTGTGGCATTCTCTGGTGAACCTCAGTGGTCTCAGTCTATGGCTGAAGGTGCTCTGACAGGACGTCAGTGTGGCATGCAGGGGGTGCGAGGTGTTGTCTAGGATGCTGAGCAGTTTCTCAGCATCCTAATCTCTGACACCTCACCACGGACTCCAGCTCGGCACCCAGGACTCCACCACAATCCTGTACTCAGCCTCCTGGTCACTGCCGATGCAGCCCATAATGGCAAAGTGACCAGAACTTGAAGTCTAAGGTGTAGAGTGTGAACAGGAAAGGAGATTTTATTTCACAACACAATGCCACAGATGCAAGTTTTGAAGGAGCGTGCAAGTGGTGTGCTGACTGTAGGAATGTCCACCAAAGCTGTTGCCTGTGAATTGAATATTTATTTCTCTACCATAAGCCATCTCCAAAGGCCTTTCAGAGAATTATGCAGTACATAAGCCTCACAGGACATGCCCTGACATGCTCACCTCGTCCACCATTCGGAAGATTCAGACGGCTTTCGATGGCTTTCAGTCGTGTGACTATCCAAGAAATTGTGGACGAGATGGACATATTACAACATGTCCTGTGAGGCTTCAACACGGAGGCGCTTTTGCTGCACCATCAGCTTCGTGCCGATGAATTTTGCTGCAACTCTTTTCATGGCAAAATCTTCTTTCACAGTGGAATGTGCCGAAAAAGTGCTGATGTCCACCTCTTCCGCAATTTTCTTGGATAATCACACGATGGTCCCACATCATCACAGCGTTCACTTTGGAAATGATCTGGTCATTTCAGCATGTTGATAGCCTACCGGAGCATGGCGCGCTCGCCACCGTTATGCGCCCATCTTTAAACCGGTTGTACCGCTCCTTAATCTGTGTGATGCCCAGAGGATCGTCACCGAAAGCCGTCTGAATAATCCGAATGGTTTCCATCTGGCTGTCGCCCAGTTTGTGGCAAAATGTGATGCAGTCGCGCTGCTCCAGTCGTTCCGCCATTTCCTTGCAAAGAAAAAACGATGAGAGACTCCACCCATCCTCACACAAAGGCTGCTTACAAGCAAATGATGCAACCGACAGGCATGAAAAAAAAAAAAAACTTGTTCTGTAAATAGTTGTCTTACTTTTGTGATCAAAATCATTGATTTGAATCTCAAATTTGACGCTGTTCTGTAAATAGTTTTCAAATAAACAATAAATATAGTAAGTATAAATATAGCAAGAAATATAAGTGCCCATTTCCGGTTAAACCACACCCACTTCCGGTTTATGCCCCGCCCACTCCAAGTACAGATACAGATCATTTATATGGTTGAACAGATACAGATATTGGTGTACTCACTCATCCCTAGTTATTATGACAGCGTCATTCTGATTTTTGTGGTGATCTTGTAAAAGCTTGTAATATCTTCTTAAAGTTTGTTGAAGCTAGTTTCATAAATACATTTAATGTCTAAATTAAGAAGAAAAATGCTGGATCATAGTCAGTGGTCATTACGAATGGCTGGGATCAAAACTACTTGTGCGTTTATTCCTGTTATCTTGCATTGCTACATACTTTGCTATTTTTCTCATGTGACTGCTGTGGTCACACAAGCACCTTGATTTCAATCCACTCCCTGTCCATTATTGCAGGATGTCCTGTGTGCTTGCACCCTTGTAACCCTTCAGAGCCCCTGAGAGTGGAGCAGGGCTTTTGAACTTGGTGGGTAAGCTAAGATGGTACTACTCTGGATTCTACTGCACTGCAAGGTGTATCTGAATAATATAGGTTGTGTAATAGATTGTACTAGTGCTTGTGGAACAGTGAATATTTTAAGATGGGTCTTAAGGAGGAACTTGAACTGTGCAGAATGAAAATGTTTCTCTGGAAGGCTTGTCTGAGTAGTATGTTCCTGCTTTTACATGGAAGAAGGCCAGATTATCAAATGGAAGAATGCCAAATTATTCCAATTAGATATTCAGAAGCTTTAAAAAGCAATATAGTCACTTATGCAATCTAATGTTTATACTAATCCAACCATATTCTTGGTCAGAAGCTTTTTTAGCCTTTCAATATGTATTCTTTGTTATCTTTTGCAATGTCTGAATGAACCCAAAAGTGCAGGCAGTAACCTAAGAGATAACACAGGTGATTTAATGTCCAAAGGCGTGAGAACAGTCCAAACAAACAACATGAGAACAACAGGGGTTAATGGGAGTCAAAAACAAACACACGACATAATCCAACACACCGGTAACACAAACGGAGGTATAAAGATATAATCAAGGTCAAAATCTAAACTAACAAACATGGCACGGCTACGCACAGGAGGTGACAAAGATCATGAGAATACTTATAGCCAAAAATACAGGGAAGAACCAAAGAGAAGAAACTGGGAACAAAACAAGGAAATAGTGCAGGCTAAAAGAGACCCAAAAAATAACCAAATACCAAACCAAGGAAACAGGCAGAAAACTAACATGGAAATCAAAACTGAAGAGTGCGGACATGGCATGTTTACTGAAGACCACAGGACTGAAACATGTAATAACAAAAAATACAGACATGGACAGAGGACAGATCACGAGGATGACTAATAAAAAGACACAAACAAAAGACCATGACAATTAATGCACAGACCACACACATGGACAGGGGACTGACTACAAGGATGACCTGGGACAGAACACAGAGAGTACTGACCGCCAACAACAAAACTAGGAGCACCAAAGTGAAAATAGTCCAATCTGCCAGCCTGGCAGGAGCTGAAGACAAAGTCTGAGAGTCAGCCATGAGGCCGGTAGGAGCCAAAGGCAAAGGCTAGAGCTTGGCCGTGCAGCTGGCTGCAGTCCACAGCAGTGTCTGGAGGGCAGCCAAACGGCCGGCAAGAGTCCACAGCACAGTTAGGAGGGTCACCAGGTGGCCCACAGGAGTCCACAACAGAGTCAGGAGGGCGACCGGATGGTCCACAGGAGTCCACGGCAGAGTCAGGATGGTGACCATGTGGGCAGCAAGAGTCCACAGCAGAGTCAGGAGGGTGGCTGGGCCGCCCCTCTAGAATACTGACATCATCGGGCATATGGGTGGATGGCCCCACAGGAACACCAGTAACATTGGGTGGGTGGCTGGACGGCCCCTCAGGAACACTGATATCATCAGGAGGATGACTAGAAAATATATAAAGTGACTAAGAACTCAACAGAAACCCGGGGGTGAGTAGACCCAAAAAACAATAACAATAGTCAAACTAAAAACAGTACCACAAAATAACTAAATACCAAACCAAGGAAACACAAGCAGAAAACTTTCATGAAAGTCAAAAGTGAACAGAGTGCAAAGAGAGAAACATAACATGATTAAGTGAAGACCACAAGGCTATAACATAATGACAAAAAACACAGAGACACAGACAGAAGACAGATCGTGAGGATGACTAATAAAAGGACACAATCAGAAGACCATAACAATTAACACACAGACTACAGACACAGACAGGGGACAGACTACAAGGATGCCCTGGGACAGAACACAGAGAGTACTGACCGCCAACAACAAAACTAGGAGCACCAAAGTGAAAATAGTCCAATCTGCCAGCCTGGCAGAATACAAACACAAGGACACAGACAAAAGACTGACCACAGAAATGACCACAACATTCTTGGAGTGAGGTAACAGTTTCATGCTTGGCTGGTCTGTTTATGAAAACAAGGATCAGCAACACACACAGCGGCAGTATTGCTTTATCCACTGCACAGGGCACCATAAAGCTAGTACAATGAGGCAAATAAGTATTTGATCCACTGTCAATTTTGCAAGTTTTCCCACCTACAAAGTATGTAGAGGTCTGTAATTTTTATCGTAGGTACACTTCGACTGTGAGAGACAGAACCTAAAAAAATTCACATCACATTGTATGATTTTTAAATAATTAATTTGCATTTTATTGCATGAAATAAGTATTTGATCCCCTACCAACCAACAAGAATTCTGTCTCTCACAGACCTGTTAAACCTAGTTTTTCTTCAAGAAGCCCTCTTATTCTGCACTCTTTACCTGTATTAATTGTACCTGTTTGAACTTGTTACCTGTATAAAAGACACCTGCTCACACACTCAATCACACTCCAGCCTATCCACCATGGCCAAGATCAAAGAACTGTCTAAGGACACCAGGGCCAAAATTGTAGACCTGCACAAGTCTGTGATGGACTACAGGACAATGGGCAAGAAGCTTGGCAACAGCTGTTGGCGTAAATATTAGAAAATGGAAGAAACACGAGATGACTGTCAGACTTCCTCGGCCTGCAACTCCATGGAAGATCTTGCCTCGTGGGGGAAGGACGATTCTGAGAAAGCCCAGAACTACATGGGAGGACCTGGTCAATGACCTGAAGAGAGCTGGGACCGTCATGGTTTAAAATCCTGTATGTATGTATGTATGTATGTATGTATGTATGTATGTATCTATCTATCTATCTATCTATCTATCTATCTATCTATCTATCTATCTATCTATCTATCTATCTATCTATCTATCTATCTATCTATCTATCTATCTATCTATCTATCTATCTATCTATCTATCTATCTATCTATCTATCTATCTATCTATCTATATTCAGATGCAGAAAGATTCTGAAAGCCATTTATTATAATAAAACTCAATGCTTGGAACTGACCTTGTGCCACCAAAAAATATTTTTTTCAAACTAAGATTAATTAATAAGGTCAATTGGCTTATTTTCCATGAGGAACATAAATCACAAAATATTTTCAACAAGAGCAATCAGAGACATCTGACATCTGCCAATTGGGATTCGGATCGCCTCCAAAATTTAATGCTGCCTTCCATGCCCTAATATCTATCTGTGGTGGAAATTTGGTGAGAATACATGAAGTGATTTTGATGTAATCCTTTGAAGTGTAGGTCACACCAAAAAATGTGCACAAATAATCACTAAAAATGATGAAATGCTGATATTTTAAAAATCCTGAACAATTAAAGTTGATGACAAGTGCACAGGTGAAAGATAAACAACAGCTGTCTGAAACCTGCATTCTATTTCAGCCGCGGCCATATTGTTGCTAAGTCATCACAAGAACAGGACCTGCTGATTCAAGCCCAAATCAATTGTAAGCATGGCGGAGTTCGAGCTGTTTTCGGACAGTTTTTTTTTTTATTTTCTAGTGTGGACCTTCTTTTTTATTCCAGTCTGAAGGTGATTCTGAAGCAGCTGTGAGGACACAACCTTATGGTTTTGAGTCTTATTTAGACCACAATGAGGGAGAGGAAAACTTGGAGGAAGACCTGCAGTCTGACAACAGTGATGATAGTGGCGCACACAACGTGCGCGCACGCACACACTCACAAAACAAATCCACTGCACTGTAAGCTGTCTGGTGTGATTTTTTTTCGCTACACTGAGAAAATACACATTGTTTTTTTGGTAGTACACACTCGCATAAGCGCCTTCCTGCTTGTGTGAGCACACACCGGCCGGTGCTTAGCTTTTAAACAAACATGGCAGAGTCTGTTTTGCTGACGCCACAACGATTTGATGCACGACATGGCGGACTTCATCGTAAGAATTATTGTTGGACTCCTGTTTAAAGTTTGTGTTGGATTGTTGATGTTAAAGCAGCAGTGACGCACCACAGCTGGATTAATTTCTGACGTGATTTTTTTCGCTGCCCTGAGAAGGTACCAAAATGTAAGTCCCTTTTCTGTTGTTTGTAAATTAATATAATATAAAATGACAAGGATCTATTTTAGCCGTTATATAAAACAAATAATGAATGTTTTTACATTCTTTCAATGTACACAGCTTCATGTAAATGCTATTCATCAGCATCACCTGTTCATGTGAGCTTGCTCATCACTGCATTAAATATGCAATGAGCAACATCTGCTGGGACTACCTAATGATATGACTGAACAAACTAGGGCACAGAGCGCTGCTGCCTGTCAATTCATAGGTTAGACTAGCAGGCCATGAAATCAAACTTCTGTGCATAAATCGCATGGCCAGACGCTGACATATGGAAGGATGAGGCAGAGCCCTGATAAGCAAAGCTGGCATTTGTTTGAACATTACCTCCAAAGAGCTGAATTAAACACTGCACACACCTGAAAATCTATGTGTTTTATACAAGAAGGAAAATAAACTAGAACAAGGCCCCTCTGACTGCCACATGGTGTTATCAAAGAAGTAAAGTGACAGCAGGCAAAAGAAAGTGTATGAATCATTGGTTTTGATTGTTGAGCAAGAAATAAACAGAGTGACTCAGAGTGATTGCACCAAACCATCAGACTGCTTTCCTGTTTTTCACCCTACAGATGAAAAAGCTGTTTTATCATAAACTCACACATTCTGCATCACACTTCACAGTCCAAGTGTGTAGCAAACATTCTTCTGTTGGGCTGCAATTTCTTTCACGATTTTTTTTCTCCATTCTTTCATTTTCTCTTTGTCTTTCTTTTCATTCACCATGATTCTTTCTGAATGCCATGAAAATGAAAACAGAAGTGAGACCCAGTGATCGAATTGTTGTTCATTTGTCCTGTGTACAAACGAAGCCGTCAAGCCGATGCTGAATTCTGCAGCTGGTCGGCACAAAAAGCTGGAATGGAGAAGTGGAATGCCACGGGGATTCCATTTTCCACTGATTTAAATATAGATACACTGGGACACAACTTGGGACTCTGACGAGGGCGGTCGCATCTCCTCCACTCTCCCTTATCTCTGCTTTCTGCTTTAACCTTCAAGTCCCTACTTCACCAGACTGTGAATTCCTCAAATTATATTGGATACTGTATCTATCGGACTACTATTGGATTAACCATGGAATTGATCAGCTGGTCTCTGAACACTACTGACACCATTTTTTCTACAAGAAGGTCAGGACCAGGGGATCCTACCTGCCCAGATGGAACATATCCTGCGGGCTATGTTCTTGACTCCTGGAGTTCCTGGCGTGTGGCATGCTTGCCGTCTTTCTCCGTTGAGGACGTCGAGGATTTATTCATTTTTGGTCTTATGGTAGCAGGGCTGGTACTTTTTGGCTCATGTGCTGCCCTGATCTACTGGAAAATTGGCAAGACGGCGGCATCAAGAACCATGGCCCCTCGTTTGTCTGTCATGATTAACGAGGTTGGCAAGGTAATGCATTCTCCGACTGCGATGACTCTTGAACTCAAATGCAAATTGGATGACATCTTGGAGCAGATGCGTGCCTTGCAGTTGAAGCTGAAGATTTCAGAGGCCGGTGAATATTCTTAATTCCTAATTCGGAATATTCTTAATTCATAATTGGGATTTGGTTGTTCAAGTGGAACTGTTAAAAGTGTTTTTCACTGCTCAAACCATAACACTACAGGCTTATCAAGCCTGAAGGTCAAATTGCCCGACTGTTTTCCCTCCAGAGGAATTTGTTCGGCCTGGGGATCATTTGGCTGTTTCTTATCTCAACTCACAAAGACAATAAACTGCTTTTCACAGTACTGAAGCATGCTCCATTCCCTCCCCCCACCCCCCTCCTATCCCCATCAGTACTCCCCACTCTGGCGTCTGCTCACGTCAGTCCTTCCCCCTTCTGCGGGGGTGGTGCAGTTTTAGCTGGAGCCGCCATTACTCCCCCCAAGCCAATGGCAGCGCATCTCAGGGTTGCTGCGTGGCTTTCACCCACTTGCCTCAATTCTGATAACGGACTTCTTCAAACTTAGTGCACATAAACAATGTCTTTAATTCTGATGTGTGCCATTATTACAGTAAACAAGTATTAATTGTGGACTAATTGCTGTCTGAGGTAACTGGAGTGTAAACATAATTTCTCCACTGTGAGATCAATAAATCAATAATCAACAAATCAATAAATATCTCATCTCATCTCAAATACAATCTGGGTCACATGAAAAAAATGAATAAATAAAATAATTAATGTTTTCAGCCCTTGTTGCTTTTGACCAAACAGGAACCTTTAGAATGAAGTTCTGCTTAAATAGTCGAACATTGTTAATGTTCTAATAACACTACATCATTCTTACCGGATCAAGACTACGCTCCAGGCCTTTAATGACTTCATGGACTCAGACATCAGGAATGTATCTGTAAGGCCTGGAGCTTATGCCTGGTTCACACAGCAAGATATTTAGGCCAATATTGGACCCAATCTTCAACTTCTAACAATCTTACGGCCTCTTCACACATACCACAAATTTGGTCGAATTGCACATGAATTGCGCATGAAGCAGGAATCGTATGGAAAAAAAGGGTAAAATCATAGCTGCCTCCAACGCCTCGTACACCTGTTCATACAACTATTTGCACACACCAGCAGCTGAAAGACAGATTGTGCACTGTGAGAGCCCATCAAACCCTCTTGCGGCAGGTATCGGCCAAATTCCAGGTGAAACACACGAACATCTAACACCGCTCATTTGGCACTTAGAAAATGTGTGGCCATTCACACTATTGGCACGAAAACAGTCAGCAGACAATCACTGTCGAGCTGGAAGTGAAATTTGTCTAAGTGCCCCACGAGTATGGCTTTGCAAACAGACACAGTGACACGTTGGTGTCTGACAGGGGGTGTGGCCACCCACAGGAGCAGCTGTGGGGATTTGTGGCCCTGGACATCATGGCTGGGGAACACATACCGTGTTTAGATGGACATGACCTCACAATGGCCCACGCAAGCACGCATTGAGCGATGCGATCACAAATTCGCCCGTCAGTTGAATCGATGCATACTGACTGACTCAATACACTCGCATCGCACACATTTGTATCTAGATATCTCTGGGGACCCAGGCCTATTTTTCATGGTGACTTTGAATTAATATAGAGTTATACAGCTGGTTTTTATTTTATTGTTCTACACATCAGCGAGTGATGTGGTGCTGCTGCTCACACTGTGTTCCTGCTCAAAAGACACCAGATTGTGCACACCTGCCCATCGGCGCGATGTTTTCGTGGTTCACTCATACGAGCCCTGAGTTGTACTTATTCGTACTATGTGTGAAGGGGCCCTTAAGGACGCCCCGATTATCATGATGACACTAAAGATAATCTTATCAGATATTCCTGCCATGTGTGGTGTGTTAAGAGTGCTCTAGACTGCTCAGAAGGACATCAGGAGCACTCAGACCGCAAATCGGGATATTCCACATGTTGGATTGTCTTGGCCTGATATCGCAGCGTGTGTTGTATCCCCCAACCACAAATGAACACGCAGACTGCTGAATGTGACAGAAAACAAGGTGATGGACGCACGGAGCAGAATCCAAAATGAACACAGCTGTCATGGCATACCAGAAAGTCTGGTGGACGTTGGAGTTGGAAGACCAACTTCTCGATATGTGGCAACAATGTGAATGTTTGTACAGCGTTTCGTGTAAAGCATATCATAACCAAAATGACAAGGAGAGGAGTTGGGCAGAAATTGCTACTGCACTTGATATACCAAGAAACATTTAGCTAACCACCCATCATTAGCTTCACAAATTCATTGACTGTGTGTATGACCAAGATAGAGAGAGATGTGTGTTTTGCTTTGTTTGTTCATTTCAGTGGAAGAAGTAAAAATGTGGGCCACAACTTTAAGAATCCAGTACAACAAACTTCTAAAAGCTAAGCCCAGTGGGAGTGGGGAAAAGCCACTGACAAGCAAGCAAAGATGGCTCATGAATTCATTGATGTTTCTGAGGAAGCATGTCACCGAGCGTGCCACTGAAAGCAGTGTATGTAATAATTCATAATTCATTTTATTGTGTAAAAATATACAAATCTGTATGTATTTACACATCATAACGTAGTTCTGATTGACTGCTTATCAATATTGTCTTATGTCTAATAATCCTTCATATATTTTATGAATTTTTATAGCTGCATCAATCAAGCTGTGGAGGAACTCAAAGTCAAAGTCAAAGTGAACTTTATTGTCAATCTAGCCATGCAACAGTATATTACACAGAAGACTGAAATTGGGTTTCCCCAGACTCCAAATGTGCAGTAACAGAGGCTAAATTAGACATACAACTAAATATAGACTGGACATGAGACATCACTCGGACATAAAATGCAAATAATATCAGTAACAGAACAACAATCAGCACGACATATAGACAACAGTGAGCATACATTTCCAGGGCTGTCAGAGTGTTTCAGAATGTAGTCAGTTGAGGTATGTTACTGGAGTGCAATAGTACTGAGTACAACAATATAGGTGCAATGTGGCAAAAGTGCAGAGTGCAGAGTAGCAGCATGGAGGTGAATAAGTTTGTAAAGTTTTTTTTTTTTTTTTTTGCAAGGAATGTGCATAAAGGTAGTTTGGTCTGTAGTGTGTGTGTGTGTGTGTGTGTGTGTGTGTGTGTGTGTGTGTTGGGGGGGGGGTTATGCTCTTGCTTTTGGGAGTGAGTTTAGCAGTCTGATGGCCTGTGGGAAAAAGCTGTTGCTGAGTCTGGTGGTCCTGCAGCCACTCTCTGTAGCTCTTTCTGGTCAGCAACATGGCAGCTGCCATGCCATACTGAGAGACCGCTGGTGAGGATGCTCTCAGTGGCGCACCTGTAGAAGGTGGTGAGTGCTGAAGGGGGGAGACTGGCTCTCCTCATCCTACGTAGGAAGTGGAGGCGTTGCTGAGCTTTCTTGACAAGGGAGGTGGTGTTGGTTGTCCATGTCAGGTCATCAGTGATGTGCATCCCCAGGAACTTGGTGCTTTTCACTGATTCCACAGCACTGCCATTGATGATGAGAGGTGTGTGAGGCTTGTGATTCTTCCTGAAGTCCACTGTTATTTCCTTTGTTTTGATGACATTGAGGTGCAGGTTGTTGATGTCACACCAGTTGATGAGATGGTGTACCTCCTCCCTCTAGGCTGAGTCGTCATCGTTGCTGATGAGGCCCACTACTATTGTGTCATCTGCAAACTTGATGATGTGGTTTGAGTTGTGTCTGGCACAACAGTCATGGGTCATCAGGGTGAACAGCAGAGGGCTCAACACACATCCCTGGGGGACCCCTGTGTTCATGATGGTGGTCTGTGAGGAGTTTTTGCCCACTCTTACTGTCTGAGGTCTGTTGGTGAGAAAGTCCAGTAGCCAGTTGCAGAGTGGAGTGCTGATACCTATAGCACTCAGTTTGTTCACCAGGTGTTGTGGATGACTGTGTTGAAGCCAGAGTTGAAGTCAATGAACAGCATCCGCACGTAGCTGTCTTTGTTCTCCAGATGAGCCAGGCTGAGGTGAAGTGCTATAACTGTCTGTTCTACAGAATGATGATGACCTTTTCCCTCCTGTACCTCCTAGACCTACTGTAAAGAAGTTAAAGAAAAGCCAATCTGCTTGATGTCATTGAACTGGAATAACTTATACAGCAGATGTCAACTGCTTTTCAGGCTGGTAGAACCAGACCCATTGCTGATAGTGACAGCAACTTTGGAGCACAAGTAGCAGAGGACTTGAAGTCAATCAAAAACACTGTGATAAAAACAAGAATAAAGAGAAAAATAATGAATGACTTATAGGAGGCTCAGGAGAATGATAGCCTAGATGCACAGCCATTTACCTCATACCAGCTGCCACCTACATACCCTGTACCTTCCTCTGGACATATGCCAAACACACAGCTGCCTCCTCTACACACATACACAAGTCCACAAGCACCACCTCACCACTTGCTTCCACCCTTAGCAGGTTCACAACTGATACCGAATGAGTACCAGCTTCAAAATAAAAATCAGACACATAGCTTTAGGAGAATCCTAGATGATGGTGACTGTACAATACATTTAAGGGTAGATTGTCTGTCATGGTTCTGAAGTTTTACTACACTACCTCTTTTTTTTTTTCTTTTTTCTTTTTTTTTACAGAAATGTCAGGAAACAGTTTCTTTAAAATGCATCTTCAGTTTTATATATATATATATATATATATATATATATATATATATATATATAATATGTTTTTAGGCACTTTTGTTATTTGAAGGCCTAACGTTCTATTTTACTACAGTTATGGTAGTCTTAAAGCATTTGTTAACCCTTAATAAGGTGTCATATACGGTAACATGTGCCTGCACATATACTGTGTCATATACGGTAATGGGAGGACACGGAAAGGGAGAGCGTGTGGTTGTGCTGTTGAGATGTGGAGTGACGGGGAGTAAAAGCCATAAAGACAAATAGCCTCTGGAGCAATCATTTACATGGTGTCAGAAGTGCAAACCGGTGAGACATGGCGAAATTCAACCCCCCGATAAACTTCACATTTGACAAACCTGCTGAGTGGCCCGACTGGAAGCAACGTTTTGTGAGATTCAAAACTGCTACCAAACTTAGCACTGAAGATGGCGCCGTGCAGGTGAGCAGCCTGATATACGCAATGGGACGCCAGGCTGAGAATGTGTTTCGTTCGTTCACGTTTGGGGAAAATGAAGATGACGAAGACTTCAATTGCGTGCTGGCCAAGTTTGACGAGTACTTTGTGCTGCGCAGGAATGTAATACACGAGCGGGCCTGTTTCCACCAACGCGTTCAAAGACCTGGGGAAAAAGCAGAGACTTTTATAAGGGCTTTGTACGAACTGGCAGAACACTGTGATTTCGGCGCGAGCAGGGAAGAGAACATTCGCGACCGAATTGTTGTTGGTATACTGGACAAGGACGTCTCAAAACAGCTCCAGCTAAAGCAGCAACTGACCCTGGCGGTGGCGATAGAAACTGTTAGGCAGTCCGAGGAGATCGCCTCACATGTTAGCATGCAAGGAGCAGAAACTGGGCTCGTGCATGAAGTGAATAACAAACCTAACAACAACGTAAAATTCCGAAGACAAAAGAAAAAGGGGAATAGCGGACATAACGGAGATGGCAAATGTGGAAAGTGCGGGAAAATGCGTCATAGCAGAGACGAGAACTGCCCTGCGCGGGAATCCACATGCAATTCGTGCAACAAAGTGGGGCATTGGAGCAGGGTGTGCAAGAGTAGGAGGGCTGTATGCAAGGTCACGGAGCAGCAGCAGCAGCAACTGTCATATTTCCTTGGGGCAGTGAGCAAAGCAGTTGCGGAAGCATCAGAGCAATGGACAGTCAAATTGCGCATAGGCTCCACTCCAGCTGAGTTCAAGATCGACACGGGAGCCGACGTGAACATCATCTGTGAAGAAACCTATCACTCACTCAGACTCAAAACACCACTCGAGCCTGCAGACATCCACCTGGATAGCCCAGGAGGGGAGTTACAGTGCATTGGACAGTTCCAGAGCACTGTGGCTTACAAAGGAAAGAGACACCCACTCACAGCATACGTCGTCCGGGGCCGCACAGTCAGCAACCTCCTCAGCAGATCACTGTCTGTGAAGCTGAACCTGGTGAAGAGAGTGGAGGAAGCGGTGTGTAACACAGGACACCTGCAAGCATTTGGCGAGCATGGAACTCTTAAGACTGAACCTGTAAGAATACAGCTGAAAGACAATGCTCAACCGTACGCTGTCCACGCAGCTAGCGCGTGCCAATTCCCATGCTCCAGAAAGTCAAAGAGGAACTTGAGCGTATGGAGAGGAACGGCATCATAGAAAGGGTGACGCAGCCTACCGACTGGTGTGCATCCATGGTGCCAGTCTTAAAGAAAAACACTGGTAAAGCACGTATCTGTGTGGATCTAAAAAGACTGAACAAAGCAGTTAAGAGAGAACAGTACATCTTACCTACCACAGACGAAATTATAGCTAAGTTGAGTGGTGCCACGGTCTTCACGACGCTCGATGCAGCCAGTGGGTTCTTCCAAATCCCACTACACCCAGACAGCTGCAAACTCACGACCTTTATCACCCCGTTCGGCAGATTCCACTTTAAGAGGCTGCCGTTCGGAATAACCAGCGCTCCCGAGATTTTCCAAAGGAAAATGATGGAGACAATGGAGGGGCTGGAAGGAGTGGAGATCTTCATGGACGATGTGCTCATCTATGGGGCCACAGTGAGTGAACACGACCAGCGTCTGGAAAAGGTCATGCAGCGCATCGAGATAGCTGGGTTGAAGCTCAACCGCGACAAGTGTTCCATCAGACAACACCAGCTGCGCTTCCTCGGGCATCTCATTGACAAGGATGGGATTCGGCCCGACCCAGACAAAGTCGAGGCTATACAACAGCTGCCACCACCAACGAACGTGCCAGAACTGAAGAGGATCCTGGGCATGGTAAACTACCTCGGAAGGTACATTCCCAACCTGTCCACAGTGGCACAGCCGCTGTACGAACTCCTGAAGGGCAAAAACGCATGGACATGGGGTCTCGTACAACAAACAGCTTTTGAACACACCAAACAGCTACTGACAACGGCACCAGTTCTTGCCTACTACGATGTCAGCAAACCTACGGCCGTGTCAGCCGACGCTAGCAGCTATGGACTGGGAGGAGTTCTCCTCCAGCTTCATGGGCAGCAATGGAAACCTGTCGCATACTGTTCCAGACGACTCACCGACGCAGAGACACGCTACGCCCAGATTGAAAAGGAATGTCTGGCCGGCGTGTGGGCGTGCGAGAAGTTCGACAGGTACCTCACTGGCATTGAATCATTCAAACTAGTAACTGACCACAAGCCACTAGTGCCGCTCATAAACAGCTGCAACTTGGACAACGTACCTTTGCGGTGTCAGCGTCTCCTAATGAGACTGATGAGATTCAGTCCCGTGGCAGAGTATGCTCCTGGGAAAACTCTGATAGTCGCAGACACTCTCTCACGTAGCCCGCTGTCCACATGTACCGAGCCGGACACTCAGAGTGATGTGGCGTGTTATGTTGCTAGCATAGTGGGGGTAATCCCTGCTAGCCAGAATAAGATGGAAGAGATAAAGATGGCAACTGCAGAGGATGCTGAACTGCAGTCACTCATAAAGTTCATACGGACAGGATGGCCAGAACACAGCTGCAAGGTGCCTGTGGGTATAAGACAGTTCATGCAGGTCAAAGCAGAACTGTCAGAGCACGATGGCCTGGTCCTCAGGGGAAGAAGGATCGTAGTCCCGCAGCTGATGAGAAAAGAGATTCTCCAGAAGATTCACGAGGGACACCAAGGACTGACTAAATGTAGGGAAAGAGCCTACTCATCAGTGTGGTGGCCCGGTCTCGCTACAGAGATAAGCGGCCTAGTGTCATCTTGCCAAGGGTGCTTTGAACTGAAAAGAACACAACAAAAGGAGCCACTCATCTCTACACCACTTCCAGATCGTCCGTGGAAGAGAATCGCAATGGATTTATGTGAGTACAATCATCAGAACTACCTGGTTGTCTCAGACTATTACTCTAGATTCATAGAAATACTGCACATGCCATCCACCACCAGTACACATGCAATACGTAAGTTGAAGGCAGTCTTTGCCAGGTTTGGCATCCCAGACGAAGTAGTGACGGATAATGGGTCGCAGTTTTCTAGTGCTGAGTTTCAGGAGTTCGCGAAGCAATTCGACTTCAGACACTGCACGTCCAGCCCACACCACCCACAGGGCAATGGGCATGCAGAGAGGGCCGTGCAAACAGCTAAGAAGATCCTCAAACAAGCGGATCCAGTGCTGGCCTTGATGATCTACAGGTCCACTCCGTGCTCCTCGACCGGCTTCAGCCCTGCAGAGCTGTTAATGGGGAGAAAGATCAGGACAACGCTCCCTACCCTGGAGAAGAATCTTCGATCACGGTGGCCGAGCAGAGCAGCGGTGAAGGAAAAGGACGACCGAGAAAAGGCCAAGCAGGCCTACTACTACAATCGCCGCCATGGAGCCCGATCTTTACCTGTCCTACAGCCGGGCGATGTGGTAAGGTCCAAGTTAGACCATGAGAAATCGTGGTCACGGTCAGCAGTGGTTTCAGGAGAAAGCACCACTCCGAGATCACTCGTCATAAAGACACAGCAGGGGGCTGAGCTTCGGCGGAATCGCCGCCACCTTCGACCTGAACCGATTTCCCAGTCTTCCCTACCAGCGATCAGTGACAATACTGAGACAGACACTCACTCTGCCGTGTCAGAAACGGTTCCCTCCAGTCAGAGTGTGACTCCACCTGTAAGCCTTATACCCGGTCAGACTGTGACAAGATCTGGACGGGTGTGCAAACCAGTCAACAGGCTTGACCTGTAGATGGTACCTATGGCCTTTGGGGGGTTATGTAAAAAAAAAAAAAAAAGGAAAGGGGGAAACGTAGAGATGGAATGTGAACAGAAAAGAAAACGTTTGTATTGAAATGGCATTATTGTTGTGAATGCTGATCCAAGTTCTTGCGGAGTTGAATCTGTAATAGAAGTTACATAAATGGGTTAATATTGATTTGAGATAGTTCACAGTAAATGTAAGGAGATTGGTTCCAAATATAAGTAAGCAACGGGTTGTTTGTTTTAAGGGGAATAATCCATTTTGAAGGGGGAGATGTCATATACGGTAACATGTGCCTGCACATATACTGTGTCATATACGGTAATGGGAGGACACGGAAAGGGAGAGCGTGTGGTTGTGCTGTTGAGATGTGGAGTGACGGGGAGTAAAAGCCATAAAGACAAATAGCCTCTGGAGCAATCATTTACATAAGGAACATAAAGAAATATGTTTTTTTGAATTGCTGATATCCTCAAACAAATAATAAACACAAGTGAGCCTTTTGAATTATGTTTTTAGGAAACAAAGCAGACTGCGGCCTAAACTTTATCTAAAGTCCAGGTCTTTTAGTGAAGCGTATTTGTTGCCTATCCGATGCTTGATTCTGTTTTTTCTCTCTGTTTGAGGTGCGGCTCCATCCAGAGATGGGTGTGGTGTCTACTTCTGCAACCCTCCTGTCCTGTGCACAGGCAAAATTTCCTGTATATTCATTTTGTCAATAGTTTTATCAATTTTGTCGGTAGCATGGCCCAAGCAGAGGGTCACCCCTTTGAGTCTGGTCTGCTTGAGGTTTCTTCTTCAAACCATCAGAGGGAGTTTTTCCTTACCAAGGTCACCTGTGTGCTTGCTCTTGGGGTTGGTAAGGTTAGACCTTACTTGTGTGAAGCGCCTTGAGGCAACTTTGTTGTGATTTGGCGCAATATAAATGAAAATAAATTGAAATTGACGGCTTTCTTCCCCAGCAGACCTTGTTTGTTTTCCATTTGCTAATTGTTGAGAATTCACTTCAAGATTGAAATCTGTAATTTCATGGAAACACCACAAGCACTAAAAGAGTAAAATAAGTAATACAATGGCCTTTAACACCATTGGACCAAAAAAGGATTCCTATCTTTCTCAATTTCCTAAAAAAAAACAAAACAAAAAAAAAAAAACAATTATCACAATATATCTTTTATTTTATCATGATTGGTGGGGCAATGTAGAGGTGTATTATCAGCAGGACAAAGTGACATGTTTTTTAAGGTTAAGATGTCTAATTCAGGTAGAATTAATTTAATCACTCCTTTCATTGAATAATGGAGACACTAAACCATTTGGTCAAGCAGAGAATTTCAGATTTCACTTCATAATAAAATATTAACATTGGATATAAAAATAAGAACAAAACTGTGGATATACAATTTTTATTAGCATTCATCATATTAATTAAAAGTAAAAATAATAAACAAAACAGATTGTTGGAAACAAACCTGTTGCTAAAAATCTCAATGTTAATAGCAGTCTCTCCTTCACAGAAATTGATAACCTCATGTTGGTATCCTATCCTACTTGGTGATCAACGGGGCTACTTTGTTGAGGACAAAACCAAGCTCCTCCGCATTCATTCAAAGTACTCCCTTGAACCCTTCTCGGTCATAAATCTGTAAAATATCGCAATACAAATAAAGTCAATAGGCATAACTATCATCAACAGTCACCAGAGTACATGGAAACATCCAATTGAGGCTTTTCAGGTTTCAAATCCCGCAAAATCTCGGAGATCCCAGTAACATTGAGACCTGTATTGATACGCTCTGATCAGGCTTCACTTTAACCGCTGCACACGGACAACACAATTAACATCACAACATAAAACTATTTTTATATTGTGCCTAAAACTCCTGTGAATATATTCTCTGGGTTTTTAGACGTTGTTATTGCGTTTATTTTATGTAAACATACGAGAATCACAGGCTGTCTCTCCGTTATTTTCAATGGGAGCTGCTGTGAGCTACGCTCGCTTCCTGTTCATGTCGTTCTGGGAGAAAGTGAAGTTTGCTCTTTAATGTCTTGATTATTGTTCTTTACAACACTGTTTGTCCTCTTTGTTCCAGACTAATATATATAATATGTCTGAAATTCGGTTTGGCCTTATTAAATTCCACGCAGATTAAACGTAGCAGACGATTTTTTTGTTATAATTGTTTTAGCAAGTTTTCAGGGTATCATGGAGCTGTCTCTTATTAACGTGATGAAAAGCATAAAAAAATGACATTTTTGTAGTATAATATTCATTTACAATTGTCATCGTCTGGATTCTCTATGTTGTTTTGACTGCAGCGACTCTCTGGCACACAAGGGATTATGGGATACGTGAAAACCCAGAATAACAACATCAGGACGCCACAAACTCGAAATCATATACAGAAATTTCTCTATGGACATTTATTTCAAGTGTAATTAATCAGGAAATATCAATTAAATAATGACATTTACAAGAAAAAAACAAACAACTGAACTCCATACCGTAGTGTAGAATGTAGAGCCCACACTTGCACTGTCTCCATTCCTTTAACCAACATCTTTTCTTTTTCTTTTTGTCTCGTTTTTATCAGTCAGAAATAATCCACAAACTATCGCCATTGCTTCTCCCTCATCCACCATGTTTGCTTACTCCGAAGTCACGTTTAACCTCGAAAGATTTCGCAAGATTTCCCGTCTGACCTGGGAATGTACATGTGTGAAATCTGGTCGTGTGTGGTGTGTTGTCTTTACTGTGTGGCTGCACACCACACACTGTATGACCAAAACTGTTAGATCTATGATTTTTATCTCCATGTGCGTGGTCTCTCAGGTTTTGGAAACCTACAGACAATTTTGAAATCTTGCCGTGTGAACCAGGCATCAGCAGTGTAATTGTTGAACTTGGAGGAATACTCACTTATCTTGGCAGTGACACTCATGTGTCTGGGTCCTCGGTCTCTGAGATCAGGAAATACGTTTAAAGAGCTTATGGAGTCATGAAGTCACTGGACATAGGTGTTTGGTGGTTATGTTTAGGAGAATGAATGTCCAAGTCCAAGTCGTTAGTCTCCTGGTACTTCCTGTCTTACTGTATGGTTATCAAACTTGGACAATAGTCAGTGACTGAAGCAATGACTGTATGGTTTTGGTACAAGCTTTCTTTATAAAATCTTTACAAGATTTATCTTCTTTTGTTCCTTGTTCATGGAATTTTTTGTTCATGAAATAAAGTAAAGGATCCTTGGGTACCACTGGAATTACTTTTTACCAAATGTGTGGTTATTTAGAGAGACTCAGATGAGGATTACTGTGGTGGACCGTAACCTGCAATATTTGGATGTGGTACATTTCTCTGTGCATGATCCAGCAGTCAGGTGCCTCAGTGTTGAGGAAGCGATGAACACAGTTCACCAAGCTGAGGAAATACTTTTGAGAGGTGTGATGAATCTGCGGTAAACCAGAAAATTGAACACTGCAGTAGTCCAATCTAGAAGAAACAAATACATGAATCAGGGTCTCAGCATCAGCCATAGACAGGATGGGAGGAATCTTTGCTATATTTTGCAGGTGGAAGAAAGCAGTCCTCATAATATCTCTAATGTGGAGGTCAAAGGACAATGTAGGATCAAAAATTACCCCAAGGTTCCACACTTTGTCTGTGTGATGTATGACACATGAGCCTAGGCTAAGCGTTAGCTATTCAAATTGATGCCGATGTCTCACTGGACCAAGAACCATCATTTCAGTCTTGTCAGGGTTTAAAAGTCGGAAATTGCTAGCCATCCACCTTTTCACTGATGCAAGGCAATCTTCTAAGGATTTTATGTGGATGAAATTACCAGCAATTCTCGGCATGTATAACTGAGTATCATCAGCATAGCAATGAAAGTTAATCCCAAAATGATGCAATATGTGCCTAGGGGTGCTATATAAAGGGAGAAAAGAAGGGGGCATAAGACAGACCCTTCTGGAACCCCAAATTTCATGTCACTAACGATAGAAGTAGTGTTATTGTACAAAACACAGTGAGAACGACTGACCATTCCCAGTAATCGTAAAATGATTCTCCAGCTTATCGAGTCGAATATGGTGATCCATGGTATCAAACGCAGCACTAAGATCTAACAGCACCATTTTTCTGTTGTCTAAAAGCAGACTGCAGTGGCTCAAAAAGATTATTTCAGCACGATTATTTTGGCAAACCGGCTATTGTGACCCCAGAGTATAATTTCCCCTCATAGAGATGCAGGTACAAACAGTTTCCCCTTAGGGCACCCTGGAGGAACGGGTACGTCATGTACGGCAGAACGAACCTTAGACTCAATGTCCCAGGTGATGGGAGAGACAAAACAAGACTCAGGAAGGATTGTACTAGGCTCAGACGGAGCAATAGAAGGATCTCCTTGTGAGGAGAGTGCATCCGGTTTGCCGTTTTTGGAACCAGGGTGGTATGACAGTACAAAATTAAAACGGCTAAAGAAAATAGCCCAACAAGCCTGCCTGGAATTTAACCATTTAGCAGAGTGTAAATACTCTGTAAATACTTTTTGTGATCAGTCCATACCAAGAATGGCACTTGTGCCCCCTCAAGTCAATGGCACCACTCCTCCAGGGCCACTTTAACCGCCAACAGTTCTCAGTCACCTATGCTATAATTACGTTCTGCAGGAGATCATTTTTTTTTTGGACCAATAAGCACATGGGTGCAATTTCTTGTCAGATGGGTCAAATTGAGATAGGATTTCTCCAACACCTATGTCGGAAGTGTCAACCACGACCACAAACTGTCGGGCGGGCTCAGGAAGGAGTAGTATTGGGGCTGCTGTAAAGCGATTCTTTAGGACCTAAAAGACCTCATCACACTCAGGAGTCCAATTAAAGGCCCGGAGGGATGAGGTGACGTTGTGCAGTGGTGCGGCTATGGAACTCAAATTACGGATAAATTTACGGTAAAAATTAGCACATCCAAGAAATCTCTGTACCTCCATTCAGTTCTTAGGGGTAGCCCAATCGTGAACTGCTGCCACCTTCCCTGGATCCATCCGAATTTCCCCCTGTGAGATCACGAACCCTAAAAACGACACTGTGGATCTATGAAATTCACACTTTTCAGCTTTTACAAATAGGTGATTGCTTAACAGGGTCTCCAGAACTGAGCGAACATGCCATATGTGTTGTGTGCTGGGGTGTTTGGCTGGCTTGGTTTTTGTTTTTCTGTTTCTCCCACCAGGTGGTATGCATTCAGGACTGAGTGGCTGAGTATTAGGACCTCACTCTGAACACCTGAGGCTTGTTTTCACGTGCAGGTCATCAGGGCTCACAGCTGTGGTGTATTCTGTCTTGATCAGCGATTGCTGCACTTAAACCTTGAATGCACAGTGTGTGATTGCCAGAGACTCGACCTTGTGAGCAGACGTGTGAGATCGACGTCAGGAGAACAATCTCACCATTACGGACGCAGAGACCACTCCAGGTTTGACACCACAGTCTGTGAAGGAGGATTGGGTGAGGTCTCACGCTCTTCAGCACACTTCCTGAGGTAATTTGGTTTTGGTGACTTTTATGAAGTAATGACAGTGGATTTGGTGTCCCTCACACCTTGTGTTATTGAGCTGTCACATTATGCTAATTGTCTAATCAGCTTCTGCTGCAGTGGAGATTTGAACTGAGTTGTTCCGTGCTTGCAGGGTGAGAAGCTGATATATATTTAAGCCAGGAAGTGTTTGCTGATTGTGTGCATCTTTTGAGCTGTGTCTCTCTGGGTGGAGAGTGTTGGACCCACCTCATGTTTTCTTTCTTCACAGACTCGGTTTGTCGCGGCCACCTGGGGGGTGTCGGCGGGGTCCCTGGGTCCGAACTGCTGTGGCTCCGGACCGTTTGCGCTGCTGAGAGCGCGCGCCATGTTTTCACCTCACCAGACCGCGGACATTTTTGGTTGTTTATCACTGCACTCATTATGATTATTAAATTCTGTTATCTTTTGAACCGTGCTCTGCTTATTTCGTGCTGGGTCCTGTCAAACGCTGGGTCGGTGCTCCGACCGCGTCCCACACATAACAGTAGTCTCTGGCCATTTAACAATGGACCAGTGGAAGCAGAGACGGTATTTTTGCCGGGAAGGCTGCAGCAGATGTTGGAGTTGATCCGGGATCAGTTGCGGGTGCTCTCCGCCCGGGTTGTGCGCGTTGGTGCGCGCATGGCGGAGTTCACAGCTTGGGTCGCATCGCACCCCGCTGTTACGGCTGTAGCCCCATCTCCTCCCATGCAGCTGGCTCCGACGCCTGTTGTAGCAGCCCCGGTGGTATTTAGTTTGCACTTTAAGCTGTTTGTTATAACCTGCTGTCGTTTACAGCAGTGTGAATGGGTTTTTACTCTGTTACCATGGGGATTTTCTTATTTGGCACTTTGGCTCCCTCTGTTGGTGACAGAGTCACATTACCGTTCAGGTTCAAAGGATGGAAAACACAATGTTTTTCCATTCTTTGCACTTGACGATGTAGGTCAATGTTAGTTTTTTTTATTGGTCTATTATCTGTTTCTTGTTTTAGTATGAGGTGTTTTTATCAGGGGTTAATTTGTTGTTTTTGTGGGTTTAAAGCACTGTCTGTGGTCTGGTGGAGTTGAAAATGCAGGCTGTCTGGAGCATAGTTTGACCCAGGTGACTTTATGTTTGTCTGTTGGTCTTTCTTTTTTTTTATTTCTTTTGGTTTCACCTCCCAGGGTTTGATGGGACGGTCCTCTGGGGGGTGATGGGGGGGGGGGGTAATTGGGTTGTTTTTTCTTTTTCTCTTTTTTTTCGTTTTTGTTGTTCCCTCTCTTCTCCTCTGGCTCTGGCCGTTTGAGCCGTACGTTGTCGGTGTTGCTGGAGTGATGCAGTTTGATTATGCTGGGCGTTTCCCAGATAACCTCTGCACCTGGGGGGGGTTTGGGGGCACTCTTTTTTTTGTTACTTCCCTGTCTTCTCCTCCGGCCCCAGCCGTTTGAGCCGTATGTTGTCGGTGTTGTTGGGGTGGTGCAGTTCGGTTATGCTGGGCATTTCCCAGGTAACCTCTGCACCCGGGAGGGGGGAGGTTTGGGGTATTATTTTTTTTTAATTCCCTTTACAACCTCCAGCCTTGGCGCGCCTCTGTGCCATTTGCCATTGGCGTTGCTGAGGTGGTGCAGTTCGGTTATGCTGGGCATTTCCCAGGTAACCTCTGCACCCGGGTGGGGGGGGGGGGTTTAGGGGTGTTTTTTGTTAATTCCCTGTTCCACCTCCGGCTTCAGTGCGCCTTTGAGCCGTACGTCATCGGCGTAGCTGAGGTTTGGGGCAGTGGAATATACCCGCAGCTGGTGGCTGGTTTAAAAGTCGGAGGGGGTGGCGCCATTTTGTGCCGTATGCCATTACCGCTGTTCCACTCCTCCCGGTTGACTTTTGGGGTATAGTCATGGTTGGTGACACTGGACATACTTCCAGTTTCCCCTGCGTTGAGGGGGTGGGGTTGGGGTTGTTGTTTTGTTTGTTTGAATGTTTTTTCCCCCAGTTTCTGCCCTCAGGGTGTGACTGTGGTGTCCTCTGGGGGGGAAATGACTGTGGGACCATCTAGCCGTAGACGGCCGGGGCTGGGTCTGTTAGTCATGGGGGGGGGTGTCTCCTGGGGTTTGATGGAACGGTCCTCTGGGAGGCGCTGGGAGTCCCCGTGGGTGACTTTGGATCCCAGAGGGACCTCGGCTGTGGTTATTACTCCTGGAGCTGGCGGGATGTCCTCTGGGGGGTGTTGGTCCCTACATGTCGTCCGGGGGAGGGGGGGTTAGATTTTTTTTTTTTTTTGCAAGCTTAAGTTTGGGCCGTGTTTGTTTTTTTCTTTTCTCCTCTTCCCGGGGTTTGATGGGATGGTCCTCTGGGGAGGGGGGGGGGGGGGGTGTTGGTATGGTTGTTTGTGTTTTTCTTTTTTCTTTTCTCCCAGTTTGCACCCCTGGGGTTTGGTTATGGTGTTCCCTGGGGGGGTTATTGGGGTTTTTTCTTTTTGTTTTATGACTAAGCAGACTCTAAAACATCGTCGAAAGATGGCTGAATGCACAGGTTCAAGAACTCCTGGCCAAAATTGAGCAAAGTGAACGACAGAAGCAAGAGTTGACAGAAACGAATGCAAAGATGCAGTCAGAGGTGGAGACTCTAACAGATCTGCTAAATGAAGCAGAAGGCAGGATCATCAAATTCAACAAGAGACATCTCGGCACTGGAGAGTCAGCTGCAGGATACTCAGGAACTGCTCCAAGAGGAAATCCATGGGACACCTTCCTTCTCCATCCGCCTAGGGCAGATGGAGGATGAGGGGAATATTTTGCGGGAGATGCTGAACGAAGAGGAAGAGAGCAAGAAGACTGTGGAGAAGCCAGTTTCTATTCTCTAGACTCAGCTGGCTGAAAGGAAGACAAAGGCAGGATAGGACTTGTCAGTAGAGGGGGCTGAAGAGGGCCTCAAGTGAGTCCAATGGGAGTTTGGACGGTGTTCAGCAGCAGCTGGAGTAGAAAAGTTCAGCCTATGGACAAACTGGATAAGACAGAAATCCGTTTGCAGTAAGAGTCGGATGACCTCATGGTGGACCAGGACCACCTTCGGCAGATCGTCTCCAGTCTGAAGAGGAAGCAAAAGTAGTTTGACCAGATGCGGGCCAAAGAGAAATGCATTGCTACTCGATATGCAGAGGAGCATTATCATGCCGAAGCGGAGGCCAGGGAGAAGGAGACAAAAGTCTTAACCCTGGCGGGGGAGTTGAAGTCTCTTATAGACCTGAAAGGTGAACTTGACCGGTTTAACAAAGTGCTCAAGACTGAGATGGATGACTTTGGAAAGAGTTCACAGTTTGGAGAGGTCCAAGCGTGCCATGGAGCAGCAACTGGAGATGAAGATTCAGCTGGCGGAGCTGGAGGATGAATGCAGGCAATGTTCCCAGGCCAACTCTGCCAAGAAGACATGGGAGCTGGATCTGGGAGGGCTTGAAGGCCTTCTTGAAGATGCTAATGAAAATCGCGATGATGTCTTATAGCAGCTGAAGAAACTGCAGGCCCGACTGATAGAACAGATAAGAGGACTGGAAGAACTGTAAATGTCCAGGGATGAAGCAGTTAATGATGCTAAAGACAGTGATAAGAAGCTTAAAGCCATGGAGGGAGACATGCTACACACCCAGGAGGAGCAGTCTACTGCAGACAGGCTCAGGGTGAGAAAAGATAAGCTCCAAGATGAGATCTCCTCTGCCAACACGAAGTTCCCTGTTGGCAGAGGAGAGGAGGTGGCTGGAAGCTTGCATTATCCAGCTGAAGGAAGAACTAGAGAAGCTCAACATTGAGATGATCAATGACCGCATGAAGAGATTAACATTGTAGGTTGAGCAGCTGACGACGGAGCTGTCTTCAGAGCGCAGTAAGGCACAGCTCCTGGAGACGGGCCTTTCCCAGCTGGATCGTCAGCACAAAGAGCTGAAGCTGCAGGAGGTGTTTTTTGCTCCCAGCCAACATTCCAGCCATGGTCCCTGGAGGGGGTGTTTTTTCTGGTCCAGGTTTGTGTGGTCACCGGGAGGCTTCCCGTGAGGGTGGGTACTGTTGTGTGCTGGGGTGTTTGGCTGGCTTGGTTTTTGTTTTTCTGTTTCTCCCACCAGGTGGTATGCATTCAGAACTGAGTGGCTGAGTATTAGGACCTCACCCTGAACACCTGAGGCTTGTTTTCACATGCAGGTCATCAGGGCTCACAGCTGTGGTGTATTCTGTCTTGATCAGAGATTGCTGCACTTAAACCTTGAATGCACAGTGTGTGACTGCCAGAGACTCGACCTTGTGAGCAGACGTGTGAGATCGACGTCAGGAGAACAATCTCACCATTACGGACGCAGAGACTGCTCCAGGTTTGACGCCACAGTCTGTGAAGGAGGATTGGGTGAGGTCTCACGCTCTTCAGCACACTTCCTGAGGTAATTTGGTTTTGGTGACTTTTATGAAGTAATGACAGTGGATTTGGTGTCCCTCACACCTTGTGTTATTGAGCTGTCACGTTATGCTAATTGTCTAATCAGCTTCTGCTGCAGTGGAGATTTGAACTGAGTTGTTCCGTGCTTGCAGGGTGAGAAGCTGATATATATTTAAGCCAGGAAGTGTTTGCTGATTGTGTGCACCTTTTGAGCTGTGTCTCTCTGGGTGGAGAGTGTTGGACCCACCTCATGTTTTCTTTCTTCACAGACTCGGTTTGTCGCGGCCACCTGGGGGGTGTCGGCGGGGTCCCTGGGTCCGAACTGCTGTGGCTCCGGACCATTTGCGCTGCTGAGAGCGCGCGCCATGTTTTCACCTCACCAGACCGCGGACATTTTTGGTTGTTTATCACTGCACTCATTATGATTATTAAATTCTGTTATCTTTTGAACCGTGCTCTGCTTATTTCGTGCTGGGTCCTGTCAAACGCTGGGTCGGTGCTCCGACCGCGTCCCACACATAATAGTATGTAAGTTTCTTCATCTGGGGAAAAAATCAGAATATCGTCCAGATAAACAAATACAAACTTATTCAGATACTCGCACAAGACACAATTAACCAGATTCTGAAAAACTGCAGGTGCGTTAGTTAACCCGAAGGGCATGACAAGGTACTCACAGTAGCCAGTGGGGGTATTGAATGCCATTTTCCATTCATCCCCTTGTTTGATACACACTACATGGTATGCATTACGTAAGCCAAGCTTGGTAAAGATTGTGGGGCCCTCTAGTAGTTCAAACGCAGTGGTGATCAGAGGCAGGGGATAACGGTTCTTGATCGTAACATCATTAACGCCACGATAATCTATGCATGGACGGAGTGACTTGTCTTTCTTTTCCACAAAGAAGAACCCCGCCCCTGCGGGCGAAGATGAGGGTCAAATCAAACCTGCCTCTAATGATTCCTGGATATACTCATTCATAGTGATTCGTTCAGGGGCAGACAGAGAAAACAGTTTTCCTCGTGGAGGACTGGTACTGGGAAGTAGCTCAATGGCACAATCGTAAGCACACTGCGGAGGTAGCGATTTAGCCTTGGTTTTACTAAAAACCTCTGCAAGGTCATGATAACACAAAGGAACCCCGGTGAGATCGGAATAAGATGTTAAGACTGTTTTAGTGGAACTGATTAGGCACCGACCCGCACAGTCGGGTCCCCAGGAACTAAATTGTCCTTCGGACCAGTTTAATTGTGGACAGTGCATCTTTAACCAGGGGTGCCCTAAAATAGCTGAATGAGTCATTTTATTGAACACGTGAAAACTTACCATCTCAGAGTGATTTTCTGCAATAATCAGCCGGACTGACTCAGTGTGGTGAGTGATACGATCAAGCTCACGGCCGTCCACGGCGTGCATCACCAGATGATGTGGGAGACGGTTTAATTTAAGATGTAGGGACCTGGCAAGAGAAGATTGCATCAAATTAGCCTCTTAGCCAGAGTCAATAAACACCGGCACCACACAGGATGAATGCTCTGAGATAAACCTGACTGTGATCACATTTTGAAGTGTTACAGAAGAAATGGAATTCTGACTCACCTGCAGTACCGGTCGTGACCGCGTGAGGGCACCCCTGGATTGACACTCAGTGACCACATGTCCAGCCCGCCCACAGTAAAAACAAAGGCCCATGTCTTTACGGCGCTGCAGTTCCTTATTAGTTAGCTGGGCACAAACCACCTGCATGGGCTCTTCCGTGGAAGGAGGAGGATGGCTGCAGCCAGGAGGTGAAGACCCAGTGTGGTGAGCTGGAGGTGTCTCAGTGCGCTGAGCTGGGAAGTGTGCATCGCGTCGAGACTGGTCTGCCAGCCGGCGGTCGGTGCGGATGGCTAGTGCAATGCGTTCATCCAAATTTTCTGGAAGATTAATGGCAACAAGCTTGGTCTGGATCTGGTCATAGAGCCCCCGGAAAAATACGTCCTGCAGCGCTGCTGGGTTCCATTCTCTCTTTGCTGCCAGGATGCGGAAGTCGATGGCGTAGTCAGTGACTCCTCTGCTTCCCTGCCAGAGCTGCATGAGGGAACGGGCCACCTCATGCCCCTGTGATGTGTGCTGGAAAACTTGGAGAAAAGCAGTCTTGAATGCCTGGAAGGAGTCACACACCAGTGACTGCCTGCTCCACTCTGCCGAGGCCCACGTCGCCGCCTGGCCGGTCAGGTGAGTAATGATGAATGCTATCTTCATCTCATCGGACAGAAACATTGCTGACATTAACTCAAAGTGAAGTTCGCATTGGGTGAGAAAAGGTGTAGCTGGATTCTCCGGAGAAACGCTCAGGTCGAGACAACTGTATACAAACAAATTGGAGCAGCTGTTGGTATCGGCGGGGCAGCACTCGCTCCCGGAGGTGGTTGGTTGCTAATGGTGGGGAACGAGTCTACAGCACAGCAGCTACAAGCTGATCGATCTGTGAGCTTACAGAGGTCATGAAAGCGTCTTGCTGTTTAGTGAGGTCACTGATACTGGAACTCAGGGCCATGAGACGATCTTCTTGTTCTGCTAGGTGGCGGCTATGATAACAAACTGCTAGCTGGAATGTGTTTGAGTCCACTGTGTCCATTGTTGGCCAGATCGTTCTATCAGGAATGGTGGACAGAAACGTCTGGACACAAATGCAGGACTCGACAACATAGCTTTGGTTTGTAAAGGCATTTACTTGAAGGATTCACTGTGTTCCAGTACACAACAAGGCAGTCCAAAACAAGCAAACAGATAAAAAAACATCAGGCTTAAGGCATGGTCAATACAAACAGGCAGGTAGTTGAAACACAACGTGGTAGCAGGACTTGGAAATATGGAACACAAGGCTGGAAGCGAAGGCACAAGGCGCAACGATCTGGCGATAGAGTAGTGCCACCAGAGGGACATAAATACACCCAGGTGATGAGATGCAGATTAGAAACAGGTGTATGGAAAGATCCAGAACTGGCTGTGGCCCAAACCGAGTCCAACGCCCACCACCAAGCACCAAGAGACACAGACAAGAGAGATGGGGACAGAAAAAGAGCAGGCAGGAAAACTATAAAAACCTAAACTAAACATGACATAACACAGAGCACAGGTCTCATAGCATGACACTTTCCAGTAAGGTGGTCCACGAGCTGCCATGTAACCACCTTTTCCAGAATTTTAGAACAGGAAAAAAGATTTGATATCGGTCTATAGTTTTTTAAAACACTAGGGTCAAGATTAATTTCTTAAGTAATGGTTTAATCACTGCAGATTTGAAACAGTTAGGTACAGAGCCAGAGGTGAATGAGAGTAATAATTTCCAGCACAGTTGGGCCAAGAGTTGGCCACAGGTCCTTAAACTGTTTTGGTATTGGATCAAATAAGCAGGTTGTGCTTTTTGTACACATTACGTGTTTCATCAGCATGTCTACTGAGATACTATCAAATTCTGTTAATCTAGGTAATACCTCAGTGATGGCACCCACCTCAATAACAGGGTGTAGTGGCTGGCTTAAGGGATGTTGGGATATGTTTAACCTAATGTCTATTTTCTTTTCAAAGTAATCAAAAAAAATCTTGTGCTGTAAAATGGGACCGACATACAGGTTGCTGTCCATGAATAAGTGTTGCCACTGTGTCAAACAAGAACTTTGAGTTATGCTTGTTTTTGTTGATCAAATCAGACTAAAAGGCCCACTTTGTAGCCAGTAGTGGATATACCATTTTTATTAGCATTAATATGGTTTATTAGGGGAGTAGAGAAGCTTGAATCTTCGACTGGACTGGGTTGCTTGACACGAGGACGTTTCGCTTCAAATCGCAGAAGCTTCCTCAGCTAAAATTCTTGCTGTGGTGGTCTGACTTCTGTCTTGACTCTTGTAGAGAAGAATAATCAAGAAGTCACAAAAGCTGGAGTTTTAAACCTAACCAGACCCCTCCTACCGAGAGGCAGACTGCTATAGGCTAGTGACTAAACAATAGCACTAATTAGTACCTATTGTGCTCTAGTTAGCACCCTCCTAATGACAGGGCAGTTGTCCCTCCTAATGATGGGACGGACCCTCTCATGATGGCTCCCTTGACGACTCTGCTGATGACGTGAATGACTCATTGCCATGAACAAAAGACTGAAACTGCTTTGACCTGAGTACCCCATTGTAAACAGGGGATAAAGAGTGTCTCAGACCCCCTCCCCAGTTAAGGCTGGGTTTCAAACGTTTCACAAAGAATGCCTCCTTGACCCCTCTCTCAAACCATTTCTTCTCTCTGGCTAATATTTTAACATCCTTGTCCTCAAACGTGTGGTTAGTGTCTTTAAGGTGGAGATTAACTGCAGACTGAGGTCCACTGGCGCCCTCTCTGCGGTGCTGGTATAGCCTTTTGTGTAAAGGCTGCTTAGTCTCACCTATGTAGTGTTTGTTACAGTTTTCCTGACATCTGATAGAATACACTACATTGCTCTGTTTGTAACTAGGGATCCTGTCCTTAGGGTGAACTAATTTCTGTCTCAAGGTGTTAACCGGTTTAAAGTAAACTGGGATTTTGTGCTGTTTTGTGCTGATGTGGGCACCTGCACAACTGCAGAGGGAAGGGCTAAAGAAGAACAACTTGTCCGGAAAGCCCTCACAGTATGTGGGTACCCACAATGGTCCCTGGACAAAGTGCAGAAGTCCCAGAGAACAAAGAGACCAGATAGACAGGAGACAGAGACAAGAAGAAGAGGAGTGTCTCTCCCTTATTTAGCAGGAGTAGGGGAAAAACTAGAGGATCTTCAGACAGCACAAAATCCCAGTTTACTTTAAACCGGTTAACACCTTGAGACAGAAATTAGCTTCTGCGATTTGAAGCGAAACGTCCTTGCGTCAAGCAACCCAGTCCAGTCGAAGATTCAAGCTTCTCTACTATGGAAACCACCTGGACAACTGAGAGCCTACACAAAAACTTTTATTAGGGGAGGTCATGGTCTAGACAAGAAGATCCTTGGTTCAAATCCGAGCCTGACCAGAAAATCACTAAAGCCAGTTGAGCAAGGTCCTTAATCCCCTTGTTGCTCCCAGTGTGTAGTGAGTACCTTATATGGCAGCACCCTCACATCGGGGTGAATGCGAGGCATTATTTGTAAAGCGCTTTGAGCGTCTGATGCAGATGGAAAAGCGCTATATAAATGCAGTCCATTTAGCATTTACATTCATAATTTCCATAAATGATTTGCAGAGGGGATCAGAAGGCTTATGTATATGAATACTGAAGTCACCAATAATCAGGTGAGGCTAGGGAGCATCACATCCAGCACATGGACAATAAGCACTGGTGCCCCTCGGGGGGGGGGGGTGCTCGCCCCACTGCTCTTCTCACTCTATACGAATGACTAGCCGCAGGGAACCCAATTGTTATAATTCTAAAGTTTGCGGACAGCACCACCATCATTGGTCTCATCAAGGACGGTGATGAGGCTGCATACAGACAGGAGTTGGAACAGTTGGTACTCTGGTGTGGTCAGAACATCCTGGAGCTGAACCCGCTCAAGACTGTGGAGATGATAGTGGACTATCCTCAACAATACTGTGCCTACTGTGGATACTTTAAGATTCCTGGGATCCACCATCTTCCGTGATCTGAAGTGGACCTCCCACATAGACTCCATCAGGATAACTCCATCAGCAGAGGATGTACTTCCTCAGACAGCTCAGGAAGTTCAACCTGCCCCAGGAACTGCTCCTCATCTTCAAAACAAGTATCATCCAGTCTGTCCTGTGCATCTCCATCTCTGTTTGGTTTCCCTCTGCCTCCAAACATGACAGGTACAGACTTCAAAGAACTGTCAGGTCTGCAGAAAAAAATCAACGGAGCCAGCCTGCCCTCCATCCAGGACTTATACCCGTCCAGGACCAGGAAGCAAGCTGGTAACATCTCTGCAGACCCCTCACACCATGGACACATTTGTTTAAACTCCTCCCCTCTGGTCAACGTCACAGAGCTCTGTACGTCACAACAACAACATAGGAACAGTTTCCACAGGCCATCACACTGATGAACAACTTAATCTGCCAAAAAAAAAAACTCACCAATTCATATACCTCATGTACAAGACAATGTGTTTGTCTGTTCTCCTTTGCACACATTTTTATTGCACATTTTAATTGTATATTTTAATATGCACATTTTTTATTGTGAAACATCTAGAGTCGAGTGTATATTTATACATGTTGGTACAGAGAGAGTGCAGCTCAGGCTGGAGTAGGGATGGGTATCGAGAACCGGTTCCTTTCGGGTATCGTTAAGAAATGATTCGATCCACCGACATCAATAACCTTTTTACTAAACGATTCCCTTATCGGTCCTTCAGAGTGGCCGTTGTTTTTGCGGGTGTTTGTCAGGTAAATTGTAATTTCTCTACACTGATTACAGACCCTTCAGCAGGTCTGTAATCAACTTTTCTGCAGCGCGGCCTTGCGTTGAACCTTGAACCAATCGAAGCAGTGATTCGCAGATCGAAGCAGTGCTTCGATCATTGCTTCGTTGATTCATTTTTTCTTTCGCTTATCTTAATTTCCCCCCGCTAAAACCCTAAAGAGCATATGGCTGTGTGTATTATTTACCTTTTTTATGTTAAACCGACCTGTTATGGTCTTCTGAAACAGTTGATAGATGTATTTTATAACTTAAAAACGGGACCGATGCTAACACGTTAGCATGTCTATGGCATTTTCAAAGGTAAAGTTAGCATTAAGCAGTTGCAGCTGTCAAGCGTTTGTTGTCGTAAAAGAGTCAAATGTATTACAAATTGTAATGTTTTAAATTTATTTTTGTTTATTAATAATCTAATTATTAGTTATTATATACAATTTTAGAGAAAGAGACAAAAAGAACCTGAATAGAAACGCAACAGAAAAAATATAAAACCAACATACATAAATAAATAAATACATACATACAGAAATAAATAAGTGTTTCCTGTGAACACCTAGTGGCTCTTACACCTCCGTTTCATCCCTTATTTAAGTTTAATGACAGTTTGTTTCGGTCAAACCATATTTTCAATTTGTTAATTTCTTCAGTGATTTCCTCCAGAACTATCTGTCAAGCTAGAAAACTGCTGCATCCTAGCAGAATACTACTGGAATGAATTTGAATAAAGAAAGTTGTTTTTTTCTCACCTAAATGGATGCTGCACTCACTGCAGTTTATTGTCTGGAATAGCCCCAGATTGCATTTCAGAGCTTCTCAAATTCAAACATTTTCGTGCAGGTGGTGTTGGGGGGTAATTTTGGGTTTCAGCTTTTTTGTTTTTCACCACTTTCATCTCTGAATATGTGAAATCGTGAGTCACTTTTGTGCGGATTAAAGTTACTAACTGGGACTCCTGTCTTGTTGCGAGAAAGAAATGAGAATCGTCCTCCATTCTGTTCACACAGCTCCAAACGCTGCGCGGCTCTCTGCTGAGTCAAGTTAGAATGATAGAGTCCAGTCAGAATTAATAACTTCAAAGCGAAACACCATTTTGTTTATTTTTATTTATGTCCAGAGATCAAGGATACAGTGACCAATTTCATATTTATTTACTTTAAGACTCAATGAAATACATAGAAAACCCGTAAAGTCTACTTTTAGTACAAAATTCACAAGAGGTATCGATAAGGGAATCGATAAGGAATGGGATCGATAAGCAGAATCGATAATGGCATCAATATCGATAAAATCTTATCAATACCCATCCCTAGACTGGAGTCAAATTCCTTGTATTCTTGTGCATGCTTGGTGAATAAAGGCTATCTGATTCTAATTTGTGGACAAAGATATCTCTCTTAATTCAACACATTTGTCAAAGGTGGGTAGGAACTCACAGGCTGTTTTAATGTGACTAAGGTTGTAAAAAAGTGAGTTTGTCCTTTATTTCTATTCTGAATTCATTGTGAGTTGTCCATTTTAGGTTATCGACAATAAGCTTCAAATATACTGTAGATCTGGGTTAAATAACGATTGAAGTAACTAATTAGCAGTGCATATGTTAATTACAGATATGAAGATAACAAGCAGTGTGTTCATAATGACCTCCCCTGGGTTTCTCCCGTGTGCTAATGGGGTTACTCTCGGTCCTCTGTGCATTTCATAACACCAACTCTGATACCACACAGGCATTATCCAAGTAAACATTTCCATATTCTTCATTTCAAACATGATCTAAAATAATGTTATTAATGCATAAAGCACAGATGTGAAAGTTTTAAGATCCCTAATCGCTGTAAATTTTTTGAAAATTGTCCACACCTACAATGACACAAAAAAAGGAAAAAAATATATTGTTAAAAAATAATGAGAAATGATAGGATAAATTGAGCAATGATAATTTTCTCCAGTTAAATGCAGACAAAACTGAAACTTTGGTCATTGCCCCTGAAAAAAGTTTCCTGAAATTAAGCAACATATTAGCCTCTTCTGAGTCTTCGTTCAGTCAAGTCTTAGAAGTCTGAGTGTTGTTATTGACAGTTCAGTGTTTCCCTTCATCATCATTCCAAACAGCTTATGCAAAATTGCTTTTATCACTTAAGGAAGATTTCAAAACTCGGATTGCTTGTGTCAAAGGCTTTTCATGCTTTTGTTGATTTTTGTTTGGATTATTGTAATGGTATTTTTACTAATCTTAACAAATCAGCCTTGGAAAGGCTTCAGACTGTACAGAATGCTGCTGCAAGAATTTTAAGTGGCACAAATAGAAGAGCTCACATCACTGCAATTTTGGTTTCTCTTTAATGGATGATAGTAAATTTTACAATTAATTTTAAAATTTTAGTTTTAATTTTTGGGGCCCTACACAATGGTCCTGAACACTTGTTATAAAACTCAAGCATATTGATCATTTCAAGCAGTTACACTAAATGCCCTCTGACACTTTCACGACTTTGATGCATGCACTTGCAAGCACTGTGTCGTACAGGAGAGTAAACTCATTGTGAACAGGTGTAGACTGAACGTGAGAGGGGTGCCAGCGCGTGCAAAGAGAATTCTGAAATGTTCAAAAATCTTTCACGCATAAATGTTGCGCAACAAACATGAAGTGGTAGTGAACGTTGCATGATCTACTCACCAACACCATGTGCCTGTCAAATTGAGTAAAGAAGAAGTGATCAGTGCACGTGGTTGCGTCAGCGGACAGCATCACAGCGCAGCTCATCTGAACAATTATAACGAGATGTTAAATCTATCATGAACATACTTTTACAGCTGCACACCAGAAGGAAAGAACATGCAACTGTTTTACCAAGCCATGACAAATAATTACCTTTTTAAATTGCTCCAAATGCTTTCTCCACCTCGTTCAGCGCACAGCAGCTAGAGGGTGCTCTTCTGTGATTCTGGAGGCATTTAGAGGAGTTTTCAACACCTAACTCGGACAGAAAATGATTAATCCTCTACAAAATAACTATTTTATATATGCAACATCCGGTGCACGAGTGGCAGCCAGTGGAACAAAGCATGGCGTCCAGCTGGGAGCACAGCAGGTGGGATCCGTCACAGCGATTTCATGCAAGTGTGTGGATCAAGTCGTGCAAGTGTCAGGGCAACCTTAAAGTCCCGTTTACACATAGATGGTAAGATCTCCCGGAAGCGTCCCGTAAGAGTTTTTGGCCGTCTTAGGATCAAACGCCGTTGTTAACGCCGGCCGCAAGGGGCGGTGGCTTAGTTCCGGCTTCACCGGGAGTCGTCGAAAAAATTATTCAACATGTCGAATAATTCAGGGAGCGCTCCTGGAGAATTCGCGTGACGACGGAGACAACGCGAACAACAGCGTTTGATACTTTTTAATCGCCATTTCATCCTGCCCCTTCCTGTAGTGCCGCAGTTTACAACCGCCGTAATTGGCAGGCCGGCATTGTATCCCTACCAACTGCGTGTAAAAACGGTGATAGAGCCCACATCGGCGTCCTCAATGGCGTTTTAAACCGGTGACAGAGACAGACAAAACGGCGGCGCTAGCGGACATTACGCCGTTCTAAAACGCCAACTCCTGGTTAAAAGGGCATTCCAAACGGCCGATAGGCAGCGGTCAGTATAAAAAACGCTAGCGCGCTGCATGCAGGCCTCTCACTCGTGGCCAGCTCCAGATATTTTTGCAGAGAAGTTCCAGTATGCCTCCTAAAAGAAAGTTGGCAGTGGCAAGGACTTAAAGAAGAAGGAAACCAAGAGGTCTGCTTCAGAAGCAGAGGGGAGACCTGTGGTGGAGACGGAGCAACACGTTGAGGAGGGGGAAGGGAAGGAGAAGAAAAAGCTGAGGATGATCTCCCTCCCCCTGCAGTGACAGAAGCATGTATTCCTGCTGCTTCAGCCTATTATACTCTGGGGGCGGTGCCTATATGCAAATGATCCTGGAGTAACGCAGGATTTGCCTGGATAAAAACCTGTGTATTAACCAGCGGTACACAGGGCATTATCGACGGCAGCAGAACACCGCCGTTCTCACGCGCAGTCTTAACCTGCGATTGTAAAGGATAGAACTGGGTATTAACCCTCGTTGCCTGACATGTGCTGGATGCTACGCGTCAAAACGCCGCTTTATTCGACGGATTTAGCGCTAGTTTTATCCGCTTATTTGCGATAGTACGGTGGTCAAAATGCCGGCGAAAATGCTCCACCCCTTTCCACCGTGAAAACAGGCGAACTACCGTGAACTCAGGTCTACGTACTACCCGCCGACAAAACCGTCTATTGTAAACGGGACTTAAGACTCTGGAATGCTGGTTCTCTGTCTTTTTTGCTGTACAGACACCACTGACTCTTTTAAAAGCAGCTGAAGACCATTTGTACAGCAAAGGCTTTTAGATAGACTTTGGGGTTTACTTCACCCCCCACGGGGAGTGAAGCATCTTTCTAGTGGCTCTGTGTGTCTGTCAGTTTGTGTGTGTTTCTGTATTTTTGTAATACATGCATGGAGTGTCACTGATGATTGATCAACATATCTTCATGACCAGAGTCACAAGCCCATTTGATATTTTGATAATGAAACATATATATTATATATTTGAAAAATGTTCATATATATTTGTTTTATAGAATTTTGTTTTCACCAGTTATTTGATAAAATGGTTTTGACCTTTTTTCTGGAGCAAAGCACCAGGCCTCTACTGGTGGTTGGCTCTCACTGCGGGTATTGTATTCACTTCATGTTCCGGAGCACAGCGGTTTTTCTTGTATCTGTTAGCTTTTTATCTGCGCAGTTAGATTGATCTAGTTATCTAGATTACGATTGGTTTCCCAGTGTAATCTTTACGTGCCTTAACTAAAGCACTCCTTCTGCTGAATCACCTCTAAATTATTTACAACATTATTCACTTTGCGTGTTTTTAGGAATCCGCTGCTTAGCGTAGCTACTAGCTCTTAGCCGATTAGCATGGCGGCTTCTCCTGTCTCTCCCGCACTTTTCCTGCTTCTGGGGTGTGAAATGTTTAGTTATTCCTCGGCCTCCTTTAGCAGTAATGGTACTTGTAATAAGTGTAGCTTATTCGTAGCTTTGGAGGCCAGGCTGGGCGAATTGGAGACTCGGCTCCGCACCGTGGAAAATTCTACAGCTAGCCAGGCCCCTGTAGTCGGTGCGGACCAAGGTAGCTTAGCTGCCGTTAGTTCCCCCTGGCAGATCCCGAGCAGCCGGGAAAAGCAGGCCGACTGGGTGACTGTGAGGAGGAAGCGTAGCCCAAAACAGAAGCCCTGTGTACACCGCCAACCCGTTCACATCTCTAACTGTTTTTCCCCATTCGACGACACACCCGCCGAGGATCAAACTCTGGTTATTGGCGACTCTGTTTTGAGAAATGTGAAGTTAGCGACACCAGCAACCATAGTCAATTGTCTTCCGGGGGCCAGAGCAGGCGACATTGAAGGAAATTTGAAACTGCTGGCTAAGGCTAAGCGTAAAGTTGGTAAGATTGTAATTCACGTCGGCAGTAATGACACCCGGTTACGCCAATCGGAAGGTCACTAAAAATTAACATTAAATCGTGTGTAACTTTGCAAAAACAATGTCGGACTCTGTAGTTTTCTCTGGGCCCCTCCCCAATCGGATTCGGGAGTGACATGTTTAGCCGCATGTTCTCCTTGAATTGGCTGGCTGTCTGAGTGGTGTCCAAAAATGAGGTGAGCTTCAGAGATAATTGGCAAAGCTTCTGGGGAAAACCTGGTCTTGTTAGGAGAGACGGCATCCATCCCACTTTGGATGGAGCAGCTCTCATTTCTAGAAATCTGGCCAATTTTCTTAAATCCTCCAAACCGTGACTATCCAGGGTTGGGACCAGGAAGCAGAGTTGTAGTCTTACACACCTCTCTGCAGCTTCTCTCCCCCTTACATCCCTCATTACCCCATCCCCGTAGAGACGGTGCCTGCTCCCAGACTACCAATTAACCAGCAAAAATCTATTTAAGCATAAAACTTCAAAAAGAAAAAATAATATAGCAGCCTTCACTGTACCACAGACTAAAACAGTTAATGTGGTCTGTTAAACATTAGGTCTCTCTCTTCTAGTCCCTGTTAGTAATGATATAATAATTGATCAACATTATGATTTATTCTGCCTTACAGAAAACCTGGTTACAGCAGATGAATATGTTAGTTTAAATGAGTCAACACCCCCGAGTCACACTAACTGTCAGAATGCTCGTAGCACGGGCCGGGGCGGAGGATTAGCAGCAATCTTCCATTCCAGCTTATTAATTAATCAAAAACCCAGACAGAGCTTTAATTCATTTGAAAGCTTGTCTCTTAGTCTTGTCCATCCAAATTGGAAGTCCCAAAAAACAGTTTTATTTGTTATTATCTATCGTCCACCTGGTCGTTACTGTGAGTTTCTCTGTGAATTTTCAGACCTTTTGTCTGACTTAGTGCTTAGCTCAGATAAGATAATTATAGTGGGCGATTTTAACATCCACACAGATGCTGAGAATGACAGCCTCAACACTGCATTTAATCTATTATTAGACTCTATTGGCTTTGCTCAAAAAGTAAATGAGTCCACCCACCACTTTAATCATATCTTAGATCTTGTTCTGACTTATGGTATGGAAATAGAAGACTTAACAGTATTCCCTGAAAACTCCCTTCTGTCTGATCATTTCTTAATAACATTTACATTTACTCTGATGGACTACCCAGCAGTGGGGAATAAGTTTCATTACACTAGAAGTCTTTCAGAAAGCGCTGTAACTAGGTTTAAGGATATGATTCCTTCTTTATGTTCTCTAATGCCATATACCAACACAGTGCAGAGTAGCTACCTAAACTCTGTAAGGGAGATAGAGTATCTCGTCAATAGTTTACATCCTCATTGAAGACAACTTTGGATACTGTAGCTCCTCTGAAAAAGAGAGCTTTAAATCAGAAGTGTCTGACTCCATGGTATAACTCACAAACTCGTAGCTTAAAGCAGATAACCCGTAAGTTGGAGAGGAATGGCGTCTCACTAATTTAGAAGATCTTCACTTAGCCTGGAAAAAGAGTCTGTTGCTCTATAAAAAAGCCCTCCGTAAAGCTAGGACATCTTTCTACTCATCACTAATTGAAGAAAATAAGAACAACCCCAGGTTTCTTTTCAGCACTGTAGCCAGGCTGACAAAGAGTCAGAGCTCTATTGAGCTGAGTATTCCATTAACTTTAACTAGTAATGACGTCATGACTTTCTTTGCTAACAAAATTTTAACTACTAGAGAAAAAATTACTCATAACCATCCCAAAGACGTATCGTTATCTTTGGCTGCTTTCAGTGATGCCGGTATTTGGTTAGACTCTTTCTCTCCGATTGTTCTGTCTGAGTTATTTTCATTAGTTACTTCATCCAAACCATCAACATGTTTAATAGACCCCATTCCTACCAGGCTGCTCAAGGAAGCCCTACCATTATTTAATGCTTCGATCTTAAATATGATCAATCTATCTTTGTTAGTTGGCTATGTACCACAGGCTTTTAAGGTGGCAGTAATTAAACCATTACTTAAAAAGCCATCACTTGACCCAGCTATCTTAGCTAATTATAGGCCAATCTCCAACCTTCCTTTTCTCTCAAAATTTCTTGAAAGGGTAGTTGTAAAACAGCTAACTGATCATCTGCAGAGGAATGGTCTATTTGAAGAGTTTCAGTCAGGTTTTAGAATTCATCATAGTACAGAAACAGCATTAGTGAAGGTTACAAATGATCTTCTTATGGCCTCGGACAGTGGACTCATCTCTGTGCTTGTTCTGTTAGACCTCAGTGCTGCTTTTGATACTGTTGACCATAAAATTTTATTACAGAGATTAGAGCATGCCATAGGTATTAAAGGCACTGCGCTGCGGTGGTTTGAATCATATTTGTCTAATAGATTACAATTTGTTCATGTAAATGGGGAATCTTCTTCACAGACTAAAGTTAATTATGGAGTTCCACAAGGTTCTGTGCTAGGACCAATTTTATTCACTTTATACATGCTTCCCTTAGGCAGTATTATTAGACGGTATTGCTTAAATTTTCATTGTTACGCAGATGATACCCAGCTTTATCTATCCATTAAGTCAGAGGACACACACCAATTAGCTAAACTGCAGGATTGTCTTACAGACATAAAGACATGGATGACCTCTAATTTCCTGCTTTTAAACTCAGATAAAACTGAAGTTATTGTACTTGGCCCCACAAATCTTAGAAACATGGTGTCTAACCAGATCCTTACTCTGGATGGCATTACCCTGACCTCTAGTAATACTGTGAAAAATCTTGGAGTCATTTTTGATCAGGATATGTCATTCAAAGCGCATATTAAACAAATATGTAGGACTGCTTTTTTGCATTTACGCAATATCTCTAAAATCAGAAAGGTCTTGTCTCAGAGTGATGCTGAAAAACTAATTCATGCATTTATTTCCTCTAGGCTGGACTATTGTAATTCATTATTATCAGGTTGTCCTAAAAGTTCCCTAAAAAGCCTTCAGTTAATTCAGAATGCTGCAGCTAGAGTACTGACGGGGACTAGAAGGAGAGAGCACATCTCACCCATATTGGCCTCTCTTCACTGGCTTCCTGTTAATTCTAGAATAGAATTTAAAATTCTTCTTCTTACTTATAAGGTTTTGAATAATCAGGTCCCATCTTATCTTAGGGACCTCGTAGTACCATATCACCCCAATAGAGCGCTTCGCTCTCAGACTGCAGGCTTACTTGTAGTTCCTAGGGTTTGTAAGAGTAGAATGGGAGGCAGAGCCTTCAGCTTTCAGGCTCCTCTCCTGTGGAACCAGCTCCCAATTCAGATCAGGGAGACAGACACCCTCTCTACTTTTAAGATTAGGCTTAAAACTTTCCTTTTTGCTAAAGCTTATAGTTAGGGCTGGATCAGGTGACCCTGAACCATCCCTTAGTTATGCTGCTATAGACGTAGACTGCTGGGGGGTTCCCATGATGCACTGTTTCTTTCTCTTTTTGCTCTGTATGCACCACTCTGCATTTAATCATTAGTGATCGATCTCTGCTCCCCTCCACAGCATGTCTTTTTCCTGGTTCTCTCCCTCAGCCCCAACCAGTCCCAGCAGAAGACTGCCTCTCCCTGAGCCTGGTTCTGCTGGAGGTTTCTTCCTGTTAAAAGGGAGTTTTTCCTTCCCACTGTAGCCAAGTGCTTGCTCACAGGGGGTCGTTTTGACCGTTGGGGTTTTACATAATTATTGTATGGCCTTGCCTTACAATATAAAGCGCCTTGGGGCAACTGTTTGTTGTGATTTGGCGCTATATAAAAAAAAATTGATTGATTGATTGATTGATACTCTATTTTACTAATACAAATTATTCTGTTTCCCCTGTGGGTTCACCACCTGCAAGGGGAACCGCTGGGGTCGGGTGCACTGTCCCATATGGGTGGCAGTGAAAGCCGAGGGCCTTGACGGACCAGACCCCGGCAGCAGAAGCTAAGTCTGGGGTTGTGAAAAGTCACCTCAGTATGTGGGAAGGAGGCGGAGCTTGTGCGGGAAAAGGAGCGCTACCAGTTAGATCTGGTGGGCCTCAGCTCCATGCACAGCCTCGGCTTCAGAACCACTCTCCTTGAGGGGTTGGACCTTATTCTTCTCTGGACTTTCCCTGGGTGTGAGGTGCAGGGTGGGGATACTCACAAGTCCCCGGCTGAGTGCAGCTGCATTGCAGTTTACCCTTGTAGATGAGAGGGTCGCCTCCCTGCGCCTTTTGGTGGCAGGAGGGAAAACCCTGACTGTTGTTTGTGCGTATGCACGAACAACAGTTTGGAGTATTCTGCCTTCTTAGATTCCCTCACTGGAGTCCTGCATTGGTCTCCAGTGAGGAAATCCATTGTTCTGCTGGGGGACTTCAATGCCCAAATGAATAGTGCGGGTGAAATGGAAATGTATAGAGAAGCCCACTCTCCAAGAGATCTTCAATTCACACCACCAGCGCAGCTTTTTTGACTCTCCTGTGGAGATTGGGGGCACTGAACCAAAAGATTCCATTGCTGAAACTGCAGCAGGGAGCTGTGGACTGAAGGTCAGGGGTACCTCAAGGGGCAGGAACCCTCAAACATCATGGTGTACACCTTTGGTCAGGGACGCCGTTGGACTGAAGAAGCAGTCTTTGCAGGATATGTTATCACGGAGGACTCCAGAAGCATTTGCATGGTACTGACAGGCCCGAAGGGTGGCAGCCTGTGTTGTGGGGGAAGGTGTGGGAGGAGTCATAGGGCATTAGACGGGGTACACTCTGACAGGACTCCAGTCTATCACAGGGTCACACATAGACAGACAAACTCATTCACATTAACTCGTGCATCTACCGTCAATTTAAAGTTTTCAATTCACCCAACACTCATGTCTTTGGATGTGGAGGGAAGTGAGGGAACCCACACAAATGCAGGGAGAACAAACAAACTCCACACTGAAAGGCCCCAGGTGGGAAGGTATCCCATAACCTTCTTGCTGTGAGGCAACCACTGAACTAATGTATCGCTCTTTTATAATTTTCATGCTGTTTTCTATTTTTACTGCATCTTATGTAGTTTGATATGCTATGATTTTATTGTTTTTACTATTTCTTCTGAAGTATCTGCTTCCAACGGACTACTTGCTGAATTGATGGCCTTGTAATCAGAACAAGGTTGTATTAATTTCTTCTATTTCTGTTAAACAGTTCTTTTAGCTTTACATTTTAGTTTGCACCTATTGTGAATCTTATTTAATTAAATTTCTCCTGTGAATCTTAGGAGTGTTTCGTGTTTCACTAGCGGTTAGCTTGCGCTAGTTTGGCTGCACATTTTTTTTTGTAATAGTTTTTTTTTATGACTGTTACCAGTCCAATATTTCTGTTAGTTTTTTAGTGTAACTGCTGTGAATTTCAGCTCATGATTTTACTCCTGTGTGATTCTTAGGAGTGGTTAGCATTTCACTAGCGGTTACCTTGTGCTAGCTAAGCCGGATTTGTTTTTTTTTAATAGTTTTTTTTAGTGCTGTTACTACCAGTCTAATATTTCTGTTAGTTTTTCAGTGTAACTGCTGTGAATTATAGCTCATTATTCTATTTCTGTATGAATCTTAGGAGTGTTAGCAATTTTGTTAGGAGTTAGCTTGCGCTAGCTTAGCTACACTCTTGAATTTTCTGGTGCACAAAGTACACTGCTTTAGACTTTACATTAATCCTGCACGATGCTGGCAGAGAGGGTGGCTCTTTTAGAGAGCCGTTCAGTGGAGTTAGATGTTACGGGCACTCCAGACAAGGTTAGTGTTGGGCCAGCTAGCATGCCTATAAGCATTAGCCTACAATTGCTGGCTGTGGATGACGGCTCTCGGACCATGGTTAGGTGGAAGAAGTCAGGTAAGGCTTGGTGCCCGGTAGGAGTACCCCGATCACACTCGCGTCTGCCAACTGTGAACTGGTTTTCTCCCTTGGATGTGCCTGTTAGTCCTTTGAGCCCACGGATGACTTCCAATGCTATCTCCAGGCCGAAACGCTGGGCTTTAGGTATAGGGGATTCCATCACTCGCACAGTCAGGTTACAGACAATGGCTGACGTGAAATGTATTCCTGGGGCCAGAGCTCCTGACATTGCCTCTCATCTCAGGGGGATGACACTGCAGAATGGTAGACAGACAAAGGAACATGACACTATATATAGCCACATAGTTACTCATGTCGGTGCCAATGATGTCAGGATGAAGCACTCCGAGGTCACAAAAATGGACATAGAGAGGACTTGTGACCTTGCCAGAAAGATGCATCGCATCAATTAACAGTCTCTGGCCCCCTCGCTTCCCGGTGTATTGATGAGGAGTTTAGCAGGCTGATATCATTAATTAGGTGGCTGGCCAATTTTGTAGACATCAAGGGTTTAGTTTTATTGATAACTGGCCTTCGTTTTGGGGCCACCATGGCTTGCTGATGCTGGACAGCCATCACCCTACTGAGGAAGGTGCCGCCATCTTGTCTGCAAATATAGATAGAGCTCTGCAGGGAGGGTAACATTAGGACTTTACAGCAGGCTGCGGAACAGGTGATTAGAGACCCTGCAAGGCATATGACAAATGTGGGTGTGGAATCCATTATCTTGGCAGGGAAATTAGTGCAGAAAATCCACTATGGTGATAATGCAGTTTATGTGTCAGGGAGGGAAATTCGTCCAGTTGAGACTGTGGCCTGTGTTCTCAGATGTGTCCATAAAAATCAGAGGGATACGATTTGCAAACTTAATACCCATTACTACATTGGATGATGAGTATCGATGAGTATTGTATGAGATTGACGATGGCACATTGGCTGTTTCAGCAATATCAAATATTTTGTGTTTGCTACCTACAAACCGTGTGGAATGTTTCAAACCTAATCCTACTTCCAGGCATCTTATATATACTACTCTGGAATGACCAAATTATGGATCACCCCTTAGATATGATCGGGTTATGTGAAACCTGGCTTAAACCTGCACCTGCCCTCCCCTCAAATGAGGCCTGCCCACCGGCATACATATTTAGTCATGCCCCTCATGATGCGAAGCAAGGTGGTGGTGTTACTTTTATTTATAAATCTAGATTTAGTTTATTAGCTGTTGGGGGTCATAAATGTAATTCGTTTAAACATCTGATTCTCGGCTCTGCCCATGATGCTACGTATTGGCAAAGTCACAAGAATAAAAATCAGCCATCTTACTTTGTCACTGTATATAGCCCCCCTGGCCCATACTCTGAATTCTTAGATGATTTTGGTGAGTTTATCTCTAACTTGTCAAACAAGTGCAGATAACATTCTGATTGTTGGTGACTTCAATATTCATATAAGTAAGCCTTCTGATCCCCTCTGCAAATCATTTATGGAAATTATGGATGTATTAGGATTCCAGCAATACATTCAGGATTTGATGCACATTAGTGGAAATACCCTGTATTTGGCCTCAGGCCTATTGCTCTGATTTCCTCAACAAAAACAAGCATAACTCAAAGTTCTTTTTTTGACACAGTGGCAACACTTATTCATGGTCAACCACCTATAAGTCACTCTCCTTTAACAGCACAAGATTTCTTGGATTACTTTGAGAAGAAAATAGATGACATTAAGTTGAACATATCCCAGCATGCCTTAACCCAGCCACTACATCCTGCTATTGAGGTGGGTGCCATCACCGAGGTTTTACCAAGATTTACAGAATTTGTTAGTATCTCACTAGGCGTGCTGATGAAATTCGGAACGTTTACAAAAACCACAACCTGCTTATTTGATCTGATACCAACAAAAATGTTTAAGAACCTGTGGCCCACTCTTGAGCTGACTGTGCCTTGAAATTATTCATCTCTCATTAGCCTCTGGATCTGTTCCTAAATGTTTCAAATCTGCAGTGATTAAACCATTATTTAAGAAATCTAATCTTGACCCTAGTGTATTGAAAAACTACAGGCCGATATCAAATCTATCATTCTGCTCTAAATTTCTTGAAAAGGTGGTTTCACAGCAGCTTGTGGACCACCTTACTGAGAATAATCTTTTTTGAGCCACTGCAGTCTGCTTTAATAAAATATCATTCCACAGAGACAGCTCTCACTGAAGTACTGAATGTTCTGCTTGCAATGGGTTCGGACACCACGATGGTTCTGGTGCTGTTAGATCTTAGTGCTGTGTTTGATACCGTGGATCACCATACTCTACTCAATAGGCTGGAGAATCATTTTAGGATTACTACAAATGCCCTTGCATGGATGACATCATGCTTGGCCAGTCATTCTCATTGTGTTTTGCACAATAACACTACCTCTAACCTTAGTGACATGAAATTTGGGATTCCACAGGGGCCCGTCTTAGGCCCCCTGCTTTTCTCCTTTTATATAGCACCAATTAGGCACTTATTGTGGCGCTTTGGGATTACCTTTCACTGCTATGGTGATGATACTCAGCTATACATGCCAATAACTGCTCGTAATCTCATCCACATAAAATCCTTAGAAGACTGCCTTGCATCAGTGAAAAGCTGGATGTCTGGCAATTTCCTACTTTTAAACCCTGACAAGACTGAAATGATGGTTCTTGGTCCAGTGAGACATCAGCATCAAGTTGACCAGCTAACGCTTAGCCTAGGCTTGTGTGTCATACATCACAATGACAAAGTGTGGAACATTGGTGTAATTTTTGATCCTACATTATTCTTAAACCTCCACATTAGAGATATTACGAGGACCGCTTTCTTCCACCTGCGAAATATGGTGAATATTTGTCCCATCCTGTCTATGGCTGGTGCTGAGACCCTGATTCATTCATTTGTTTCTTCTAGATTGGACTACTGCAATGTTCTATTTTCTGGTTTACCGCAGTCCAGCATTAGGCGTCTCCTATTGGTTCAAAATGCTGCTGCCAGACTTTTGGCAGGAAGCAGAAAGTTTGACCACATTTCACCCATTTTGGCATCTCTTCACTAGCTTCCTGTCCGGCGAGATCAGATTTTAAGGTACTCTTACTAACCCATAAAATTATTCATGGACTAGCCCTTCCCTACGTAGGTGACCTACTTAAACACTATTTACCAGCGTTCTCACGGTGCAGGACTAATTTGTGTCCCTAGGGTGAATAAAAAGTCTGCGTGTCACAGAGCTTTCTCTTATCATGGCTTTGTCAAATGATCTCCCTGCATCAATAAAACAGTCAGATTCTGTCATAACTTTATCTAACATCTTGCTCTTTTAGTGAAGCTTAGGGCTAGTGGCAGGCGATCACTTTATTGTTTCTTCTGTTTTTCTTGTTGCTAATTGCTGATACATTATATTGTATTTATTGTCTTTCCACCACCTGATTGTTTTTTCTCTCTGTTTAAGTTGCAGCTCCACCCAGAGATGGGTGTGGTGTCTTCTTCTTCGGGCCTTCCATCCTGTGCGTCGGCATGGACTCCCAAAATTTCCTGTGTAATTCCTGTATTGTCTATTGTGTCTGTAGCATGGCCTAAGCAGAGGGTCACTCCACTGAGTCTGGTCTGCTTGAGGTTTCTTCCTCAAATCATCAGAGGGCATTTTTCCTTACCACTGTCGCCTGTGTGCTTGCTCTAGGGGTTGGTAAGGTTAGACCTTACTTGTGTGAAGCACCTTGAGGCAACTTGTTGTGATTTGGCACTATAATGTAAATACTGCTGGCCAGATTTTTGACAGGAAGCAGTCAGATTCTGTAGAGACTTTCAAGTCAGACTTAAGACACACTATTTTCCCTTTGTATGGCTATCATACTGGCATAGTGTGTTACTATGCTTTTTACCATTTTAAATTTCAGTTTATTAGGAAATGGAGCGGACCGCAGCCTCAACTATATCTAAAGTCTGGTCTTTAATGAAGCTTGGCTTAGTGGCTAGCGATCACCTTAGTACTTCTTCTGTTTTTCTTGTTGCTTAATGCTGATAAATTATTCTGTATTTGTTGTCTTTCCGATGCCTGATTCTGTCTTTTCTGTCTTTGAGGTGCGGCTCGATCCAGAGGTGGGAGTGGTATCTACTTCTGAAAACCTCCCGTCCTGTACACCGGCAAAAATTTCCTGTATAGTCGTTTTGCATATTGTTTTGTCAATTGTTCGTAGCATGGCCCAAGCAGAGGGTCGGCCCTTTGAGTCTGGTCTGCTTGAGGATGCTTCCTCAAATCATCAGAGGTAGTTTTTCCTTACCACTGTTCCCTGTGTGCTTGCTCTAGGGGTTGGTAAGGTTATAGACCATACTTGTGTCAAGCGCCTTAGGCAGCTTTGTTGTGATTTGGCGCTATATAAATGAAAATAAATTGAAATGAAGCACTTTGTGATTTTTGATGTGATAAGTGCAATATAAATAAATCTTACTTACCTAAATGACACATTTATAAAAATATGTCAAAATGTACCCAGCGGCACACACTCTAAAAATGAAATGTTGTACTTAAAGCAATACAGCCCTTTATATTTCACAGAACTGACAAAATATAATTTCAACCTAAATCCGAACATTATAATAGGTATAGAAATGTTGCTAAATATTAAGGGACCTCTTTGGCAAACACATCAATCTTAATAGGTCAAAAATCATGCTCGATATCTTTCCTGATACGGACTGGGTAATGTGTTAGGAACAAAATTATGTCATATTGCTTGATGGAAATGAAAACTGTCAACCTAAAGAGTGCCGAATTCAAAGAAATGTCATTTCAGCAACTCAAAATGGTACTCAGTAGTGTATATGGCCCCCACGTGCTTGTACACAGCCTGAGAACATTGGGGCATGCTCCTAATGAGATGATGGATGGTGTCCAGGGGGATCTCCTCCTATATCTGAATCATGGCAGTACTTAGCTACTCGACAATCTGAGGTGCAACCTGGTGCCGTCGGATGGAAACATAATGCCTCAGAGGTGTTGTGCATCAGGAGCAAACCAGAACCCACTGCACCAATACAGGGTCTGACATTGGGTCCAAGGATATCATCCCGATGCCAGCCTGCATGGCGTCCGGTTTCTTGTCCGAAGCAGAGTGGAACGGGCCATCGTCCACACCTGCCAACAGCGCCACAGGTGGGCACGCACTGATGTAACTGCCAGGTCTGTCTCTTGCACTGGGACAAGTGTTGGTTGGTACCCCTGGAAGCATTCAAATGGTGACAGTCCAGTAGCAGAGCTCACTTGGGTGCTGTGGATGTACTCTCCCCCCCCATGTCAACTGGCACTCCCTGAGGCAGCATGGGAGGACGTCACACAGAGGAGGATGGATTCAAAGTTCCTGGTTGGCCTGTTCCTGCTGGCCATTAGTCTGTGGGTGGAAGCCAGACAAGGAGACCGAAATGATGCCCCCAGGAGCTGCAACAAAAGGTCTTCACACTTGAGAGGTGAAATGGGGTCCCTCGGTCTGACATAATGTCTAAAGGGATGCCATGCATGGTGGAACAGGCGATTGGATGTCTCTGGGCAGATGGCAGCTTGGGCAGGGCCCAAAGTAAGTTGCCTTGGAGAAATGATCTATGGATGGTAAATATGATGTTGTCACCATTGGAGGGAGGAAGTCCGGTTATGAATTCCAGGCAGATTTGCAGACAGGAGCAACCTGGCCATGGACAGAGGATGGAGGAGCCTGGCGGTAGGCTGGTTGTGAGGATTTGCCATTGGTGCAGATGCTGCAGGCTTTGACGTCTGCCTGGATGGTGAACCACCAGAAATGTCAGTTCAGAATGTCCAGTGTGTGGTTGAATCGAGATGACAGGTGCTCCTAGATGAAGAACAAATTGTAGTACTTCTGATTGAGCTGAGGATTGATCTGAAAGTCAGCTGGGAGGTCTTCGTCCAGGATTGGGGCAGCTCCGTCGTGCCTCCCAGATGACCCTTTTGATGTCCAAATATATAGCACCCAACTACCATGTTAACTGGCAGAATCTTGATCAGGAGACGAGGACTGGTCTGAGAGCGAACTGTTGGGATGAGAGTGTCAGGTTTGGTATTTGTTGTTCTTGCACAGTATTTGATTTGTGAAATTGAAGCATACAAAAATAGCAACCACTGGCCTGTCTGTAGTTCGTCTCTTGGCTGACTGTATATATGCTAAGTTATATATGCTAAGTGTCTCCATTCCTACAATGCCTCCTTAACTGCCAGGAGTTCCTGGTTGCCCACATCATTACTGTGGATGGCATTACCCTGACCTCTAGTAATACTGTGAGAAATCTTGGAGTCATTTTTGATCAGGATATGTCATTCAAAGCGCATATTAAACAAATATGTAGGACTGCTTTTTGCTTTACGCAATATCTCTAAAATCAGAAAGGTCTTGTCTCAGAGTGATGCTGAAAAAACTAATTCATGCATTATTTCCTCTAGGCGGACTATTGTAATTCATTATTATCAGGTTGTCCTAAAAGTTCCCTAAAAAGCCTTCAGTTCATTCAAATGCTGCAGCTAGAGTACTGACGGGGACTAGAAGGAGAGAGCATATCTCACCCATATTGGCCTCTCTTCATTGGCTTCCTGTTAATTCTAGAATATAATTTAAAATTCTTCTTCTTACTTATAAGGTTTTGATAATCAGGTCCCACTATATCTTAGGGACCCGTAGTACCATATCACCCCAATAGAGCGCTTCGCTCTCAGACTGCAGGCTTACTTGTAGTTCCTAGGGTTTGTAAGAGTAGAATGGGAGGCAGAGCCTTCAGCTTTCAGGCTCCTCTCCTGTGGAACCAGCTCCCAATTCAGATCAGGGAGACAGACACCCTCTCTACTTTTAAGATTAGGCTTAAAACTTTCCTTTTTGCTAAAGCTATAGTTAGGGCTGGATCAGGTGACCCTGAACCATCCCTTAGTTATGCTGCTATAGACGTAGACTGCTGGGGGGTTCCCATGATGTACTGTTTCTTTCTCTTTTTGCTCTGTATGCACCACTCTGCATTTAATCATTAGTGATCGATCTCTGCTCCCCTCCACAGCATGTATTTTTCCTGGTTCTCTCCCTCAGCCCCAACCAGTCCTAGCAGAAGACTGCCCCTCCCTGAGCCTGGTTCTGCTGGAGGTTTCTTCCTGTTAAAAGGGAGTTTTTCCTTCCACTGTAGCCAAGTGCTTGCTCACAGGGGGTTGTTTTGACCGTTGGGGTTTTACATAATTATTGTATGGCCTTGCCTTACAATATAAAGCGCCTTGGGGCAACTGTTTGTTGTGATTTGGCGCTATATAAAAAAATTGATTGATTGATTGATCATAGTTTTGCTCAGCAGGAGTCAGATGCTGGGAAAAGATTCACATGGGTTGAGACGTTGGTCATCCTCAGCCCACTGCTACAGGATGCCCTGATCCCAATGTCAGAGGCATCGATCCCCATGATGAACTGATGGTAAAAGTTGACAAAGCCTATAAACTGCTGAAGGTGTTTGACATTCATGGGGGTAGGCCAATCAGTGACTGCACTAATTTTTGCAGTGTCTGGTTTAATCTGATTTTTTCTGAAAGATAAACCCCAGGAGGAGACAGAGTCTTGATGAAAAGGACATGTTCATCTTTAATATATAAATGGTTTTCCAGCAGGTGGTAAAGGTCTAATTGTAAGTGATGTATTTGTTTGATAAGGTTGTTGGAAAAAATGTCATCAAGGTAAACAAAGACAAACCGGTGAGGAAAGTTCCTGGAGAAATCATTAACAAGTGCATGAACAGTGTCGGGAATGTTGGTGGGGTGGAAAGCATGACCAAATATTCAAGTGACTCAAAGGGGTGTTGAATGCAGTCTTCCACTCATCTCCCTTTTAACTCTGACCAGGGTGGTACGTATTGTGTGAGGTCCAATTTCATGAAAATAGAGGCCCCATGCAATGAGTCGAATGCTGAATCTAACAGTCCAAGTGGATAATTATTACGAATGGTGGTGGCATTCAAACCCCGAAAATCGATGTATGGGCGCAAGGCCCCTCCTTCTTACCCGAGAAGATGAAGCCTGTCCCCAAGGGGTATGAGATGGCTAATGAGCTCTGCGTCAGTCTTCAATATATTGCTCCATTGATTCCCTCTCCGGGTGCGACAGATTGTAGCGACGAGCTTAATGGAAGGGACGCACCCAGAAGCAAATGATGGGAACAGTGGTGCAGCCTAGAGGTGTGTAGCGGAAAGCTGTGACCAAACAACCAACATCTTAGCTTGCATTAAGCAAAGGCCATGAAGTTAAACTCCATACAGCAAGGCCTGGTATATCTCCAGGTGTCAAAGAGGAGACCGCTCCAAGCCAGGCACAGCTTGGCTCTGTGTCAAACCACCACTAATCAGGATTTAAGACTCCCCAAAGTGCATTCCTCACAGAACTATGAATTATTATCAGTACCCCAAACAAGGTGCATCTCAACTCCCCTCTAACATAAAAAAAAACCTCCACAGAAAGACACTTTCTTCACCAAACGTCCTAAAAAGAGGTTTTTTCACACTAGACCTCAAAAGAAAACAACTCACTGAAGGATTACCATCAATCACTGATCATTGCAAAGTTTTTCTGGTTGAAATCGACTCAGTATTACGCTTTTCATATTTCTGCCAGATAAATACAAAATCTAACCATGGAACAAGAGTGACCCTGTTGGACGATTTGGGGAAGGGCAGGTGACCGACTCCTGCAGACTTAAAATTATAACCAAATTTTTAAAAGGAAATTTCATTGTATTGTTGTAACAAAAGAAAAAAAGGAAAAGGAAACATATCACTCTTTCTATTTATGCATGAAAGTATTATATTTGTTGTGTTATACTCTGTTCATTGTGGAACATTTACTTAGTGTGTTCTTTTTATATGTGTGTGTGTGGTATATAATTTCAGGTAAACCAGTTACAAGATTTATTCTACAGGACTTGTTTGGGTTTTGAAGCAGGAATTTTGGAGCCACGCTGATTTATATCTATATAAACCTAGACAAAGAAACTCCAGAAACTACGTTACCTAGAATCCTTGGGGTGGAGCTCCCCAACCTTTAAAGAGCCTGCACCCGGGAATTCACTCTCTTTTCTTTTGCTCTTTTCCTCTCTTCACTTTTCTGCATCGTGTGCCCTGAGCTTCTTGAGTCTAAAGACGCGGCCTATCCATCAACAAAACAATTTATGACTCTTGTTTAAAGCCACGTGCTCCTAAAGACTCATTCGTGTTTGGGCGCACTGACAAGAATTTACTTTTTCCAACAGATAATTTTTGCAACTTTTGTCAAGTTAAACGCACAGGTGCATTTAACTTCCTTTTTCGATTTTTCAAATTAAACCTTTTTTCTTTCTTCAACTCAAAATTCCTTTCACAAACATTTTTCTTCTAAAGTCAGCTATTTTTGTATTGAGTTTTGATTTGACCCAGCTTCCAAAGATGAATTTTTGATTTTGATAGAGAATAAAGACGCTCAAACCTTTATTCTGACGAGCCAGACTCCACAGCGCTACACAGAAAAACATCCAGGTCAGCTGAGACGTTCAACAGCGACTTGAACCGCCGCCGCCAAATCACAGCACAATAACAGAAATCATCCCCACAACTGACGAAATCGAGCGGGTTGGACCGGCAGAGCCCCTTTGTCAAGGTCCCTGAAGAAGCTGTGTGGCGGACGGAGTGTCGACTGAACCAGACGGCGTCCCAGCATCGGACCTCATGGAGATTCGCTGCACTGCGTCCAAGTAAGACGGCTATGTTGTCAGATAAACAGAGTGGCTTTATTTAACTCTATTCAAAATCATTCATCTTCTTTCAAGTTAATAAATACCAAAGTAAATTACCTGTTAAATTAGGATGAATTTAAGTCCTAAAACTCCCTCTACGAAACCAAATTATCTGAATGTCATAAAATCATTTCTCATTGAATGTCATCATCATTAAATTGCTCACTGTGATATGTCCTGTTATTTAACTCCTGCCAGAATTAAATAAAAATCTTAAACGTGTGACGTCTGTGATTTTGTATGGTTTTACAGAGGGTGTCGGATCTGACCTGCAGAGCTTATGCCTGAAAGTTTGAGACTGATTTTAATATTTCCTATCGACGGACCCTAAAATCAATGATATTATAACCTTGTTATAGATCATCCAGGCAGCGATAGGTGGTGCCCCCTTTTCAAGGTAAAATGATCCACAAGTGATAATTTTCAATATTCCAAACACATTATTATATTCATCCTGTGGTTTTCGTCCTACATGTGGGAGTAAGAACGTGTGGTCCTTGCTAAACACTTTTCTTAAATCATGGTAACATTTGGGGATGGTGGTGCGATCAGGTGGATTACACTCTGACTGTGACTCTGGCACACTGAGTGAGGGGCACGGAGGACTGCACACACCTAAGGTGGCAGGTTTTGCTCCACCAAGTGATTGTACCAGTTGGCCAATCGACCATGGGATTGTGGAGGCTGAGCCAGGAGTGTCCTAACACCAGTGGAGAGGATGAGGTATAAACATAAAACAGGATTGCTTGCTGGTGGTTCCCTGACACCAGTAATGTGTTAGGTACAGTTTGGTGTGTGACAGTGTGTAAATTAGTGCCATCAAGGGCATTCAGCATAATGGCAAGAAGTTCATTGGATTTATTCCCACCTGTGGCCTTTCTGGGTGGAGTTTCCATGTTCTCCACATGGTTGCATGGGTTTCCTCCGGGTGCTCCGGCTTCCTCCCACATCCAAAGACATGCAGGTTAGGGGAATCAAAAACTTTAAACTGACCACAGGTGTGAGTGTGAATGTGTTTGGTTGTCTCTATGTGGTCCTGTGACAGACTGGTGTCCTGTTCAGGGTGTACCCTGCCTCACGCCCTGTAACTGCTGGGATAGGCAATAGCCCCATGTGACCCTTAACTGGAGTAAGTGCTTGAAGATGAGTGAGTGAGTGAGTGTGTGACCTGTTTTACTATGCACAACCATTGACTAGATTGGTTCGGTCTCACTCACACTATAAGTAAAAAATTCATGTGACAAGAGCAAATGTTTGCCTGGTATCGCAGTGAATCATGTTGCTGCCTGTCACTGATTGCAAGGAGTTGCAGTGGTCAGATGGTCACTCAGAGATTTAGTGTGCAGCACCCTCAACCTCTGTGTGTGACCATGTTTGATTGCAACACAATTCCACAGATCGTCTGGTGGGAGGCAGCCTGTTCCTGAATGACCATGGCCTGACATCAGTCACTCTCAGACAGACTGGTCACAGTTCCAAATAATCACCATCTCATTTAATAAACACAGACACATTACCCACACTTTGCAATCAGTTGGAGCCAGGCAGTCGATGGTGGGGCAATGTACAGTAGTTTCATTATCTTGGAGGTGTGAATATCTTATGTGTTGTGTATATGGGTTATGAGAAAGAGAAATGAAAGAGGTGGACAGCTCTGGTGCTGAAATGGTGGCTCAATGTGGTTCTTGTGAAAAACAGGTGATCTGTTCACCTGCCATAATCCAAAAACAAACATGTTTGGAATGTTGGAGTATTTTACATACACAAAGGTGAGGTAAAGATGTTCTTCAAATGAATCTTTTTACAAGCCTCCATGCCTCACAAACAGCGGGAAACTGCTTTTACACAGATGCCTGGGTTCACAAAGATGAATTTAAATTCAGGTAATCTAATGTAATTTCAGTGGATTATTTTACAGAATGTAAAAGGCACAGACCATACAGATGTGTACAGACCATGTCACAAATGTGGCAAACTACGGAGGACTTCGGGTAATAATTACTTCACCCCCATCTCCCCACCTGAAGACATTTAAAGCCTATCCCACCGGAATAAGTTATGCATTAAGGGATTTATCAGTCAATCGCTGCACAAATGGAAAGATTTTCATGGAAACAGAAAAGGAAATATTTTGCAGCTCTTGCACTTTGAGCATGATTCATGTTCATCAATAAGGTGAAAAACCAGACAGTTTTTAACCCAAATGTTGATGATTGCTGAATGAATTGAAGACTATATTATCCAAGCAGAAATAATAATATTAAATTAATTACTCAAAATTTTGTGCTCCTGAGGTGTTTGTGCTACAGTCCATGCAGTTAGAGTTAGCTCTGCACCACAGAAACAACAGACGGCAACAGATTTGAAATGTTCCCCTATTTGTCATTCGCCATATTATTTTGTGCAGATTGCATGTAATTGCCAATTTGGCCCAGTTCACTCACGCACCCATAGCAGGCAACTAGTCATCAGTCTCCATTTTATGGCTGTTTTATCACTGTCTATCTGCACAACTGACTGGGGGTGGCCACAGATCTGGTTGCTGTCGCTGACACACCTATTTCAGGGATTCATAGCTGCAACATGACAGCAAAGTGATTGATTAGTACAGATTACAGGATCCCATGAATGCTGTATTGATTTAATCTGGTGTCACACTGCCCCAGTTGCTATGCTTTAAACATTAGCAATATAAAAGAGCTTCCTCCTCACATTTTTAAAGTATAACTTGCTGGTTTGGCAGTATAATTTCAATGCACTTGATGCCTGGAGTGGTTGAGGACTCCCTGCTATGCACAAAGGATTTTATGCTGTATTTATAGCAGAGATATGTCCCATTTATGCTACACCATTTTACTAATATGCTCCATATTAGCAAAATGTCAGAGGAACTTCCCCTTCCTAAAGGTCTTCATGCTGTGCATAAAGGGGGTTTACACTGGTTTAACCTCTGGATTAAGCCTGATTTATGATGGATTTTTGGCAGAGCCATGCCATATTTACAGTGTTAGATGGGAGCTCACTTTGGAGTGAAATGTGTGGACTTATTTCATCCTTGTGAAGGACCAAATAAATAATGTGAGTTATTACCTCCGCCAGCGAAAGTAATAACCCTGTTTGCCCCTGTTTCTTTGTTTGTGAACAGCCTGGAGCTCACAATTTTCATATATTGTTATGGATTTTTTTGTTTGTTTTACAAAGGACTCGTATTAAAATTAAATTTAGAAATTAAAAATTAAAATTAGAAAAATCCATATCCTTTAACACTGAGTGAATATTCAAAAATTCATAACCAGTGATGAAAGTCACCTATGGAAAAATTAAATAAATAAATCACAACTTGTATCATGACGATACAAGTTGTGTGAAAACATGCTATCTTCCCATATTGGCAAGATGACAAAAGTACAATACACAGTCTGTCACATGGATTACAATACGGTGTTATTACTATTTAATAAGACCACATATTCACATTGGATGGTTACTGTTCTCTCTTTACATTTATCTAAACACTTGACTTCAACTGATAGTGTCTTAAAATAAACTAAAATAAAATTTGATTTAAGTGAAGCTGCAACTACTCTTCATTAAGTCAGTAATATAACTTTTAGTTCTCAGGAACATTGATTTGGGTTAAAATTAGATTCTTATTCACTTATATTAATGGGAAACACAATAACAGATTTTTCCGTCCAGTGCTGGCTGGATACTCACAACTTCAGTGTTGTGCAAAATGATGCACAAACGTTTTCCACATCAATATTTGATTTCTAGGAGCATGTTAAATGTTTATCATATTTTCCTCTATATGAATATTTCACACCCATGTAACAGAAGAAACCATATATATAACATATCACATCTTCTTCTGGGTGTATTGGCGGTTTGCAAACCCACACTGTGCATTACAGCCACCATCTGTTTACGCCATCTGATGTGTAGCGTTAATGGATTCTGACATATGCTATCAAAAATAACCCAGAAACGTTCTCCACATAAGCAAAAACCCGGATTTCCAGGAATTTCCAGAAAAATTTAATCACTGATAACTCTGTCAAACAAGATCAAATTTCTTTCATATTTGAGAGCATTGTGTAGGATGGTATCCTTTAATGACTGACAAAGTTGATCCAGATCTGATCCAGATTAAAGATTTTGTGGCCATTTTAAATCACTCTCATATTTTATAGTGAGGTGCAGACTGGTGATCACTATCACCTCATAAAGTTTGATCCAGATCTGATCTGGATTGTGGATTTTGTGGACATTTGAATTTAATATTGAAAGACTCATTTGGTGTACATTTTGCATTATATCTCAATCAAAAATGCCTCAGACAATGAGGCGCAAACTGGCACTCTCAATGAACAGAATAAGTTTGATCTACATCCGGTCCCTATTGTGGATTTAGAAGACATTTGAATAAATAATTTTTTTTCTGAATGAATGAATACATTTATTCAGCACACACAGACCAAAATAAATTACAGCGAAAACAAAGAAAACAATCCGACAGTGTGCCCATGTGTGAAAGGGTGTGGGCAGAAAGCAAGAGCTTATAAACGCCCACCACTTTAACCAAAAAGTAAAAATGTACACATATGTATATAAAAAAGTATACATACACCATGATAACTGTTACAAAATTTAAAGTAATCACTGAACTAAGATTTCAAAAAACACAAACATACAAACAGCAGTGCACCCTACACAACCCCCCAAAAAGAAACAACAAAAAAAAAAAACAGCAAAAAAATATGATAAACCTAATTCATCATGCTATACCAAGTAATTAAATTATTTTTGAAGACCCTTTTGAAGCCAACCAAGTTACTGAGTGACTTTATGTTGTCCGGGCACAAATTCCAAATATTAACAACTTTAACAGAAACACAGTGTCTTTTTGCTGTAGTTCGAATCTTCGGTTTTTGAAATAATAATGTTCCTCCCAAATTATAACTGGAGTCCCTCATTTTGAACAGGTCCTGGACATGTGGTAAAATGTTTTTATTTTTTTACTTTAAATATAATTTGTATAATGCTATAATCAACCAGGTCCCAAAATTTTAATATGCTTAAACAGACAAACAATGGATCTGTTGGCTCATAATGTGGTTTATTACTAATAATTCTTATGACTTTCTTTTGTAGTAAGAATATTCAATTTGTATTTGTTTTGTAGGTGGCTCCCTAAACTTCAATACAATAGGTCATATATGGAACTAGTAATGAATGATATAAGATAACTAATGACTGTTGGGAGGAAGTCTTGTGCTTTATACAAAATGGCAATGGCTTTTGACATTTTGGATTTTACATAATTTATGGGTGATTCTTTAAATACGGGCACTATTGGCCTTGTAAATGTAATTTCCACCACACCATTACCTTACAATATAAAGCGCCTTGGGGCAACTGTTTGTTGTGATTTGGCGCTATATACATGTGCTCTGATGTCACTGTTTATCTCCATAGAAACTACCCAAACAATCTTTCATACAAACTGTTTAGGGATATTACAGTGTTGTGGTGGGACAACTACATTTTGTTTAAAAAAATCACAACAGTTGTATGACATTGAATACCCCAATTATGTTTTGATTATTTTACTGATATTTTATTCAGAGATATTTTAAAACATTAGAAAAAACGTTTCTTTACCATTCATTTTTATCATTGAAGATCAAAAGTCTGGGTGTGGGACAAGCACAAAACGGCAATATTTGCATATAATAATGCTGAAAAAAGGTGAAAAAAGTCATCATAGACTACTAGAACAAATTTCTTAACACACTTTCATTGTAAAGATAACTATAAAAGTGTGAAATTTCCCCTTTTTTCTATTTTTCATACAATATGATCAAAGGACATAATAAGCTCCCGTAGTCTAAGAATCACCCTTATATGTGTTTTCCAACTCAATTTGTCGTCAAGGAAAACCCCAAGAAATTTAGTTTCATTTACAAGTTCAGTTTCAATATCATGTACCAGTAAATTCCTAGATAATTTCCTGGGTTTATTTACAAATATGATACACTTTGTTTTACCAAAATGAAGTGATAATTTATTTGAATCAAACCATTCCTTGAACTTCTGTAGTTCCCTCTCCACCATGTCCAGAACCTCTCCCAAATGATCCCCACTACAAAACATGGTCGTGCCATCAGCAAATAAAATGCAACTCACAAATTTAGAAACCAAACATATGTCATTAATATACAAAAGAAACAACAAGGCCCAAGGACTGAGCCCTGGGGCATCTCACAAGTACACTTCAAAAATTCAGAATTTACCCCACCAACATAAACATACTGATACCTATTGTGCAGATAACTTGCTCTCCAATCGTGAGGTAATCCTCTGATACCATACTTCCATAGTTTAACTAGTAATAAGGCATGATCTGTGGTATCAAATGCTTTCTGTAAGTCGAAAAAAAATACTACAGTATACTGCTTGTTTTAAATTGCATTTGTAATATGTTCCACAAAATTTATCACCACCAATGATGTAGTCTGATTTTTTCTAAATCCATATTGCTATGTGGGCCGCTGAAGAGGAGGTACTGCTGGCCCACCACCACCAGAGGGCGCCCTGCTTGGAGTACGGGCTCCAAGCACGAGAGGGCGCCAGACCCAGAAGAAGTGACAGCTGTCACTCATCACACCAGCTGTCACTCATTTACACCACTACATAAGCCGGACTGCAACTCCACCTCCCCACTGAGAAATCAACTACCGAAGAGGTAACCTTCTCTGCTGTGATTTTGTTGTATCTAAACATGTTCTGTGTGCAGCCGTTTTCCTGTGGACTCAGTCTGAAGCTGGATTGGCGGATAGTGGGAGTGCTCCATCCAGGGAAGAGACTAGCGGGAGCTGCACGGGTGAAAGTGTTTCTGGAGGTGGAGGTTTCCCCTCCTAACTGAGTGCAGACTGTGGATTACTGAGTGTGCGAATTCACACCCATCCATCCTGTCTTTGTTTTCTGCCAGCAGTACCAGGGTCGACAGCCGAAGACAAAGGCCACCTGGGGACTCGGGACTTGGCGGCTCCGGTGTTCTTCAGGCCGTTGGTGGTGGAAGCCGTGTGGGACGCGGCTCATCTCTCGTCGGGGGTCTTCTATCTTCGAGCCTGCCCACACGTCACCTGGTGTTAATTGTCTATTCCTATCTTGTGTGTTTAGTTGTGTGTTGTCACAACATTAAATTGTTACTTATTGGCTTATTCATTGTCCGTTCCTTTGCGCCCCCTGTTGTGGGTCCGTGCTATGACACCTTCCCAACAATTGCTGCTCATTTAGTATGTGATGTTTGGATATAAAATCATTTAACCTCTTAATGAATACCTTTTCCAAAATTTTTGAAAACTGAGGTGACAATGAGATTGGCCTGTAGTTGGAAAAAAAAAACATGTTTGTCACCAGATGTGAAAAGTTGTATTACTTTAGTGATTTTCATTTTGGAAGGAAATCTCCCAATCATTAATGACAAATTACAAATATAAGGTAAAGGCTTAGCAACACAATCAATAATATTTTTTGATCAAAAACATGCCAAATTATGGCAACATGTAGATTTTTTCCCTTTTAGTTTAATAACTATATCAATTATTTCATATTCATCAGTTTCCCTGATAAACATTGAATCCAAAGGGTTATTTCTTGTTGTCCTGTTATCCCAAGAACATATATTAGAAGGTACTATTGAATTTGCATTTGAAGTTTTTCCCCACATTAACAAAATCATCATTAAATGATCATCTATGTCTTTCTTTTCCTTTACAATTGTATCAGTATTTGTGTAAAAGTATGTTGGATAATCTCTGACAACTTGATTATTTTTGTTGATTTTGTTTAATAGCTTCCAAGTACCTTTAATATGTTTGTTTTATTTTTTTCCCAGTAAATCACTGTAATACTGCCATTTGCAAAATCGGATAATATTGGTTAGCTTGTTTTTAATTCTTTTATTTACTGTCAGCTTCAATTGTTCTAAGTTTTAAGAATTGCTTGTACAATTTTTTTCTTCTTACATTCATTCAGCAGTCCCTTTGCAATCCAGGGTTTATGGGTATTTCACTTATTACTAAGTTTTGACATCAATGGACAATGTTTATTATATAAATTGGAAATAATGGAGATAAATGATTCGAATGACTGATCAATATCCTCTGTATAAGTGTCACACCAGGTGCTTTAAATCCGCTCTAAGATTTGCCATAGATTCCTCTGTTAATTTTCCTTTTGAAATTTGTAATTTCAGTATGCTCAATTTTGTCAACTAAGGAATTGTAAGCAATGAAGACCGGCAAGTGATCACTAATATCACTGGTTAGTAACCCACCTGTTAAATTCCCAACAATCGCATTTGTTAATATATTATCAATAAGTGTTGATGAGTTCGTAGTAATCATAGTTGGATACATTATCATTGGATACAATTCCATGCAAAACACAGAGTCTAAAAATTCAGCTATTTGTATTTGGCTATGAGGATTTAGAAAATCTATGTTAAAGACTCCACAGACAAACAAAAGCTTATTGTTTTTAATTGAGTTGTACAATTCCATCAATTTCTCCACAAAAATATTTATGCTGGGTCCGGGAACTCTATAGATGCAACTTATAATTATGTTTTTTGATTTTTCACATATAATTTCCAGAGTGACACATTCCATAATGGTGTCCAAAGAAAATGACATTTTGAATGAACAATTTCAGTGATGGCTAGATCTAACATAAAGTGCCACACCTCCACTCAATTTATTCACCCATTTTCTAGCAAAACAATTATAACCCTCAAACTGGACAGAGTCAACATACTCATCTTTTAACCACATCTCGGTCACTGCAATAACTGAAAAACATTTATTAGCGGTTTTCAAACACTCCTGAATTTTTGAGAAATTCAAAGAAAGACTTCTGATATTGAAATGTATAATAGAGAATGTCCCATTTATGAAAGAATAATGCTTAAATTGTTCCTCAGTGAAATAATTACATAGATGATTTCTGTTTTCAAGAAAAAAAACAGTCCAGATCAATATTATTTTAAATGTTATGAAACCTTTTTTTGGCCTCATCAAAAACTTGTAAATTATGCTCCTGTGCAGAAGAAAAATGTAAAGAATCAGTTGACATTAAAAAAGAGATATAATCCACAGATCAAGAAATGCAGTTAAACAAGGTCTAATTTAATGATATAAACCTAAACATGGTGTATAATTCCTCAAATTCTGTCCCATAACATAACATGAACAGACAGCTCCAAGCCAGGAACAATCACTTTGTTTAACAGTTTCAACAATCAGTTAAAAGGATCCAAGTCTAAAAGCTATCTTATCGACATAACTTTCGCCTCCTCCAGCATTCCATTTAATTTAATCCACACTTTATAATTTCTGTTCCAGGTCGCTTGTGTTTTTTTCTGCTTTCACAAGGCTCCTGCTTGTCTGGCTATCTTGGCATTTTTCTTTGTCAGATGTTCATTTACATACACATCTGTCCCTCATAACTTTTTTGTTTGTCGAAGCAAATCATTCTTGAACTTCCTGTTCGCAAACTGAATAATAATGGCAGGTTTAGACTAATTGTCTTTGCTCGGTAATGAATGGCAGTCTGCGATGTCACTATTGTTAAAGTGGATGTCTTGTGAAGAAAAAAAAATAATGGTTTGATGCTCCAGGGAATGAATTTCTTCCTGAGTCCTCTTTGACACCGGCACCATTACCAATGGCTACAACCCTCGTGTATGGCTGGTGTTTTATATTTAGTACTGTTACGTCCTCCATTCTAGTGTATTGCTCGAGTTCATCCACGTGATATTCCAGTATGCTGATTTTTTTTTTTTTATCTTTCTCTTGCATTAGTTTTCTGAAGTCTCAAACCTCCTTCAGTAAACCAAGCAGTTCTGATTGTTGTTTTACTACTCCACTGAATTCATCTGACATAAAGTTCAAGGACTGTTTGATTCCATCCAAGTTTTCACCACTTTTTTTTTTTTTGGCATGATGAAGAGTTAAGATTTGAGTTGAGTTGAGGTTTGTTTTTGACATTGAAAAGTTCTTTGATCTACATCCTCCTGACTACCAGGACATCTATCTATATATATATCTATCTATACATATATATATATATATATATATATATATATATATATATATATATATATATATATATATATAATTTTATTTGAGAATGGACCCCAGGAAGAATAGTCTCTACTTTGGTAAAGACTAATGGGGATCCTTAAATAAAATGAAATATATCTCCTGGGAGTCAGTTGATATATTGTATTACAACCCCAATTCAACAGCTGACAACAGCTTGGGACTCTGGTGAGGGTGGTTGCATCTCCTCCTCTCTCTATCTCTGCTCCAACCATCAAAGTCCCTACTTCACCAGACTGTGAATTCTTCAAACTACTATATTGGATTAACCATGGAATTGATCAGCTGGTCTCTGAACGCTATTGACCCATTTTTTCAACAAGGAGATCAGGGCCAGGGGACCCTGCGTGCCCAGATGGAACCTACCCTGCGGGTATGTTCTTGACGCCTGGGAGACATGGCGGGTCGCATGCTTTGTGCCATTCCCTGTGGAGGACGTCGAGGATTTATTTATATTTGGTTTCATTGTAGGAGGGCTGGTACTTATTGGTTTATGTGCTGCCCTGACCTACCGGAAAATTGGCAAGACGGCTGCCACCAGAACCACGACACCTCACCTGTCCATCATGATTAATGAGTTGGGCAAGGCCATACATCCTCAGACTATGTTAACCCTTGAACTCAGACGCAAAATGGATAACATCTCGGAGCAATGCACACCTTGCAAAGGAAGATGCCGGGGACCAGGGAATATTCATAATTGGATTTGGTTGTTCATGTGAAGCTGTAAAATTGTTTTTCACTGCTCAACCATAAACATGGCAGGCTTATCAGCCTTTGAAGGACAAATGCCCCATTGTTTTCCTCCAGAAGAATTTCTACAGCCTTGGTGAACATTTGGCTGCCTCCTTATCTTCTCTAAACTCCAGTACACATGGACAGAAACTGACTCACACATGGACAGAGACTGAAAGCATGCTCCACATCGTCCCTACTTCCCTCCTGTCCCCATCCACCACCCCATCCCGGCCCACGCTCACACCACTCCTTTCCCCCTCCGGGGGCTGTGCAGTTGTAACTGCGGAAGGTCCCCTTTCCCCCCAAGCTGGCAGCGGCCCGACTACATGTTGCTGCGGCTACCACACACTCACATCACCTCAATTTGGAAAATGGACTGTTTCAAGTTTAGTGCACATAAACAATGTCAAATGTATATGTGTTGTCTTAATTCTGATGTGTGCCATTATTATGGTAAACAATTGTGAAGTAATTACTGTATCTTGTCTGTGGCAATTTGAGTTTGGACGTAATCTCATTGTTGTTGCACTTGTAATGACAATGACAATAAATCTCATCCATCCATCCATCCATCCATCCATCCATCCATCCATCCATCCATCCATCCATCCATCCATCCATCCATCCATCCATCCATCCATCCATCCATCCATCCATCCATCCATCCAGTGAAGTTGGGACATTGTGTGAAATGTAAATAAAAACAGAATACAATCATTTGCAAATCTACTTCAACCTATATTCAATTGAATACACCACAAAGACATGATATTTAATGTTCACAATGATGTCGGTTTTTAATGCAGTGTCGCCTGAGGGATCGAAGGTCACGGGCATTCAATGTTGGTTTTCAGCCTTGCCGCTTACATGTAGAAAGTTCTCCAGATTCTCTGAATCTTCTGATTATATTATGGACTGTAGATGATGGAATCCCTAAATTTGTTTTAATTGAACGTTGAGAAACATTATTCTTAAACTGTTGGACTATTTTTTCACGCAGTTGTTCACAAAGTGATGATCCTCACCCCATCTTTGCTTGTGAACAGCTGAGCCTTTTGGGGATGTTCCTTTTATACCCAATCATGACACTCACAATTAGTGTCCTCAGTTCCCAAAGGCTTATTGAGTGTTGTTAGAAGGAAAGATGGTGAAACACAGTGGTAAACATACCATTGTCCCAGCTTTTTTTAAACTTGTTGCAGGCATCCATTTCAAAATGAGCAAATATTTGCACAAAAACAATAAAGTTTAGCAGTTTGAACATTAAATATCTTTTCTTTGTGGTGTATTCAATTGAATATAGGTTGAAGAGGATTTGCAAATCATTGTATTCTGTTTTTATTTACATTTTACACAACGTCCCAAGTTCACTGGAATTGGGGTTGTACATTTTAGCTTATGAAAAGCCACTTCTAACGGGACACTGGCCTTAAATTCTTTCCAAAGTAAAAAAATTGTGGAATTGTAAAGTAGTATTGGCAGAGGTTTGCGCTCTATGAGTGCAGTGCTCTTGTTCCTTAAAATTTAATGTATTAGTCATCAGTTTGATGATAGAAATTCCACACCACTTGTCGAGTCCCCACTACGCACAAAAGGATTGACAGTACACTGGTTTTAGGGCGGAGTTTCAGTGCAGCTATGTCACTTCACAGGATCTCACTTTGCAGCAGTATTACTTGCATGTACAGTATGTTCCCTTTCTTGCACACCGAGTACCATCAAAATGCCCCAAGGACCTTGGCTTTCAACAGGTCTAGCTGCACAGAAAAAATGGCGACTGTTGTTGCAAAACTGAGGTAGGAGATATACAACAAGGTAAAACCAGACTTGTCAACATACAGTATGTATGTGCAAATTTAATTGCATAAATGATTTGCCTCTGACGTGCAAGAGTTTTCATTGTCAGTTTTGGCGTTGAGCAGACATCATCACTGATTGCATCTGAGGTAGTCTGATCATTTCAACTGTTAGGTTATTCTTTTATTAACACTAGACCCTTCTCTTTGTCTTCCGTACATTAGAATTGCTGTGTTGTCAGCAGCAGATAAATATCGGCTGAATGCATGGAAACATGAGAAAGAGGCAACAGGGAGAGCTGTTGCACAGAGCACATGCTTCCCTTGTCGCTGTGTCTTGTTTGCACACAGGGGATGTGGCAGCATCTTGCATTTCTCTGACTCTTGTCGCCAAACCTTCAGCGCTACATTGTGTGCTTCTGTCGTCTTTGTGTTAGCGATTGTTAAAAACAGCATGGAATGTGCAGTCAGGATGCTTCCCATTGTTCAGGTGAGGAGCTGTGCTGCTACGGACAAGAGGGAATAAATCAGAGCAGCAAAGTTAGATGTAGGCATTTCTGGTTATTTCATGCCCTCTTATTTGTCTTCTCTCTCTCAGCTTTTCTAATGATGTAATGTGACTCCAGCCTGATGTCTGTCATCATCCACATTACACCAACGTCCTCTCCCAGACCCACATCTCAGATTCACTGTCTCAGGTGGTCTGTTACCAGATTTCCAAGAGAAACAAGCAACCACGCCTGAGATAATGAAGCTCATATAAAACAACCTGTCTCTTAAAAGAAACCCAAAACATGGCAGGATAGTTACCTCAGTTTAACATTATTATGTTCACTTTCCATCATTATGCAAAATGCTTAAAGTGTTTTTTTTTTGTTTTTTTTTTTTTGTTTTTTTGCAATTATGATTTCATTAGTGTCTTTGTAATTTTATTAGAATGTCATGCATATCATTTAATTTCAAAATTATTTACTGACTGTTATAATCTTCACATTATATCTGGAGCCCTATTTGTTGTGAAGATATCCTGGAAAATTTGTTTTTTTAGAATAGATCTTTGATGACGCTGACCTATGACTGATTTGCTACAAAGGGTAATCATCTGGAGACACTCATGCCAGGAATGTTCCTATTAAATTTGCTGAAGATTTTCTCACCAGTTTCTGAGTTACAGTATTTTGTACATAGACATGTTGTTACTATGTCCTGTGCAAAACTAGCAAGCAGGGTAATAAGCACAAGAGAAATCAGAGATTTCTGATGTCCGCCAAGTGTTGACGAGGGCTCAAAATAAAATACGAGGTCTGTCCATAAAGTAACGGTCCTTTTTATTTTTTTCAAAAACTATATGGATTTCATTCATATGTTTTTACGTCAGACATGCTTGAACCCTCGTGTGCATGCGTGAGTTTTTCCACGCCTGTTGGTGACGTCATTCGCCTGTGAGCATGCCTTGTGGAAGGAGTGGTCCCGCCCCCTCATCGGATTTTCATTGTCTGGAAATGGCGGAATGAAAAGGACTTTTTTTCCATCAGAATTTTTTCAGAAGCTGTTAGAAACTGGCACCTGGAAACCATTCGAAAAATTTATCTGGCTTTCGGAGAAAATTTTACGGGCTTCACAGAGAATAAGGACTATTACTACAGCTTTAAGGACCCCTTTAAGGATGCTCAGCGCACCGCGCTCCGAGCTGCGACGACGAGGCACAAAACACTGGATCATTTCTAAACTGATGGCTCTGTGGATACGAGACCATCGTGTGCTCTTTCTCTGGTTATCACAAGAGCTGGACATCAGCCATTTTCCGGCAGATTTCACTTTTAACAAGAGATTTTGTCATGGAAAGCCGCGTGGAGGCTTCGCGCGTCACGACCGATTCGCTGATGAAGCGAGACAAAGGAACACCTCCGTTTCGGAGTGTTAGAGGACAAGGAGGGGTTCAAGCATGTCTGACGTAAAAACATATGAATGAAATCCATATAGTTTTTGAAAAAAATAAAAAGGGCCGTTACTTTATGGACAGACCTCGTATATGTACGTGATTCACATTTTGGCCAGGACTTTACCTGGATCTGGATTCCACAACACAATGCAATAATTGCATACAGATCCAGAATGGGCCAACTGATCAAGATGATGCAATCTGATATTTAATTGACAAGCTGAAACAAAAACAAAATGATTTTGGTTTTACATCGTGATGTTGTATCTTTCAGTTACAGAACCTGCATATTGATCTGGATTACTCCCAACAAATTCCGAGCCAGAATCTGGATCCGGATCACCTCCAAAATTTAATGGAGTCTTCCGTGGCCTAATATTTATCTGTGGTGAAAGTTCTGTGCAGTAGTTTTGAAGTAATCCTGCTAACAGATATAAATAAATAAATAAATAAATAAATAAATAAATAAATGCTGATGATTTTATAGCAATAACAACAACAATAACAAGATAAAAAAAATAGTAAATGATATGGTACATTGACTGCAGGAATTTTGGCTCTCCCTAGTTAGTATATGTGAATGAATTGTTCCAATACTCACTCAGTCACTCATCTTCAACCGCTTACTGTCATTAAGGGTTGCAGGGGGCTGGAGCCGATTCCAGCAGTCATAGAGCGGGAGGCGGGGTACACCCAGGACAGGACGCCAGTCTGTCACAGGGCCACAAACAGACAAACAAACACATTCACACCTATGGACAATTTAACGTTTCAGATCCACTTAACCTGCATGTCTTTGGATGTGTGAGGAAACCGGAGCACCCGGAGAGAACCCATGCAAACATGGGGAGAGCACACAAACTCCACACAGAAAGGCCACAGGCGGGAATCAAACCCATGACCTTCTTGCTGTGAGGCAGCAGTGCTAAGCACTATTACACCGTGCTGCCCTTGTTGCAATACGGTGGCCATACAATGTATGGCTTGCATCCCAACATTTTATTAGCAGCCTGAGGCCTTTTGAATTTTGAACTATGGTGTATCACATACAATTGACACAATATATTCACATCAACCTACAGTACATCGATATTCGGTCCAAGGCTGTGCCTTAAGTATATTATACCATACAAATCAGTTCAAATCCCAGCTGACTGGAAAATCACTAAGGGCCCTTGGGCAAGGTCCTTAATGCCTCACATTCACCCCGATGTGAGGGTGCTGCCATACAAGGTACTCACTACACACCAGGAGCAACTAGGGGATTATTTGTAAAGCTCTTTGAGTGTCTGATGCTGATGGAAAAGTGCTATATAAATGCAGTCCATTTACCATTTTACCAATGCTGGTATAACACCATTATGCTGCTGTTGCACTTTTGTTGTTTGTACCTTACAATAGCAGCCAAAGGCCGAAGCAGGAAGTACCAAAACTTGCAACTGTGTAGACAGCCCTGTTGCTTTTCAGAGGCTCACACAGAGCAGATCAGAAAAAAGTTTTTTTTTTTTTTTTGTACCATTCAGTATTGGGTGTCAGTATATACATATCTACACATACCAGTGCTGTCACGGTATTGTATGTTCATGAAAAGCAGATGTGATTTATTCACAGAAATTGTGGTGATCTGCTTGGCTTTATTGTGTCATGAGCCTGTGATCCCGTAGTTTTGAGAATGCTTGTCTGTACTCTTGTGTAACATGATATGTATGTATTTTATGCTTGTTGTATCTACAACTTATGATTCATCCTCTACTTGAGAGCAGACCAGTATTTTTTTTAACCCATTCTGTCTTTTTTGCCTCTGCTCATCTTTTGCTCACTACTGGGGACAGCACCACATACAGTAGTAGAAGGCATAGCATTCTGAACCACTATGACAGTTAACAGCTGAGTTATGAACTGAAGCTACAGTTGAAATGGGTACACCCTAACCCTAACCATAATGCCACGTACCACTATTGGACATGTTAATTTTGTTTTTACCTCACAGACAAAGTTAAAGGGGCAGCACGGTGCCTTAGTGCAGTGTTTTTCAACCTTTTTTGAGTCGCGGCACCCTTTTTATATTTACAAAATCCTGTGGCACACCACCAACTAAAATACTATTATAATGCTATTACCTCTGGTTTTGCGCAAAACCCAATTATCGCAATAGAAAATCGATACAGAAAACATCGCATTTCGAAAATCCTCAAGCATTTTGCGCTCTGATCTCAAGTAGGGCTGTCACGATTAGAAATTTCTGGAGATGATTAATTGTCAGACAAATAATTGCGATTGATGAATATATTATCTATTTTCTTTTCTTTTTTTCCCCTTCTTTATATTCTACTATTGTAGTATAATTATACATCTCTGGAAGAACGTTTGGCTTCTGTGAGTGGAGAAACTGGGAATGGTGCAACATTTTTATTTTTATCTTCATTTTACATACAGTCCCAACTTTTTCTGATTTGTGGTTGTTTCTGTTGCATTTCTGAAATTGTTTCTCCTCATCAGTCACGTTTTGTGATTAAACACTGCATTAAGCTCAAGACTGAACAAATAAATACCTTTGGAAAATAACAACTGTTAAAGTTCAGAGTTCTCACCTGCTTTTTGTGATCTGTGCGTCTGAACATTTTTTTTGTGTGTATCTCAGTTCATTCATATATTCTCATTTTTTAAATATGTTTTTAAAGATATTTGACCGTTTATTTCACCTCATGATCTCATAAATTCAGCATACGACGCGCACATGGTGTGAACAGGACGGTAACGGCAGAATCACACCTTTAGAGAAAGTTCAGAGAGAAGTAAAGGCAGCTTCATGTTTCCGTTTTGTTAACATGTTCACTCCATTTAAAATCCTCTGCTCCGTGCTCGCTGCGCACTGAACGTGTTGCGCCTGCATTCAGGAATCTCCCTGACCCACCCCCTCCCCTCCCCTCCCTCACTCACTCACCCCCTCCCTCGCAGTCTGCAGCCTGTTAACTCCGCGCGCGTGCACACACAGGCACAGACACACACACCGACAGCTCCGCATTTTAGACGCGGCTTTTGAAGGAGACGGTACTGTTTTAATCGGCCGTCAGCCTCCTTGTTATTGTCCCGCCTTAAAACGAGAGCGAGGCTGCAGCACAATGACGTCAGATTCTGAGTTGTTTTATGCTTTGTGGATAAAATAAATAATTCACGGTAATCGCGAATATGAAAAATAATCGCGAATATGAAAAATACCCACGGCACCCCTGACGATCGATCACGGCACCCTAGGGTGCCGCGGCACCCCGGTTGAGAATCACTGCCTTAGTGGTTAGCACTGTTGCCTCACAGCAAGAAGGTCATGGGATTGATTCCCACCTGGCCTTTCTGTGTGGCGTTTCATGTTCTCCCCATGTTTGTGTGGGTTCCCTCTGGGTGCTCCGGCTTCCTCCCACATCCAAAGACACACAGGTTAGGTGGATTAGAAACTTTAAATTGTCCATATGGGTGCATGCAGGTGTGCATGCGTTTATGTATATGTGGCCTTGCGACAGACTGGCGTCCTCTCCAAAGTGTATCCTGCCAACCCCCCCCCCCCCCCCATGACTGCTGGGATAGGCTCCAGCTCCCCATCCTCCCCCCGTGACCCTTAATTGGAGTAAGCGGTTGAAGATGAGTGAGTGAGTGAGACAAAGTTAATGTTCTGGAGACCAGTCTCCTGAAAGCTTCACTGTGGCCTTTAAAATGTGCACAAAAGTTTGAAGACATGGATGTAGCAGCATACCAGCTTCAATACACTGATTCATAACCTTGAAACTGTGCCAACAACTGTTGTATTTAAGAGCATCATGAAGGGGAACAAGGAGAATGTCTTCATGGGCTTCTATGTGAGGAACAGTGTTACCATAGTTATTTTACTTACTTTTACATTCAGCAGCTGCCGACAACTTCAATAGGCAGCCAGATAGATGTCAACTGAAGAATTACACAGGGGTCAAAATTAAAAGATGAACTTTAACTTTTGACCCCTGTACAAACTGAAATTGACCTTTGTCATCATTCTTGCTGTTTTTACCCCATGACTCCAGAACATTCATAGACATAGACATAGACAGTCCAAACCTTACCTTTTTGGAATCTTTGTGATCAGACAAATAATGTGCTATAGTTTTCAATATGATTGGAGCATCTTTTAAGTTTGACCCCTGTGTTATTACACCATTATTACATATTATGGGCTACAGACCCCTACCTGGCTGCCTATTGAAAATTCAAGTGGCCAATCTGTTTTTCAAAAGAGTAATGTCTAAGGAGTATTTGTGCCAAATTTGTTGCTTCTGTCACCATTTGCAGGATTCGTTCGTGAATATTCTGTTATTTGCTGCACTGTCATGGGTCCATTCATTGATGTATTCTTATATTTTTGCTTTAAAGTTGATTTCTGATTCATATCAGTTGTTACTCCTGCTAAATAGTAATCTTATTGTGGAGCGTGCAGTGAGGGACAGGGTGCTTGGAATTTTGTTGGGAAGGTGGTCTTATGACAGGTCTCATGGATGAATGCTGGTCGTTATTTGAATGTAGGAGACATGTCCAAAGTAAGTGATTACATGCAGGAAACAGGTCCCTAAAAATGACAAAATGTGATCCGCAAAATTACCATCAGAAAAAGAAAACCTCTTGAAACGCTGCAAACTTGCTGGAATAGTGCAATCTACAGTGCACTCGCTACGGTAATCAGTGTTCTCCCAGTTTGAATGGCTGTGATGATGATTAGTTGACCATGTTGTAGAGACTGAGGAGTGGATGCAGATGCAACTAATTCCATTTGTGTGATGCTGATTGTGTGGCACAAAGTTCTAGCAGCTAATCAATACAGCTAGCATTGCTAGCTCTCATTCAAGCAAGTGAGGGTTCGACACCTGTGACTGCAGCCTTGTAATTATTTCTGCCTGATTATCATCAGAGCTCATCTGTTTCCATGCTTTCCAAAAAATTTCCAATTATGGAATCAGTAATGCTCCAAAATCAAAGTCTTCAATGGGAACAATTATTCAGCCAATTAAGTTCAACAATGTTTGATTTTATTTTGTAAGTGTGTGTGTGTGTGTGTGTGTGTGTGTGTGTGTGTGTGTGTGTGTGTGTGTGTGTGTGTGTGTGTGTGTGTGTGTGTGTGTGTGTGAAGTCTTTTGAACAATTATATGAAGGAAAGCACATTCTGGAAAGTCACAGCTTGAAAACTTTTGAAAACTCCATTTCTTAGAACAGTAGAACAGTGGTTCTCAACCTCTTTTGTAGAGCCCCACCCCCTGCGCTTGTACTTAATAAGGCAGAGCTCCCCCCCCAAAAAAAGAAGAAAGTGATTCATTTCTTTTTTGGGAGGGGGGTGACATAATGGATTTCCTCCCTTTTCTCTTTGCTTCATACAAATAAAAATATTTTTAATTAGTTTTGATTGTCAAGTATGGGTGTTATTATGACTTTATTTAATAGATGACCATTTTATCTTTTTGATAGCCTCAGAGCAGGCAATCCTTAGGCACCCCTTGCGATCTTTGGCACAGACCCCAGGTTGGGAACCAGAGCCTTAGACATCCTAAGAGTAGTCCAGCAGTTAAGGGTTAGAATCGTGCACTTTTTTACAAAAGCGCCAAACTTTGTCCAGGGACTCTTTAGATTATATTAAGTCATGTCAAAGCGGGAGACATTTGATTTCAGCCCTGTATCCTGCTTTTTTTAAAAGGGTGTTTGCATGGTTATAATACAGTGTATATTTTGTTATTCATATGACAATACAATCATATGGTTATTATGTAGGGGGCCAGTGATCAAGATTGGACATTGTTAAGCTGTAGAGAATGGCTACTGCAACTAGTGCAAAGCTATACTGAGCTTATGTGATCATGTATCGTCCGTCGTGCGGCGTCATACGTCGTCATATATCCTTATACATTAGCAGGGTGGTATGTTTCAAAATGGAAAGAGGTACAGGACTCATTTCAGGCCTGTAGGGATCTTTAATCAGGTCCCATCTTATCTTAGGGACCTCGTAGTACCATATTACCCCATTAGAGCGCTTCGCTCTCAGACTGCGGGCTTACTTGTAGTTCCTAGGGTTTGTAAGAGTAGAATGGGAGGCAGAGCCTTCAGCTTTCAGGCTCCTCTCCTGTGGAACCAGCTCCCAATTCAGATCAGGGAGACAGATACCCTCTCTACTTTTAAGATTAGGCTTAAAACTTTCCTTTTCGCTAAGGCTTATAGTTAGGGCTGGATCGGGTGACCCTGGACCATCCCTTGGTTATGTTGCTTTAGACGTAGACTGTGTTTCATAATTATTGTATGGCCTTGCCTTGCAATGTGGAGCGCCTTGGGGCAACTGTTTGTTGTGATTTGGCGCTATACAAGAAAAAAGTTGATTGAAGTTGATTTAACAGGCCTCTACCTCTGAGACATAAAATTAGGTCACTGTGATCTTCCTAGCATGAAAGCTGTAGAGAGTAGTTCATTAAAAATATTCATGAAACATTTGTGCATATCTAGGAAGTTTGCCAACCAGGTATTTACAATGTTTTCAGTTAGAAAATATGGTGATAATCGTTTTAATACCAATAACATAAAATAATAATGATAACAACAACAACAACAATAATAATAATAATAATATCTATAAAAACTGCAACAAAACAACATAATGATGGTGGTGAAGATGTTTAAATGTTTACTCTTTCTAGTAGTGTGCTATAGATTTGTGTTATTGGATTTGAACATAAATAGTCATGCAGAATCTTAGTTATAGAAGTAACTGTTATAGAACTACAGTGTTCTTAAATTGTAACATTAATTTACCATTATTTTTTAAGAGTGTAAACTATGTTTAAGTGCATTTGTAGCATACTTTCTTTTTCTATGCATGTAAACAGCTTTCAGTCACTTTAAGTAAATTAAATATAGAGTCATGATTATATGTTATGGAAGATACGAGGTCTAGAAAAGTATCCGACATTATTTTTTTCAAAAACCATATGGATTTGAATCACGTGTGGTTGCGTCAGACAAGCTTGAACCCTCGTGCGCATGCGTGACTTTTTCCACGCCTGTCGGTTGCGTCATTCGCCTGTGAGCAGGCTTTGAGTGAGGAGTGGTCCACCCCCTCGGCAGATTTTCATTGTCAGGAAATGGCGGAATGATTTGGGCTTTTTTTCCATCAGAATTTTTTCAGAAACTGTTAGAGACTGGCAGCTGGAAACCATTAGAAAAATTTGTCTGGCTTTCCGTGAAAATTTTACGGGCTTCACAGAGAATAAGGACTGTTACTACAGCTTTAAGGATGGCTTTAAGGACGGCTTTAAGGACGGCTTTAAGGACGCTCGGCACGCCGCGCTCCGTGCCGCCATCGAGAGCCACAAACCACCAGATCATTTCTAAACGGATGGCTCTGTGGAGCCGGGACCGTCGTGTGCACTTTCTCTGGTTATCACAAGAGCTGGACATCAACCATTTCCCAGCAGATTTCGATTTTAACAAGAGATTTTGTCATGGAAAGCCGAGCGGAGGCTTCACGCGTCACGATGGATTCGCTACTGGAGTGAGACAAAACCACCTCTGTTTTGGTCTCATAGGACGGCTTTGAGATGGCGTTCAGACAGCTGTCGGTGGTTTTTCCATCGAGTGATTATCCGAGAAATTGTGGATGTGCCTGGACATGCCAAAACATGTCCCGTGAGGCTTCATCACGGCGTTGCTTTGCGCCATGTGTCACCGCCGCGACGCGCGGAATTCCTCCACATGTCTGTCTCAATGTGCGAAAAAGTGCTGATGTCCACGTCTTTTCACAATTCCTGTGCTAGTCAGACGACGTCCCGGATAAAACACAGCGTCCAGTTTGGAAATGAACGGCATATTCCACTGTTACAGGAGTTTTTGTCATGGAAAGAGGAGCGGAGGCTTCGCGCATCGCGGCGGTGCCGCATGGCGCACAGCAATGCCGTGATGAAGCCTCACTGGACTTGTTCTGGCATGTCCAGGCACATCCACAATTTCTCGGACACTCGATGGAAAAACCACCGACAGCTGTCTGAACGCCATCTCAAAGCCGTCCTGTGAGACCAAAACGGAGGTGTTCCTTTGTCTCGCTCCATAAGCAAATAGGTCATGACGCGCGAAGCCTCCGCTCGGCTTTCCATGACAAAATCTCTTGTTAAAAGTAAAATCTGCTGGAAAATGGTTGATGTCCAGCTCTTGTGATAACCAGAGAAAGAGCACACGACGGTCACGGATCCAGACAGCCATCCGTTTAGAAATGAAATGGTCGTTCAGCCTATCGATGGCGGCTTCGGAGTGCGGCACGCCCCACAGCCGCTGGGGGCCGTCCTTAAAGCGACAGTAACACTCCTTATTCTCTATCAAGCCCGTAACATTTTCACCAAAAGCCAGATAAATTTTTCTAATGGTTTCCAGCTGCCAGGCTCTAACAGTTTCTGAAAACATTCTGATGGAAAAAAAGCCCAAATCATTACGCCATTTCCTGACAATGAAAATCCGACGAGGGGGCTGGACCACTCCTCCCTCAAAGCCTGCTCACAGGCGAATGATGCAACCGACAGGCGTGGAAAAACTCACGCATGCGCACGAGGGTTCAAGCTTGTCTGACGCAATCACACGTGATTCAAATCCATATGGTTTTTGAACAAAATAATAAGGTCGGATACTTTTCTAATAGACGTATAGCATAAGGTAAAGTGAGTGTTTTAAATTGTAAACTAAATGGTTAAGGCCATAAAAACAAAATTGATTTCTTGTAATTAATAAAAAAAGCATTTCTTTCTATTCAAACACTGTTGCTATTTTAGAGTGTAAATATGTTAGAGTGCATGAGTAGCATCTTTCCTTTGCCCTATGCTCGCAAACAGCTATATTGCATAGGTATACTGATATTCACAATGAGTTATACAATATTTAGTCACTTTCCCTAGATTAACGCTTTTTCTAAGAGTGTAAGCACACTGAAGTACATTCGAAGCATCCCTACTTAGCCTTAATACATTTTTCATAACCTTCAAGTTTATATTATGAACTTAAAAAGACATTTGGATAAGAGTTTGTCATGAATTATATGCTGTAGAAGGCTGGTTATTCTCTTAAATCTAAATAAATCAAGTTTTTAGAGTGTAGACGTTTATGGATTCAATGTCTCCCAATCTTATATACTTCAGGACACTATAAAGTACCTCTGATAAAGTTTTGGCACTTTTGTAAAAAAGTGCATGATTCCCCTAAAATTTGTCCCTTAGCCGCCGGACTAGAGGGCCTGGGAGGGTATCCGTGATGAATTAGGATATTTTGGCATTGTGTTGTGGTTTTGCAAATCCTCCTGCTGCAAACATTGGGCATATCGTATTTTCCAGAGTATAAGTCGTAGAAAATAAAATAAATTCCAATAATAAAAGTACAAAAGTTTCACACACTTTTTTCTCTTATTGCACATTTTATTTTACTTGTTCATTTACTTATGAACAAGTAAAATAAAATGTCTTACTGTTCATTTGCATATTTTTTACTGTGAATCATTCAGTCTTTATATAACAGTTGAGTGGATCCTTGTTATTTGGTTGGTGCTTTGTATGTCACATGACATGGATTAATTCATCCCATTTGTGTTGCATTGCATTTAGAGTGCAGTTTGGTTCCATTTAGAGTGCAAATTTGGTTACATACATTTGGTACCATTGCACTCTGCACACACACACACACACACACACACACACACACACGTGCGCACATCCTCGCGCATGCGCGAAACTGTGCTCTCACGCGCATGCATGTGCACATGCGTGCACACACATACACGTGCCCACACGTGCTCGAGCACACACACAATGTGCATACGCACACACAAATGAAAACCACTGCACTGTCTGGAGGCTGTTGGCTGTTGGCAGGAAGTTGGAATGAAAAGCTGGACTAATTTCTGATGAGATTTTTTTTTTTTGCTGTACTGAGGATGTACACAGTCTTTTTTGGTAGTACACGCGCGCACAAGCACGGACCCAGTTGCATGTTTGTGTGTGCGGGGGACAACGACTGTAACGAGACATGGTTTGATTGAGCTAAGTGACACTGCTGATTCTTGTAACACACACACACACACACACACACACACACACACACACACACACACACACACACACACACACACACACAAAAACAAATCCACTGTGCTGTCTGGAGGCTGTTAGCAGGAAGAAAGAATGAAAAGCTGGACTAACTTCTGACGTGATTTTTTTTTCGCTGCATTGAGGATGTACACAGTCTTTTTTTGGTAGTACACATGCGCACAAGCGCCGACCTGGTTGCGTCTGTGTGTGCGCATGGTGGACAATGACACGATGATTTGATTGACCTAACTGATGCTGGTAATTCTTGTAACACACAAACATGCAACACACACACACACAAACACACACAAAATCCACTCCGCTGTAAGCTGTCTGGATGCATGAAGAACTGTTCAGATGACAGGCTGATGTGATTTTTGGCTGGACTGAGGAACTACACAAAGTCTTTTTTTTTATGGAAGTCCATGGAGATCCACGTTTATGGAGATCCACGGCGTGCCTGGAGTCGATCGCAGGCGACGATGAGGCATAGCGGACCGGTAAACACACAGCCGGTGTAACAGAGGCAGCAGCTTCGCATGATGTCAACAGCGGTGCGGTCACGTCACATGCAGAAGCAGGGTCGGCTGCAGATAGCATAGAGGCGAAGCAGGCTGTGGAGGATTCAGATGACGACAAAGTGGATATAGAGTGCCCAGAGAGGGGATCTGCTGATGCCACCGTGACTGCTGTGATGGGTGGCATAAATGACTCAGGTCCGGGAGACGCCACCAGCGTAGCGGCGCGCACTGAGGCAGAGCAAACAGGTGCAGCCATGGTGGTGGAGAATCCCTCAGAGGAGAATGTCGAGGCTGTCTCGGAAGTGATGGCCGGTGGAGACGTGCTCGTTCCCAAAGGCTCAACTGGCATCATCGACGACACAAACAGTCCAGAGGGACAGGTGGGCATGGCTGCCAGAGAGTGGTCAGGCAAAAGAGGAGCAACGGTGATCATCAGCATTGTGATTTCTGAAGCTGGAGCTTGTGATTTCAGCTGAGGCACTCGTTGGTTCCGGGGCATCAGCACCGGAGTTTTCCGGCACAGATGCTCTGGCGTGTCTGCTCTGGTGTGTCTGCTCTGGCGTGTCTGCGCTGGCATGTCTGCGCTGGCGTGTCTGCGCCCGAGATGAGCAGTTCTGCTGGATCCAGATGAGTGATGGTGAATGTCACCTTGTTCCTCAGTGGAGCAGGTTTTGGAGGGATCTGGAGCAAGACCGGTTTCTGTGGCTGTGCCTCTGGAACAGGTGGCAGGAGATGAGCAGCTGGCTTCTGTGCCGCTGCGCGCAAAGGTGGAGCAAGAGCGGCATCGGAGAGTGTGATGACACGTGGTTCTTCACAGCAAGTGGCAGTAAGTTCAGACTCAAACAGGAAATCCATGGGGTCTTCAATACAGGGAGGGACCCAGCCCTGCTCTAACTGCATCTTTATGCCTCTCAGCTCTGGGAATCTGTTCATCAGCTCTGGCTTGGCTAAAAAGATCTAATCGAGTGCTGACCAAATGCGCTGTTTGCTCCGCAGGCTGTGGCAGTCCTGATACTCAAAAAATAAGTCTTGTGTTTTAAATAGGGACAAAGCCGTGTTCTGAAGTGCTAACTGCTCTGATTCAGAATCTTCTTCCTCGTCAACATCTGTCCAGTCTGATTCGTCATCATCAGATGGCAGGTAGGCCTCAGGGTGCTTCATCCAATCTGGATGCTTCTGTTCACAAAAAACATCATCCAGGCTCAGAAGCTCTGGGAAATAGTCAAATAGCCATGGGGAGGTAATGGTTTAGTGGTTAAGGTGTTGGGCTTGAGTCCAGAAGCTCATGGGTTCAAATCCCCACCTCACTGGAAAATCACTAAGGGCCCTTGGGCAAGGCCTTTAATCCCCTATTGCTCCTGGTGTGTAGGGAGCACCTTGTATGGCAGCACCCTGACATCGGGGTGAATGTGAGGCATAATTGTAAAGCGCTTTGAACGTCCGATGCAGATGGAAAAGCGCTATATAAATGCAGTCCATTTATTTACCATGGGTTTGAATCCACAAGATCCCAGGCTTGATCAAGATAATCAAACTTTTCTCTTGGAGTGTAAGTCATGAAAACAGACCAAAAAAAAAAAAAAAGAGAGGTTCAGAAAAATCCCTCTTTATCACCTCAATATCTGGGAGCACAGCAATAGAGTCCAAGGCAGGAGTGGAGTTTGCGGGGTCCATGTTCTGGCCAGATTGTACTGTCAGGCCAGGCGGCTGCCCGGCTCCTATGGTGGCTGGAATTGCAATGCAAACTCCCAGACTAGGCTTAGGTTTGGAGAAATCGTGGTCTTTATTCCAGGCTTGGTTTCGGTACACATGTAGTCAGTCAGCGCAGCAGAAGTACAAGCAGGATTAGGCAGAGACGCAGTCATGAATGAGCAGGGGTCAGATGCACAAGCAAACACCAACATCTGGGATGAGGCAAGAGACATGGTTGAGGAACCACAGAGCAGTAGTTCGATACCCGGCTTGACAAAATAAAAAACAGGACTGTGAAGGGTGCTGGAAAGTGTACTGAGACAACAATCTGGCGGGGAAGTGAAGGACTGTGGGGTTTAAATACATGTGGACTAATTAGTGTGAAACGAGGGACAGGTGGTGTCAACGAGGTGCACATGAGGAACAATCTAGAAGTGGGTGTGGCTAGTGAACAAAGATAACGCACAGACAAGATTGTGAGGAGGGGAGTGCACAAACTGAAGTGATGTAATACACAAAGACACGTGAGCTGGTGCAAGAGTGGGAGTGAAATGGAAACACAAAGCAGACAGAATCAAAGTGAGTGAAAAACATAATGGCAGGTGCAGGGCGTGGAGTGAACATAAATAACTGGGTGTGAGATCAAACTAAGAACAGAGCTAACACAGAATATAAAACTACAATAACAGGAACTGAAATCAAACATGAGCATGAGAACAAAAGAAACTACATGAGAACAAAAGAAACTACAAGAGAACTGATCAGGAAATCAATACTAAAGCAAAACTAAAGAAGAACAGACTAATAAACAGAAATCAAAACCCAATATAAAAATACAACATAAACCAACCAAAATGAGAACAGCAAAACTAGAACAGAGAATAAACAAGGATGAAAACAAACAACTAATAACACTAAACTGGGGCAGAAGGAGAACAGAAAGGGGGAAAAGATGGCTCAGCGCCCCGATCAAGCCAAAACCATGACAGAAACAACCTAATTCTGGACAGGTTATTGAAATTAATGTCACCTCTGTCGTTTTTACAAAGTGAAAATATAAGCTATATGTTTTAGTTTTAAAGTAATGCACTAATTTTGAAGGTTTTAGCATTTACAGAGAATAAAGACACACATGCTGCAGTGCATTATGGGAAAATGTGCACACAGGCCAGGAGGCAAAGAACTCCAGACTCTAAGTAGATGCGGTGAGAAAATGCATGGGAAGATGACTTCAGATTACGTGTCAACAGTGTTGCCACAGTTACTTTGAAAAAGTAATCCAGTTACTGATTACTTATTACTCCTTGAAAGATTAACTTAGTTACTTTACCAATTACTCAATTTTAAAAACAACTAAGTTAGATTACTAGTTACTTTATGCTGAGAACACCCCCGGCCACCTCAACATGAAAATGATAACCCGTTTTGCCAATACTCACTTTATAGTCACTCTGTCTTGATTTCAATGAACATAAATAGTTGTTTTTTTTAATACAGACATCTATCATTACCTCATATTTAACTGTTGACAGCACTGTAACGATAAAACCTTCAAAAGTTCTAAAATACATTGTTTATAAATGTAACTATTAAACTCTTTGTAACATTTTTCTAACATTTAAGTCTTTCTAAACATGTTAGTTGTTGAAATTATGATTATTCTAAGTAGTATTAGTACTGTATTACTAGTAAAGTAAGTCCCTTTGGCTGCTCCCTTGTTTGCACTCAGGGTCGCCACAGCAAATCCAAGGTGGATCTGCATGTTGAATTGCCACAGGTTTTACGCCGGATGCCCTTCCTGACGCAACTCCACATTACATGGAGAAATGTGGCAGGGGTGGGATTTGAACCTGGAACCTTCTGCACTGAAACAAAGGGCATTAACCACTTGGCCACCACCCCTGCTATTAGTATGAAAAAAAAGTCTTCAAAAGGGAGCCTTTAATCTAGGGCTGTTGTGGGGAGCCGCGTCTTCACTGCTTAATCCAAATAATTTTTATGCAGATATGGAGTAAATGTAAATCAATTTCACTCATATAATGAATAAATATCAGTCAATTTCACCAAGATTATCAGCAAATATGAATCATTTTCCCCAAGTTATTTAGTAAATCTGAATTATTTTTGCTTTCCTTGTGAAATTGACTAGGATTTGCTAAATATTTTTTAGCAGCTCCCTGCTATTGACTCAGTCTTGTACCTGCTGGTGTTGTTTTAATTGCAGCTATCAGAGTGTCATAAGAAGTAGAATGTTGTGGGCATGCCCTGTTAGTCCCTGTCCATGTTGTTAGATGGACTGCATTTATATAGCCCTTTTCCATCTGCATCAGACGCTCAAAGTGCTTTACACATCAATGCCTCACATTCACCCCAATGTCAGGGTGCTGCCATACAAGGTGCCCACTGCACACCGGGAGCAACTTGGGGATTAAGGACCTTGCCCAAGGGCCCTTAGTGAGTTCCCATTCAGGCTGGGATTTGAACCAAGGATCTTCTGGGCTCAAGCCCAACGCTTTAACCACTAGACCTCCCCACATCATCTCCCCTGTTAGTTTGTCATGTCATGATTATGTCTGTCTTTTGTGTGGCATGGGCCTAGATTGTGTGTGGATTGTCCTCTTCATCTGTCTGTCATGTGTATGAGAATGTGTGGGCACCCCCCCATATGTGGATTCTGATGCAGAATTATTCAATGCAGCTGATGAGATGGAGAAAATCTGTGGGTCTAACTCACAGAATTTACAGTTTGGCATGAAGACACTTGCTACAGTAAGCTTTGACAAGCCGGCCACCTTTTCACAACGATTCACCAACCGAATTACTTACAGAAAAATAAACTGTGCAAACGATGGAATTGGATTAGAATAGGAATAACCCCTTTGTGTCTGATGATTTGCGAACATTAATGCTGGATTAAAGTCGCAAATATCTGTTTTGAAACTCAATTTACGGCCGTAAAATTGAGCGTAGTTTTTGAACGGTTGAAAATTCAACTGACACGGGAGCGATGCCCTGCAACTCACACAAGGTTAATGCAACTCCTGTGCAATGATGGGCACAGTTCCGCTAATCCGCTAACCGCTAATTATCAATGATAATGTTTTCATTATCGCATTAGCTTTTCAGATAACTTTGAAAACCACCATCGGACCAGTTATCTTCCAGGTTCAGGATCAAGCTCGGGACTCTGACAAGTGCGGTCGCATCTACTCCACTCTCCCTTATCTCTGCTCTCTGCTTTAATCTTCAAGTCCCTACTTCACCAGACTGTGAATTCCTCAAATTATATTGGATATTGGATCTATTGGACTACTATTGGATTAACCATGGAATTGATCAGCTAGTCTCTGAATGCTATTGCCACCATCTTTTCTACAAGAAGGTCAGGACCGGGGGATCCTACCTGCCCAGATGGAACATATCCTGCGGGCTATGTTCTCGACTCCTAGGGGTCGTGGCGTGTGGCATGCTTTGCGCCTTTCTCTGTTGAGGACGTCGAGGATTTATTCATATTTGACCTTATGGTAGCAGGGCTGGTACCTTCTGGCTTATGTGCTGCCCTGATCTACCGGAAAATTCACAAGACGGCGGCATCAAAAATCGCAGCCCAATGCTTGTCCGTCATGATTAATGAGGTGGGCAAGGCTGTGCATTCTCAGACTGCGATGACTCTTGAACTCAGACGCAAATTGGATGACATCTTGGAGCAGATGCGCGCCTTGCAGATGAAGGTGAAGATTTCGGAGGCCGGGGAATATTCTTAATTCATAATTGGGATTTGGTTGTTCTAGTGAAGCTGTAAAAAGTGTTTTTCACTGCTCAGCCACAACACGGCAGGCTTATTAGGCCTGAAGGACAAATTGCCCTACTGTTTTCCTCCAGAGGAATGTCTTTGGCCTTGGTGAACATTCAGCTGTTTTCTTATCTCAACTCACAAAGACAATAAACTGTTTCACAGGACTGAAGCATGCTCCATTCCTTCTCCCCACCCCCCTCCTACACCCCATCACACACACCCCTACTCCGGCTTCTGCTCACGTCATCCCCTCCCTTCTGTGGGCGCGGTGCGGTTTTAGCTGAGGCTGGTCCCCCCCCCCACCCCAAGCTGACGGTTTCACGCACGCAGATAATGGACTTCTTCAAATTTTGTGCACATAAGCAATGTCAAATGTGTATGTGCTGTCTTTAATTCTGATGTGTGCCGTTATTACGGTAAACAAGTAATAATTTTGGACTAATTGCTGTCTGAGGTAACTGGAGTGTAAACATAATTTCTCCACTGTGAGATCAATAAAGTATATCTCATCTCATCAAAAAGTGTTAGTCCGATAATTTTTAAACCTCTAACATTTTTGCAGGCATAGTTTTTTGTAGTAGATGCACAGTTCTATTCTCTACAAATAGAGAAGTGCTGGTTCTAGAAGAAACCACTCTATCCTCTGCAGACAAAGGAGCACTGGTCATAGAAGAAAAAAAAAAAGATAATTTATTTTGACCCCATACTGATACACTGGCAATAGCACCCAAGTCATCCAGAGGCATATAGTTTTAACTTATGGTTAAAACTTTAACCAAACTAATGTCGGACATGTTATTTAAATTAACGTCGCGTCTGAAGTTTTATAAAGTGAAAATATCAGATATATGTTTTAGTTTTAAAGTAATGCACTAATTTTGAAGGTTTTAGTGTGGACATGGTGTGTGTGCAGTGCATTATGGGTATTCATGACAGAAGAAATGCATTTGAGACACTCTGATCACTCTGTATATTGTGCCTAAAACTCTTGTGAATATATTATTTGGGTTTATAGACGTTGTTATTGTGTTTGTTTTATGTAAAAATGCTGAAAGTCTGGTAAATTGTTATTCAGGCCATGTGATATAACCGGCATCAAAATGCATAGAAAACTTCCATCTACTGGCGACCGGTTATATCACAGTGTTGTCGACGGCAGGATTTTAAAATTATCTGTTGGTTTCCAAAACCTGAGAGACCACACATGTGGAGATAAAAAAAAATCATAGATCTGACAGGTTTAGTTGTCCAGTTTGTGGTGTCAGCCACACGGTAAAAACAACACACACAAACAGATTTCACACACAAACATTCCCAGGTCAAACACCTCACTTTCTGATTGGCTGCATGTCACATTTAGCTCCTCACGTCCTTCTTAGCACACTACACATGGCAGGAATATCATAAGACTATATTTAGCGTCATCACGATTGTCAGGGCATCCTTAAGATTGTCAGAAGGGGAAGATCGGGTCCTATATCGGCCTAATTATCTTGCCATGTGAACCAGGCTTGATGTTATGACGCCTCACGGAGCGACTGATTGATCTATTATAACACCGCACCGAGCTGCTAACTAATCAGCTGTTATGACAGCTCACGGAGTGACTGACTGATCCTTTATGACGCCGCACCGAATATGTTTTCACTATTATTTGATTTTTTTGTCCGGCTGACATCGTTATTCAAGCATTCAAACGGCAATTCCTATCGCAACACAACTAATAATAATAATAATAATAATTTAGGAGGCAAAATTGACGGTTATTGGTTATCTGTAGCTTCCGATAAGTTTTTACAGTTAAGTTTTTAGTGTTAAAAAAGATAACTTTTCAGTTAGCTGATTACCAGTTATCGAAGCAAACTTTTTGGTTAGCTGTGCCCACCACTGCCCCCATGCACATTTCAAAAATTTTGCAAATTCCCCTGCAAATGTCATTCACACTCTGTCGGCCCAGTGAAATACTACCCTTAGGTGTTGCATTTGTATAGTCTAAAGGCCAAATATTTGAGACTGACATAGACTGTGTACAATCATGTTCAGCCGTCACATGTCGTCGGTGTATAGGCAGTGCTCGAGGCGATCATTCCACAGCCTTTGTTTTTCCCTCTTTTGAAGCATGAGAAGACATAGAGAATGACTCCATCAATGCACAACCTATTTCTTCCAAATCAAAAGAAACACCCACCCACTGTAATGACAACCTCTTCTTTCTTTGCCTCTGGTGCTTTTCTTTTACCCATCACAGGAAATGAGGTCATGTTGGTTGGTGTGTACAGTAATGTAGTGTGTAGATTCCGTGTGTCTGTGCGGCTGCTCCTTTTAAAGGACAGTGCAAACATCTCCTGGTACTGACCACACAGTCAACATGGTCAAATGGTACTTTGAGTCTAATGAGGTTTGTGGGCTGAGAATGACTATAATGGTTAATGGTGTGGATTTACAGCCATGCTATAAAACATGTCTCCAACCTGTTTTCTTTGAAATATACTATGTACACATGGCACCAGAAGGCTGAAATGGTACTTATAAAAATAATAAATTTTCTTTGAGACTAAGCCACAGTTGACGATGAATTTTGAGTATATCTAGCCATGCTTTGTATCCAGTTCCATTACATATTTCAAACCTATGCATGACCTTACTCTGATGAAGCTCCTTGGGGTGAATTCTGTTGTAATATGGCACTGTATAAGTGTGTGTGTGTGTGTATATATATATATATATATATATATATATATATATATATATATATATATATATATATATATATATATATATATATACACTCAACAAAAATATAAACGCAACACTTTTGGTTTTGCTCCCATTTTGTATGAGATGAACTCAAAGATCTAAAACTTTTTCCACATACACAATATCACCATTTCCCTCAAATATTGTTCACAATCCAGTCGAAATCTGTGATAGTGAGCACTTCTCCTTTGCTGAGATAATCCATCCCACCTCACAGGTGTGCCATATCAAGATGCTGATTAGACACCATGATTAGTGCACAGGTGTGCCTTAGACTGCCCACAATAAAAGGCCACTCTGAAAGGTGCAGTTTTATCACACAGCACAATGCCACAGATGTTGCAAGATTTGAGGGAGCGTGCAATTGGCATGCTGACAGCAGGAATGTCAACCAGAGCTGTTGCTCATGTATTGAATGTTCATTTCTCTACCATAAGCCGTCTCCAAAGGCGTTTCAGAGAATTTGGCAGTACATCCAACCAGCCTCACAACCGCAGACCACGTGTAACCACACCAGCCCAGGACCTCCACATCCAGCATGTTCATCTTCAAGATCGTCTGAGACCAGCCACTCGGACAGCTGCTGAAACAATCGGTTTGCATAACCAAAGAATTTCTGCACAAACTGTCAGAAACCGTCTCAGGGAAGCTCATCTGCATGCTCGTCGTCCTCATCAGGGTCTCGACCTGGCTCCAGTTCGTCGTCGTAACCGACTTGAGTGGGCAAATGCTCACATTCGCTGGCGTTTGGCACGTTGGAGAGGTGTTCTCTTCATGGATGATGTGAAGGAGATGTGTTGCACTGCATGAGGCAAATGGTGGTCACACCAGATACTGACTGGTATCCCTCCCCAATAAAACAAAACTGCACCTTTCAGAGTGGCCTTTTATTGTGGGCAGTCTAAGGCACACCTGTGCACTAATCATGGTGTCTAATCAGCATCTTGGTATGGCACACCTGTGAGGTGGGATGGATTATCTCAGCAAAGGAGAAGTGCTCACTATCACAGATTTCGACTGGTTTGTGAACAATATTTGAGGGAAATGGTGATATTGTGTATGTGGAAAAAGTTTTAGATCTTTGAGTTCATCTCATACAAAATGGGAGCAAAACCAAAAGTGTTGCGTTTATATTTTTGTTGAGTATACATATATATATATGATGAAATCCGTGCATCCCACAGTTTTGCAGAGTTCTCACAGCCCTGAGTTTATAAACGCTAATGGATAGTTTCTAAGTTGCTTATCGTTATGTTAACCCCATGTCCCTGCCAGGGTGCCATGATGCGGACCATATCTGTCCCAGATCCATGCCAGATATGGGCTGTAAACGGTTGGTTTTTTGCAGATCCGTTTCAGATCTGGTACGGATCTGTTCCAGAACTGTAAAGTGGAGCTGTGCCAGATCTGGGCTAGGGTGCAAAAACTGTCTAGGCCGGATCTGTTTTCAGGATTGGTACCGGATGTTGGACTACATCCAGCACAGGTCCATTTGCAGTCTGGGTAATCTCCGTTTCACATCTATGGCTAAACTTGTAGATTAGACTTGATTACTTTTTCATGGGCATAGCAGCCTAGCGAGCACTGTTGCTAAGAAACGGCTCCAATACGCAACAGTTTTGTTTACTTCTGGGTTGGTCGTTGTCATGAACCATCCAGCCTTTAATCGTTAACTGGGTTTATTAACATTTACGAACACGTACGAACTGCAGAATGGTGTGCTTAGCACTTAGCCTATCAGGTCTTCTTGTATGCTTCCGTCAAGCCTTTTTGTGCACACAACACTGCTCAGCATGACAGCAATGTGAGACAGCTCATGTAGGAATGGTCACAAACAGATCATGACAGCCAGGAACCGTCCTTACTTGGCCACCACAGCTGCCCTGTAAAGGTAAATGTAACACACTGATGTGATGTCCTTGGGCCATTCAAACCTCTGATTATTATGAGTTACTTAATTTATTAGGGTAGTTACAACTACTTTAAAATAACAGTTACAGTACAGATTTTCAGAGAGAAATACTTGTTTGATACCTGTGTTTTCACTGAAAGAAAAATGTGACCACTGCTTTTTTTAACAGCCCAATATTCCTTTTTCTTCACTTTATGTAAAGTAATATCAAATTTGATGAATTGTTCTTCATGTTTTCATTTGGAACAGAATATGCAGTGTTCCCAACTCACATTAGAAAAGCTATTGTAAGGATTTTGAGCTTATTCACTTTTTAAACACTGCTATTATTTTGAACACAACTGTACTTGCATACACCTATGACCTGATACAGGTAAATCCCATTTACAAGGGGAATGTCAAGAGATGTGGCAAATAATTATGTATATAACAGCTATAGATATGAATCAGAGACAGACAGTTCATTAAATAACCCACTTGGTGTCCTAATGGCTGGTTCACATGGGAAGATAATTAGGCCGATATCGGACACAATCTTCCCCTTCCGACAATCTTAACCCTCTGGGGCCGACGCGTCGTATATGACGGCAAAGACCAAGCTTTACTAAATTATAAATAACTTTTTAATGATATGAGATAGAAACTTACTTTTTTGCTGAAAAGTTAACTCCGCAGACTTTCGAGCCAGCCATCGGCCATCTTTGTACTCCTCATAGAAGCGGTGTGATGACGTGCGCAATGTGAGTGTCCAATCGAAATTGGTTCACCGTCACATGGTTTTCCAAAATCCAATCGTAGGGCAGATTCACCTCACATGAAAAGCCAAAGATCATTTTTAGGAATGATATGTTACTAGTTGGCCCGTTTGAATAGCCCCCTAGGTGCTCCAATGAGTTCATACTATTAGTACATACTCAGTGTGCCCTGCGTCATTACGCACAGCAATCAGTGAAAGCAGGAGCACACGGAGAGCCTCTGATGACAATCTCACGTGCTCAAACAAAGAGTGTGTAACTATCAGGATTGCTCCACTAGTTTGCATGTGAATGTTACTGGATAACTCTGTTGCTTTCTCAGCGTAAAGCACTGTTTACCATATCAAAATAACAAAACTCATAGACCATTTTGTATATACTGTTCACAATGTGCATTTGTGTTTATTTTTTGAACCTTTTTGTTGTACAATCTTTCACACAAGACCTCAAATTACCTATATAAAGTGTCAAAACAGTTGTTTATTATAGTTTGCTGTATGTTTTGAATAAATGTGTGTGGAAAATTATTTTTTGCTTTATTTTTTCCTTGCCTATTTTTGATTGTAAACCTTTATTACACTTATAAAACACAACAAAAATATATATTCTGAAAGCACAGGTTGTCCTGAAAAATAGGAGACATAAAACTTGATTGTGGGATGCTGGGAGAGCTGTTAACAGCAATAATAAAACATTTATGCCAGGCGAGTGAACTGTCCATAAAATGCCCTCGGATCCCAGAGGGTTAAGGATGCCCCGACAATCGTGATGATGCTAAAGATAATCTTATCAGATATTCCTGCTATGTGTGGTGTGTTAAGAGCACTCTGATCTGCTCGGATGGACGTCAGGGGCGCTCCAATCACAAATCAGGGATATTCAACATGTTGGATTGTCTTGGCTCGATCGTGTGTGTTGTGTCCTCCAACCACAAACAAGAACACAGCCTGCTGAATGTGATGTGTAGCCAATCAGAAAGTGAGGTGACAGACGCACGGAATGGAAAACAAAATCAAAACAGCTGTTCTGACTTACTAGAAAGTTTGGTGGCCGTGCTGTCTCCACTTCGTTAAAGAACTTCTCTTTTTCTGTCTTTTTTTCCATCTGTTTTAAATAGCCCACAAAGTATATCCATTTGTTTACTCTGAAGCTGTGTTTAATCTTGCGAGATTTTCTGTCTGACCTGGGAATGTTCGTGTGCGAAATCTGTTCATGTGTGGTGTGTTGACTTCACGGCGTGGCTGAACACCACACACTATACGACCAAACCTGTTAGATCTATCCATCCATCCATCCATTTTCTTCTGCTTTATCCGGAGTTGGGTCATGGGGGCAGCAGCTTAAGCAAAGCCGCCCAGACCTCCTGATCCACACACACCTCCCCCAGCTCCTCTGGGGGAACCCCAAGGCATTCCCAAGCCAGCCGAGAGATGTAGTCCCTCCAGCGTGTCCTGGGTCTTCCCCGGGGCCTCCTCCCAGTGGGACGTGCCCGGAACACCTCTCCAGCGAGGCATCCAGGGGTCCAGGGGGCATCCGGAAAAGATGCCCGAGCCACCTCAACTGACTCCTTTCGATGTGGAGGATCAGCGGCTCGACTCGGAGCTCCTCCCGAGTGACCGAGCTCCTCACCCTATCTCTAAGGGAGTGACCAGCTACCCTGCGGAGGAAACTCATCTCGGCTGCTTGTACTCGCGATCTCGTTCTTTCAGTCATGACCCAAATCTCATGACCATAGGTGAGGATCGGAACGAAGATCGATCGGTAAATCGAGAGCTTTGCCCCCCTACTCAGCTCTCTCTTCACCACGATGGTCCGATTCAGCGACTGCATCACTGCAGATGCTGCACCGAGCCGTCTATCGCTCTCACGCTCCATCTGTCCCTCACTCGTGAACAAGACCCCGAGATACTTAAACTCCTCCACTTGAGGCAAGGACACTCCAGCTGCTTCCGCCTCCTGAGGCGTCAGACGGTTTGCCAGAATCTCTTCGAGGCCGACCGATAGTCTTCCTCCATAGCCTCCCCGAACTCCTCCCAGACCCAAGTTTTTGCCTCTGCGACCGCACGGGCTGCGGCACGCTTGGCCTGCCGGTACCTGTGAGCTGCCTCTGGGGTCCCACCTACCAACAAAGATAAGTAGGACTCCTTCTTCAGCTTGACGGCATCCCTTACTTCCGGTGTCCACCACCGGGTTCGGGGATTGCCGCCGCGACAGGCACCAGAGACCTTGCGACCACAGCTACGAGCAGCCGCATCGACAATGGAGGTGGAGAACATGGTCCACTCGGACTGCATGTCTCCAACCTCCCCCGGGATCTGGGAGAAGCTCTCCCGGAGGTGGGAGTTGAAGACCTCGCTGACAGAGGGTTCCGCCAGTCATTCCCAGCAGACCCTCACGATAAGGTTTGGGCCTGCCAGGTCTGACCGGCTTCCTCCCCTCCCAGCGGATCCAACTCACCACCAGGTGGTGATCAGTCGACAGCTCTGCCCCTCTCTTCACTCGAGTGTCCGAGACACGTGGCCAAAGGTCAGATGATACGGCTACAAAGTCGATCATCGACCTCCGGCTCAGGATGTCCTGGTGCCACGTGCACTTATGGACACCCTTGTGCTCGAACATGGAGTTCGTGATGGACAAACTGTGACTAGCACAGAAGTCCAACAACTGAACACCACTTGGGTTCAGATCGGGGAGGCCATGCTTCCCTATCACCCCCCTCCAGGTCTCACTGTCGCCGCCTACGTGGGCGTTGAAATCCCCCAGGAGAACAATGGAGTCCCCAGTCGGAGCGCTATCTAGTACCCCTCCCAGGGACTCCAGGAAGGTCGGGTACTCTGCACTGCTGCTCGGCCCGTAGGCCGAGACAACGGTGAGAGACCTGTCCCCGACCCGAAGACGTAGGGACGCGACCCTCTCGTTCACCGGAGTGAACTGCCATTCTGGCTTCTTAGTTATAGTATCCTTCCATGTTTGCAGTGTGTCTCCATGACTCAGGATATCCTTGATAGTATCTTTGTAGCTAAGAAAAGAGCAACTGATCTTTCTTGAACCTTCTGCTGGGTCACCATAGAGTAGCACTTTGACTGATTAGTCATCTGACAAGTATGCAATGTGTTCCACCCAACGCAGTTTGTTCCTGATTAGTATGTTTCAATATCTTCATTCATAGCATGCTCTAGAACTTCACCATTTGTGATGTAGTCATCCCATTTAATCTTGAGAATTGACTTTTGACTTGGTGAAGTCCAGGTCTCACTTCTGTACACCATCACTGTAATAACGCAATGGTTATACATTTTAAGTTTAGTTTCTTTTCTCAGTTCCCTGCAGTTGAAGACTCTGTCCCCAAGCCTGCCATGGCACATGAGGCAGCTTGAATATGGTACAGAAAATTCTTTATCTAACTTGCAGTCAAGATATTTGGAGTGATCAATTTTTGTCAGCTTCTATTCATTGATGTAAAAGTCAGCTTGTTTTCTGCACTCGTGCTGTCTGTTTTCTTCATCTTAATTTGAAGAGCCATTCTCTGTGAGAGGCAGTTGGAAGAAGACAAAATGAGTTGAAGTGAAGTAGCATCATGGCAAAGGATGGCAATACAGTGCATCCAGAAAATATTTACAGCACTTCACATTTTCCTTATTTGGTTATGTTACAGCCTTATAACAAACTGGATGAAATTCAAAAAGTTTTTTTTTTTTTTTTTTTTTTGCAAATTTATTAAAAAAAAAACAACTAAGAAATCGCTAAGAAACAACTAACAAAATAGTGCAGTTACAAGAAGTAGAAGTGGTGAAAGTGGAGGAGTTTAAATACTTAGGGTCAACTGTCCAAAGCAATGGAGAGTGTGGTAGAGAGGTGAAGAAGAGAGTGCAGGCAGGGTGGAGTGGGTGGAGAAAAGTGGAAGGAGTGATTTGTGACTGAAGAATATCAACAAGAGTGAAGGGGAACATTTACAAGACAGTAGTGAGACCAGCTATGTTGTATGATTTAGAGATGGTGGCACTAACAAAAAGACAGGAGGCAGAGCTGGATGTGGCAGAGCCGAAGTTGTTGCGATTCTTTTTGGGAGTGACGAGAATGGACAGGATTAGGAATGAACATATCAGAGGGACAGCTCAGGTGGGACGGTTTGGAAAAAAGTCAGAGAGGAGAGACTGAGATTGTTTGGACATGTGCAGAGGAGGGACCCAGGGTATATAGGGAGAAGGATGCTAAGGATGGAGCCACCAGGCAGGAGGAGAAGAGGGAGGCCAAAAATCAGGTTTATGGATGTGCTGAGGGGGGACATGGAGGTGGTTGGTGTGACAGAGGAAGACACAGAGGACAGGGTGAGATGGAAATAACCTGCTGTGTTGACTTCTAACGGGAGCAGCTGAAATAAGAAAAAGAAGTAAGCTAGGCTCTAATGATGACCAGAATTCCTTAACCTGCCTGGCAGGTAGTGGATCAAGAATACAAGTCACATATTTAGCTGCTATCAAAATTTGTGAAAATTCTCAACAGGAGTAGTGTCAAAATCTGAAAAATCTGGTCTTAAATCATGGCTCCTATTTGATAACTGTGTGACGAGAAGGCTGTGGAAAAGTTGCACAAAACCCAGCCCGACACTGACAGCCTTGTCCTCAATGGCTCTGATCAACATTACTGTCAGTCCCATGAGTCTGACACCCTGTGTACATATCACCACTCAATGCCATTCCTCTCCTAAGTTGACCCACCCCAACATTATCTTAGTGGGGTGGGCCCACCTTGTAAACCACCATAATCTGGTACACAGCGACCCTCAAAGGCCAAGGCCATACAATTCTCGTCTTGGAGTAAAAGAGTTGAACTCTCAAACCTAGAATCTTTTAGGAATTAAATTTTGTTGTGTTGTGAGTTGAGAAAGGAAAGTACAATGTGTGATAGGCCTCAAATCATGTTTGTTGTTTTTGCCAGCATGACCTGGCTCGTGATCCTGCTGTTAATTGGTGGAAGTGTCGCCAGTGCTGTCTTAAAGGACCAACCCAGTTTGCTAGTAACAAACTGCCGCTTGCACAGACAGAGGGTGGTCATCAGGCTCAGCTCCATGGAGGTAGGTCCACCACAAACCTGGTCTCATGTGCAGGCAGTTGGTGGACCAAGAACATCTTGAAACATGCAGAGGCAAATATCACATGCTACAACAGATGGAAAAGTTCACCATCACACAGTGGTCTCAATAGAAGAGAAAAGGAAATAAACATTAGGATGCTACAGCAGACCACAGAGCAGGTGATTAGGCTTTTATTCAGCACCACACCCTTCCACTCCCGCCCCCTTGTCGGATTTTCATTGTCTGGAAATGGCAGAATGAAAAGGACTTTTTTCCATCAGAATTTTTTCAGAAGCTGTTAGAAACTGGCACCTGGAAACCATTCGAAAAATTTATCTGGCTTTCGGTGAAAATTTTACGGGCTTCACAGAGAATAAGGACTGTTACTACAGCTTTAAGGACCCCTTTAAGGACGCTCCACGCGCAGCGCTCCGAGCTGCGATGACGCGGCACAAGCCACTGGACCATTTCTAAACGGATGGCTCTGTGGATACGAGACCGTCGTGTGCTCTTTCTCTGGTTATCACAAGAGCTGGACATCAGCCATTTTCCAGCAGATTTCACTTTTAACAAGAGATTTTGTCATGGAAAGCCTTGCGGAGGCTTTGCGCGTAAAGACCGATTCACTTTGGAAGCGAGACAACGGAACACCTCCGTTTCGGCGTGTCAGAGGACAAGTTTGGACATGTCCAGCTCTCCACAATTTCTCTGATACTTACTGGACTGGTAAGCATTGAAAGCCGAGATAGGCATGTCCAAACTTGTGTAGGCAGATCATTTCACAGAGCTGGGGCTCTGTGAAATCCAGCAATCAGACTCTGTGGAGACTTTTAAGGCTTGACTGAAGACACACCTTTATCCCTGTTTTATCATTAGCATTTTATATGATTGTATGTCTTCTTTTATTCCTTTTATTTATTTTATTCCTTTTACTTATTCATGTTTTTTTATTTTTATTGTGTTTTTAATCTTTATTTAATTTTATTCTCCCTTTTAAATGATGTTTGTGAAGTGCCTTGAGGTGACTTGTCGTGATTTGACACTATATAAATTAATAAATTTGAAATTTGATTTGATTTTGTCACCACAGAAAATATTTATAGGCTAAAGAGCATCATAAATGTAGCCCTGTGGCAAGGGGACACTCACCTTAAGATCCACACACCCCCTCTGGTAGCATTCACCGATAGTAACCCGGAACTGTATTTGGTCCTGAATTTAAAAATGTGCAAATTCACCAAGGACATTCAATACCTGTTCCCCAGTAAACCTTTCATCCCAGATGAAACAGCCAGTATTTGTGTTCTTCAACCCTTACCGGCCAGACACGCTGTCCTACTATCATCACACGGACACACCAGGTCACCCAAGTGGAGATAGTGGGACAATGTTGGCTGGTCAACACGCCCGAAAATTTGTCCAGTCTAGTGTATGACCATCTTGACACATCAACTTGCCTCATGCCCCCTTTAAAAACCCTATGGGTTGCAGTACCCAAAAACGTAATGCTCCCCAATGGCGAGGTGGCATTATACCACCTGAACCCTAATCAATATGAAGGAGCCATTGAAGTATCAGAGTTCTACAACCAGACCGCTATTGAACTAGACCATCAGACATGAGAAAGTTCAGTATGAGGGCTCTCAGGCCAATGACATAGGCCTGATTAGAATAGAATAGAATAGCATAGAGTAGAAACTTTTTTTGTCATTGCACACACACACACACACACACACACACACACACACACACACACACACACACACACACACACACACACATATATATATATATATATATACAATGAAACTTGTCCTCTGCATTTACCCCATCCTAATTACAGTTAGACACTATCTAACCACGAGGAGCAGTGGGCAGCCAAAGGACTTTTAGGAGTCCTAAAAGAAATACAAAATCAGGACCTCAAACCATGCCAAGCTCTGTCATATGCATGGTCCACAGCCGATACCTTACTACTTGTAGAAATCATTGTAAGCTACTTGACTAACCTCTGTGTAGCCCTGTGGATACGAAATGTGCTATGGTCAACAGATGATCTAGATCTATCACCAGGTTAGCCAGACAGCCCAACGATGAGTCAGGCCAAACACCTTGAAGGGAACTCAGATTTAGAGAAGGAACTGGAACCTGACCAGACCTCAGAGCTGGAGTGGAGGCAGTGACCGACACAACACGAGCCGTTTTCAGCTGTGTCTTCTCAAATGCACCACGTACAATACGAAACAAGTTCACCAAGTAACTTTAAATATCAGACAAACTGAAAAACAGGTGAGCTGAAGAAAACTTACTGACAGAGCAACGTGAGGCAGAATCCAGCCAAGCACAGAGCAAGATCCTGTCTGTGTGTGTGTGTGTGTGTGTGTGTGTGTGTGTGTGTGTGTGTGTGTGTGTGTGTGTGTGTGTGTGTGTGTGTGAGAAGCTGCAGTGAGACGTGTCTGTGTAGGGAGGGGCCAATCACAGAACGTTAAGACAGTCAGTTAGCCAATGAGAATTTTCCTTCAGCAACAACACAAATATTGCTGAGTTTTACTCCTATCATGCTGGTGCTCGTCAAAAATGCTTTATCAACCCTAATTACCAAGTACCCTCTAATCAATTTACTACACATAAAAGCATTGTTTTGGGGAGTCTGGTGGTCTTTTATCAGTCATGAATCAGCCGTTTGCTCCCAGACACCTCTTCAGATGGCCCAGAAAAGACCAAGAGATTGAAGCCTGAACAAACCCTGCCGATGAATCCAAAAACTCTGGTTAAATGACTACAATGTAAATAACTCTTTCAAAAACCCAGATGAACACCACAAGGAGATTACAAGGCTGGTTGTCCAGTTAAATTTGACCCCAGAGTGCCCACATTCAATTTATAATGTTTATATATCCTCAGCCCAGTCTCACGTTTTTTTTTGTTTTGTTTTGTTTTGTTTTTTTGTTTTGTTTTTTTGTTTTGTTTTTCGTACTCCCGTGATGAAATGAGTCAAATTTTCGTGACGGAGCTTTTTTTAACTCACTATTCCTAACCCTACTCCCACCCCCAACCCTAACCTTAACCATAACCTAATCTTACTCCTCCCCCCCCACCCCTAACCATAACCCCCCCCCCATCAGCCATCACGGAATGAATGAGAATGAATTTGTGCTGCCATGATGAAAATGAGGCACTTTTCGTCACAATATCATGAACCAATAGATTAATGTCTATTTCGTGCTGCTGAAGCACGACTTGCCGTAAGACCAGGTTGATACCCTTGCCAGGTTTCTCAAAAATATGGAACAGCAACTCCAAGTGGACCAGTTTGGTATTGACACAGACGTTTCCTCTGTGGCTCTAAGCTTTTTAGCAAAAGAAAGAAAAAAAAAGAATCCAATGTCTCTTGTCTTCTTTTTTCCTTTGTAGTTTTGTTGCTGTTGAAGAAAAAAAGAGAAGCTTTTCTTTTGATGGTGCAATCAACTGAGCATGGAATCTTTAATCTAAATGATCTGTGAATGTTTTATACTGAATGCAGCTAGAATTTAGAAATTCTTATCAATTTTTTTTCATATTATGGTCATTGTGTGTTGTTTCAAATGTGCTTATATTACATAAAAGACTCATTCACTACAGCACAGTATTGTTTTAAGGAATTTAAGGAGGTGATATAATGTTACTGAGACAAAGAAATGTCAGTTAAAACTATGCTACCGTCAATTCTTGAGTTAAAGACTCTTTAAAAGCAAGGCTCTCTCGGGAGACACTCTTCTTGTTCACCTCTCTTTTGCCTCTTAATCTTCTTTGGCTCTGTTTGCTGTTTTGTTTTGCCCCTTTATTTGCTCTCTACCCACATGTGTGTTGGGTTTGAGTTCTTTGTACTTTGCACGGAAGAAATTACTTTTCTCCTTTCAAGTGGTTTCAACCTCAACTTTTTGAGGCAAAGCTAATGTTTGCTGGCGAACATTACTTCCTTGTGCGAACTTTCCAAATTAAACTACTAGGGTTTTTTTTTTTTTATAAACTCCAGATCTACCTTGTTGAACATTTTTTTTGTTGTAAAGTTAAGTTTTGCCTCAAGTGATTTTGGGATCCAAGTGCCCAGATGACAATGGAAGACGCCATTTTCGATTTTGGCGAATAGAGAATAAAGACACTAAAACTTTATTCTGATAAGCCGAGATAGCAACCTCTCAGCACGTGTATCCATGCAGGCGGGCCTGAGCCCTGTCAGAAAGTCAGCAAAGCTCTGAGCTGATAAAAGCTACTCCTGGTGAACAATATCAAATCAGTTGAGCAGTGACCAGCAGAAAACCTCTGTCAAGGTCCATCAAAGTGAATAATGGGAGACGGACAAATGAACGACGTCAGACACCGACTGCCGTCTGTGTTTGACCCCAAAGACATCCCACGCTGCTGCAAAAGTAAGCTGTCAGGTTTTGTCTAGCTGAAGTGTCTTTATTTAATCTATTCACCCTAATCACTACTATATCACATTAACAAATGGCAAAATAATTTCCCTGCTGAATATGAAGTAATCCATTCTTACTTTTTTTTTAATTCTTAGATAGTTCCAGATTACACAACCATTAATAATCATTCACTGAACTTCATTGTTATCATCAAAATACATCACTGTGATATGTCCTGTCATATTTAACCTCTGACTGACTTAAATAAATGCTTAAACATGTGTGATTGTCTGTGATTTATATGTTTAAAACAGAGGTGTCAAATATGCACTGGCAGAACTTTTTGACTAGAAGATAGAGACTGATATATTATTTGCTGTTGGCTGATATTCACATATTGACATTATAACATTGTTATAAACAGTGTTGCCACAGTTACTTTGGAAAAGTAATCCAATTACTGATTACTCCTTGAAAAAGTAACTTAGTTACTTTACTGATTACTCAATTGTAAAAGTAACTAAGTTAGATTACTAGTTACTTTTTTAGTTACTTTTCCCAGCTGCTGACAACAACCCTCTGCCACCTCAACATGACAATGATACCTGTTTTGCCAAAACTCACTTTATAGTCACCCTTTCTTGACTTCAATGAAAATAAATACTTGTTTTATAAAAAAGTAAAATAAAGACCTCTTTCTTGACCTCATATTTAACTGCTGACAGCACTGTAACAGTAAAACTCGCAATTTCTAACCTACATTGTTTATAAATGTAACTATTAAATTCTTTCTAACATTTTTGTAACATTTAAATTCTCTCTAAACATTTTACTTGTCGAAATTATTATTATTATAAGTAGTATTAGTAGTTGTAGTAAAAAAAAGGCTTCAAAACTGGACCTTTAATCTAGGGGTGTTGTGGGGGGGGGGAGCACATCCCTGCCCCACGCCCCCATTCCATCTGGATTCACCCCTGCTTTGGCGTCAGAGCACAAAGAATGGATAACATTTATTTATTGCGTTTTCACATCATGTGGTCCTCAGAAAGAGAGTTTAGGTGCATTTGAGTGGAAAATAGTGTTAGTTGCTGACGCGTCGCGGAGGATCAGCTGTTTTTAGCGAACAGATACAGAGCATCTCAGCTCAGAATTCTAAATAAAGGAGAAAAAAGCATACGAGGGCAGTCAATAAAGTAACGGTCCTTTTTATTTTTTTCAAGAACTATATGGATTTCATTCATATGTTTTTACGTCAGACATGCTTGAACCCTCGTGCGCATGCGTGAGTTTTTCCACGCCTGTCGGTGACGTCATTCGCCTGTGAGCACTCCTTGTGGGAGGAGTCGTCCAGCCCCTCGTCGGAATTCCTTTGTCTGAGAAGTTGCTGAGAGACTGGCGCTTTGTTTGATCAAAATTTTTTCTAAACCTGTGAGACACATCGAAGTGGACACGGTTCGAAAAATTAAGCTGGTTTTCAGTGAAAATTTTAACGGCTGATGAGAGATTTTGAGGTGATTCTGTCGCTTTAAGGACTTCCCACGGTGCGAGACGTCGCGCAGCGCTCTCAGCCGCCGTCGTCAGCCTGTTCAAGCTGAAAACCTCCACATTTCAGGCTCTATTGATCCAAGACGTCGTGAGCGAACAGAGAAGTTTCAGAAGAAGTCGGTTTCAGCATTTTATCCGGATATTCCACTGTTAAAGGAGATTTTTTTAATGAAAGACGTGCGGATGGGTCCGCACGTCGGGATGCAGCCGCCGCGACGCTCCGCCACAGGAAAAACACTTCTGTTGAAAGCCTTAAGGACAAGTTGGAACATGTCCTGCCTGTTAAACAATTTCTCATATACTCACTCCACTGAAAGCCATCAAAAGCCGCCTGGATTTTACAAATGGTTATCAACACGGAGGTGTTCTTCCTGTGCCGCCGCACCGCGTCGGCTGCGTCCCGGACCCGCCCGCACGTCTTTCATTAAAAAAATCTCCTTTAACATCCGGATAAAATGCTGAAACCGACTTCTTCTGAAACTTCTCTGTTCTCTCACGACGTCCTGGATCAATAGAGCCTGAAATGTGGAGGTTTTCAGCTTGAACAGGCTGACGACGGCGGCTGAGAGCGCTGAGCGACGCCTCGCACCGTGCAAAGTCCTTAAAGCGACAGTATCACCTCAAAATCTCTCATCAGCCGTTAAAATTTTCACTGAAAACCAGCTTAATTTTTCGAACCGTGTCCACTTCGATGTGTCTCACAGGTTTAGAAAAATTTTTGATCAAACAACGCGCCAGTCTCTCAGCAATTTCTCAGACAAAGGAATTCTGACGAGGGGCTGGAAGACTCCTCCCACAAGGAGTGCTCACAGGCGAATGACGTCACCGAGAGGCGTGGAAAAACTCACGCATGCGCACGAGGGTTCAAGCATGTCTGACGTAAAAACATATGAATGAAATCCATATAGTTTTTGAAAAAAATAAAAAGGACCGTTACTTTATTGACAGACCTCGTAAAAATGTCTTTGTAAAGCTCAGTGCAGGTGTGCTGGTCACCGCGCTTTAAGAGGTGAGGACGAGTCGTAGCTGCTGCAGAAAACCGTGGATGAAAAGCTCACAGCTCGCTTAAAGTGGGCAGTGCAGTCGAACCCCGACCTCCTGCCCACGGACCAAGTTTAATGTTGCTATCGACTCACAGTGCAAAATAATAGTAACGCACAGTGACTTGGAGAAGTAACTTTAATCTGATTACTGATTTGGAAAGATTAACGTGTTAGATTACTCGTTACTAAAAACTTGGTTAGATTAGAGTAATGTGTCACTAAGTAACACATTACTGGCATCACTGGTTATAAACCCTCAGACCAACAGGTGCTAATTTGAGGTAAAAATATATATTAAAATTCCTTGCAACTGCATATTTGATACACCTGAAGAAATCAGTAGTGTTTTCTCTCTTATGGCCTTGACTTTGCAATTTTAAAAGCCATAAAATCAGCACCTGAAAAATTTGAACAATTTAATGACGAGTCCATGTGAGATACTCCACAGTCAAACAAAAAACGAGGAATATGCTTATTGTAGTTCATCAGCTTTGAGTATTAGGCAGCCTTGGCAGCCGAAAAAGCATCTACAATAAATATAATGCTGTGAATTCTGTGTATCCTGCATAGTGACTTCCCTTGTGTGTCAAATGGCACCAAGAGTTCCAAATAACTTTCATTCCATCTCGTATGACAGCACAACACAAATTGTATCCCATCTTGTCAATACATTATATTATATAGATTTATTTATTGATTTTTATTCTTCAGAAGGTGTACAGTGCAGAGCACAGAGGAGAGGCGCTAGCATGAAAATGATCACATAATGTCAGACTCCAAATTTATGACAAAAAATTCTGTTTGTATATTTTTTGTTATATTATATATATATTGTTATATATTGTTTGTTATATCTCTGATGTTTAAGGGCTGAATGTCATCTGTAGAAACATCTGCCATTTGACACGTTTGTGTTTTAGCAACAAATTGACATTTTTTTTTTTTTTTGGTGCCAAAACTGATTATTGTAACACATAACATAAACACAAGTAACACTTCACACAAAACATTGTGTGTGTGTATATGTCTGTGTGTGTGTGTGTGTGTGTGTGTGTGTGTGTGTGTGTATGTGTGTGTGTGTGTGTGTGTGTGTGTGTGTGTGTGTGTGTGTGTGTGTGTGTGTGTGTGTGTGTGTGTGTGTGCATGCGTGTGTGTGTGTGTGCGTGCGTGTGTGTTCCACATAGCTGTTTGGAACCCATTTTGACAAATTGCCATTTTGACAAATTTGCCATTGATAAACAAAAACTGATAGGTCAACTTAGCCATCAGTCAAATCCTCTGATATCTGATGTAAAGTAGTCCCATAAGTGACATCATTAAGAAGCAAAAAAAAAAAACAACAACAAAAACCCCTACACTTTAACAGAGACACTATCTTGTGGTTTAACAGGTCAATATATAATCCTCATTATTACCATTTATGTATAGATCTAAGGTTGACCCTGAAGGCCTCCCAATTACATAAGGTGCCCTTGAGTAAAAATCCTTAATCCTCAGATTGTTTACGAGATGCAGTAGATTACAGCCTTGCATTGTAGCACCCTGACATAGAGGATGTGTGTGAATTGATGAATATGAGACATCACTGTAAAGTGCTTTGACCATCTACATCAGATGGAAAAGCACTGCAGAATGGTAGTCCATTAATTACTATCTTATATCAGATTGGCATGATTTCTCCTGTATACCCCTCTGATTTTAGTCTCAGATCACCTGTTGTGGGATTCAGTGCTCTAACCACTGTCGCTGGAGTCCTAATTAGGCCAGTGTGGAAATATCTTGATTGAGGATCATAATGATAATGATTGTTTGTTTCCATCCATGACAGGTGCAGGCATAATGGGGTGATAAATAGCCCTAATGCCACTCCCTATGGGACCATGTAGTTACATAATTAATGTGGACACTAATATACAGCTATTATAATTAAATAGGGAAACATAAGCACAGTGTACGGTCAGGGCCCTGTCCCACTGGCGTTTAGGAGGATTTGCGTATGGATTGCGCACAAAATTGGCCCATATTCGCCAAACATCCACAATATCCGTGTAACATGCCTGTATAAGTCTGCCGTCATCCGAACACACCTGTGATTATCCTCAGAGGCACGCATGTCCACAGCCAGGATTTTTGAACTGTTCAAAAATCTGGATGCAGATAATATCCGCCTTACATACTCCATATATACTCAAGTCATACACAGTACATACTCACTCTATGCACTGTATATCTGCCGTTAACCACTGATATCCACAACTGACGGGGATTTGCGGCTTGGCAGCGGACAGGGACAGTGTGTAAAACAGATATATATCGTGCCCATCATGTCCACATCACAACCTAAAATAAGTTGTAGCGAATGCATACAAATTGGCCACGAATAAAGCGTTTTTATTACATCTGCTTTGCAGCTGATTTGCGGACAATCTGTGAATGCATAACAAACACTTCACGTAAACCCAAAGTACTGTATGTGGCAGAAAGCGACATACCTGCCAGTCCAGCTGTGCAGATCCACAAAGACGTAGCTGCTGCAATCTAGGACTTTTATTTAACACCAACAAAAGGAGTTGCTGTTTAGCCACAACTCAAGCTGAAGTCTGTTTTCTGTGACACTCTCAAAAAAAAAAAAAAACACCGTCTCACACCCGAGTGGCTTCCCCCCTCCCGCTCCCCAAACTCATGAACAGTTAACCCTCGCATGACAAAATGAACATTGACTCTGTGATCAACTTGTCCAAGTCCAGCAAATGCTCCAGAGGCTGTATTGTTGGTGTGAATAGTGATGCAGATGGCCAGAGTGCGCTTATTTTATGACCGCAATGTCGATGCATAATACACCCGTAATACTGCCGTAATAATCTCAATGTGTCGGATCAGTTTCCTCACTACATGCGTTATATAACCGTGATTGTTCATCATATATTCGCTATATATTATTAATATATCCGTAATTCATACTGGGACATTTGTCATTTTTGGCCATTTTTGTTGCGGATGACAACGAACGCCCGCAATTTGTTTACTCAATTCATGCGCAATTAATCCTCTTCCCAGTGGGACAGGGCTCTCAGGTTGTACTGTGACAATTTTTGTAATTTTGTCTATGTACACCATGACAGAGGAGTTGAAATGAAACAATCAAGACATGCGTGTGGTGTAGACTGTAAGATTTAATTCAAAGGGTTTAACATTTAGCAGTTATGGCTGCTTGTATTCATAGTGCCTCCATTTTCAGAGGACATTAGTCAGACAAAGGAAATATGAGGATTATTTTAATCCATCGTCTTTCCTCAGAGGTGAAACCCCAGCAGTCCTTGGCACACACCCATACCATCCAGACTACCAGCCAACCACAGAGTAACACCAGCCAGATATTTTCACTAGGGTCAAGGTCAGGGCTTTGGGCCAGTTATTCCAAAAGCTTAATATGAGCTTGCCTTATCCATTCCCAAACCATCTTTCATTTGTTTTTAGGGTTATTGTACTGCTGGAACACTCTGTTGTATCCAGGTTTCAGTGGTCTTTGACATCAAGACATTCACAGGAATAGTTTATGTAGTAGTTGGAGGTAAGTGTTTGACAATACCAATACCTTTGCATTAGAACAAATGTCAAAATCTTTTGGGTCCTAGTGTGTCCTGTCGTACTGTAGGTTATGAGGGTGGGACACTAACCAGTGATCTAAGGCCATGACTCATAAGTGTGAATGTGTTTGTCTGTATATATGTGGCCCTGTGATAGACTGCCATCCTGTCTGCGATGTGCCCTGCCTCTCGCCCAGTGACTGCTGGGGTAGGGTTCAGCCCACCTGTGACCTTTAATTAGAGTAAGCAGGTATAGAAAATGAATGAATGATGTACAGAAAGAGTTACATGACATTGCAAATTATATAAATATGATGGCAATACTGGATTTAAAAAATAACAAAATGGCACTATTTTCAATCCCATCAGTGTGTCTGTTGGTTTGACAGTTCTTATGAGAGCTGTTGACCCCCAAAATGTGAATCTGCTGCAAACTGTGAATTATCCACAAACTGTTAATGACATTTTAAGCAAATTGTGAATATCTGCAAACCGTTTCTAATTTTGCTGCAAACCATAAATAAATATACCACAAAATGTGAACACAGGTCTTGCAAAATGTAAGTTGCAAAACTTGAATATCATTCATGATCTATATTTTCTTTTAGTTTAACTGTAGAAAATCTTGATTGCAAACCCTATCTCTGCATTTTTATTTTATTTTTTTTTTTTGGTGGGGAGGGGGGCATCACTACCAAAAAATCTGTGTCAATGCAATTTTCATTTTCATGAGCTATACATGCACATTTACAGTTTACCCTAAGTTTATTAAACTGCCCATATCACCAATCATTAGATGTACATTCATATTTCCTGTACACTGCTGTTTACAGTTATTAATGTATGTATATTGTTAAACATTTTTGTGAAAAAAATGGTATCCATTTGCAAAATATAATTTTCTCTCAGTCATACTACATTTATATGGTGGTTGTATCCATATTTTGCAACATATTAGCAGGCTTGAATTCACTGGGTGATATAACTGCACAAAGTATAATTACTTTTATATAAAATATAATTGGTTATTATGTTCAAATGTGTATTATATTTGTTTAATGTGAATTTTATAATCTTTAAAAACTGTTTTGAAGCAACTAAAATGTTCATATAATGAATATTTATAAATAGTTGAATCTATCACTGTAAAACTTGGGCTTTCCTGTAAATACGAGGTTTGTTAGAAAAGTATCCGACCTTTTTATTTTTTTCAAAAACCTGATGGATTTGAATCGTGCGCATGTGTGATTTTTTCACGATTCAAATCCATCAGGTTTTTGAAAAAAATAAAAAGGTCGGATACTTTTCTAACAGACCTCGTATGTTTTATCTTAAATACATTATCATGTATTAATTATATATTCTTGGGTAATAGGCTAAAGTGTGAATTTTTTTTTTTACAGTCAAATAGAAAAAAAAAATTCTAGTCTATCTGATTATTGACTGAACATTTCAAATGTCAATTACATGCACATGACAGCTAACATGCACTTATGCACATAACTGGTACTCATCGTGCTCGTGTGTGCTAAACATCACTGATGCACAGCAGAAGGAAACACTTTTCCTACAATCTGTCATTGCTTTCCTCTTATGAAACACTTTCCTTGTGTTTTCTGCTGCGCATAATTTATTTTTAGCACGCACAAGCACCATGAGTACCAGTTATGTGCATGCCTGTTTATAGAAAACTTTTCCGTTATAAGCAACACAACTTAGTGAGTGATACACTCAGTATAATTAATAAATATAATGTCTCAGACCATTGATATGATTGTAAATTTAAATAATGTAAGGGTCCATTTGGTTGTTAATTGAACATTCGCATTAGGTTTGGATTGTTACATGTACAGCTAATATATGTTGTAGAAAACAAAAACACACTCACAGCATTACCTGTACATCTATATAATTGTTATTATTTATGTTATTATTATTATCATCATTGTTATCATCCGACATTGGTGGTCGGGGGGGCTGTGAGAGGGAAAGCTGCGAGTCTGGAGGTAGTGCAATTTGGCCGATTTGTAAGCAATCTGCACTGCAATCATACACAAAGTGGAGAATTTCCCCTAAGGTGTTCCTGGAGGGGCAGCACGGTGGCTTAGTGGTTAGCACTGTTGCCTCACAGCGAGAAGGTCGTGGGTTCAATTCCCGTGGTCTTTCTGTGTGGAGTGTGCATGTTCTCCCCGTGTGTGCGTGGGTTTCCTCCGGGTGCTCTGGTTTCCTCCCACATCCAAAGACATGCAGGTTAGGTGGATTGAAGTCTTTAAATTGTCCGTAGGTGTGTGTGTGGGTGTGTCTGTGCTTGTTTGTCTGTTTGTGGCCCTGCGACAGACTAGCGTCCTGTCCTGGGTGTACCCCGCCTCGCGCTCTATGACTGCTGGGATAGGCTCCAGCTCCCCCGCGACCCTTAATTGGACTAAGCGGTAGAAGATGAATGGATGAATGTTCCTGGAGGGATGTGAAAAGTAAGACCACAAATCGTGAATATGTGCGAAACGTACGACATACTGTGAAGAAATTCACATGTTGTGAGATGTGCATTCATGTTTAGTGAGATTTTTTTTTTTTTTTCAGTATCACATTTTGCAATTCACAGTTTGCAGATAATTCATGATTTGCAGCTGATTCATGTTTTGGGGGTTAACAGCCTCACTAGAATGACAGTTATCACAAGAGCACAGAACGCAGCGGTAACATTCCATCAGTTAAAGGAAATGCTGTCATTTTACATTTCCACTTTGTTGGCAATTTGGAAATAGCGCTAAACATTTGCGCAAATATGTAATGGAAACCAGCTATTGTAATTGACATGTGTTATTTAGTCTTAAACAGAATATGTACAGTTGGGAAAACAGTTTGAATGTATTCAGCGATGGTGTATGTAAACATATGTCTGCAATTACATATATGCAGTGCTTTAATATATATATATATATATATATATATATGCATTTTGTGGATTATACTGTGCAAAGGTGAAGATGGGACTGGAGTCAAGAGAGGCAGAAATGGGTTCTCAGGAGGTTCCTTTCATATTCCCAGCAGGGATCCTGCAGAAAGTAATTACCTCCAACAATAGAATTTCTGCTCTGTTTGCCCTGGCATATTTTTCCATCTGGCCTCTGAAATATGGCACCATCACAATCAGAAGAAGAAGCAGGGCCTTTATTACTCATGCTCCAAACCAAGAATCAGCACACAAACATGCAGACAAGCTCACCCTGCCTACTCCTATATATGAGAATGAGGGGGGAAACACAGTAGGCATGTATGGTTCTGATATCTGCTGCCCTGATGAGTCTATGCTGCCTCTTTTATAGTTTCTTTGACAGTAACTTGTTTGTTTCATGCAATTCAGAATGTAAAGCCATCCACTGTCTCTTGCTCCAGGTTGGAGACACTGTGTCTCTGCTCTGCTGTAGAGCTGGTCATTAAGATGTGAAGACTCCCGCTCCATTAATCTACCATGTGGAAGAAAACAATCTTCCATAAATACCTTGTGAAACCCTGAAAATAATTTTGCAATTGTGCTTGCACGGAACTCTTTGTAATTGTGCCTCTGTGTTCTCTAACAATTAAACGGCTTTGGGAAAACTGAGATTTTACAACGGATCCAAACAAAACATTTGGCAAAGTACTGTAATGGCGTATTCCTCCCACTGAAAGGCCTGTATGTGGGAACTAGTCTGTAAAAGGGTGGGAGAGCTCTCAGTTTTCCTCCCATCTCTGCTTCCATGGCTTGTTTTTATTTTCTGTCTCTTATTAGTAATGCTTGGGAGTGGGAGGCAGAAGGAATGCTTTCTGGCACAGGGTCCTTTTGTTGTCTTGGTGACTGTGGCTCAGGAATCTCAAAAAAAAAAAATAAAAAGGAAAAAGGGTCTAATACATCATCACCCCAGCTCACTGCACAGCCACTGCAAGGCTCTGGTCTGGTTCTGTATAGTCTGTCATCCTGTTCCATAAGCACAACCCAGAACAGCACACAGCAGTTGCCATTTCATCTGAACCTTGGTCACCATCCAATGCCTTAACATGCACCAGACATGTTCGACATCTGCTTCGCGCATTTCCCCATTCATCCACACCTTTTGAAGTAAAGATTTTATTTTCGATGTATGCCTTGCTATCTTTGGAGTCCCTGTTGTGTATGCATAGGATGTCTGTGTTTTGGTCCAACATGCAGCCTCAAATTTTGCATGGAAAGTCTCCAGATTTACACGGTGAAGTGGTCCACCTGCTCTGTGTTTGTCAAACACAGACAGATAAAGTGTCTTTGTTTAAAATTGTAGGTTAGATTAGGAGATTACTAATTCATCCTTACAAAGCTTGGATTACTTAAGTTCTCCATGTTTTTGGACTTACACAGATCTTGAATTTCTATTCCTGGACTGATGTGAGTAGATAGTCTTGTGTAAATAAAAAAACTCTGCAAACATTATTGGTAGGCTTCTCCAAGCGTTTCAGGAAGCACAAGACAAACAGACTATTTTTCCATTCAATTTACACATATTTTAGGTTGTGGAAAGCTCTTTAAATCTGCGAAACATTTAAATATAAAGTCAGGTATGTGGTTGGGTATGTATGTCTGCCCATAATGTGATTTGTAGGTAATACAAGGTCTGTTAGAAAACTATCCGACCTTTTTATTTTTTGCAAAAACCATATGGATTTGAATCACGTGTGATTGCATCAGGCAAGCTTGAACCTTCATGCACATGCGTGAGTTTTTTCACGCCTGTCGGTTGCGTCATTCGCCTGTGAGCAGGCTTTGTGTGAGCAGTGGTCCACCCCTCTCATCGGATTTTTATTGCGAATAAAATGTCTGAACGATTTGGAGCTTTGCTGCATCAAATTTTTCCAGAAACTGTGAGAGACCTCCAGGTGGACACCATTCGGAAAATTCAGATGGCTTTCAGGGACCATTTTATGGGGATTACACAGATTAAGGAGTGCTCCAGCCGGTTTAGAGACCGCCCACAGCGTCTGAGAGCGCGGCGCACTCCGAGCGCCGATCGACAGGCTGAAACCCCGCTGAAACAACCAGATCATTTCCAAAGTGAAGGCTTTGTTGATCCGGGACGTCGTCTGACTTCCACAGAAATGGCAGAAGACGTGGACATCAGCACTTTTTCGGCACATTCCACTGTTACAGGAGTTTTTGTCATGGAAAAAGAAGCGGAGGGATGCGCCACGGAGCCACTCATGGCACGGACAAAAGCACCTCCGTGTTGGTCTCACAGGACGGCTTTCAGATGGTTTTCAGACGACTTTCGGTGGCTTTTCAGTCGTGTGACTATCCAAGAAATTGTGGATGAGCTGGACATGCCAGAACATGTCCTGTGAGGCTTCATCACGGCATTGCTTTGCGCCATGCGGCTCCGTCCCTACGCGCAAATTTCTCCGCTCCTCTTTCCATGACAAAAACTCCTGCAACAGTGGAATGTGCCGTTCATTTCCAAACTGAACACTGTGTTGATCCTGGACGTCATCTGACTACCACAGACATTGCAAAAGACGTGGACATCAGCACTTTTTCGGCACATTGAGACAGATGTGCGGAGAAATTTGCGCATCGCGATGGAGCCACATGGCGCAAAGCAACGCCGTGATGAAGCCTCACAGGACATGTTATGGCATGTCCAGCTCATCCACAATTTCTCGGATAATTACATGACTGAAAAGCCACAGAAAGCCATCTGAAAACTATCTGAAAGCCGTCCTGTGAGACCAACACGGAGGTGCTTTTGTCCGCACCATGAGTGGCTCTGTGGAGCATCCCTCTGCTTCTCTTTCCATGACAAAAATTCCTGTAACAGTGGAATGTGCCGAAAAAGTGCTGATGTCCACGTCTTCTGCCATTTCTATGGAAGTCAGACGACATCCCAGATCAACAAAGCCTTCAGTTTGGAAATGATCTGGTTGTTTCAGCGGGGTTTCAGCCTGTCGATTGGCGCTCGGAGTGCGCTGCGCTCTCAGCCATTGTGGACAGTCTCTAAACCAGCTGGAGCACTCCTTAATCTGTGTAATCCCCATAAAATCGTCCCTGAAAGCCATCTGAATCTTCCGAATGGTTTCCACCTGGAAGTCTCTCACAGTTTCTGGAAAAATTTGATGCAGCAAAGCTCCAAATCGTTCAGGCATTTTATTCGCAATAAAAAGCCGACGAGAGGGGTGGACCACTGCTCACACAAAGCCTGCTCACAGGCGAATGACGCAACCGACAGGCGTGAAAAAACTCACGCATGCACACGAAGGTTCAAACTTGGCTGATGCAATCACATGTAATTCAAATCCATATGGTTTTTGCAAAAAATAAAAAGGTCAAAGTTAGTTGGCAATCACAACCCTGTAATTATACACCAGCAACCAATCACACAGGTGCAATCGTACAAATATCTTGGTGTCTGTATAGACAGTTCCCTTACATGGAACACTCATGTTGACTGGTTATGTTCCCGCTTGAATCAACGACTCTATTTTCTACGGCGTTTGCGCTTTCATGGAGTCGACCAAAAAATTATGTTACTGTTTTATCAGGCAGTTCTTGAAAGCATTCTAAGATATGGCATAACCACTTGGTTTGGGAACCTTCCTGTGTCCCTAAGATCAAAATTAAACTACCTTGTTCTCACAGCAATGAAAATCATTGGTTTGAAACAGTATAACAATCCTCAGTCAATTTTTGATCAGTGCGTGATGAAGCAAGCGGACAGAATTCTTTCTGACTCCTCCCATGTTCTGCACACGCAATACGAGTTGCTACCATCGGGCCGGCGTTTCAGAGTCCCCCATTGCAGACTGAATAGATATAGGAACTCTTTTGTTCCTATATCAATCATAGCCCTTAACAAATATCATAATAAACACCGCTAACAATCAGGCACATTAGGAGGTTTTAGTACTTGTATGTTTTTTTATTTATTTTTATTCTTTATTTATGTATTTATTTATTTATTGTTATGAACTGTTTATGTCTTGTTCTGTATCTTTGTATGGGTCATGATTTTTGAGAAGTCCAAGACAAATTTCCCCATGGGGACATTAAAAGTATATATCTATCTATATCTATCTAATCTATTCAGTCAGTGAGTTCGTCAATTTTGTGGAACAAACAGGTGTGAATCAGGTGTCCCCTATTTAAGGATGAAGCCAGCACCTATTGAACATGCTTTTCTCTTTGAAAGCCTGAGGAACATGGGACGTTCAAGACACTGTTCAGAAGAACAGCGTAGTTTGATTAAAAAGTTGATTGGAGAGGGGATAACTTATACGCAGGTGCAAAAAATTATAGGCTGTTCATCTACAATGATCTCCAATGCTTTAATATGGACAAAAAAACCAGAGATGAATGGAAGAAAGCAGAAAACAACCCTCAAAATGGATAGAAGAATAACCATAATGGCAAAGGCTCACCCATTGATCAGCTCCAGGATGATCAAAGACAGTCTGGAGTTACCTGTAAGTGCTGTGACAGTTAGAAGACGCCTGTGTGAAGCTAATTTATTTGCAAGAATCCCCCGCAAAGTCCCTCTGTTAAATAAAAGACATGTGCAGAAGAGGTTACAATCTGCCAAAGAACACATCAACTGGCCTAAAGAGAAATGGATGAATATTTGGTGGACTGATGAGAGTAAAATTGTTCTTTTTGGGTCCAAGAGCCACAGACAGTTTGTGAGCTGACCCCCAAACTCTGAATTCAAGCCACAGTTCACAGTGAAGACAGTGAAGCATGGTGGTGCAAGCATCATGATATCGACATGTTTCTCCTACTATGGTGTCGGGCCTATATATCGTATACCAGGTATCATGGATCAGTTTGGATATGTCAGAATACTTGAAGAGGTCATGTTGCCTTATGCTGAAGAGGACATGCCCTTGAAATGGGTGTTTCAACAAGACAATGACCCCAAGCACACTAGTATATGATCAAAATCTTGGTTCCAAACCAACAAAATTAATGCCTCGCAGATGTGAAGAAATCATGAAAAACTGTGGTTATACAACTAAATACTTGTTTCGTGATTCACAGGATTACTAAGAAAGCAGTTTGAACATAATAGTTTTGAGTTTGTAGCATCAACAGCAGATGCTACTATTATTATGAACACCCCCTTTTCTACTTTTTTTTTACTAACAGCCCAATTTCATAGCCTTAAGAGTGTGCATATCATGAATGATTGGTCTTGTTAGATTTGTGAGAATCTACTGAATCTACTGGTACCTTGTTTCCCATGTAACAATAAGAAATATACTCAAAACCTGGATTAATCTTTTTAGTCACATAGCACTACTATTATTCTGAACACTACTGTAATACCATACAAATCGGTTCAAATCCCAGCCTAACTGGAAAATCACTAAGGACCCTTGGGCAAGGTCCTTAATCCCCTAGTTCTCCCGGTGTGTATTGAGCGCCTTGTATGGCAGCACCCTGACATCCGGGTGAATGTGAGGCATTATTTGTAAACCGTTTTAAGTGTCTGATGCAGATGGAAAAGCACTATATAAATGCAGTCCATTTACCATTTTATCATTCTTGTCCAAGGACACAGACAGTTATCATGACTGGGAATCAAACCCAGGTCAACATATTGATAGTCCAACACCTCTCCAGCTGAGCTGAGTTAGCTGCTCTACATTCATGTGTCATATCAGTTTGAATTGAAATTATATAATGTCACAACTGATCAGCCTCAATATAAACAAAAAGAAGCATTTTGATAATGCAGAAATTTAACAAATTTTAATTATGGATCTATTTCAGCCAAAACATTGGTGTTAGAGTTGCATTCTACTATCCCCCAACCTGGACTGAAAGATATTCAAACTCAAAGCATCAAAATAATCTCCTCCACCATGAGCTGACTGAGTTTCAAGTGTCTGTGGAAACCAATTCAGTCTTGCTCCCCAGATATGTGATGTGACTCCAGTCTGGCAGGGACAGACAGGAATGAACGGAGCGATAAGGAAGTCCAGACCCAGTTGTGCACTGGAAGGGAGACGTGTGACAGATCATAAAATTAACAGGCTGCTCTTTTTTGTCACTTACAGAGGCAGTGCGCAAACAGAACTGCTACCCAGAGATAGGAGGTGAAGCAATCACCACGAGAGATGTTTCATACACGTGCAGAATGGGGGTGTGTGAGGGAGGAGTGGGGGTGGAGAAAGGGGAAACATCTTCAGGCATTTTGTGTAGTAATACATTTTTTGTGCAAGGCATTGAATTGGTTCAAAGAATGAAAACCAGCAACTTTATATGTTTTAACAGAACAGAAACATTCATTTGAAGTAATAGTAAATGGTTAATAATGTTTTTTGTTTGTTTATTTTTTGTTCTTTTCTTACATATTTAATTATTTTCTCCTTGTAATAACTTGGTGCTGAGTTAATTTCCTGTCTCCTTTGAACGTCATGCAGATCTTTAAATGTCGTAGAGAAAATTACCAGTACCAGGTCATTGGAGTAAAATGTGGTGTGATGTTCCTGTTTGTAACATGAGGAAGTAAATGTTGTGCTGTGTACCTTATAAAAAAATAGCAACTTCATCAATGTTTGATGGCCAGGCTAACATGTAAAGAGAAATAATGCTGGAAATAGTTAGCTAGCATTAATTAGGCTAAACCGGGAGCCCAGCATAGCCTAGCTTATTAACTATGGCACCAGTGATAGACTACAGAGGAAATGAAAGGCATCCAAGCGCAAATGCATACTGCATGCTCTCTACACCATGATATAAATGTACAAGTAAATATACGTATTATATTGGTGTTTTTGTTTTACTATATATGACCACCATATGACTTCTGCATGAGTTCATTACGAGGTCATTCATACCAGTCACAAATATTTGCTGACCAATATATGCTTTATATCACTCATCGAAGCTTTTTGTCTGTTGACACACAAAAAAAAATCTTGTTTTCAAGCAAAATTTTCCATGACATTGACCTTTGGCGAAACTACTCCAAAGTGTCATGATCCACCTAGGCTTCTTGGTTGCTGAGATGTCCCAAAAAAAAAAAAAAAAAAAAAAAAAAAAAAAAAAAATATATATATATATATATATATATATATATATATATATATATATATATATATATATATATATAATCAGTGGACTTCTTTGTAATGTCTGAAAGCTACATATTGTTATGTAACACAGCTATTAATTTGTGTTTCATTTGGTTCTGACCAGATTGGAAACAGTTGTTTTAAGGTGGAACCCAAAACCAGAAGCATTAACAGAGTAAATCTGCTTGGAATAAACTTGAAAACAATTTACATTTTGAAGCCCTAGTTTTATGCAATATTGGGCACTCAAGAACAAATACTATTAATTACAGTAAGAACTAGTATCTACAGTATGTTACAGCACTCATATGTTGAAAAAATGGTCAACATTATAGTTGAGTGTAAACTGCTCCCTGCAGAGCAGCAACACTTTTTACATTCACAGTTGTCATCTCTGTTATTATTCCTAGATATCCATCACCCATGTCTTCTGAGGTGCTCTCCTGGATGACCAGCAAGCCTGAGCCGTGGTCATCTCTGCTCCGGCTGATAACCTTGCACAAAGCTGCCACAGCATCGCTGTCAGCCAAAGCAGGTCAGAGTCTGAACTGCATTTTTCTGCTTCAGTGGCCCCAATGTTTAGAAATTCTATTTTCTAGGCTAGGAGAATATAAAAAAAAAAAAAAAATGAAGAAGAAAAAGAAGTCTGCGTTTGATCATGAAAGGTGAGATATATAGGATGAATAAGGTATGTGGGTTTGGTGATGGGGTATTTTTTCCCCTTAAATCACTAGAATGTCAAATCTGTTGTTGTGGCACAGTTCAAATATTTGTACATGTATGACACAGAGATGCAAGTGCCACTGTTTTTGTTGTTGTTTTTGAGGGGAACTCACCCCCCCACACCCACCCAGTTTGTCAAATCCATCCCTTTTTTATCAAACGTCATGTTTTAGTCATATGAAATTTTTAGATCTGATGTTGTCTAGCTATACTGTATTGTATATATTCAGAATCAACTGATCATTTTTCCCCATCTCTAATCTCAACTGAGTATTTTATCATTGACTATACAAGCCTCACTGATATATACGAGGTCTGTCAATAAAGTACAGGTCCTTTTTATTTTTTTCAAAAACTATATGTTTTTACGTCAGACATGCTTGAACCCTCGTGCACATGCGTGAGTTTTTCCATGCCTGTCGGTGACGTCATTTGCCTGTGAGCACTCCTTGTGGGAGGAGTCGTCCAGCCCCTCGTCGGAGTTCCTTTGTCTGAGACGTTGCTGAGAGACTGGCGCTTTGTTTGATCAAAATCTTTTGTAAACCTGTGAGACACATCGAAGTGGACATGGTTCGAAAAATTAAGCTGGTTTTCGGTGAAAATTTTAACGGCTGATGAGAGATTTTGAGGTGATACTGTCGTTTTAAGGACTTCCCATGGTGTGAGACGTTACGCAGCGCTCTCAGGTGCCGTCGTCAGCCTGTTTCAAGCTGAAAACCTCCACATTTCAGGCTCTATTGATCCAGGACATCGTGAGAGAACAGAGAAATTTCAGAAGAAGTCGGTTTCAGCATTTTATCTGGATATTCCACTGTTAAAGGAGATTTTTTTAATGAAAGACGTGCGGACGGATTGCAGCGTCGGCTCGCAGCCGCTGCGACGCTCCGCCACAGGACAAACACCTCCGTTGGAAGCCTTAAGGACAAGTTGGAACATGTCCAGCTGTTAAACAATTTCTCATATACTCACTCCACTGAAAGCCATCAAAAGCCGCCTGGATTTTACAAATGGTTATCAACACGGAGGTTATGGTTATGGTTATCATAACATATCATAATGGTTATCAAACCTCCGTGCTGATAACCATTTGTAAAATCCAGGCTGCTTTTGGTGGCTTTCAGTTGAGTGAGTATCTGAGAAATTGTTTAACAGCAGGGCACGTTCCAACTTGTCCTTAAGGCTTCCAACGGAGGTGTTTTTCCTGTGGCGGGCGCACTGCACCGTCTGCGAGCCGACGCGCCAATCTGTCCGCACGTCTTTCATTAAAAAAATCTCCTTTAACAGTGGAATGTCCGGATGAACCGCTGATTCCAACCTCTTCTGAAAGTTCTCTGTTCTCTCACGACGTCCTGGGTCTACAGAGACTTAAATTCGGAGGTTTTCAGTTTGAAACAGGATGACGACGTCGCCTCGGAGCGCTGCGCGACATCCCGCTTCGTGGGAAGTCCTTACAGCGATAGAAACAATCCAAAATCTCTCATCAGCCGTTAAAATTTTGACTGAAAACCAGCTTAATTTGTCGAATGGTGTCCACTCGGATATGCCTCACAGTTTTGGAAAAAATTTTGATGAAGCACAGCGCCAGTCTCTCAGCAACTTCTCAGACAAAGGAATTCCGACGAGGGGGCTGGACCACTCCTCCCACAAGGCGTGCTCACAGGCGAATGACGTCACCGACAGGCGTGAAAAAACTCTCGCATGCCCACGAGGGTTCAAGCTTGGCTGATGTAATCACACGTGATTCAAATCCATATGGTTTTTTAAAAAAATAATAAGGTTGGATACTTTTCTAATAGACCTTGTATATATATATTCTTTAAAAATCAAGGTTTTTTTTCATATTGAAGCACTCTGTTATGGTTTGAGCTACACACTGAGTCAAATAGGATCCCAGATGCTGGACAGCCAAGACACAAAATGTTAAGTGCAAAAATACGAGGTGCTTTAATCATTCCAAGGTGGCAGTGAACAATGGTGAACAGGGTGAACCAATGTGACAATACAAAAAACACAGCAGGTATAACACTTACGAACTAGATAATGAGGTGGAGTTGGACTGGAGGCGTGGCAGGAAACAAAAGCAAGTGTAATCGACCGGCAAAGGATAGACAGATAGCTTCCAAAGACTAACTAATGACTAACAGGTGTGCAGGGAAAAACAGGAGGAGGAACCAACAGATGCATGTGAAATAACAGAAACACTCGAAGAGGAATAACTAAACAGACAATAACAGAAAGTCATGAAAACAGAAGAGAAAACTGAGTAGAACAATAACTAACAATCAACATCTTGAAACCCAAACGACAACAAAATCCACATGGAAAATAAAGGACAACTACAGATGACAATACAGCAAACTGCAAAAAGATGCACTAGAATAATCAAAACCAAAATATATAATCAACACTGGAATACAACAGAACAAACTAGGATTACTGATAACTGAGGAACACACGAAGCACACCAGACACAAACAAAACACATGTACACAAGCGGACAGCAAGATGACAGGTGCACCCACGCACACCCATGCAGACACGCGACAGACAGGAGGAGGGGGCATGCGTAACACTCAGAGACATGCTCGGACGCACACCCAGGCCAAACACAGGCACGCTCACACACACACACACACACACACATACACAAATCCCATTCAACCACAAACACAGGGGACATGCAGCACACGCACTCACACGTAGAATTTAACCACAACACGGAGGAACACTCAGCACACACACTCACACACAGACCGAAGGGAGGGCCTGTGCCCACACACACCAAGTGCTCCCACAGAGCCACACCAGATAAAGACATAACCAAACGCATCAGTCACAGGTGCATCAAGGAAACACATCCACCAGACACTGACAAGGAACACACGCACAGACATGCATACCACGACACAAAACTCCAAGGGACCGACATGATCGATAAAAAGGACAGAGAAATGCACAGACAGGAACTAACCGGGTACGCCCCAACACACTCATTGGTAGCATAGTGTATTTAAAGGACTCTTATTGTGCAAACTAATATGACCAGCATGGTGATGCAAGCAGTAGGTATGCTTACCAACCAACAAGACCGTACCTCCAGGCCACCCACACTTCATTCTCATTGTATATGTGGAGTTGAAGTATACAGTATGATCTGTCAAACATGGTGGAGTCAGTGTTATAGCATGGACATGTACTTTATGGCTGCCAGTACAGCTGGATCACTGGTGTTTATTGATGATGTGACTGCTCATGGCTGGAGCATAATGAATTCTGAAGTATACAGGGATATCCTATGTATGGATCTGAGCTCTTGACCACCTGAAGATGATTGAGCAATTCTAACAACACTGCCTGAGGAGTATCCTTCACATCACGTGGGAAGACTATCATACCATCATCAGCATCCTGGCTGAAGCCAAGCTCCAAAGCATAGACTGTGTCATTATCAAAAACCAGCTTTGATGGGAGGTCATGCTGTTAGGATGGACACCTGACTGCCCAATCAGATCTTTTACTCCCAGCTGAGTGAAGAAAAATGGTGCAGATGAGAGCAGAAGAATCACTATAGGACCTCCTGAAGCACAACCTCAAGAACTGCTCCATCAACTGTAAGATCCACAAAGAACAAGGGAGTGACCAAGCTTGTTGGCAAGCAAATGATCTTCATAGGGAGGTAAGTCTTCAGAAAATGCAAACAAACAACACAGAATATAAGAGGAGAAAGAGGAAGGAGAGAGAAAAATGTGGACAAACAACACAGAGTAGAAGAGGAGAAGACAGAGAGACACCAAGGCTGATAGACACTTCCCTCATCAACCACTTGCAGCATCTCTCAGAAACAGTGTGCATCAAGACTGGGCCTATTCAGTTATCTCAGCTTCCACCATCCGGGAATCAATCAAGAGACAATCTTTCTCTTTAGTCTTACTCAAATCCTACTGCCAAAGCAACCCAAGAGCTTCTCAAGGCAAAATAAATAAAATAAAATACTTTTCAATGGCCAAGTTAGTCACCAGTCAAACAGAGTATGCTTTTCACTTATGAAAACTGAAGGCAGAAAGACTCACAATCAAGCAGTAACTGACAGAGGGTGCAGTAAAGGGCAGGTAAAGTATTTCAAGCCAGGAAACAACATTTGTCCATGAAAGGGACAGAAAGGGTTTTCATACATGTATTAAAGCTGCTAGACATGATTTTCTGCTACTAGATGTCACGCTAGATCCCACATTTTATGACGCAAACAAGGCTTCCCTCTTCCTTCACTCCATCCCAGCCCTCTCTGCTCTGCATTAAGCAGAAGGAACACCTTTACCATGTATTTGCTGGAACATCCAACTCTGTTTTTCATCACATTTCTATGAAATCAGTGACAGAATGTCACGGACTTCATCCAACCACTTCCTAAAACTACAGTGTCACCTCAAGTTAGAATGCAGACAATCTTTACCTCACAGCCTGGAGGTCAAATGGATCTCTCTCTTGCTCTCTCTCTCTCTTTCTCGCTCTCTCTTCCTCTCTCTCTCAAGGCTTATTTAGAGTGGATCATCATTATTTTCTTTATCCAGGATCTACAAACTTCCCCCATCCCTATGAATAAAGGTGTACATGTATTTTCAAGACACATTAGAATTTTCTAAAAACATATGTAATATTTTCAGATTTAGAGCCATAATATTTCTACGTACAGTGTTCTAGACAAGTACATACCACATATTCTGAAGGTTGATATTGTTTTGAACATTTTGTTATGCAATATATAGGAATTATACTAAAATCAAGTACAAAACCATGAAAAACCAGCAGAAAAACCTGAGGCGGGAGGCAGCATGATTGACAACCAACAACCCTCAACACGGGGAATAGAGTGCCTGAGCCTGAACGGGTGACCAAAACCAGAGAGACCCCCAAATGGATGACAACAGGGCAGAACTAGGGACCAAGGAACCCCAAGAGTCCAGTCCTGGGGTACACAGCAGCCCACGGGAGAGCCAGGAGGGTGACCATTATGCCCAACAGGAGGCAAGGGTGCGACAGGAGGTTTCCCCGAGGGATGCATGGGAACAGAGACGAAACCAGAACCTGGGACAGGGCAGGGCATGGTAGTGGGACAAAACCTCCCCGGCATCACAGCAGTGATCCAACGGGAGAGACCAACAAACCTGAGCAATGAACGAAGGGGATGGAGGACCTGCATGGCCACTTTCCGCACAATCCCAGGAATACAACAAGAAGAAAAAGCAGTTAGTAACAACCAAACAAACTAAAAAAGAATGGAGGAAGAGATAAACAGATGACAGACACCAAAAATAGAACCCAAATACCACCAAAAACAACTATGCTGGAAAACCAAAACCACAAAGTTGAAGGCTCGCCAAAAGTGAAAATCCTGACAAAAAAATGAAGGGAGGAATGAAATAAAAAGGAAAGCCACTGAACAACACTTCTACACAGACCTAGGAAAGTGGGGGAACCAAGAAGGGAACTACATGTAGAGGAACACTGTGAAATAAGGACAAACAAAATATGAAACAACCATCGGACAGAAATTTTATGGGAACTGTGGAGAAAATATAAACACAAAATACTGCTACATAAATAAATAAAAGGCAAAAGGTACAAAAAAGAACCAAACTGACATAGAAGGTTATCACAAATTGAAACTTGATGAATAGAACTGAGAGTGGTATTCGATGCAAAAGGACCTGGAGGGATGACCCATGTCAATCAATCAATCAATCAATTTTTTTATATAGCGCCAAATCACAACAAACAGTTGCCCCAAGGCGCTTTATATTGTAAGGCAAGGCCATACAATAATTATGTAAAACCCCAACGGTCAAAACGACCCCCTGTGAGCAAGCACTTGGCTACAGTGGGAAGGAAAAACTCCCTTTTAACAGGAAGAAACCTCCAGCAGAACCAGACTCAGGGAGGGGCAGTCTTCTGCTGGGACTGGTTGGGGCTGAGGGAGAGAACCAGGAAAAAGACATGCTATGGAGGGGAGCAGAGATCGATCACTAATGATTAAATGCAGAGTGGTGCATACAGAGCAAAAAGAGAAAGAAACAGTGCATCATGGGAACCCCCCAGCAGTCTACGTCTATAGCAGCATAACTAAGGGATGGTTCAGGGTCACCTGATCCAGCCCTAACTATAAGCTTTAGCAAAAAGGAAAGTTTTAAGCCTAATCTTAAAAGTAGAGAGGGTGTCTGTCTCCCTGATCTGAATTGGGAGCTGGTTCCACAGGAGAGGAGCCTGAAAGCTGAAGGCTCTGCCTCCCATTCTACTCTTACAAACCCTAGGAACTACAAGTAAGCCTGCAGTCTGAGAGCGAAGCGCTCTATTGGGGTGATATGGTACTACGAGGTCCCTAAGATAAGATGGGACCTGATTATTCAAAACCTTATAAGTAAGAAGAAGAATTTTAAATTCTATTCTAGAATTAACAGGAAGCCAATGAAGAGAGGCCAATATGGGTGAGATATGCTCTCTCCTTCTAGTCCCCGTCAGTACTCTAGCTGCAGCATTTTGAATTAACTGAAGGCTTTTTAGGGAACTTTTAGGACAACCTGATAATAATGAATTACAATAGTCCAGCCTAGAGGAAATAAATGCATGAATTAGTTTTTCAGCATCACTCTGAGACAAGACCTTTCTGATTTTAGAGATATTGCGTAAATGCAAAAAAGCAGTCCTACATATTTGTTTAATATGCGCTTTGAATGACATATCCTGATCAAAAATGACTCCAAGATTTCTCACAGTATTACTAGAGGTCAGGGTAATGCCATCCAGAGTAAGGATCTGGTTAGACACCATGTTTCTAAGATTTGTGGGGCCAAGTACAATAAGTTCAGTTTTATCTGAGTTTAAAAGCAGGAAATTAGAGGTCATCCATGTCTTTATGTCTGTAAGACAATCCTGCAGTTTAGCTAATTGGTGTGTGTCCTCTGGCTTCATGGATAGATAAAGCTGGGTATCATCTGCGTAACAATGAAAATTTAAGCAATACCGTCTAATAATACTGCCTAAGGGAAGCATGTATAAAGTGAATAAAATTGGTCCTAGCACAGAACCTTGTGGAACTCCATAATTAACTTTAGTCTGTGAAGAAGATTCCCCATTTACATGAACAAATTGTAATCTATTAGACAAATATGATTCAAACCACCGCAGCGCAGTGCCTTTAATACCTATGGCATGCTCTAATCTCTGTAATAAAATTTTATGGTCAACAGTATCAAAAGCAGCACTGAGGTCTAACAGAACAAGCACAGAGATGAGTCCACTGTCCGAGGCCATAAGAAGATCATTTGTAACCTTCACTAATGCTGTTTCTGTACTATGATGAATTCTAAAACCTGACTGAAACTCTTCAAATAGACCATTCCTCTGCAGATGATCAGTTAGCTGTTTTACAACTACCCTTTCAAGAATTTCTGAGAGAAAAGGAAGGTTGGAGATTGGCCTATAATTAGCTAAGATAGCTGGGTCAAGTGATGGCTTTTTAAGTAATGGTTTAATTACTGCCACCTTAAAAGCCTGTGGTACATAGCCAACTAACAAAGATAGATTGATCATATTTAAGATCGAAGCATTAAATAATGGTAGGGCTTCCTTGAGCAGCCTGGTAGGAATGGGGTCTAATAAACATGTTGATAGTTTGGATGAAGTAACTAATGAAAATAACTCAGACAGAACAATCGGAGAGAAAGAGTCTAACCAAATACCGGCATCACTGAAAGCAGCCAAAGATAACGATATGTCTTTGGGATGGTTATGAGTAATTTTTTCTCTAATAGTTAAAATTTTGTTAGCAAAGAAAGTCATGAAGTCATTACTAGTTAAAGTTAATGGAATACTCAGCTCAATAGAGCTCTGACTCTTTGTCAGCCTGGCTACAGTGCTGAAAAGAAACCTGGGGTTGTTCTTATTTTCTTCAATTAGTGATGAGTAGAAAGATGTCCTAGCTTTACGGAGGGCTTTTTTTATAGAGCAACAGACTCTTTTTCCAGGCTAAGTGAAGATCTTCTAAATTAGTGAGACGCCATTTCCCCTCCAACTTACGGGTTATCTGCTTTAAGCTACGAGTTTGTGAGTTATACCACGGAGTCAGACACTTCTGATTTAAAGCTCTCTTTTCAGAGGAGCTACAGCATCCAAAGTTGTCTTCAATGAGGATGTAAAACTATTGACGAGATACTCTATCTCCCTTACAGAGTTTAGGTAGCTACTCTGCACTGTGTTGGTATATGGCATTAGAGAACATAAAGAAGGAATCATATCCTTAAACCTAGTTACAGCGCTTTCTGAAAGACTTCTAGTGTAATGAAACTTATTCCCCACTGCTGGGTAGTCCATCAGAGTAAATGTAAATGTTATTAAGAAATGATCAGACAGAAGGGAGTTTTCAGGGAATACTGTTAAGTCTTCTATTTCCATACCATAAGTCAGAACAAGATCTAAGATATGATTAAAGTGGTGGGTGGACTCATTTACTTTTTGAGCAAAGCCAATAGAGTCTAATAATAGATTAAATGCAGTGTTGAGGCTGTCATTCTCAGCATCTGTGTGGATGTTAAAATCGGCCACTATAATTATCTTATCTGAGCTAAGCACTAAGTCAGACAAAAGGTCTGAAAATTCACAGAGAAACTCACAGTAACGACCAGGTGGACGATAGATAATAACAAATAAAACTGGTTTTTGGGACTTCCAATTTGGATGGACAAGACTAAGAGACAAGCTTTCAAATGAATTAAAGCTCTGTCTGGGTTTTTGATTAATTAATAAGCTGGAATGGAAGATTGCTGCTAATCCTCCGCCCCGGCCCGTGCTACGAGCATTCTGACAGTTAGTGTGACTCGGGGGTGTTGACTCATTTAAACTAACATATTCATCCTGCTGTAACCAGGTTTCTGTTAGGCAGAATAAATCAATATGTTGATCAATTATTATATCATTTACCAACAGGGACTTAGAAGAGAGAGACCTAATGTTTAATAGACCACATTTAACTGTTTTAGTCTGTGGTGCAGTTGAAGGTGCTATATTATTTTTTCTTTTTGAATTTTTATGCTTAAATAGATTTTTGCTGGTTATTGGTGGTCTGGGAGCAGGCACCGTCTCTACGGGGATGGGGTAATGAGGGGATGGCAGGGGGAGAGAAGCTGCAGAGAGGTGTGTAAGACTACAACTCTGCTTCCTGGTCCCAACCCTGGATAGTCACGGTTTGGAGGATTTAAGAAAATTGGCCAGATTTCTAGAAATGAGAGCTGCTCCATCCAAAGTGGGATGGATGCCGTCTCTCCTAACAAGACCAGGTTTTCCCCAGAAGCTTTGCCAATTATCTATGAAGCCCACCTCATTTTTTGGACACCACTCAGACAGCCAGCAATTCAAGGAGAACATGCGGCTAAACATGTCACTCCCGGTCCGATTGGGGAGGGGCCCAGAGAAAACTACAGAGTCCGACATTGTTTTTGCAAAGTTACACACCGATTTAATGTTAATTTTAGTGACCTCCGATTGGCGTAACCGGGTGTCATTACTGCCGACGTGAATTACAATCTTACCAAATTTATGCTTAGCCTTAGCCAGCAGTTTCAAATTTCCTTCAATGTCGCCTGCTCTGGCCCCCGGAAGACAATTGACTATGGTTGCTGGTGTCGCTAACTTCACATTTCTCAAAACAGAGTCGCCAATAACCAGAGTTTGATCCTCGGCGGGTGTGTCGTCGAGTGGGGAAAAACGGTTAGAGATGTGAACGGGTTGGCGGTGTACACGGGGCTTCTGTTTAGGGCTACGCTTCCTCCTCACAGTCACCCAGTCAGCCTGCTTTCCCGGCTGCTCGGGATCTGCCAAGGGGGAACTAACGGCGGCTAAGCTACCTTGGTCCGCACCGACTACAGGGGCCTGGCTAGCTGTAGAATTTTCCACGGTGCGGAGCTGAGTCTCCAATTCGCCCAGCCTGGCCTCCAAAGCTACGAATAAGCTACACTTATTACAAGTACCGTTACTGCTAAAGGAGGCCGAGGAATAACTAAACATTTCACACCCAGAGCAGAAAAGTGCGGGAGAGACAGGAGAAGCTGCCATGCTAAATCGGCTAAGAGCTAGTAGCTACGCTAACCTAGCGGATTCCTAAAAACACGCAAAGTGAATAATGTGTAAATAATTTAGAGGTGATTCAGCAGAAGGAGTGCTTTAGTTAAGGCACGTAAAGATTACACTGGGAAACAAATCGTAATCTAGATAACTAGATCAATCTAACTGCGCAGATTAAACAGCTAACAGATACAGAAAAACACCGCTGTGCTCCGGAACAGGAAGTGATACAATACCGCAGTGAGAGCCAACCACCAGTAGAGGCAAGCAAAAGATGTCGATGTCGAATGTGAACCGAGTGGGGACCAAGGAGACATGAGTTCCAGAAACCACCACAAAAATAGCATGTTTGCTACTAGCAGGGTAATGTTAGCAAGTAGGGACCAATCCGAAATGAGATTCAAAACACAAAACTGCTTACCAAACCAAAACAATCAGAAGAGCATTACTTGCCAGAAACGGAAACCTAATGAATGGAGAAACTTGCCGAAATTTGCAAAAGTGGAACCATGAAAAACTGACAGTAAAGCAGATTCACCTGGGGAGCTAACCAGGTCCATTACCACTTTATGGATCCAGAAAGAGAACTTCAGAAAACCATGTCATGGGAGGCTAACCAATTCCCAACAGAAATACAGATATTGAGAGAACTCATGTTTTAAGCAAATTTTGAAACAAACGACAACTGATAAGCTAAGAAATAGCTTAGCACCAAAGAAATGCAGGAGCCCCATGTTGTCCAGAACCGAGACACTAAACAGTCCTCCTAATGGGCCCTGAAAATGGGAAAGCATGATTAGAAAAAATTACAAAAGACTCACAGTTCCGCTGATTACAGCAGCAACGGTTCTTGTTGGGAAGGACTCTGAAGATCTGAATAGAGACGGAGGTCATGAAGGGATGTCCTACATCGGACGCGCCATAGTCGACCCGGCTGGCTCTGCAGTTGCGCGTGGAAAAGCACACAACTTGTCAGATGCAGCTGGCTTCACTGAAGGCTGAGAAGCTGTGCGTGCTGCTGCATGCTGGACTGACGTGACTGGTGATCGTGGCCTGGCGTGCACGGCGGCAGAATCAGCTGTTTTCACTGAAGGCTGAGAAGCTGTGCGCGCTGCTGCATGCTGGACTGACAGGACTGGTGATCGTGGCATGGCACGCACAGTGGCAGAATCAGCTGTTTTCGCTGAAGGCTGAGAAGCTGTGCACGCTGCTGCATGCTGGACTGACGGGACTGGAGATCATGGCCTGGCGCGCACAGCGGCAGAATCAGCTGTTTTCACTGAAGGCTGAGAAGCTGTGTGCACTGCTGCTTCCTGGAGAAACGTGGCCGTTGATGGGGGCAGCGAGCGCACCGTGAGAGCTTTGGACATCGCTGGTTGAGTCTGGAGTGGAGTGCGTGCTGTATGTGAAGCCAGTGATGTTGGCACAGTTGTTTGAAACTGAGGCGTGACGAGCTGTGGTGACGCAGGCTGTTCAGCTGGCTTCTGGAGTGTGTGCATCAGAGAAACTGGGGGCGTGTGTCTCTCCGCTTGCTCCGGTGACGTCACGACTGGTGCGGCAGAGGGCTGAGGTGATGTGGTCTTGCCCGATGGCTCTGTCGGCACTAGGAGAGACATGTCCTCAGCAGAGAGGTCGGGCAAGATGGGAACCTTCATTCCTGTGGGCGAGGAAGTTGTGGTGGCAACAGGCTGGCACGATGGCACCCGGAGCTTCCGAGGTGCGGGCACGGGGACCAGATGAGGCGGGACCAGAACTGGTTCTTTGGACAGATTCAGCTCCGTAGGTTCCCATCTGAACAGCCTTCGTGGAGCAGGAACTGGAGGCAGGCAGGACGTGGAAGGTGTGGACAGCTGAGGAGGCGTGACTGCTTCGGCTGACAGCGTGATGAAGCGGGGCATGTCCAGGAGACAGGAGTCATAGATCTTTGATTCAAACAAGTAGTCCATCGGATCTTGGACACAGGTAGGAAGCCAACCTTGCTTGAAAAGAGTTTTGATATGTTTTAACTCTGGGAAGGCAGTTACCATTTTGGGTGCAGCATGTAGAAGGAGTTCTAAAGCAGAAAGAATGCGCTGCTTGTTCCGCTCACCTGAACTTTCTCTGAATTCAAAAAATAAGCCCTGTATTTTGAAGAGAAATTCTGCCATCTGCTGGAGTGATGACTCCTCTGTCTCAGATGACGAATCCTCATCTAAGCCAACCCACTCAGTGTCATCACCGCATGGCGGGCAAGTGGACTGCAGATATGGCTCAGGTTGCTTCACCCAGTCAGGCAGCCTCTCTGCAGTAAACAAATTGTCCAAATCTTCTAAGTCAGGGAAGAGGCTGTAGAGCCAGGTATTTGCTTCAATGACTTCCCAAGCTTGCTCCAGGTAGTCAGACTTTTCCCATGGGGTGTAGGTGTGGCGGAAACAGGTGAAAAAAAAATCTTATGTCAGCGAAGATCTCTTTAATTTTGATCAAGTTCAACTCAGGGTCTGAGTCCGCTGCCTCCAGGTACTGGCCAGATTGTTCTGTCATGGTTTGTGGTGGCTTGACCCTGAAAGTTGTAGAAGGCAAATGCAGACTCACAGACACAGGTGTTGGAGGAAGAAAAAATAACTTTATCTGGTAAGCTGGCAATAGGTTCGGTACACAGGAAATCAGTCAATGTAGTGGAGGTACAGGCAGGTAGCAAGCTGAGGTGGAGTCCAAAAAACAAGCACAGTTCCAAATACACGGCGACAGGAGTTCACAGGGCTGAGGCAGAGGCAAAGTCAAAAACGAGCAGAGTTCAGGGATAAGACGAGGCGGAAGTCAGTACACAGGCAAGGTCAGAAATATTACGAGGCAAAACAGGACAAAGGCGTGAGGCTGGAAAGAAAAATGCAACAGTCTGGCAAGGGACTGTGAGACTGTGAGGGCTTAAATACTAGTGGAAGAATCAGAGTGTGAAATGAGGAACAGGTGTGCAGAGAGTGCTGGAAGGGGGTGTGACCAGGGAAGACAAAGGTAAGTGCAAGAGAGTGCAGTAAGGCAAAAGCAATGTGAACTTGGGCAAGATAATTAAATGACATAAAAACCAACGGTGCAAAATGTGACGTGCTTGACTAACCATAATAAACACGAACAAAACAGAGGGGGTGAAACTAAAACTAAGGTGGTGAGTCGAGGAGTGAAAAACCAGTGATAACTAAAAAGAGACGTGACACAGGAAGTGGATACACTAAACATGACAAAACAATCTATTGACAGAATAGAAAATAAATGATGAACAAATCAAACCAGGGACTAGGTAATGCAATGAATGACTAAACCATAAATAAATGATACACAGAATAAAACCGGTAACAGAAGCATTACACAAAGTACAGAAGCAAACAGAACCAAACCAAGACTTACATGACCACATATAATAATATGAAAAGTAAAACTATAAACCCTCAGTGGAAGCCTAGACCAAATAAGAGGAAAACCCCGACATGAACCCCAGGCTGGGGCAGATCCTGACAGTACCTTAAAAGGGGAATTCTAGAAGTTATGGTAAAACCAATAAAATATCCTTTTGCCATTCAGGGTTAATCCTCTAAATGTGGTCTCATTAAAAAAAATTCTGGAAACCTGTTACTGTTTTCCATCTTGAATGCACAGCTATGTGGTGAGCATTACTGTCTTTATAAACATAAGGAGGGGCAATGATTACATAGTCAATTAGACTAGCTAAGGTGCAGTGCTAACTGCATGACTATATTTGGTCATCAAGTTTATGTACATGTACATGTTGACCTATGTAGGGATCCTCGCTGTTGTGGGTGTGCCTGGTTGTCCTGTCTAGGCCCTTTGTCTGTGCATTTTTGTCCTTTTTATCTGTCATGTCCATCTCCCGTGTGGCTTTGTGTCTTGGTATGTGTGTACGTGTGTTTGTGTGTGTGTGCACTCCTTGTTGTGTCTACAACTGTGGATCTAGTCGTGTGTGTGTGTGTGTGTGTGTGTGTGTGTGTGTGTGTGTGTGTGTGTGTGTGTGTGTGTGTGTGTGTGTGTGTGTGTGTGTGTGTGTGTGTGTGTGTGCGAAATCCTTATTGGTTCTGTCTAGGGTATGGGTGTGTGTCAGTGTGTGCGTTCCTTGTTCATGTCGGGTGTGTGTGTGTGTGTGTGCTCCTGGTGTTCATGTCTTCCGTGTCTGCCTCTATCTTTGCTTTTGGTTATCCGTGTGGGTCTCTGTCATATGTGCATGGATTTGTATCCATGATGTTTGCTCCTCTGAGTGTATGTGTGTGTGTGTGTGTGTGTGTGTGTGTGTGTGTGTGTGTGTGTGTGTGTGTGTGTGTGTGTGTGTGTGTGTGTGTGTGTGTGTGTGTGTGTGTGTGTCTCATGTCAACTGTCTGTGTTCCGGCTCATTATGTTTTTTCCCATGCCTACTGGTCTTTTATTATTCATGCTGTTCAGTCTTAACGTGTTTCTTAGGTTTGTCATGTGTCCTCCGTTCTAACTAATTTTTTTCACATTTATATTTCTATATGCATGCTTGACTTAGGTATTGGGGTTTTTCTTTTGATCCATGTTTGGTAATGTTGTCTGTTTGTTCCATGTTTGATGTTGCAATTTTGTGCACTGCATGTTTTGGCTTTATATTTTGTGATCAAGTTTTATTTCCATTCACCTTGCATTGTCCATTTTATTTTGTATCTCTGTGTGCTCCTTTATTTTCTCTCATGTCACAGCTCTAACGTTGTCACTGATTTTACATCTGTTGTTAATTTGAGTTTGTATTTAAGCCGCGACTTTACATTGTTCACTTGTTGGTCGATAGCTCCTGTCACGTGTTTTGTTAATCTCCACTTTGGTTGTTTGTCGTAAGTACTCTGTTTCTTTTTCCCCCACTGTGTGTTTTTGCCTTTTGGGAGTCCCAGCACCTCCCCAGCGATGTCCTCCTTGTCTTCGTATTTGAACTTGGTTTTTGTATCCTCACACCGTCACTGTTGCCTTCTAGTTGTCTCTGTGGATCGCTCTGTCACTGACTTATTGGATTGTTTGGCACTGAAGAATATTGAAGCATCATGATTTTTGCCCTCAGTTCTGCATCCTGGCTGCCTGCATCTGGGGTTCTATTTTACTCAGTTTAGCTCCACACGTAACACCTCTCCATACTAACAGACACTTCAAATTACATTTTCACTTGTTCAGTGGCAAAAAGTGGTGGTTTTCCTTGACTGTTTTAGCTTGCTCTGTGCCATTACGTTATAATCAATCAACTTCAATCAACTTTTTTTTTATATAGCGCCAAATCACAACAAACAGTTGCCCCAAGGCGCTTTATATTGTAAGGCAAGGCCATACAATAATTATGAAAAACCCCAACGGTCAAAACGACCCCCTGTGAGCAAGCACTTGGCAACAGTGGGAAGGAAAAACTCCCTCTTAACAGGAAGAAACCTCCAGCAGAACCAGACTCAGGGAGGGGCAGTCTTCTGCTGAGACTGGTTGGGGCTGAGGGAAAGAACCAGGAAAAAGACATGCTGTGGAGGGGGGCAGAGATCGATCACTAATGATTAAATGCGGAGTGATGCATACAGAGCAAAAAGAGAAAGAAACAGTGCATCATGGGAACCCCCCCACAGTCTACGTCTAAAGCAGCATAACCAAGGGATAGTCCAGGGTCACCCGATCCAGCCCTAACTATAAGCCTTAGCGAAAAGGAAAGTTTTAAGCCTAATCTTAAAAGTAGAGAGGGTATCTGTCTCCCTGATCTGAATTGGGAGCTGGTTCCACAGGAGAGGAGCCTGAAAGCTGAAGGCTCTGCCTCCCATTCTACTCTTACAAACCCTAGGAACTACAAGTAAGCCTGCAGTCTGAGAGCGAAGCGCTCTATTAGGGTGATATGGTACTACGAGGTCCCTAAGATAAGATGGGACCTGATTATTCAAAACCTTATAAGTAAGAAGAAGAATATTAAATTCTATTCTAGAATTAACAGGAAGCCAATGAAGAGAGGCCAACACGGGTGAGATATGCTCTCTCCTGCTAGTCCCCGTCAGTACTCTAGCTGCAGCATTTTGAATTAACTGAAGGCTTTTTAGGGAACTTTTAGGACAACCTGATAATAAAGAATTACAATAGTCCAGCCTAGAGGAAATAAATGCATGAATTAGTTTTTCAGCATCACTCTGAGACAAGACCTTTCTGATTTTAGAGATATTGCGTAAATGCAAAAAGGCAGTCCTACATATTTGTTTAATATGCGCTTTGAATGACATATCCTGATCAAAAATGACTCCAAGATTTCTCACAGTATTACTAGAGGTCAGGGAAATGCCATCCAGAGTAAAGATCTGGTTAGACACCATGCTTCTAAGATTTGTGGGGCCAAGTACAATAACTTCAGTTTTATCTGAGTTTAAAAGCAGGAAATTAGAGGTCATCCATGTCTTTATGTCTGTAAGACAATCCTGCAGTTTAGCTAATTGGTGTGTGTCCTCTGGCTTCATGGATAGATAAAGCTGGGTATCATCTGCGTAACAATGAAAATTTAAGCAATACCGTCTAATAATACTGCCTAAGGGAAGCATGTATAAAGTGAATAAAATTGGTCCCAGCACAGAACCTTGTGGAACTCCATAATTAACTTTAGTCTGCGAAGAAGATTCCCCATTTACATGAACAAACTGTAATCTATTAGACAAATATGATTCAAACCACCGCAGCGCAGTGCCTTTAATACCTATGACATGCTCTAATCTCTGTAATAAAATTTTATGGTCAACAGTATCAAAAGCAGCACTGAGGTCCAACAGAACAAGCACAGAGATAAGTCCACTGTCCGAAGCCATAAGAAGATAATTTGTAACCTTCACTAATGCTGTTTCTGTACTATGATGAATTCTAAAACCTGACTGAACCTCTTCAAATAGACCATTCCTCTGCAGGTGATCAGTTAGCTGTTTTACAACTACCCTCTCAAGAATCTTTGAGAGAAAAGGAAGGTTGGAGATTGGCCTATAATTAGCTAAAATAGCTGGGTCAAGTGATGGCTTTTTAAGTAATGGTTTAATTACTGCCACCTTAAAGCCTGTGGTACATAGCCAACTAACAAAGATAGGTTGATCATATTTAAGATTGAAGCATTAAATAATGGTAGGACTTCCTTGAGCAGCCTGGCAGGAATGGGGTCTAATAAACATGTTGATGGTTTGGATGAAGTAACTAATGAAAATAACTCAGACAGAACAATCGGAGAGAAAGAGTCTAACCAAATACCGGCATCACTGAAAGCAGCCAAAGATAACGATACATCTTTGGGATGGTTATGAGTAATTTTTTCTCTAATAGTCAAAATTTTGTTAGCAAAGAAAGTCATGAAGTCATTACTAGTTAAAGTTAATGGAATACTCAGCTCAATAGAGCTCTGACTCTTTGTCAGCCTGGCTACAGTGCTGAAAAGAAACCTGGGGTTGTTCTTATTTTCTTCAATTAGTGATGAGTAGAAAGATGTCCTAGCTTTACGGAGGGCTTTTTTTATAGAGCAACAAACTCTTTTTCCAGGCTAAGTGAAGATCTTCTAAATTAGTGAGACGCCATTTCCTCTCCAACTTACGGGTTATCTGCTTTAAGCTACGAGTTTGTGAGTTATACCACGGAGTCAGACACTTCTGATTTAAAGCTCTCTTTTTCAGAGGAGCTACAGCATCCAAAGTTGTCTTCAATGAGGATGTAAAACTATTGACGAGATACTCTATCTCCCTTACAGAGTTTAGGTAGCTACTCTGCACTGTGTTGGTATATGGCATTAGAGAACATAAAGAAGGAATCATATCCTTAAACCTAGTTACAGCGCTTTCTGAAAGACTTCTAGTGTAATGAAACTTATTCCCCACTGCAGGGTAGTCCCATCAGGGTAAATGTAAATGTTATTAAAAAATGATCAGACAGAAGGGAGTTTTCAGGGAATACTGTTAAGTCTTCTATTTCCATACCATAAGTCAAAACAAGATCTAAGATATGATTAAAGTGGTGGGTGGACTCATTTACTTTTTGAGCAAAGCCAATAGAGTCTAATAATAGATTAAATGCAGTGTTGAGGCTGTCATTCTCAGCATCTGTGTGGATGTTAAAATCGCCCACTATAAGTATCTTATCTGAGCTAAGCACTAAGTCAGACAGAAGGTCTGAAAATTCACAGAGAAACTCACAGTAACGACCAGGTGGACGATAGATAATAACAAATAAAACTGTTTTTTGGGACTTCCAATTTGGATGGAAAAGACTAAGAGACAAGCTTTCAAATGAATTAAAGCTCTTTCTAGGTTTTTGATTAATTAATAAGCTGGAATGGAAGATTGCTGCTAATCCTCCGCCCCGGCCCGTACTACGAGCATTCTGACAGTTAGTGTGACTCGGGGGTGTTGACTCATTTAAACTAACATATTCATCCTGCTGTAACCAGGTTTCTGTTAGGCAGAATAAATCAATACGTTGATCAATTATTATATCATTTACCAACAGGGGCTTAGAAGAGAGAGACCTAATGTTTAATAGACCACATTTAACTGTTTTAGTCTGTGGTGCAGTTGAAGGTGCTATATTATTTTTTCTTTTTGAATTTTTTTGCTTAAATAGATTTTTGCTGGTTATTGGTGGTCTGGAAGCAGGCACCGTCTCTACGGGGATGGGGTAATGAGGGGATGGCAGGGGGAGAGAAGCTGCAGAGAGGTGTATAAGACCATAGCTCTGCCTCCTGTTCCCAACGCTAGACAGTCACAGTTTGGAGGATCCAAGAAAATTGGCCAGATTTCTAGAAATGAGAGCTGCTCCATCTAAAGTGGGATGGATGCCGTCTCTCCTAACAAGACCAGGTTTTCCCCAGAAGCTTTGCCAATTATCAATGAAGCCCACCTCATTTTTTGGACACCACTCAGACAGCCAGCAATTCAAGGAGAACATGCGGCTAAACATGTCACTCCCGGTCTGATTGGGGAGGGGCCCAGAGAAAAAACAACAGAGTCCGACATTGTTTTTGCAAAGTTACACACCGATTTAATGTTAATTTTAGTGACCTCCGATTGGCGTAACCGAGTGTCATTACTGCCAACGTGAATTACAATCACAATAATGTTAGTTAGCCCATGACCATGTTTACATTAGATATCAGTACTGTTCTGATTAAATTAGCTTTTGTCGGAATGAAAAGAGGAATGATAAAACATCAAAAAATGGACACCAGGTTGAAATCTGTTGTACTTTTCCTATAAACCACTAAATTTTTACATTGAAAATAGATGTTAGCTAATATATTAATGTATAATGTAATTCACTGCAGCTTAAACAAGAACTAGCGCGATGCCTGTGGGGATCCACAGGTTCTACATTGGGTAGTGTTTATAAAATAGGTAGCTGAATTTTTCAAGGGTGGTAATAAATTAGCCGCAGGGTGGCTGGGCGCTCCCTTAGAGATAGGGTGAGGAGCTCTGTCACTCGGGAGGAGCTCGGAGTCGAGCCGCTGCTCCTCTACGTCGAAAGGAGCCAGCTGAGGTGGCTTGGGCATCTTTTCCAGATGCCCCCTGGACGCCTCGCTGGACAGGAGGAGGAGGCCCTGGGGAAGACCCAGATCACACTGGAGGGACTACGTCTCTCAGCTGGCTTGGGAACGCCTCAGGGTTCCCCCGGAGGAGCTGGGAGAGGTGTGTATGGATCAGGAGGTCTGGGCGGCTTTGTTTGAGCTGCTGCCCCCGTGACCCGACGTAGGATAAGCGGAAGAAAATGGATGGATGGATGGATTCTATAATGATTTTAAGTGCAAGTGCAGGAAATTAAAATAAGAAAGTTTTCTGAATTTATTATTTGGCACATTTAGTTGATGTCATGTCTTACAACTGGCAAGGTTGAGATATTTCCTTTGTTCAGAGCTTGTCTGGTTACCAGGGACTGATTAATGCTGATATCAATGTCCATTGTTCATTGTTGCTACTTAATATCCGTAATTTCTCCAAAAACATTACTCCTATCAACTTTCTGTTTATGCAGCATTCATCCTTGACCCAAAATACATAAGTATACCAAGCAGCAAATGTCAGCTCTCCCCAGTTTCTCCATGATCAAAGTTACACACACACACACATACATAAAGGCCACTTCACTGTTAATATATAGATACTGATATTTCTAATTATGTTAATTTGTCCAATTACTTCTGTCCTTTGAAAATGGAGGGACTGGATATAAAAATGGCTGTAATGGCATGCGTCTGTGGATTGTATGCCAGTAATCTGAGGGAGTCAATGAGTGTAGACATTCTTTCAGACATGATAGCAGCATCTTGTTATTTTCCATGTCACATGTTGATATTCACCTTACTCAGCCCCGCCCACTTTTACAACATTAGTATTTCCGTTTTGTCTTAGGACTTCCGGGGAGCGGTGTTTTCAATATAGAACAATGGAAGATATTACATGGGTAGAAACAAAAACCTTGTTGAAAAGCTCAAAGGGATCAACTCTGGCTCACCCACGGGTCATAACAGAGTGGGAAGATGACATGAAACAGCGGCCCTCGATTATTTTTAACGACTTTGTGTTGTCAGTCGGCGTGGACGGTTTGTCTATGAGGAACTACGAGCTCCGTGCCGCACAGCAGCGCAAAGCTCATATAAAAGCACAATCAAGTTAAAATACTACCCGACAAGTAGTACCAACGTAATGCCAAGATTACGTAACGTTAATGTATGTATGGGATTATTTCATGCAGTGCTTGGTTGTATCAAACGACAGAAAGTGAGTAAATAAGATAGCAGCTAACGCTACAAACACGGCTTACTCGTTTGTCTCACTAGTATCCACCGTGGCTTCTTCAGTGGAGCGTTATAGTCCAACCATTTCTCTGGGTAAAGATCCAGTGGTCTGGGTTTTTTCTCCATAAAATAAAAAGAACAGACATAGGGAGGTTTGGGTGGATTTTTCAAATTCAGCGCCTTTAGCCAGCAAAAGAGATCCTCGTCTTTCAATGGAGGAGGGAACAAGTTACTAAATGCTCATCCAATGCACTCAGATCTCTCCTTTCCATGTTCAAAACATCGTTCTGAAAGCGATAGTTTCCTCTTCTTCCAGTTGTTGTGGCACCCACGAACTGAACAATTAATGCTGCTCATGTTCGGACACTTCTAGTGTACTGTGTTCTCACGTAGCTAATCATTGACGCAGTGGCAAACCGGAAGTTGCTTGACAAAATGAAGCCACCCACCCTGACTTCCTGAATAAGGTGAATAGAAGAGAAGATGGGATTACTTTTGCTCAATATACTGTAGGTATTGGCCAACATGTTCAAATATTGAGCTGCCAATGACATATGCCCATATTACCTAACCACCCTGAATTACAAAGAGAAAAAGACACAAGGTCTCTACAGATCTATCAGCTGTATGTTACTTGTTCCTTAATGATTAAAGTATATTTTTGATGAACTCTCTGAATTAAAGCTGAATGTCAACACACGAAGCATACCATCAGTGAAGAAGAAGAAGTTAAAGAAGAGCGCTTCTTACCACTGTATATACTGTCCATAAACACATACAGTCAAATATGTCCAGTGCATTTAACTTGACCCCAACTACTTTTAGACACAGTCCAACCACTAGGAGCAGAGGGCAGCCATAGTCCGATGCCCAAAGACCAATTCAAGATGTTCAGTTGTGTTCAAAATAATAGCAGTGTGTTTTAAAAAGTGAGTAAAGCTCAAAATCCTTAAATTAGTTTTTATTTCCATACAAGCAAATGCATTGGGAACACTTCACATTCTATTCCAAATAAAAATTATTTTAAGGATTTTGAGCTTTACTCACTTACACGCTATAATTTTGAACAAAACTGTGCAGACACTGCATTGGTCCAGGTCGGAGAAAGGAGCCCAGTCTAATGTTTTGAATGTTGGAAAGAAACCAGTTTGCCTGGAGGAAACCCATGCAGACACTGGAAGTACCTGCATACTTCACACAGAAGGGAACTGAGCATCGGTAGAATGAAAGGTCAGACTTTCATACTTGAGGAAAGAGTGCTACCCACTGATCCATAATGCTCCATCACTGAAACTCCAGTGTGGTGTTATACAGAGGCAAAATTGCAACGATCATGTCACTGCACAAATACATTTGCACTCGAGTGTATGTTATAAAAATGTTTAGCAACTGATTTGTATCAAGAACGAACATCAAGGAAACCCTTTTCACTGTCCGCTACTCCAAAAAAACTGGCTAATAGGTTCGATCACCAATGTCAAATCATTAACTGTCGCTGTTCTGTCTGTCTTTAGTGCACATCTCCTTCAACTAGGAATCAAACACACAAGTTAAAATGCAGTACTGATTTTCAGCAGCACTCTGAAACTGAATAGACACTAAGAACCTTTGCTGGTGTTACTTTGCTTGCTGCATCCTGGGATCTCATTATTATCCCCACCTGATGAACCAAGTATTGGTGGGGAATATAGATAATACAGTACATCCATCCAAACATTTTCCACTATATGTCCAAGGCCAGAACTTGTCACAAGGGTAATCCCAGTAAGGGGTGAGATAACCACAGAAATAGTGATCTGATTTGCATATTCATAGGTCCCAGTTTAGTGAATACTAAAGTATGCTGCATCAGACTGGCATCCCAACTAGACAGTAGACTCTCATCCACCTCATATTACGGAATCTCTAGATAAGTCCCAGCCTCTGGGCCTATAACGGACTTACTTCTTCTGATGTTAAAATTACATCCTCAGTTTGTGTGCTTTCTGATTTACTTTTGGCAATAAACTAATCTGGGCAGCACGGTGACTTAGTGGTTAGCACTGTTGCCTCACAGCGAGAAGGTCATGGGTTCAATTCCCACGGCCTTTCTGTGTGGAGTTTGCATGTTCTCCCCGTGTTTGCGTGGGTTTCCTCCGGGTGCTCCAGTTTCCTCCCACATCCAAAGACATGCGGGTTAGGTGGATTGGAGTCTTTAAATTGTCCGTAGGTGTGTGTGTGGGTGTTTCTGTGTTTGTTTGTCTGTTTGTGGCCCTGCGACAGACTGGTGTCCTGTCCTGGGTGTACCCCGCCTCGCACTCTATGACTGCTGGGATAGGCTCCAGCCCCCGTGACCCTTAATTGGACTAAGCGGTAGAAGATGAATGAATGACTGAATAAACTAATCTTGACATGACATTATTATGAATGACATTGCTTGCTTGCATTGTCAGTCATACACTGACTGCAACTGAACTTCACAGTGCTGACATATATACATTCCAAACTGCTCCTCTAGTGCAGTTAAAATACAGCCAAGGAACACAGTTATGAAGTGCCACATTGAATTTGAGCATTATATTGCAAAATCTGAGTTGCTGGGCTCTGTGGGATTTATAAACTAATAAAGAAAAACTTCCCCTCAGTATGGCCTGTCTCATTTGACCCCCACGTCTGTTTCCCATAATGCTGGGCCACAGGGAGTCAAGCATTCTGTCGCTCTCCTTTGGATGTAATCTGCACGTCACGCTGTTGTCAGAACAGTTTAACTTTTACCTGATGAGAGGTTTTAACACCATGGGCTTTTTCTCAACAGATGGTGAGTGCGGTGGCTCACAAGAGTTGTTTTCCAGGGACATGTCATGTTGCAGAAAGACCTCTGTGAAACGACGGGTGCTATTTTTGCACCCCCTCATATGTCTGCACATGTGTCTATGTTATCTGTCCACATCGCTCTTCCTCTCTTGCCAGACATACACTCATGCTTCGCTCGATAAAGCTCCATACCAGATTGAGCCATACAACATCCTGACTGATGGATCTCTCACTAACACTCTAAATGGCTGGAAACCATTACCATTAGAAACTACGACGCAGTATCACTAAGCTAGCGTTGAGAATCATACACCACCGATTAATCAGGGAAGGGGGCCTTTCCCCTCTCTGATGCTGTTTTACACAAGCACAGGGGGACAACTCAACTTTGAGAAGACCAATAAAACAGCACATTCTCTTGGGGAAGCCAAGTGCTGCCATTCTCTCCTCTGTTGATGGAGCACTGTGACGCTGAGGGCTATTAAAACATCTTAGCATCACCTGATACTGGATGCAGCCATAACTCTGTTCTGATCTTGCCTTTCCAATCTGGATAATTTCTGAGAAGAAATTTTAGCAGTATATAATTCAAATTAAGTCAGGAACATGTGTTACAGTGAGCTGCAATAATGTAATTCCGTGTCAATAGCCCACAGCCAATTTTGATCCAATCTGGACTACCTAAGGTGGCTGAAGAACACTTGCAATCCAGCTACACTATATAATTTCATGCAGGAAAATGGATGGTAACCTTCCCACAGTGGCAGCTTTTGCCAGGTAGGAGAAAATGCTACCACCTTATTTGTTTGATCATAAGGATTATAAAAGTTATAGACTGGACCATGGCTGAAAGTTGTGAAGTCATGGGGGGAAAAAAACTCACAAAATTGTTTGTGAGAGAATCAGTTGAAAAGTTGTGCCTCCAATGTGATTATTTAGTGTAGTGAAACTAGTTTGACAATAGTGCTTTACTTATTGACTATCGTGACACCAAACGGTCTTTGCCTGCAATTTCACATGGGCACAGTACTCACTAGTAGTGCACCATGTCTCTGCTTTACAACCAGTGTAAACCCAGTGTAGGAAGGTTTGTGCAGAGTGTAGAGTTGCTTGTGCTCCTGTTGACAAAGTTGACATTCTATCAGCAAACTGATAACTGATACATTAAATATATAAAAATAACTGACCTCATTGGGTAGAGCCAGCTTGTGCATTGTCAGAGATATGCGACTTCACTCTTAAGAGCTCTATACCCCTAAAAGGCTTTAAGAATGTCACAACAACACTATCCTATGTTTTGCTATCACAACATTTTATGGGCCCATTTGTTACAATCACCCATGACCATAATATCAATCATGTCTAAAATGTAGCAGTTGGGTCAGTGTGATATCAGGTCAAATCAATATCCCAATCAAAGGGATCCCACTGCTTTCCACAGAAATCTAGAGTACAATGGTGTTGTACCTCTGGGGAGGGTGTGGTGATGTGTGTGTGTGTGTGTGTGTGGGGGGGGGGGGGGGGTCCAGTATATTGCTTAAGTTTAAAATGTAGCAAATGGGGCAGTGTGCTGTCAAATGAATGAAATCAATATTCCACTCAATGACCCAGTCATCTGGACTAACCAATCTGGTCAATGGTTGTGCATAGTACAATGGACCATCCAGTATGACATATGTTAGAACAGACCTGGGCAAACTGCGGCCCGGGGGCCACATGCGGCCCTTTGCATGTCTCTGTCCGGCCCTCATGAGGTCTGTGATTATTATTACATATATTAAAAATGTCAAGCTTGTGTGTTGCAAATCATTAGAGAGGTTTATTTAGGTATATTTAAATATTTACATATTATTACAATAATAAAAATGACCTATAAAAGCTGTTAAATAGGTAATTTTTTTGTAAAATTTGTAATGGGAGACAGCCGAGTTATCGATGGTGTGGCCCTTGGACATAATTCAGGTTCCCTATGTGGCCCCTTGTAAAAATTAATTGCCCACCCCTGTGTTAGAATGTAACATGATACCTAAGCTTAACAGATGGTGTAAAATGTTCCTTTTTTAGATCCTATTAGCTCAACCAATAATTTATGTCACGTTTTACTCAAATTTGAGCAATACTAAGTTTTGACCAACCCTATCCCACAAAATTTTGTGATGGCATTACGAAAAGTAAATTAATCTGTGGTTTGTGATAATGGTTAGGGTTAGGGGAAGGGGTACGGTTAGAAATAGTAACATAAAACATCAGCTTCACGAAAATGTGACTCATTTCAAAACAGGAGCACAAAAAAAGTGTGAGAATGGGCTAGTTTTGACCCCTGTACAAAATTACATCAGCCTACCATTTTTGCTGTTTCTTGGACAGCCACACTCCAGCACCCACACTCCAGATGCAGAGATCCTGTGTTGTTCTGGTGTTAAAGTGGAGATGACACTTTAAAAATTAGGGAAAAACTGATATAAATAGCAAAATATACAACCCCTGGCAAAAATTATGGAATCACCAGCCTCGGAGGATGTTCATTCAGTTGTTTAATTTTGTAGAAAAAAGCAGATCACAGACATGACACAAAACTAAAGTCATTTCAAATGGCAACTTTCTGGCTTTAAGAAACACTATAAGAAATCAGGAAAAAAATTGTGGCAGTCAGTAACGGTTACTTTTTTAGACCAAGCAGAGGGAAAAAAATATGGAATCACTCAATTCTGAGGAAAAAATTATGGAATCATGAAAAACAAAAGAACGCTCCAACACATCACTAGTATTTTGTTGCACCACCTCTGGCTTTTATAACAGCTTGCAGTCTCTGAGGCATGGACTTAATGAGTGACAAACAGTACTCTTCATCAATCTGGCTCCAACTTTGTCTGATTGCTGTTGCCAGATCAGCTTTGCAGGTTGGAGCCTTGTCATGGGCCATTTTCTTCAACTTCCACCAAAGATTTTCAATTGGACTAAGATCCGGATTATTTGCAGGCCATGACATTGACCCTATGTGTCTTTTTGCAAGGAATGTTTTCAGTTTTTGCTCTATGGCAAGATGCATTACCATCTTGAAAAATGATTTCATCATCCCCAAACGTCCTTTCAATTGATGGGATAAGAAAAGTGTCCAAAATATCAATGTAAACTTGTGCATTTATTGATGATGTAATGACAGCCATCTCCCCAGTGCCTTTACCTGACATGCAGCCCCATATCATCAATGACTGTGGAAATTTACATGTTCTCTTCAGGCAGTCATCTTTATAAATCTCATAGGAACGGCACCAAACAAAAGTTCCAGCATCATCACCTTGCCCAATGCAGATTCGAGATTCATCACTGAATATGACTTTCATCCAGTCATCCACAGTCCACGATTGCTTTTCCTTAGCCCATTGTAACCTTGTTTTTTCTGTTTAGGTGTTAATGATGGCTTTCGTTTAGCTTTTCTGTATTTAAATCCCATTTCCTTTAGGCGGTTTCTTACAGTTCGGTCACAGACACTGACTCCAGTTTCCTCCCATTCGTTCCTCATTTGTTTTGTTGTGCATTTTCGATTTTTGAGACATACTGCTTTACGTTTTCTGTCTTGATGCTTTGATGTCTTCCTTGGTCTACCAGTATGTTCGCCTTTAACAACCTTCCCATGTTGTTTGTATTTGGTCCAGAGTTTAGACACAGCTGACTGTGACCAACCAAATTCTTTTGCAACATTGCGTGATGATTTACCCTCTTTTAAGAGTTTGATAATCCTCTCCTTTGTTTCAATTGACATCTCTCGTGTTGGAGCCATGATTCATGTCAGTCCACTTGGTGCAACAGCTCTCCAAGGTGTGATCACTCCTTTTTAAATGCAGACTAACGAGCAGATCTGATTTGATGCAGGTGTTAGTTTTGGGGATGAAAATTTACAGGGTGATTCCATAATTTATTCCTCAGAATTGAGTGAGTCCATATTTTTTTCCCTCTGCTTGGTCTAAAAAAGTAACCGTTACTGACTGCCATAATTATTTTTCCTGATTTCTTACAGTGTTTCTTAAAGCCAGAAAGTTGCCATTTGAAATGACTTTAGTTTTGTGTCATGTCTGTGATCTGATTTTTTTCTACAAAATTAAATAACTGAATGAACATCCTCCGAGGCCGGTGATTCCATAATTATTGCCAGGGGTTGTACATACAGTATAGTAAGTTGAAAGTGTTTTTATTCATTATCACTGAAAAATAAAGTTTGTACAGCTTCTCAAAAGTGTGTTTATTGGAAAGCGCGCTTGCAGCACTCCTTCAGCACTCCTTCAGCAGTCACGTGATGCCGTGACATCACAGAATGGAGAGTCCCGTCTTTGTCTGTTCGACCGACAACAGGAACAGATGGACCTCAGCATGGACAGTGATGAGATCAAGAACTTTTCTGACTCCTCTTCAAGTGTGGATTATTTCTGACTTGGATCCTGAGATTGTCGCAGCAGTGATTTGACCCTACAGATTGGAGCCGTATCTTTCGGACGAACATTCAAACCAGGAGCATTCTGGCAGCGAAAATAATGCCAACGGTGTTTATGGCGGAGCCGAAGCAGAGGCAAGAGATGTGCCAATTCCGATGGATTTTGAAAGGCTGCAGAATATGGAATGGTAAGGGAGGCTTTGATTTTTGTTGCTGCTGTTTATAACACTCTAATTACTGTATAGCATTTTCGATTCGAGCATCTGTTTACCGCCTTTGTTATTGTTCCAGAGCTGTGATAGTGTAGCTATTACTTGCGGATCACCGTCATTACCTTCAGGTTTTTGCGTTTTCGAGTGCCAGGCCTTGCATTCATCTGTGTTAGTTATGTTATTTTCACGAAAGAATAGGAAATAATGGCGAAAGTTTCGAAAAGATCGCCGAAAACAACAGTGAACGTGCCGGTGCTGTGTTTATGTGCCGGCGCTGTGTTTACGCGCTGTGTTTATGTGCCGGCGCCGTGTTTACTACATAAGTTCCTTGACCATTTCAAGATTATTGTGAACATATTATTTGGGGTTGACATTTTATGTGTTCCTGTGAGCGGTGAGAACATGGAGACGGTAGAGGAAAGTGTCTGCTGTCGGGAGCAAATGCGTGTGTGCGAGCGGCGCGAGCGGCAGCTGGACATTTCGTGCATCGCACAACACCGTGGCTTTTGATCAATCAGCCTGGACTTGAAAAGGCTAAAACCTTTCGCCCTTGTGTTTGTGCAATATGCTGCGACACACTGGTCAGGCATATCGACAAACAAGTCCCTGAGAGCTGTATTTAATCAAAGTTTTTGCCGCTAAACAAAGTGTAAACAACGGCCACCAGGCGCGCAAGCCGATACGGTCTACAGCCAGTGACGTATTTTAGGCTTGGTGCTCAGCGGGAAGCTGATCACGGGGCGTGCACATTTTTCAGTGGCGGGACGTTCAAATGTTATATATAACGTGAGAACCGCGTACACTTTCCTAAAACCTTTAGGTTGACCGAATTATATAACCTTTGTTACATGTAATAAGACTATGTTGTCTTTAAGTGTCATATCCACTTTAAAGGAAAGGATCAGACCCTACATAAGCATGTTTTTGACAGTGGGAGGAAAGCCATGCAGACACAGAGAAAGGATGTAAACTCCACACATAAAGGACCAGGTGGCAAGCAATCCCAGGACCTTCTTGCTGTGTGGCTACCTAACCATTAAGCACTGTGCTGCCCTCGAGTCTTGTCTTGGGTAACTATCTGGATTGTCTAGAATAGCCATCATACAATTTTGTAGAGGACATGGTATACTGAGACTGGACTGTAAGTGTTTTCTCACCTTAGGTGGTATCAAATATTCACTTGGCTCATGGACTACAGGCTGGTGTTGCAGGATGCTCCTCTTCCTTAACTGTTTGAGCTAATATGACACCTGTTCACATGACTTCAGAGAACCTCTTGCAGATCTCGGAGCAGTTACACTGTTACTGCCTATTCAAGGAAAACAGAAGCTCCATTCGTGTTGTTGTATTTATTTTTTCTTTCAGATTTTCTACTAAAGGAACAAAGCGGCAGAAACTGCTGGGATTGTTTTAAGTTAACAATGTGGCTCAGTGCCTAACAAGAAGCTTGAGGGAATAACATGTTAAGTGGAGTTGTGTGCCACAGCCTTATACTGTTGTATTGATGTTTATTGCCCAAACAGCCAGACACACACATGCTACCTTATACTGCACATGAAAGGCTGGCCCGATTTCAAAGTTCCTGAAGAGAGCACAGTCTGCAAAACACCTGCGAGATAACACTCAGAGAGGATTAAACTGCCATTTGACTCTCTCTCTCTCTCTTTTCATGTGCAGAGTCTCAAGAAAGGACTGCAACGCGGCATTCCTGCTGGCCCTAAAGGCCGACTCGCCGATATAATTCAGAAGTGAGCTCCTTGGATTTGTTTATTTAATCCAATATTAATGCCTGGTGTATGTTAGTGAATGCAAAACAGTTTGTGCGTGCAACAAACAAGAAGTGCAGTCCCCAGATAAATGTGAAAATAAATAAATAAAAATACAGAAATGTTTATGAAAGAAGAAAAAGAAGATGAAATGGGAAAATAAGAGTATTAGGGAAATTAGGGAGGAATGTTTGTGACTCACTTTGAAGACCATCAGAGAGATTATCAAAGGAGTAAATGTGTTTAACATATTCACTGTTCATTTTCATCAGTGGTGGTTGACAAATTACATGCACCTATATTCATTTGTCTGTGTCCAAAAAAAAAAGTGATTTCAATTATAACAGTGAAGACTACGTTATATTGCTCACAAATTCAAAAGTTTTTTTTTATTGTGGATCATCAACTACAACAACATGAAATAAAACACATCGTGTATAATTCTTCTTTTGTACACCCATGGTGACGGGATGTCTTTGGTACGAGGTCTCTTCCTTGGATGCAGCTGGAATGACTTTCTGTCAAATGAGCAGTTACTTAGAGAGACTCAGATGAGAAGAATCAGTTGCATGGTGAGGGAGCTTCATCTGCAACGTTTTGGACATGTGGCGAGTTTGTGTGTACATTATCCAGCACATAGGTGCTTCAGTGTTCAATGTTCAGGGCCTCAGCAGGTGACGAAAGCACACCCGTGTTTCAATTGGCTGCGGGATATAGATAGGTACAGTAGTGTTCAGAATAATAGTAGTGCTATGTGACTAAAAAGATTAATCCAGGTTTTGAGTATATTTCTTATTGTTACATGGGAAACAAGGTACCAGAAGATTCAGTAGATTCTCACAAATCCAACAAGACCAAGCATTCATGATATGCACACTCTTAAGGCTATGAAATTGGGCTATTAGTAAAAAAAAGTAGAAAAGGGGGTGTTCACAATAATAGTAGTGTGGCATTCAGTCAGTGAGTTCGTTAGTTTTGTGGAACAAACAGGTGTGAATCAGGTGTCCCCCTATTTAAGGATGAAGCCAGCACCTGTTGAACATGCTTTTCTCTTTGAAAGCCTGAGGAAAATGGGATGTTCCAGACATTGTTCAGAAGAACAGCATAGTTTGATTAAAACGTTGATTGGAGAGGGGAAAACCTATACACAGGTGCAAAAAATTATAGGCTGTTCATCTACAATGATCTCCAATGCTTTAAAATGGACAAAAAAAAACAGAGACCCATGGAAGAAAATGGAAAACAACCTTCAAAATGGATAGAAGAATAACCAGAATGGCAAAGGCTCATCCACTGATCAGCTCCAGGATGATCAAAGACAGTCTGGAGTTACCTGTAAGTGCTGTGACAGTTAGAAGACGCCTGTGTGAAGCTAATTTATTTGCAAGAATCCCCCACAAAGTCCCTCTGTTAAATAAAAGACATGTGCAGAAGAGGCTACAATTTGCCAAAGGACACATCAACTGGCCTAAAGAGAAATGGAGGAATATTTTGTGGACTGATGAGAGTAAATTGTTCTTTTTGGGTCCAAGGGCCGCAGACAGTTTGTGAGACGACCCCAAACTCTGAATTCAAGCCACAGTTCACAATGAAGACAGTGAAGCATGGTGGTGCAAGCATCATGATATGGGCATGTTTCTCCTACTATGATGTTGGGGCCTATATATTGCATACCAGGTATCATGGATCGGTTTGGATATGTCAAAATTCTTGAAGAGGTCATGTTGCCTTATGCGGAAGAGGACATGCCCTTGAAATGTGTGTTTCAACAAGACAATGACCCCAAGCACACTAGTAAATGAGCAAAATCTTGGTTCCAAACCAACAAAATTAATGCCTCACAGATGTGAAGAAATCATGAAAAACTGTGGTTATACAACTAACTACTAGTTTAGTGATTCACAGGATTGCTAAAAAAGCAGTTTGAACATAATAGTTTTGAGTTTGTAGCATAAACAGTAGATGCTACTATTATTGTGAACACCCCCTTTTCTACTTTTTTTTACTAATAGCCCAATTTCATAGTCTTAAGAGTGTGCATATCATGAATGCTTGGTCTTGTTGAATTTGTGAGAATCTACTGAATCTACTGGTACCTTGTTTCCCATGTAACAATAAGACATATACTCAAAACCTGGATTAATCTTTTTAGTCACATAGCACTACTATTATTCTGAACACTACTGTACATACATATATATATCAGAGCTCGACATAGCCATTTGACCGCTGGCCCAGCACTGATTTGGCTCACTTTCGGGCCACTATGGGCCAGTACAATTTATCAAATGATGGCCCACTCAGGCCACTACAAAAATATGCAAAATTCTATTTATTTTACCATATTTTGCGGCGGCAAAGTCGAATTTCTTCACATCTCCGTGTCATCAATCTTCACCAAGTCTGCCATGTTTGTTTTGGTCTTCTTCTTCTCGCACCACAGACCACATCTTGCATCTTGCATCGGGTATCGTTAAGAAATGATTCAAGCCACCGATATCAATAGTCTTTTTGCTTAATGATTCCCTTTATCGGTCCTTCAGGGCGGCCGTTGTTGTTGAGGGTCTTTGTTGGGAAAATGATCATTTCTCTACGTTGATTGCAGACCCTGTAGCGGGTATGTAATCAACCGCTTCTGCAGAGTGACTGCACTTTGAAGCGTGAACCAGTGAAGCAATGGTTCGATCCACTGGGTCATTGGACTTTATCTTAATTTTTCCCGCTAAAACCCTGAAACAGTTGATAGATGTTTTTTATAACTTAAAAATGGGACTGATGCTAACGCGTTATCATGTCTATGGCGTTTTCAATGTTAAAGTTAGCATTAACTCTTTTTCAGCACGTTTGTGTGCATTTGTTTTCTGTATAATAATTAATGGCTCAGCGCTTGTTGTCGTAAGAGTCAAATGTATTAAAAATTGTAATATTTGAATTGATTTTTATTTATATATTAATAATAATAATAATAGCAACAACAACAGCAATAATAGTAATAATAACTCTTCAGAAGTGGCAAGTCCGCTTCTTAATTCTTAATTACTTAATTACCACTTCTTAATTTTCCAATGCATAAATCGCAGACAGCTCCAAACAGGCTCACTGCTACTGTGGACATCTTGGCACAGTGGAACTGTTAATCAGCATGTTTATATGTTTAACAAAACTGACGGGGCATTAGTTTTCAAAATCATCATAAATTCCTGTCCATTACATATATCTGGTATTAAAGTGAATGTCAATTGTGGATAATGAATGGGTGTCTTTTGGCCAGGCAGCTCAACCAAAAACAATGTAAAAAAAAAAAAAAAGTGTAAACAAACAAACAAACAAAAAGTTACATAAAAAATTGTTATAATGCTCATTTGGCAATGTTTTACCATCCCATGAAGCTTGAAGATATGAAGATATGTACTATGCAGTTTTTATTTAGTGTCATTTTCTTTCAGTCAGATAAAAAAATTGGAAATGTAGAGTGATGGACAGTATTTCCAGTCAGTGCAGGAGGTTACATATTTTCATTTTCATGTTTTGGCAATAGTTTGTGGACTCTTTTTAACTGAGAAAAAAAGATACAAAAAGAAAAGGTGTTGGTTAAAGGAGTGGAGATGCAAGTGGAGTGCGACCACCGGATTTTCTGGTGAGTCATGACAGCTGTATTGCTTTTTGATACCCCTCCATGAGTATGTCACCTCGCTTTGTGAATGGCTACACATCACATTCAACAGGCTGCGTGCTCGGGGTACACCACACACACGCTGCGATATCGGGCCAAGACAATCCAACATGTTGAATACCCACGATTTGTGGTCTGAGCGGTCCCAACATCCTTCCGAGCAGACTAGAGCACTCTTAACACACCGCACATGGCATGGATATCTGATAAGATTATCTTCAGAGCCATCACGATAGTTGGGGCATCCCGAAGATTGTTGGAAAGGGAACATCGGGTCAGAAATCGGCATAATTATCTTGCCATGTGAACCAGGCATAACAGTGATCCAGGAAGGGTCTGAGAGCAACTCTGAGCAAGGAGTGGACAGAAAGGTTTGTCTTTGTGAGGAGGCAGGGTGGAACACCCTCGCTAGGTATGACACGGTCTTCTAAGAGCTGTGATTGATTGTCACAAAAAGGGAAAGAGAAAACAACAAATGCACTCTGCCCTCCTAGTTATGAATGGACAGTAAAATCAACTGATCATATAACTTGAACTGTATTAAGAAATGTGTAATCATGAAAATAATTTAATGCCATGATGATGGAACTCAAGTAATGCAACAAAGACATGCACATCCAAAACATGCAAAAAGGCACGCTGGACCAAGGAAAATTGTACCAAAATAGAAACCAGAATGATCCGCACAACCACAGTGCTCTGATACAAAAAAAGGGTTTATTTAACAAAACGTAACGTTTCATGCAGCCTGCCCTTCGACATACTCGTTCCAGAAAGGGCCGAGAGGATGCAGGTTTTCTTTGCAACCACACACTCCACCAGGTGATTTCACTGATTAATATCACTTTGAGCAGATGGAATCAGTTAATCAGTTAGTTTGTGTGTACCAGTAAATTTTCTCACCAGAACAGGTTTCCCTTCTAGGTTTGACTTTTGAATAGCTTTGCACCAGATGCTTATTCTGATTCTTATCCCATTCATTTGCACTGCTGATCACCTGGACATCTTACAAGTAATGAGCCAAATAAAATAATTTAATGTACAACAACCATGGGTATGCTCTAGGGATGAGCGAGTACACCACTATCTGTATCAAACATCTAAATAATCTGTATCTGTATCTGTACTCAAGGTGGACAGGGCCTAAACCAGAAGTGGGCCTGGTTTAACCTGAAATAGCTGGGCCTTAAATCAGTACATTATTTTAAGTCTGAAATTTATATGGATTGATCATATTATTGTTTATTTGAAAACTATTTGCACAACAGCCTCAAAATTGAGATTCAAATCAATGTTTTTGATCACAAAAGTAAGAGAACTATTTACAGACCAAGTTTTTTATGAACTCAGAACATGAATGTTCTTAAATGTATGAATTAATATTTACAGAACAGCCTCAGGATTGAGAGTCAATGTTTTTGATCACAATAATAAAGGAACTATTTACAGAACAAGTTTTTTATAAACTCAGAACATGAATATTCTTAAGTGTATGAATAAATAACAGAACAACCTCAGAATTGACATTCAGTGTAGCAGGACATTATGCACTAAGCATGCATGAACGAGAGTTGTCATACTCAACACAACTTTCTTTTTTTTTAAATTTTATGATCAAACTGTGATTTTTTTTTCAATTATTTATTTATTTTTACTATCTAACATTCTTGGCATTTTTTTTCTTGTTATAGAACACGTTTTTTTTCTTTTTATTAACTCAGAACATGAATATTCTTAAGAGTATGAATGAATAACAGAACAGCCTCAGAATTGACATTCAGTGTAGCAGGACATTATGCACTAAGCATGCATGAACGAGAGTTGTCATACTCAACACAGCTTTCTTTTTTTTAATTTTATGATCAAACTGTGATTTCTTTTTTCAATTATTTATTTATTTTTACTACCTAATGTTCTTGGCATTTTTTTTCTTGTTACAGAACAAGTTTTTTTTAAATTATTATTAACTCAGAACATGAATATTCTTAAGTGTATGAATGAATAACAAAACAGCCTCAGAATTGACATTCAGTGTAGTAGGAAATTATGAACAACTAAGTATGCAATGAACAAGAGTTGTCATACTCAACACAGCTTTCTTTTTTTAATTTTATGATCAAACTGTGATTTTTTTCAATTATTTATTTATTTTTACTACCTATTGTTCTTGAATTTTTTTCCACATAAAGTTAATATTGATGAAGATGTGCATGCGCATGTGTGTCTGTGTGTATAACTGTCTGTGTGTGTGTGTGTGTGTGTGTGTGTGTGTGTGTGTGTGTGTGTGTGTGTGTGTGTGTGTGTGTGTGTGTGTGTGTGTGTGTGTGAGTCTGAGTGACTGCGTGAGAGGAAGAGAGAGGTTGTTCTACTGACCAATTTATTTTTATGAACTGCAGTGAGAAAGTGTCAGATACTGCATGCAGCCATGTTCAATAAAAAATATTAATATAGGCTAATTTGTGTGTTCAGCTATATGTGTGTATGTGTGTAAGTGGTCTGTAAGACTGTTTATTTTTTAATGGTTGGTTGTCCATTCGGCTGCTCCCGTTTTTGTGTTCGGGTCGCCACAGTGGATACAACCAGATCCGCATTGATATTTGGCACAGGTTTTACGCCGGATTGCCCTTCCTGACACAACTCCAGTGTTACCTGTAGAAACACACACAGCCGCTGGTGTTCCAAAGAGGTCTCCCATCCAAGTACTAACCAGGTCCCGCACTGCTTAACTTCTGAGATCTGATGGGATCAGGCTGACACAGAGCATGATCTGTGTGAACTTGGTGATTCATGCAAACATCCAGTGATGGTAAACAGGAAAATAATGTCAGCCTTGTTCACTGTATTCTTCTCAAAAGCACCACGTTCAGTAGGAGCAAAGTTTTCCAACTGACTTTATATCACCCAACTAAATGAAGAGCAAGCAAACCTTTAAAAAAAATTAATAATTAAAAAAACGACCGGAGTGGAGGCAGTGACCAACGCGACATGAGCTGTTTTCAGCTCTGTCTTGTCAAATGTACCGCATGTTATGAAACAAGTTCACCAAGTAACTTTAAATATCATACAAACCAAAACAGAGGTGAACTGAAGAAAACTTAAGGTGTACTGAGAGAGCAATGTGTGTGTGAGGAGCTGCAGAGACGTGTCTGTGTTGGGAGGGGCGGGCGCTGTGTGTGACTGGCCAATCACAGAGCGGGAAGACAGTCAGTTAACCAATGAGAATTTTCCTTCAGCACGAGCACACATATTGACGAGTTTTACTCGTATCATGCTCGTACTTGGCAAAAATGCTTTATCCGTACTGGATACTCATCTGAAACAAGTATCTGGCTCGATCCTAGTATGCGCAAAACTGCAAACAGCTGCTGGCAGATTGTTGAAAATTCTTTAAAAGTTTCAGTATACTAAAAGCATTGCCCTGTGACCCTCTTTAACCTGTCAATGATGGAGCAACACAGAGCTAGGCCAAAGTACAGTTCTGGATGTTTTATATGTGCTGCTTCTCAAAAAAATGTCAGCATATATATATATTTGTAAAACCTTTATCTTCTCCACAGCAAAAGAAGCCCAAGCATGATATTTAATAACTGCAATACAGAGAAAAATCCTGTTTAAATTCAAGTTAGCCTCTGAGCTAATACACAGCTTTATCACTTGTTCATGGCATCAATTTGTGGGGTTTTTTAAATGTTAAAGTTGTTTTCTGTAATTAAGTGGTAGGTGTGTAGAGGATTTCCCTATCAGCTTTTTTTTTTTAAATCTGTGGCAACAGCCATATATTTTCTGTGTTTAAAATATCTAGAAAATAACCATTGCCATGGAGCAATACACAGCTGTCAATTACTAAAAGAAGACACATAAGGCTGATTTTGATTTTTTTTTTTTTTTTGCATTGTTTAAAAAAAACACCATCAAGAATAAGTTTTGACACAAGACAGAGCTACAAAAGATCTGTTTTGTCCCAAAACAGGGAACAAAGTGCTAAAAAACAAAAACAAAACAGAGAGTTTTTCTTCTTTTTGCATATTTAACAAAAATTAATTAAAATGTTTATCCAACACTGGCTTCTGTTACTGGAATTTTGAATTTTTTAGCTAATTTGAAAATGCGCTATAAAATCCTATTTTTGCCAAACTGTGTATTATTTCTAATCATTTTTGACCCATGAAGCTTTAAATGTGATGCCAATGTTTTTGTTTTTCAAATTTTAAAAGGTTTTCTGTCAGTTAGTACAAAATAAGTGACTTTTATATGGGGTAATATATAGTTAATAAGTCTTTTCATCTGGGGCATTTAGGTGAAAATTGCTAAGAAAAAAGAAAAGAAAAACCACCTGTAGGTCATAAAGGTTTAAAAGGTTAAATCCATTTTCACCGACTTTATAATTAAAATATTTTGTGTCATACATGCACATCTGTTTGTGGTTTCTAAAAGTTACCACAGGAAGACAATCTCTCATTATCTATATGGACCTCCTTTCCTGACTGAATCCCTGAACTGAAATCAATACATGTAATAATAAAGCTTTGCAAGATGTGCATGACATGAATTGTATCAGAAATACCTACACATTGTTATTGTATTTTCAAGAATAATGTGATGAAGGCATAAAAAGTCTTCAAAAATGATGACAACCTGGTTTTATTCCTTCTGCAAAGGTAAATTTTCCACCGCATGCATTGAGTTGTGACTACGATACGATGCATGTAAGCAAACAGGTCAGAATCCATTTAAGGCCTCTTAGATACAGTTTGTCCTTCCACAATGTGGTGTAAAGGTAGAGTATCACATGGTTAACCCTCTGGGGTCCGAGGGCGTTTTTTGGACAGTTCACTCGCCTGGCATAAATGTTTTATTATTGCTGTTAACAGCTCTCCCTGCATCCCACAATCAAGTCTCTTTTTTCAGGACACCCTGTGCTTTCATAATATATATGCTTTTGTTGTGTTTTATAAGTGTAATAAAGGTTTACAATCAGAAATAAGAAAGGAAAATGTAAAGCGGAAAATAATTTTCCACACACATTTATTCAAAACACACAGTAAACTATAATAAACAACTGTTTTGACACTTTATAAAGGTAATCTGAGGTCTTGTGTGAAAGACTGCACAACAAAAAGTTTCAAACAATAAACACAAGTGCACATTTTGAACAATATATACAAAATGGTCTATGCGTTTTGTTTTGTTTTTTTGTCTTCATCTCAAAGCAATTTCTGTCTGCTATTACACAAAGGTTACAACACAAACTTCCACTTCTATTGTGTTTTGGACTGTTCTGTGCTGCTCCTAAAGCAGCTTTCATCAAACTTTAGACCACTTTGGCTCCTTGCAGTCTGAGGAGCGGCCCTCCCCCTCACTGCTTTACGCCGAGAAAGCAACAGAGTTATCCAGTAACATTCACATGCAAACTAGTGGAGCAATCCTGATAGTTACACACTCTTTTGTTTGAGCACATGAGATTGTCATCAGAGGCTCTCTGTCTGCTCCTAATTTCACTGATCGCTGTGCGTAATGGTGTAGGGTGCACTGGATGTAATTACTGGAGCACCCAGGGGGCTATTCAAATGGGCCGCCTAGTAACATATCAGTCCTGAAAACGATCTTTGGATTTTCACGTGAGGTAAATCTGCCCTACGATTGGATTTTGGAAAACCATGTAATGGTGAACCAATTTTGATTGGACACTCACATTGCACACATCATCACACAGCTTCTATGAGGAGTAAAAAGATGGCCGATGGCTGGCTTGAAAGTCTGCAGGGGGTTAATTTTTCAGCAAAAAAAGTAAGTTTCTATCTCATATCATTAAAAAGTTATTTATAATTTAGTAAAGCTTGGTCTTAGCTGTCGTATACGACAGCGTCAGCCCCAGAGAGTTAAATGAGTTGTGAGGGCGGTGATTGTCTTCAACAGACTTTATAATTACTAGTTATAAAATAATTGTGTTATCTTTGACAAAGAAATGTCACTTGAGCATCACTCAAAACAGCTCACAAGGAATTGTTTCTATCAGTTGCGAAAAATATCTAAACTTAGAAGTATTGTGTCGAGTGATGATCTTGAGTTGATTATCCACGCCTTTGTTTCCTCACGTTTAGATTACTGTAACAGCTTATTTTCTTGCCTAAAGCAAAAGGAGCTGTCTCGCTTGTGGCAGGTCCAGAATTCTGTAGCTAGGCTGCTAACTCGGACTAACAGGAGGAGCCATATTACTCCACTTTTAAAAGTACCTCTGCTTCGCTCCCTGTGCGATATCCTCGTGCTGACTTTCAGAGCTCTGCATGGTCGGGCTCCCCCTTATATTAGAGACTTGTTGTGTCCCTACACTCCCTCTCGGAGCCTGAGGTCATTAGACCTGAACCTCCTTATGGTCCCTCGTACCCATTACAGGACCAGAGGAGATCGCTCTTTCCAGGTCATCGTGTCAAGACTCTGGAATGATCTCCTACTCTCTATTCCTCTATTCTGTGAAAAGTGCTATATAAATAAAATTTACTTCCTTTACTTACTTAGTAATAGTTCAACATATTGAGAAATATGCTGAGAATATGAAGTTCAGTTCTTATTGTGAATTTAGAGCTGAGGCAGACTTAAGGATTGGCCCCGCACAAAATCACTTACAGGCAATATATTAAAAAAAGTTGAATATTAATTAGCCTTTCTCATTAGTGTTCCCTGTTGTTATAGAAAATGGATTTATTTAATGATAGGGAAGCCTCTGGCCCCCAGTCTTTGCAGCAGGCGTGCAAGCTGCCCTGAGAGTAGAAGTCAATGGGAGGAGGGGGGGAAAGTTAGTGAACATATTATGGCTATATCCACAGACAAAAATGAGGCAGTGTCAGAGAATAATTGTGGAAATGGAAAGGCAAGTAGCTGGGAGGGGCAACATTAATTATATGCAGTAATGATATTTACATAGTTAATGTGTGACCTACATTTGTGGGAATAGAATTATGGCCAGATGCTATTCTAAGGTGTACTGTCATCATATCAAGTGGGATCCATATGGAGCTCAACAGTTTTGTGATAATATATTTTAAAAGTGGAGTTGGGGCAACTAGTCATAATAGTCAATTATTACTAGTTTGTACCTGATTTATCAACTAATTTTCTTCTGGTTATCTTGATGGGTAATTCAGATAGCATAATCTTCTTACGGTTCAAGGATAAGTTATGAATAAAAACAATCTTTTCAAATCATTTTCAAAATTTCAAAGAAATTTGTCATCCCTTCACCTCAATTCCATCCATAGACTTTATATACGAGGGCTGTCAATAAAGTTACGGTCCTTTTTATTTTTTTCAAAAACTATATGGATTTCATTCATATGTTTATACGTCAGACATGCTTGAACCCTCGTGCGCATGCGTGAGTTTTTCCACGCCTGTCGGTGACGTCATTCGCCTGTGAGCACTCCTTGTGGGAGGAGTCGTCCAGCCCCTTGTCGGAATTCCTTTGTCTGAGAAGTTGCTGAGAGACTGGCGCGTTGTTTGATCAAAATGTTTTCTAAACCTGTGAGACACATCGAAGTGGACACGGTTCGAAAAATTAAGCTGGTTTTCAGTGAAAATTTTAACGGCTGATGAGAGATTTTGAGGTGATTCTGTCGCTTTAAGGACTTTTCACGGTGCGAGACGTCGCTCAGCGCTCTCAGCCGCCGTCGTCAGCCTGTTCAAGCTGAAAACCTCCACATTTCAGGTTCTATTGATCCAGGACGTCGTGAGAGAACAGAGAAGTTTCAGAAGAAGTCGGTTTCAGCATTTTATCCGGATATTCCACTGTTAAAGGAGATTTTTTAATGAAAGACGTGCGGACGGGTCCGCGCGTCGGGACGCAGCCGCCGCGACGCTCCGCCACAGGAAAAACACCTCTGTTGAAAGCCTTAAGGACAAGTTGGAACATGTCCTGCCTGTTAAACAATTTCTCATATACTCACTCCACTGAAAGCCATCAAAAGCCGCCTGGATTTTACAAATGGTTATCAACACGGAGGTGTTTTTTCCTGTGCCGCCGCACCGCGTCGGCTGCGTCCCGACGCGCGGATCCGTCCGCACGTCTTTCATTAAAAAATCTCCTTTAACAGTGGAATATCCGGATAAAATGCTGAACCGACTTCTTCTGAAACTTATCTGTTCTCTCACGACGTCCTGGATCAATAGAGCCTGAAATGTGGAGGTTTTCAGCTTGAACAGGCTGATGACGCCGCCTGAGAGCGCAGCGCGACGTCTTGCACCGTGAAAAGTCCTTAAAGGACAGAATCACCTCAAAATCTCTCATCAGCTGTTAAAATTTTCACTGAAAACCAGCTTAATTTTTCGAACCGTGTCCACTTCGATGTGTCTCACAGGTTTAGAAAAAATTTTGATCAAAACAACGCGCCAGTCTCTCAGCAACTTCTCAGACAAAGGAATTCCGACGAGGGGCTGGACGACTCCTCCCACAAGGAGTGCTCACAGGCGAATGAAGTCACCGACAGGCGTGGAAAAACTCACGCATGCGCACGAGGGTTCAAGCATGTCTGACGTAAAAACATATGAATGAAATCCATATAGTTTTTGAAAAAAATAAAAAGGACCGTTACTTTATTGACAGCCCTCGTATATATATATATATGTATATATATATATATATAATACAAATAATGGATGGTAAGGAGTCCAACATAGAGAAATATCCAGTTTTTCCCTATGTTGAACAACTTGCCATCCATCAATTGTTATGTTCTCCATCTCCCTCCCAAATTAAGCAAACAACAAAGAGTCAAGTAAATTAGATAAATTTATTTTGTTGTGAACAGCATATGAATGCTTCTAAAATGTCAGTAGCGTTCTTGTCTACCTTCTTAGTGTTTTTGGCATCCTTGGAGTCCAATATGTCCACCAGTTCCTCCTCTGTGAACTCAGCAAACCTCGCTGGCAGACGAGGTTTGCAGACGAGGTTTGCTATTGCCATTTTTTCAACCAGCGTCTGTCAGCAAGTTCCTGACCTTCGTGTGCCATGCTCTGATTGGTTATATGTTGGCAGTAAGCTCTAATGCTATTGGTCAGTGGGAACCGATCCAATCTAACTTTTGGTCCTAGCCTTTTTGGATCCTTTTAGATCCAACATAACTTTCTGGCACCAAGCATGCCAAAATACAGGTAAATGATGGACAGAAAGGCTAATCTGTGATTGGCTATTGCAATCTGACTGGAGAACACATATATATATATATATAGTTTTCCACGCCTGTTGGTGACGTCATTCGCCTGTGAGCACTCCTTGTGGGAGGAGTCGTCCAGCCCCTCGTCGGAATTCCTTTGTCTGAGAAGTTGCTGAGAGACTGGCGCTTTGTTTGATCACAAAGACGTGCAGACGGGTCCGCGCATTTGGACGCAGCCGGCGCGGTGCGGCGGCACAGGAAAAACACCTCTGTGTTAATAACCATTTGTAAAATCCAGGCGGCTTTTGATGGCTTTCAGTGGAGTGAGTATATGAGAAATTGTTTAACAGCTGGGCATGTTCCAACTTGTCCTTAAGGCTTTCAACTGAGGTGTTTTTTCCTGTGCCGGAGCGTCGCAGGGGCTGCGAGCCGACGCTGCAATCCGTCCGCACGTCTTTCATTAAAAAAAATCTCCTTTAACAGTGGAATATCCAGATAAAATGCTGAAACCGACTTCTTCTGAAACTTCTCTGTTCTCTCACGATGTCCTGGATCAATAGAGCCTGAAATGTGGAGGTTTTCAGCTTGAAATAGGCTGATGACGGCGCCTGGGAGTGCTGCACGACGTCTCGCTCCGTGGGAAGTCCTTAAAGCAACAGTATCACCTCAAAATCTCTCATCAGCCATTAAAATTTTCACAGAAAACCAGCTTAATTTTTCGAACCGTGTCCACTTCGATGTGTCTCACAGGTTTAGAAAAAATTTTGATCAAACAAAGCCCCAGGCTCTCAGCAACTTCTCAGACAAAGGAATTCCGACGAGGGGCTGGACGACTCCTCCCACAAGGAGTGCTCACAGACGAATGACGTCACCGACAGGCGTGGAAAAACTCACGCATGCGCACGAGGGTTCAAGCATGTCTGACGTAAAAACATATGAATGAAATCCATATAGTTTTTGAAAAAAATAAAAAGGACCTATACTTTGACAGCCCTCGTATATACATACATGGCAAAACCTGTGTGATGTCATTCATAGGTTTTCTATAGCAGAGGTAGAAAACTCCAGCTTCAGAAAGTAAAAGCTCTACCATGTGTTGCTTCTACCTGTGCACCTAAAACAGGTGATCTCAATAATTAACTCATCCACCTGCCTGAAGAGTTGAATTAATTACAATCAGCTGGTTTATTAGGAAGATGGAGAAAATATGTGGTTGGGCTTTTACTTTCTGAAGCCAGAGTTTTCCATCCCTGTTCTATAGAGACCAGGAGCAGTAGTAGATATGAAGCCCATCACCATGTTGGCAGCAGTGACAGCAGCTAAATGGTTAAAGATGTATAGCATGAGTTGCTCCATTCCACTGTGTGACAAAAGAAGCCTGAACACGCCTTTCTATCTCACGCCTATCTTTGAGTCTGAGCCAGGTAAACTAACAGGCTAACCTCAGTTCAGATGTTTATTATATTGCCGTGTGGTGCTTCTCATAACAATTTGCTTAGGTGTGGGAATAAAAAGTTATGAGCCACTTATTTTCTCAGTAATCATGCATTAAATGGGTCTAACGGATCAAGCTACCGATAGCTTCCGGTCGTCTTGCCCACCATTTCCTTGTTTTTGCCGCAGCCCATGATACAGCATCTCAGTGTTTTTGAACCCAGCCTGTCTTTTGACCACGTTTTTGCTTAGCAATTATCTGTACCTCTGCTTCGCTGCCTGCCTTCCCGTGTACCGTACCCCTGCCTGTGTAAACGATAAAGATTTTTTTTACTTATAACTTGTGGTGAAACGTCCACCCATTGTAATAAAATGCTCAAAACGACAACAGCCAGAAACCATTTCCAGCGAACAATGAGTTGTGGACGTTGTGAGAGGTGGAGACACTGGACTCAGCTGCTGTTAATCAAAGCGACCATGCCCACAGTTATGCAGAAACTTTATCTCTTAAAATGTCTTAAACTAAGATGTTAGAAAACAAATCCCTGCTCTTAACAAATTTCTGCTCTTAACGGACATTTTAACAGGGGGTTGAATGGTTACCTCTCTGCTTTTGGAGCCAGCCTTAAGCGGTCAGTCAAGGATGGCAACTTTTTCCTTTTCGTTGGCTTAGTGGTTAGAACAGTTGCCTCACAGAAAGAAGATTCTGGGTTTGGTTACTGCCTGGTCCTTTATGTGTAGAGTTTATTAGTGGGTGGAAGCTGGAGCAACCAGAGGGAGTCCAAATGAACACATGCAAAGACATACATTTTACGTGAATGGGGGATTGCATGTGTCAATACACATGTCCAGAAGTAGCCCTCATGCAGCGCATTATGGGACAGTCTGTATGCCTACAGCCGGCATCCATGGATGTAAACAAAGAGAGATGCAGTAGTTTTTAAGACAATTTTGGACCCAGAAGATGTATCTGATGCAGTTATTAATTCACCATTCGAGGCAGCAACAGTAACAGAACTAAAAAGATGGTTAAAGTACAGAATTACAAGTTTAAAAGGCAAGAAAAGGGATCTGATAGAGGTAAGTGTTGACTAACTTGCTTCTAGGAGTTATTACCTTGTGAGTGATGGGGTACATTGCACATACACTCAACAAAAATATAAACGCAACACTTTTGGTTTTGCTCCCATTTTGTATGAGATGAACTCAAAGATCTAAAACTTTTTCCACATATACAATATCACCATTTCCCTCAAATATTGTTCACAAACCAGTCTAAATCTGTGATAGTGAGCACTTCTCCTTTGCTGAGATAATCCATCCCACCTCACAGGTGTGCCATATCAAGATGCTGATTAGACACCATGATTAGTGCACAGGTGTGCCTTAGACTGTCCACAATAAAAGGCCACTCTGAAAGGTGCAGTTTTATCACACAGCACAATGCCACAGATGTCGCAAGATTTGAGGGCGTGTGCAATTGGCATACTGACAGCAGGAATGTCAACCAGAGCTGTTGCTCGTGTATTGAATGTTCATTTCTCTACCATAAGCCATCTCCAAAGGCGTTTCAGAGAATTTGGCAGTACATCCAACCAGCATCACAACCGCAGACCACGTGTAACCACACCAGCCCAGGACCTCCATATCCAGCATGTTCACCTCCAAGATCGTCTGAGACCAGCCACTCGGACAGCTGCTGAAACAATCGGTTTGCATAACCAAAGAATTTCTGCACAAACTGTCAGAAACCGTCTCAGGGAAGCTCATCTGCATGCTCGTCGTCCTCATCGGGGTCTTGACCTGACTCCAGTTCGTCGTCGTAACCGACTTGAGTGGGCAAATGCTCACATTCACTGGCGTTTGGCACGTTGGAGAGGTGTTCTCTTCACGGATGAATCCCGGTTCACACTGTTCAGGGCAGATGGCAGCCAGCGTGTGTGGCGTCGTGTGGGTGAGCGGTTTTCTGATGTCAATGTTGTGGATCGAGTGGCCCATGGTGGCGGTGGGGTTATGGTATGGGCAGGCGTCTGTTATGGATGAAGAACACAGGTGCATTTTATTGATGGCATTTTGAATACACAGAGATACCGTGACGAGATCCTGAGGCCCATTGTTGTGCCATACATCCAAGAACATCACCTCATGTTGCAGCAGGATAATGCACGGCCCCATGTTGCAAGGATCTGTACACAATTCTTGGAAGCTGAAAATGTCCCAGTTCTTGCATGGCTGGCATACTCACCGGACATGTCACCCATTGAGCATGTTTGGGATGTTCTGGACCGGCGTATACGACAGCGTGTACCAGTTCCTGCCAATATCCAGCAACTTCGCACAGCCATTGAAGAGGAGTGGACCAACATTCCACAGGCCACAATTGACAACCTGATCAACTCTATGCGAAGGAGATGTGTTGCACTGCATGAGGCAAATGGTGGTCACACCAAATACTGACTGGTATCCCCCCCCAATAAAACAAAACTGCACCTTTCAGAGTGGCCTTTTATTGTGGACAATCTAAGGCACACCTGTGCACTAATCATGGTGTCTAATCAGCATCTTGATATGGCACACCTGTGAGGTGGGATGGATTATCTCAGCAAAGGAGAAGTGCTCACTATCACAGATTTAGACTGGTTTGTGAACAATATTTGAGGGAAGTGGTGAAATTGTGTATGTGGAAAAAGTTTTAGATCTTTGAGTTCATCTCATACAAAATGGGAGCAAAACCAAAAGTGTTGAGTGTATTTAGAGGTTATATATAAAATGTTCATAAAATGCTTAATATTTGGCCTTTTTCCACAAGAAAAAAAAACCTAATGGAGATAATCATGGCTAAGATTTACCAAGTTACATATTAAATGGTGGCCACAATGTTGCCACAAGTTGTGGACAAAACTACTATATTGGTGGTTTTGATGGAAGTAGTTTGAGTGGAAAAACCATTGATGGATCTACCATGTATGTTTTCTGGCTGCTGCAGACTCAGTGGGTTGATGTTGGGTTGAACTTATTAAACATTCTCTTATTTCCAGTCCTTCCATTATGAATCCACTTGTTTCTAAGCATTGCATTCTTGGGAAAACATAGAAGTTCACATGTTTATCCCTGAAATGGTTATTGAAGCATCCAGAGACACAACAAGTAATCTCTGACATTCTGAGCCTTTTGTTTACTTTCTGAGCATGTCTGTGGTCTGCAGCAAACACATTTCCCACAAACCCCTGTAGGACCAAAATCTAATATGGCTAGGGATGGGTATCGAGAACCGGTTCTTTTCGAGTATCGTTAAGAAATGATTCGATCCACCGATATCAGTAGCCTTTTTGCTTAACGATTCTCTTATCGGTCCTTCAGAGCAGCCGTTGTTTTTGGGCATGTTTGTCGGGAAAATGATCATTCCTCTACATTGATTACAGACCCTGCAGCGGGTCTGTAATCAACCATTTCTGCAGCGCGACACTACTTTGAAGCGTGAACCAATGAAACAATGCTTCGATCCACTGGCTCATGGTTCTTTGATTTGCTGCTCTTCAGAAACGGCAAGTCCGCTTCTTAACCCCTCTCAAAGCCATTAAAATATTGTGAGTCACTTTTGTGTCACTAACTGGGACTCTTGTCTTGTTGCAGTCAAGAACGAGGAATCGTCCTCTGTTCCTTTGCACGCTCCAAACGCTGTGGTGGCTGAGACAGGGTCCGGGCAGAATGAATACTTCAAAATGAATTGCTGCTTTGAATAAATGAACAACCGCTTACAAACGCTGTAATACAGACAAGAAACTACAATCGACTAAAAAGTTTTTTTTTTTCCTCCCAAAATGAGATGTGCTGCATTCTTTATGAATTACATCCTGACGTGCTGCAAGAACTCAGCTCAGATGTATGGAAGACATTCATACCAAATAATGTCTGAAAGAAATGCTTTTGACAAAAACTACAGATTTTGTTCATTTATTATGTCCAGAGATCAAGGATCCACCATGTTAGAGTTTATTATGTCCAAAGTTTAAGGATCCAGATGACCAATTTCATATTTATTTAGTTTAAGATTCAATAAAATGTTGTTCAATTTCAATTCAATTATCAATGTAATTGGCTGTATAAAAGCACCAAATCACAACAAAAGCCATCTCAAGGTGCCTCACATAGGAACAGCTCAACATAAAAAATTAAATAAACAAATTAATTAATTAAATACATGATTAAAAACAGAAGTAAAAGAATAAAACAGATAAAAATAAAAACTATTCATAAGAATGAGAATAAAATAGGCTTTACGTCTTGACTTAAAAATGTCCACTGACTCTGACTGCCTCACGGTTGCAGGAAGACCGTTCCACAGAGCAGGTGCACGATAAGAAAAAGCTCTTTGACGCTTTGACATAGAAACCTGTAAAGCCTACTTTTAGTACACAAAAAAATTCACAAGAGGTATCAATAGGGAATTGATAAGGAATCGGATCGATAAGCGGAATCGATAATCGTATCGATAAAATCTTATCGATACCATCCCTAATATAGCCGGTATGCATTTCCCATTGGAAACTCTAAATTGACCGTAGGTGTGCGTGAGGATGTGAATGCTTTTTTCTGTCTATAATGTGGCCCTGAGACAAACTGGTGTCCTGTCCAGGGTGTAGCCCTATGACTGTTGGGAATAGGCTCCAGCCCCAGTGACCCGTGATTGGACTAAGTGGGAATAGAAATTGAATGAGTGAATGAATAATAACTTGGCTGATAACCTCTGAACTGTGGGTATAGAAAATAAAATGAGTGAATGAAAAATAATTTGGCTGATAACTTCTGAACTGTGGGTATAGAAAATACATGAGTGAATGAAAATAATTTGGCTGATAACTTCTGAACTGTGAGTCAGAGAAAATATTCTGGGGAGTATTCAGCCATTTTGAACTATTCACTCATCTTCAAACCGCTTATCCAGGGTCGGGTCAGGGGGCAACAGCTCTAGCAGAGGACCCCAAACTTCCCTTTCCCGGGCCACATTTACCACCTCTGACTGGGGGATCCTGAGGCATTCCCAGGCCAGTGTGGAGATATAATCTCTCCACCTAGTCCTGGGGTCTTCCCCTATGGTCTCCTCCCAGATGGATGTGCCAGGAACACCTCCTTAGAGAAGTGCCCAGGGGGCATACTTACCAGATGCCAGAACCACCTCAAGTGGTTCAATGCAAAGGAGCAGTGGCTCCAATCCGAGCTCCTCATGGATGACCTAGCTTCTCACCCTATTTCTAAGGGAGACACCAGCCACCCTCCTAAGAAAGGCCCATTTTGGGCCATTAACCACGATTTAGTTCTTTCGGTCATGACCCATAGATGAGAGTAGGAACAAAGATTGACTAGTAGATCGAGAGCTTCGCCTTTTGGCTAAGCTTGTCACAACAGTACGGAAAAGAAATGCAATACCGCCACTGCGGTGCTGATTCTCTGGCCAATCTCATGCTCCATTGTCCCTCACTCATGAACAAGACCCTGAGGTACTTGAAAATACTTGAAGGTATTATCACTTGGCACAAGACTGCATTCCCTACCCGGAGTAGGCAATCCATTGTTGGTTCCTGCTGAGAACCATGGCCTCAGATTAGAGGTGATGATCCTCATCCCAGCCACTTCACACTTGGCTGCGACCGATCCAGTGAGTGTTGGACTGTCACAGGCTGATGAAGTCATAAGACCACATCATCTGCCAAAAAGCAGTGATGAGACCATGAGCCCACAAAACTGAAACCCTCCTCCCCCCAACATGCGCCTCGATATCCTGTCCATGAGGATTGGTTGACAAAGCACAAGCCCCTGGCAAAGGGCCAACAACCCACTGGCACGCAAGGCCCAACTTACTGCTGAGGCACACAAGCACAAGTGGCAGCTGTCACTTTGTGAGTACAGAGATTGGATGGCCCTGAGAAGGGCATCCTCTTACTCCATACTCCCGCACCACTCCCACAATATCTCCCGGGGTACCCAATCAACTCCTCTTCCAATCCACAAAACACATGTAGACTGGATGGGCATACTCCTAGGGCACCCTCCAGGATCCTTGTGAGAGTGAAGAGCTGGTCCTTTGTTCCACGACAAGGACGGAACCCCATTGTTCCTCTTCAATCAGAGGTTTGACTGTCAGCCAAACCCTCCTTTTCCAGCACCCTGGAGTAAACTTTACCAGGGAGGCTGAGTAGTGTGATATCCCTGTAATTGGCACACACTCTCTGGTCCCCTTTTTTTAAATATGGGGACCACCACCTCGGTTTGCCACTCCTTAGGCACTGTCCCAGACCTCAACGCAATGTTGAGGGAGGACATGTCATCCAAGACAATCCCTCCAAAACCCAGAGCCCTTCAGAATTTCTGGATGGATTTCATCAACCCCCGGGTCCGTGCCACTGGGGAGTTTGTTTGACTACCGTCAGTGACTTCACCAGGAAAACTGATAAAAACCCTCCATCAGCTTCCAGCTCTGCCTCCACTATAGTGGGCACTCCTCTCTGATGCAGGAGTTCCTCAGACTGTTCCTTCCAGTGTCAGATTACATCCTCAGTTGAGATCAGAAGAGGCCCCGTCCCTACTGTAGACAACTCCTGAGGTGCCTCACGGTTCGCCACAAGTACGTTGTTGCTGGCAAAAAGTCCTTCTCCATGGTTGCTCCAAACTCGTCCCACACGCTTTGCCTCCCCCACAGCAGAGGCTGCCACCCTTCAGGCCTGTCGGTACCTTGCAAGTGCCTCTGGAGTTCTCTGAGATAACATATGCCAGAAGCACTCCTTCTTCAGTTGGATGGCTTCCTTGACCACCAGTATCCACCACTGTGTTCGAGGGTAACACTTGGGATGAAAAAGGGCATGGTCATTTTAAGGCTGTTTGTCCCAGATAGAGATTTTGGCACATATCTCAAGTTGTTCATTGGGGTCATTAGTCTAGAACAGTTGTTGTCCTCTCCTAAATGATGTACACTACATGTAACTGCTAGGTCTCTATTAAAAGATATTATTGCTCTCAATAGATTTAAATGCCTTTATATGTGTCTGCCCAGCCCAGTCTCACATTTTTATTTTTATTTTTTTCGTGCTCCGGTGATGAAATGAGTCAACTTTTCGTGACGGGTTTTTTAACTCACTATTCCTAACCCCTACTCCTACCCCCGACCCTAACTTTAACCATAACCTAATCTTACTCTTTCCCCCACCCTAACTATAACCACCCCGACCCCCCACCTCACTTTTAATTTTGTGCAGACATCACGGAATGAATTAGAATGAATTCGTGCTGCCATGACAAAAATGTGGGCTTTTCGTCACAATATCCACAAACCAATAGATTAATGTACAGTATATTGTGCTACTGAATCACAACTTGCCATGAGACCAGGTTGGTCTGCCACACCCACATTGTTTATTGGTCAAATTGTGCAAAAGGTGCTTGGATCCCATTAATTACCGCTTGCGTCTATATTTTGTAAGTCATTTATTTATCTGCCGTTTTGTTATTGGACATATTTGCAGTCAGTCTGACTGATGCTGTTCTGTATCAGGATGTGGTGTTTTAAACCCAAAGAGAATGTGATCTGTCACTTAGCAATGGTCCTGTGTGTCTCCAGATGATGTATACTTCAGTCACTCTCAGGGCAACAGCAGGACCAGTTCACCCGTCAGTGGAGTCTGGAAATAGGATTCTATTCATTGGAGTTGAAGGTTAGTGAATAATCAGCACAGGCCCATCATGACACTGGATTGCACTGCAGAGTGGGCCAGGTGCTCTGGTTCCCAAAGTTATTTATTAACTGCCATCAACATTCAAATGTATTCTGCTGCCACAGCTGCTGTTCCCACGCTTGTCTCACAGTCCTCGAGCATGCCGTTTCACTTGTTTTCATTTGTCCCCCTCCACCCCCACCTCCCCCATAACAAACCCCCAGATCAGTCTCTGTATTCTCATTTGTGCAGATTGTGAGTTCCAAATAAACAAAATCAGAGAAATCTTCATTTCTATCTGCAGTTGTGACAACAGATGACTTCATGCAATGTCAGCCATATAAAAAGATGACAGCGGCACACACAAAGGCCTTTCAGTCTTCATACTGATGAATATCTGAGCTCTCAACTTTTACATCTTCTGCTACATTTGAAACAAAATCACATATATCAAACTGTATAGATGTGATTTTATTAGGGGTGTAACAATTACCCGATATGAATCAAAAATAGATTTCAAAGTAATAGATACGGCTACATGAATACATGGACACCTAAATCTATCTAAATGTACTATGAACTGGCCAATGCCTCAGTTTTAATGTTATAAATCAATTAATTAGTCTTGTTTAATACTACTTCCATGTCTTCAAACTCCCTTACAAGTTCAAAGGTTGGGGTGAGGCTGTCATGAGACTGGTCACTGTGATGTTTAACTGTGCAAAATAGTAAAAACAAAATCAATATGTCAAGTAGTGATAGGCAGTATAAAAGATATATGAGGTCTGTGAGAAAAGTATGGACCTTTGGGCTGGTGAAAAAAAAAACTGGCTTACCTGGAGCGCTGGAAACCTAATCACCCTTGAAGTAGTCTCCTTGGGACTCCACACACTTCTCCCAGCAGTGTCGCCACTGTTGGAAGCATTCCAAAAATGCCTCTTTCGGGATGGCATTTCCGCTTGGCTGTCGCCAAGTTTCTGGCAGAATTTAATGCAATAGCGCTGCTCCAAGTGTTCCGCCATTTTCCGCACAAACAGAACTCCTCCCGCAACGCGTGCTCACAGGCGAATGACGTCACCGACAGGCGTGGAAAAACTCACGCATGCGCACGAGGGTTCAAGCTTGCCTGACGCAATCACATGTGATTCAAATCCATATGTTTTTTTAAAAAAATTAAAAGGTACGATACTTTAATCACAGACCTCGTATGTACACATTTTACCTTTACAGTCAGTTCACAATTTGATAATACTGTCATAGCAGTTCAGAAGAGAAAGTTATACTATGCTAACACCAACTGGCTTCTTCATTAGGACTTCTTCCATGATGCACTTTGTAACTGTATGTGGTGCTGCCCTCAGGGGTGGAAAAAAAGGTGAGCAGAGGCCATGCCAACATGCTGCAGCACAATAGTAAATAGGTGAAGAAGGTATCTGGGTTTTCATGAAACGTATTTGAAGGTAAGCAATGCCAATTTTTTTCCCCTTCACACTAGAGGTCGAATCGGCCTGAATGTTGTCTGAATGAAAATTTGACTCACAATCGGAAAGTGTTGAGGTGCATTTCAAACAGTCGCACACATGCGCGCAGTTAGCCCGAATGTAGAGCACATGCTGTCCACTTTTGAGGGGGGTTCGAACTGGAACAATATCGAATGGCGGTTGAAGTGTTATCTGACTGCATTCTAAGCATTTGATATGGCATCCCAACAGCATTTGAAACAATCTGATCGCGGTCGGGGGGTGAAGTCAAAGCGATCAGCCATGTCACACCCACCCAGAATGGTCCTCCTACATAACATGCTAACACACACACACCACACACACACACACACACACACACACACACACACACACACACACACACACACACACACACACACACACACACACACACACACACCAATCATGAGAAATTCTTTTAATCTGCTATGAACCTGGTTTGAGTTTAAATCCATTTCATGGTTTAACTGATTGTTGGACGTTGCTGGGTTGTGAAGAGGTTCTGAGCAAAAAAACAAAACCAAAGGAAAAAAAACAACAAGTATGATCTGGTAACTACGGAACCCCGGAGAGGTCATTTAAAGTGATATTTTTTTCTGGCCATGATAATTTGTGCACACATTTTCCTTTAATTGAGCCCACGAATTAATAAAACATGCTCTCAAATTAATAAACGTGCACACGTTTTCCTGGCCGTAATAATTCATGCGCAAGTTTTCCTTTAATTGAGTCCTCGAATTAATAAAACAAGTGCACGTTTTCCTTTAATTGAGCCCTTGAATTAATAAAACAAGTGCACATTTTCCTTTAATTGAGCCCTCGAATTAATAAAACATGTGCACGTTTCCTTTCGTTCAAAATGAACTCCATAATATGACCTAAATTGTCATCCTCATGATCGGGAGACGCTTCACCCTCAGCATCCTTTTTAATGTGCTTAAACTCCAGATGATGTCATGCTGGGCAGCTGGAGTTCTCTATATGTCCTTGTGCACCCAAACCATGATGATACACTCTGACCAGATCCATTTCTAATGGGGAAATGTATTACACTGTCTGCTGGTTTGTTGACTAATAATACAATAACCTGCTTTTGGAGAACTCAGAAAATGCATACCGCACGACAACAGCATGTTATTTGCATTATTATCACTTACTGAGATACACAACACGTAATGCATACATAAAAAGTTGGCTCACTTTAGCTTTTTCGTGTCACATTCTCTCCACATGCAAAACATTTTGCAATAACACTTCCAGGGCTCCATAGGTAACACAAATGTATGCATTTATTTCAAGTGAGTTTCCCATTCAGCCTGAGTCGGCTTCCTTCGTGCTCCTTTGTGCTAAGTGTGACGGGGCCCTTAGCTTATGCTAATTCATCATGGAAAATTAATGCCTACATTAAACAAAGAATTGTATCAGATTGCAAGGTATTGCACTGAACTGCATCAAATCACATCAAATAATACAACCCCTGGCAAAAATTATGGAATCACCGGCCTCGGAGGATGTTCATTCAGTTGTTTAATTTTGTAGAAAAAAAGCAGATCAAGACATGACACAAACTTAAGTCATTTCAAATGGCAACTTTCTGGCTTTAAGAAACACTATAAGAAATCAAGAAAAAAAATTGTGGCAGTCAGTAACAGTTACTCTTTTAGACCAAGCAGAGGGAAAAAATATGGACTCACTCAATTCTGAGGAATAAATTATGGAATCACCCTGTAAATTTTCATCCACAAAACTACACCTGCATCAAATCAGATCATGGCTCATTAGTCTGCATCTAAAAAGGAAGTGATCACACCTTGGAGAGCTGTTGCACCAAGTGGACCTGACATGAATCATGGCTCCAACACGAGAGATGTCATTTGAAACAAAGGAGAGGATTATGAAACTCTTAAAAGAGGGTAAATCATCACGCAATGTTGCAAAAGATGTTGGTTGTTCACAGTCACCAAATACACACAACATGGGAAGGTTGTTAAAGGCAAACATACTGGTAGACCAAGGAAGACATCAAAGCGTAAGACAGAAAACTTAATGCAACATGTCTCAAAAAACGAAATGCACAACAAATGAGGAACGAATGGGAGGAAACTGGAGTCAACATCTGTGACCGAACTGTAAGAAACCGCCTAAAGGAAATGGGATTTACATACAGAAAAGCTAAACGAAAGCCATCATTAACACCTAAACAGAAAAAAACAAGGTTACAATGGGCTAAGGAAAAGCAATCGTGGACTGTGGATGACTGGATGAAAGTCATATTCAGTGATGAATCTCAAATCTGCATTGGGCAAGGTGATGATGCTGGAACTTTTGTTTGGTGCCGTTCCATGAGATTTATAACGATGACTGCCTGAAGAGAACATGTAAATTCCACAGTCATTGATGATATGGGGCTGCATGTCAGGTAAAGGCACTGGGGAGATGGCTGTCATTACATCATCAATAAATGCACAAGTTACATTGATATTTTGGACACTTTCTTATCCCATCAATTGAAAGGATGTTTGGGGATGATGAAATCATTTTTCAAGATGTTAATGCATCTTGCCATAGAGCAAAACTGTGAAAACATTCCTTGCAAAAAGACACACAGGGTCAATGTCATGGCCTGCAAATAGTCCGGATCTTAATCCAATTGAAAATCGTTGGTGGAAGTTGAAGAAAAAGGTCCATGACAAGGCTTCAACCTGCAAAGCTGATCTGGCAGCAGCAATCAGAGAAAGTTGGAGCCAGATGATGAAGAGTACTGTTTGTCACTCATTAAGTCCATGCCTCAGAGACTGCAAGCTGTTATAAAAGCCAGAGGTGGTGCAACAAAATACTAGTGATGTGTTGGAGCGTTCTTTTGTTTTTCATGATTCCATATTTTTTTCCTCAGAATTGAGTGATTCCATATTTTTTCCCTCTGCTTGGTCTAAAAAAGTAACCATTATGACTGCCACAGTTTTTTTTCCTGATTTCTTATAGTGTTTCTTAAAGCCAGAAAGTTGCCATTTGAAATGACTGTGATCTGCTTTTTTTCTACAAAATTAAACAAATGAATGAACATCCTCCGAGGCCGGTGATTCCATAATTTTTGCCAGGGGTTGTATGCCACAAAAAGTATCGTTCATGAATTTATTGTAGCTCATGTATTGTAATTGAATATGTATAGTATTGTTTTATAAGGGAGAGATGCATAGCCCTAGACTGTATGGAATGAGGCTTTCCCCTATTCACACTTGCAGGATTGAGCTGCTGCGATAGAATGCACAGCTTGTGGGGAATCTATACACAATACCATCGAGCACAATAAGATGTCAGGCATCAAAGTGGTCCAAGGAAAACCCATTTACTTCAAATCCACTGGCACACACGTTTAGCAAGCTCTTCAATTTGACTCAATTTCAAGAATATATCATCATGTTTGACAAATAAATTCATGTGGGCAAACAAGTGCACCTCTCCCCTCTGTGCAAAATGCATCACATGGACTGACTTGAGGTATCAAAATATTGAGGAAACAGATAGCTGCCTATTATAGCTTGCTATTGATACCAGTGCCTTGTGTGCCTCTCTGAGTGCAAAGAAATGCCTTTCATCCTTTGTTATGGCACACAATGCTACGTGTACTGTGGCATTTCTGCAGCAGGAAAGCTGAAATGAGGAGATGTTCCCATGTGCTATTGTGTGTTTTTCCATCGCATTTCCATATGTAGCTGACCATTGGCTGCACAGGTCTCTGAAACTGTGAGAGCGCTGGTGTTCTCAGAGCAAAATGTCTCTTTTACATATTGGAGAAATTAAAGTTGATGCTATAATGGACAGTAATGCTCCCACAGTGTGTAGCAGCATCACAGTGACAATACCAGACTACTCAGCAACTTAATAAGAGAGAAGAAAAGGCCAAACCAAAGAAAGAAGTTGCTAACGGTTTGAGACTTTAATGACAGAAATGTAATGTGATAAACAAACACATAAAGCACATTAACAGACACAGACAGCTATGAATGGGACTGTAGCCATGAAAGCACCCAGCCACAAATGCCAAAAATCTATTACTGAGCTACCATCACTGGCCTATAAAGGGTGTGGGAAAATGCCTGAAATCAAGAAAGAAATGGACATATTTAAAAAAAAAAATAAAACTGCACACCATAAAAAACACAGCATTTCATTGAATCCCTCTTATGAAGTACTATGTCTGTTTCTCTGTAGATGACCCATGAAATGGCATGAATGAGAAGCAGGGTGCTCTGATCATGTCCACATCTGCTGGCACCGTGTTCAGCCGGCCCTGCGTGCATGTCCTGCCCATCACGCATGTCTTGTGGACGGCGCACCACAGGACTGACACCATGTCATGTGGAACGGAGCTCACATGGGTGACATGACAGTCAGATCGCCTGCTGCGTGTATGATCTGACGGTCCGTTCAACCTTGGGGGCAGCCTGTCATTGTGCATGCCATGTAAGCACTCACTCGCTGCAGCCTGTCGCCACAGGGATATATGTTTTTACTTATGTCCACTGTGAGGACAGCAAGCAGACACACATGCATCACAGTGGGCAGTTGTCCAGCTGTGACGTCCAGATCCACAGCTCCCCACAGCTGCTCCTGTTGGCGACCATAACTCCTGTCACTTTAGCACACATACCAGCTGAACTGTGTCTGTTTGTAAAGTCACACTCATGGAGCACTTAGACAAATTTCACATACAGCCCGACAGTGATTGTCTGCAGACTGTTGTGGTGTTAATAGTGTGACTGGCCACACATTTTATAGGGCCATGTGAGCAGTGTTAGATGTGCATGCATGTCACCCTGGAATTTGGCTGACAACTGCAGCAAGGGTTCCACACAGCGCACACTGTCTTTCAGCCACTGGTGTGCGCAAATAGTTGTAGCAACAGGTGTACAAGGCGTTGGAGCAGCTACAATTTTACATGTTTTGCATATGATTCTTGTTTCATGCACACTTAATGCCAAATTCGACCAAATTCACACTATGTGTGAAGGGGCCCTTATAGAACGATTTCTAAACTTCTGAATGTTCAGTGAGCACTGTTGGGGCAATAATCCAAAAGTGAAAAGAACATTATTTCACCATAAAACTGGCCACAACCAAGCGCTCCTTGCAAGATTTCTATGTGTTCAATATTTTTTTCCGGTGCCATTCCATTTTATTCACATAACTTAATTTTCTGTGCTTATTTGTTTTGGTTTCTTTGCACGTATAGATTAGCTGGGTTGTTACTGAAATCTAGTGAAAATTTCATGTCAGTAGCACCTTTAGAAATATATTTACTGAGAAAAATGGTGACGTGTCAATACTTATTTTACACTCTGTATAACTGCAGTCTGATCGTGTTCACTTGTATATATCCAACAACAGCAGAAATGACAAATGCAACAACAAATCATCCATCACTTTAGTGAGAGACATCTCTGTTGAATAATGCACCTTAAACACTGATTGCAAAGGCTCAAAAAGTACCATCTCTAGTAAATATGTATTACGTTACTGAGTCATCACTTTTTTCAGTACTTTCAAGAAAAACAAGCCTTTCCAAGTATGGACGCAATGATACGTGCATGGAATTTAAACTAATCTTAGTATTAAATGTTAATATTAAGTAATAGTTCACTTTCTATTGGTTACATGGCCTGTGAACAGTGATGATGTTGAAAGGTCAAGCTGAAGGCCATAACCATTTATTTCAAACAACTCAACTCAAATACTTTATATATATATATATTTACATAGAGATTAAATGCAAATGGTTCCATCGTATCAAAGTGAACCTGGCCGCACTCATTGCATGGTTCACTATTGTTGCAATTATGCTGTTGGATGACTCAGACCGTCTACATGTACACCTATACATGAGATTCCTGAGTACAGCAGGACACCAACACTGTCTGCACTGCCCCATTGTGGCACTTTAAGCAGCAGTCTGATGCCATCATCTGCATACTGCTTTTTCTGTAGTGCCACCATAAGTGGGTAGTATACAGTGGGTGTAAAAAGCTTTAAAAAGTATGGTCTTTACAGATGACTAGCACATACTAAATTTGTGGTTCAGCATATTGCCAATTTACTGTCCTCCTTGCTTCTAGCAATCAAAATATTTCTCTTTTTTGCATTATATTAATGGAAAGGTTTGAGCCATATTGAGAGCACACCGTTAGTGACTGTTGAAGACCAACACTATATGGACAAAAAAAAACAAACACCAAATCATCAGGTGATTGAGGATGATGTTACCATCTTACAGCTTGTTCTACAGTTGTTAACAGTTTGGATAATCATCCATATAAATACACTGACAAAAATATAAACCAGTAATGTGCGGTCAGGGGAGGCAGATGAGGCTGTGCCTCATGGTTATGTTTATCCAGTGATGTGTACTATAAAGTTATTTCATTTAAACTTCACCAGTTTTAGATATTTTTATTCGAAATCTCTGAATTTTCACATTTGCCATACTGAACAGAGACATGCGGTGAGGCAGCAGTCAGCTGTGCCTCATCTTGGATTGCACAATCACAGGGCTAAGTGCTGGAATGCTGTGCAGTGAGACTGTATTACTGTCTGTGTGTCGCCATTAAAATGGCCAAACACTTTGGCTGTATGAACTCAAATTCCATAGTTCAGCAGATGTACATAATGTACAGTCTTTTTTGTCAACAACTGTATGTGTGTGTAACATATTTTGTGTGCTGAACAATCATAAATCAGCTGCAAAAAGGCACCAAGTGAGGCACGCAAGTACTCCTGCCTCATGTTAGGGGCACTAGTGATCTCAGGGATTTACAGGGATTCTTCTTGCAGCAACTCCTCAGCTGCAGAATAATTGACAGCAAGCTACAAGAGCAGCCGTTCCCTTATTTTTTCCTCTCGCCTGGACTGTACTTTCAGAATGGAGGGTACATATCCAAACTGAAACAATTTTCTAAACTGCACTTTCAATCAAAGCATGAGGTAATAATTAAAGGACAACCAAAGACCGGAGCTGAAAGGTTTGTTAAAGACAACAGAAGAGCCGCTCTTTTCAAACAGAGTGGGACAAACTAAAGTCTGGCTGTGTGGACGTCCAGTAAGAAACTGAGTTTTCAACTTTTCGTGCCTTATTTTCTGAACTTGTGACAATGTCTGAACTCAGATGGGATATTGTGACCTGAAGAATTTACAAAGAAATCTAATCAAACACGAGCGGTCATCCACTCACATTCAAAGCCAGAAAAGGCTCCAAGCATACAGTCGGAACAGGACTGATGAAGGACAAATGTTTTCCCTGGCAGTGATCTCCACTGAGACAGTGCGACTTTTAAAACTGAAGAAATATAAAGTAAACTTCCACAAGCAAGTCATCAATGCTTTTGTTCAGAAGGAGTGGCACCTGGACTTCATTTATAAGTAAAGGTAAGAACATAATGTTTTTTTTTTTTATTAAATGTGCTTTTTGTGTGCTACAGTTTGCATGTGTAAAGAATGCTGATATGAGTTTTTACACATAACCATTTAACTGCTGTCAATCAAACAGTGAATATGCTACTCTGTGGGGTTCATATGTATTTAAATCTTATTGTGATGAAGTCAGTGCCTCACCAGCCATCAACCAGACCGCATGTCACTGATATAAATGCAGCACTTCTACTTTTGTTGAATTCAAAGATCTAAAACTTTTTTATATGCACTAAAGACCTACAGTGGGGCAAAAAAGTATTTAGTCAGCCCCTGATTGTGCAAGGTCTCCTACTTAGGAAGATGAGAGAGGTCTGTAATTTTCAACATAGGTACACTTCAATTATAAGAGACAAACTGAGAAAAAAAAATCCAGAAAATCACATGTAGGATTTTTTAAGAATTATTTGTAAATTATGATGGAAAATAAGTATTTGGTCACCCACAATCAAGCAAGATTTCTGGCTCTCACAGACTGTATCTTCTTCTTTAAGAAGCTCTTCTGTCCTCCACCTGTTACCTGTATTAATGCCACCTGTTGGAACTCATTATCTGCATAAAAGACACCTGTCCACAGCTTCAAACAGTCAGACTCCAAACTCAACCATGGCCAAGACCAAAGACCTGTTGAAGGACACCAGGAATAAAATTGTAGATGTGCACCAAGCTGGGAAGAGTGAGTCTACAATAGTCAAGCAGGTTGATGTGAATAAATCAACTGTGGGAGCAATTGTAAGAAAATGGAAGACATACAAAACCATTAACAATCTCCCTCGGTCTGGGGCTCCACGCAAGATGTCATCCCGTGGGGTCAAAATGATCATGAGAACGGTGAACAAAAATCCCAGAACTACACAGAGGGACCTGATGAATGACCTGCAGAGAACCGAACCCAAAGTAACAAAGGCTACACACTACGCAGAGAGGGACTCAAATCCTGCAGTGCCAGGCGTGTCACACTGCTTAAGCCAGTGCATGTCTAGGCCCGTCTGAAGTTGTCAGAGCATATGGATGATCCAGAAGAAGACTGGGAGAATATATGTGGTCAGTGAAACCAAATAGACCATTTTGCTTAAAAACTCAACTCGTCGTGTTTGGAGGAAGAAGAATGCTGAGTTGCATTCCAAGAACACAATATCTACTGTGAAGCATGAGGGTGGACACATCATCGCTTTGAGGCTATTTTTCGCAAAGGGGACAGGACGACTGATCCGTGTTAAGGGAAGAATGAACGGGGCCATGTATCATGAGATTTTAAGCCAAAACCTCCTTCCATCAGTGAGAGCATTGAAGATGCACATGGCTGGGTCTTCCAGCCAAACACACCGCTCAGGCAATAAAGGAGTGGCTCCGTAAAAAGCATTTCAAGGTCCTGGAGTGGCCTAGCCAGTCTCCAGACCTCAACCCCTTAGACATTTGCTGAGGGAGTGAAGTCAATGTTGCCCAGCGACAGCCCCAAAACATCACTGCTCCAGAGGAGATCTGCATGGAGGAATGGGCCAAAATACCAGCTACAGTGTGTGCAAACCTGGTGAAGACTTACAGGAAACGTTTGACCTCTGTCATTGCCACAAAGCTTATGTTACAAAGTACTGAGTTGAAGTTTTGTTATTGACCAAATACTATTTTCCACCATAATTTACAATAATTCTTCAAAAATCCTACAGTGTGATTCCTGGATTTTTTTTTTCTCATTTGTCTCTCAGAATTGAAGTGTACATACCTATGTTGACAATTACAGACCTCTCTCATCTTTCTAAGTAGGAGAACTTGCACAGTCAGGGACTGACTAAATATGTTTTTGCCCCACTGTATATCTGTCTAAATCTATATTAGTGAGCACTTTTCCTTTGCTGAGATAATCCATCCAACCTTACAGGTGTGGCATATCAAGATGCTGATTAAACAGCATGATTACTGCACAGGTGTGCATTAGGCTGGCCACAATGATGTCTGTTTGTTTGCCAGAATGGCTGATCAGAAGATGTTGGCCATTAGCCACTGATATTATTAGGAACAACCTACTATGACGCTTTGTAGTGGGGAACCAGTCTGCATTGATCTTATTGAGAAAGTGTATTGGCTCAGTCAACATTAAAGCCATTGAGATATCCATGAGTTAGAGATTTGAAAGAAACCATATAATCCTCCAGTTTGACCTCATCATATTATTGCACTGTGAACTTGTACATGAGAGTGTTAATAGGTGAAGTAGAGGCTGTTAGCACCATCTCCTCCTTCACACCCACTCAGTTGCTCATAAACCTTTTGGTCTAGTGTGTGCTGGAAGCATCTGTCTGCCTGCTGACCTTGCCATGCTCCATTGATTTAGAACTCAAAGCTCAGCTTGTCTGCATTTATTACGATTGGAAGCAGATATTGGGGGGGTTGGTTTGAGTTGACAGGGCTGACACTGGACACCAGGTACCTCCCCCCAATGCTCTTAGGTCTTCTGACATAGGTCTAATATGCTTTGACAGGCTTTCCAAATAGAAAATGCTAATGACTAAGTATGTTACCATGACGTTACGAGCTGATATTTTCAAAGGGGTTGGGGGTTGAGCGGGATTTTAAAAGGTGTCTTGACAGCCAAGGTCCTTGATCATCTAGGTTGAGAGAAATAGACCCAAACAAAGGAAAATCATGTAAGAAAGAGAAAATGCACTTTTGTCTGCTAATAGTGTATTTTACTAGCCATATCAATTATGTCCTCAATATTCATTTGATTTGGTGATTTCTAAACCATTTTGTAACAAGACTTTTACTTGTTTTTTTCTGTACGATATGGACTTAGTTGGCTCTAGGCCAAACCAGAATTCCATTCACATACTTTTTCATAATGATTGCACACAAAAGACTCTATCTTGATATTCTGGGAAGACCAGGTCTGCAGCTACCTGCAATCAGTTGCACAGTTAGACAGTGATAAAATGGCCACAAGATAGAGTCTGACAGCAAGTTGCCTGCAATAGGTATGCGAGTGAACGGGGCCAAGTTGGAAGTTCCATGCAATCTGTCTGCAATAACACAGTGAATAGTGAACAGCGAAAATCTGTCACTGTTTGGTGTTTGTGTGGAATAGAGATGACTCTGTGTAGTCGCATGTACTGGAACACAAACACTGCAGGAGCACAGATTAAATTTAGTTAAATAAATTCAATATTATAATTTCTACTTGGATAATACAGTGTTCAGCTCTTTCAGTAACATTTGAGTCAAAAATTGGTCTGATTTCTCACCTTAATGAAAGTGAATCATGGTCAGTGCAAAAAAGCCACAAAATAGTTCTGCCTCAGTGAAAATTGTATCATGCATGCAGCATAATTGATTGATAAATCCCTTAATTGCTTATATTATTTGGGCAGGACAGGCTTTAGATGGCTTCACATGAGGCAGTCAGGTGAAGTAATTTTTACCGGAAATCCTCAGCAATTTGCCACATGAGGATGTGCCATGGACTGCACACATCTGTACAGTTTGCACCCTTTACATTTTCATCCATATAAATTACATCAGATTACCTCAGAATATATTACTCTTTTGTGAATACAAGTGTTTGTGTAACAGTAGTTTCTTGCTGTTTTTGTTCGGCATGGAGGCTTATAAAAAGATGGATTTGAAAAAAATCACAAGATGCCTTTGGCTCACCTGTGTGCATGCAAAATTGTCCATGGCTCTGTATACAAATAATCAAAACAATGCCAACACATCTGTTTTTGTATGTATGACAGGTGGACAGATGACCTTTTAGCAGTATGTATTCAGCCACTTTTTAAGCACCGGAGCTGTCTGTCTATCTTCCTTTCCTCTTTCTCACAATCAATGTGCTCAACTATGCACAACACAAAGGATCTCTGCACCTCCAAGACAATAAAACTGTATTGTCCCACCATAAACTTTACTTGACATTGAAATAGGTCTGTGCATGTGTGACTGTGTCCATAGTCATGTTGAAATTTTGCATCCACCACATGAAATGTGAAAAGGATGTGGATGATGTTATAGCTGATCCATGTACCACTCATATATGTATGAGACAGTGATTATTTGCAGCCTTCGCCAATATCCCTGGCAGTGATTGCACTCAGTCTCAGTTGGTGTGCCGTCATTTGAGGACAGGATGTCTCCCACCAGGCCACCTATGCAATTCCATTGAGATTAAACATGGTTGCATGGAGTTTGAGGGTGCTGCACGCTCAACCTCCACAAAAGCAGCTGGTTGTTGCAGCTCCATGGAGTCGGTCGTCAGCAGCAATATGAATGGCTGCAATCACCATTTTCAAGGAGGTTGTCATGCTGTTTTTCCTGTTGTGTAACTGGAGCATAAGGAAATTTCAAAAAGTTATGCTGCAACACAAGAAGATGGTCCTGTGGTGTGATGAATGATGAGCAGTACAAGCACGTTTCCGGACTTGACTTGGCTTGATGTACTGTATATACAAATATTGGGCCAGGAAAGAAATAGCTTTTAGCACCATTGCTCAAAACCAATTTGCACAACAATTCCTCTAGAACTAAATGATGCTATAAATGGGGTATTTCAAGGTAATCAAAAGAAGGCATTATATTGCACAGACATGCGAAAAGGCATACAACACTGAAAAACATTTGTTCAATGTTAAAAAATGGTGCCCTTTGTAACAAATGCATCAGATTTTAAAATTCAAATTCAGCTTTTAAAAAATACATGAATAGATGACCTAGCAATAGTGATACATTTGGAATACTGACTCAAACTGAATTAACATAATAATAAAATAATTAATTAAACTTATTAAACTAAACTAATTAAACTAACCTTAACATAGTCCCAACTTGAACCTAATTCACTTTGTTTCTGTTGCTGTTCTGTATGTCACTGTTTAATAATAAATATGTAAGTCACAAATTAGTCCTGTCTTTTCTTAACCAATTGGATTTTAACAGGGAGGCTGGTCAAGAGAAGGTGCTACAATGCCGCCCACTCAAAATATTGAGAAAAGGTAATACACTCCATCATAATGAATAAATAAGAAATAGATATGAGTTGTTCAGAGTTAGACAGTGCAAGTGCCTGTGTCAGTACGTATTTAAATGTCTTCCAATGCTTCATTTCAGTTTTTTTCCATTTCATTTCGGTTAGTGAGAGTAAAGCCCACTTCCTGGTTGGGTCGCCGGTCATATGAAAGTCTATGGAAGGTCTTAAACCTTTCACAATCACGTGAGGCTGAGTGTTAACTTAAGTATCAAACTTTACCTTATCTCAGACCATTTGGCACCATTGCCATGTTTGTTGATTTACTTTGACTGGACAATGGACAAATCACTCAAGCCCACTGCAGGACCCGCTCTCTGACCGTAATACCCGGAAAATTATTGGTGTGCCAGTGGCTGCCACAGTCTTTGTGCTCCAAGTTTAACTTGTTTCCTATTTCTTCTGTGTACTTTTAGAGCCATTACACATCACATCATTTGAAGCAAAGACCAGCATGAAGGACTGTTTGAAATCTTAAAGCACGCTTCGACTTGAAACATTTCGCTTGCTGAAATCAAATCAAAAAGCTGACTGTGGACTAACTAAGCTATTATACATAGTTATCAATTGATAATGTTCAATATCAAGGTGGAATATTAGATAATTTGAAGCAAAGACTGCAGCCGAAGCACTCTGGAGCACTGAAAGCTTTGAATCAAAGCTAAGGCTCCCACACTGAAATCAAAATAAGAAACAAGTATTTAGAAGCATGCAGCAGGGGTGGTGGCCAAGTGGTTAGTGCACTTGGTTTCGGTGCAGCGGGTTCCCAGGTTCAAATCCCACCCCTGCCACATTTCTCCATGTAATGTGGAGTTGTGTCAGGAATGGCATCTGGCATAAAACTTGTGCCAATTGAACCCACCCTGGATTTGCTGTGGTGACCCCGAGTGCAAACAAGGGAGCAGCCGGAAGGACTTACTTACTTACTATTTAGCAGCATACACCTGAGCAACGACAAGAAACTTCATCAAACAGTGAGTTTTAAAGCATTTCAATTGTGTGGATACATTAGATGTGCTCCTATATAGCCAAAGAACATAATAACAGCATGATCTGAATGATCAATTGAATAGTTGATCACTTCTACGCTGTCATAGTTAAATATCTACATTGATTAATCTTTGTCATCCGATGACAGACTGCTGAAACTGTGTGTATGTGTGTGAGAGGTGGTGGTGGATTACTGTATTTGGCTACAAATATATAATCACTTGCCAGTTTATTAGGTACACCTAGTGAAAACTAATGTAGCCCTGTACCAAATCCCCTGTACCAAATCCCCCTTCATGAAGAAGTGAAGGTGCATCCCCTTACCACCAGCCTCCACTAGAATTTACATGTTGTTTGTCTAAATAAAAGAATGTGGGAAAAAATAAAATAATTGCAACTGCACAGTGAAATATGTGAAAGTGTGGACAAAAAGAAGTTTTAAAGGAAAAAGCAATGGGTTTCAGAAGGGGAGAAACCCACCATACAAAACGCCTGGTCATATCCACTCATGCTATCTTAGCCATTGAGCATCCTTTTATCAGGCCACTTCCTAATAGCTTAGCTTTATTGATTTCCCCTGCAAACATCTGTCCTGTTAGTATGTTCTCATTAAACCTCTGATGAGGCCTATTTCCAAGGTAAGACAGGGTAAACCATGCAGCCAGAACAACAGAACCCCATTAAAAAAAAAAAAAAAAAAAATCCTGAAAAGGTACGTCTACAAGGATGAAAAAGGATGGGAAGAGGAAATGATGGCCACAGAATCAAATGAAAATGGAATAGGAGTTCAAATCATCAGTATTGTGACTTTTTGGATGCTTTTTGCAGCATGGCCATTCCACAAATATAATTGGTTTCCATTAGGTATGTGTCTGTACTGAAGGAGGATGGGACCAACAATACCAGGGTAACTAATTTCTATTAACTTCAAACAGCTGAGAGAGGATGACAGCCAGGGAGGGAATGGTAGGGGTGGGGTGAAGTAATTATTGATCACAACTGCATAGTACAAGATCAGACAGCCTCTGTAATTCAGCATGGCATATATTTCTCAGCAGTTAAGACAATGCTCCTGTTGTATTTGATGTCAGGGTTATAGTTTAATTACCTTTTGCCAAATGAGCGTCAGAAAACTCTGACAAATGCTTTTTTTTAATTACACATTTTGAAGCCATTCTAACATTTAATAATACACAGGAGCACAACAATGCCATGAAGGCCTTTGTCAACATACAGTTTGCCCCCCCTCAAAAAAAGACTTTAAATGCATACTAATCTTCAGAATTAGAATTTAGAATGCCTTGAACTGTATTTTGCTCGTCATATTCTATATAGGTCCTGAGGCCCACTGGTGCCAGATATTGCAGTGTGAAGCACGTGAGAGTGACTCACCCTGGAAGAGTCACCAGTCCAACACAGGTTACTGTCATGCAGTTGTTGGGCCCTGATGCTCCTGTCTAACCTTTGGCTTCCTGTGTGTGTCTGTGGATTTCCTTCTTTGTTTTCCTCCAGGTGTTCTGTGTTGTCAAACCACCCACCTGTACCTTTCCCTGCAAAGGGCCCTGGGTTGTGCTTCACCCATTACAGTTACTTCCCTAGCCAAGGCACAAATCAGTACCAGCCAAGGGTGGTACTTATTTATGCCTTATGTATCTATTTATGACACTTATGTATCTATTTATTACATCTCTTCTCCAAGGACATGCAAGTAGTGTGATCGGGAATCAAACCCAGTTCTACATATAGTTCATCCAGCTCCCATTCTACAGCTCTACATTCTTCTCTTGCTACTGTATTGCTGTGGCATGTTTCTCTTTAGACACCAGTATACCTTATTCAGCATAGCCACTCATTGCTAAGCAATTCCTGGAAGTGTATTTTCCACCATGCTGTCTAACCCAAGAAACAACTTGATCAAGAGACATGTTTTTCACTTTTTTTAAGAGTTAAGTGTGTGTGTGTGTGTGTGTGTGTGTGTGTGTGTGTGTGTGTGTGTGTGTGTGTGTGTGTGTGTGTGTCTGCGTGCGTGCGTGCGTGCGTGTGTTACAATGAGAAAACATTGCTTCAAATGTGACTTGCATTCCTCAAATTACATTATAGAAGTCTGTCCAATCAACAAATGTAAATACACATTAGTACAAAATGTACAAAGTCAATTCCAGCTATCTTACAACATAAGGATGACAACAAAATGGCATAGAAGATTTGAATGGACAACTCAAAATTATAAACATGAAAACAGCCATTAAATGAAAAAAATAAATATTTATGAAACAATACAAAATTTCACCTTATTGCTTCACTTTGGTATCAGTTTCTTACATGCTAGTTCAGATCTATGAAACCACGGGAAATATCTGTCACCTGGGTCCCATGCATCCCAGCTTCATGGTTTTTTCATGGTACTGTGATGAAATATGTCAGTTTTTTGTGACGTGGTCAAGATTAGCTTGCTATTTTCAACTTGGTCTCACCACAAGTTGTGATTCAGCAGCAGGAAATATACATTAATCTATTGGTTTGTGATATTGTGACGAAAAGCGCCTCATTTTCATCACGGCAGCACAGATTCATTCTAATTCATTCCATGATGGCTGCACGGAATTAAAAGTGAAGCAGGGAGGTCAGGGCTGGTTATGGTTAGGGTTGGGGGTGGGAGTAGGGTTAGTAGCAGTGAGTTAAAAAACAGTCACGAACATTTGACTCATTTCGTGACAGGAGGACAAAAAAAATGTGAGACTGTGCTGCTATTTTTAACCCTAACCCAACCCTACCCCCAGCCATAATGTTTAGCCTAACCATAACACACACACACACACACCCCTCACTGTGCATCATCCAAAATTTTGTGATGGTAAATTTTCTTGCTGAAGTACATTAGACCTGTTCAAAATTTCAAATGTTCCAAAATCTTTTGGGCCACATGTTGTTCTTGTTCCATTAATAAAAGATCTGTGCCAAATTTTATGGTAATCAGACATTGTTTAGGGGTCCCCCACAAAGCAAAAATTTTCCCTAAACAAGCAATGTAGCAATCCAGTAATTCCACTAATGTTCTCTGGGTGACTAATCACCCACCACTTTTTTGCGATTAAAAGCCATCACATGTACCTGTAAAAGAAAAAAAATAGCATCAGAGTCTTCTCCCGTTAGGGTGACGTTGCCTTGCCCACAGAGGGAGAGGAAAATGTGTCACTCTGGGGGACTCAAATTCAGGGGCGTAGGCAGAAATCATAAAATGGGTGGGCCCAGAAAAAAATCAGACAGGCCCAACCTTTGGGGTTGTAGGTAAGGTGTAGGTATTATAATACACCGTTTGAAAAAGTATGTCTCGTTTGGACATCGCAAGCAACGTTATCACTTAGCCTACAGCACTGGCAAAGTGAGCACCCAGACGCGACACGTCAGACACAAGTACTCTTCATGGATAATGCAAGCTGCAGTGCAGCGCCACACACACACACACACACACACACACACACACACACACACACATTCAGTGCACGTCTGATAGCCTACTTGGCTCGGCCTAAACCCAAAACATTAATAGGTATTTAAATAAGGTATTGTTTCAAAAATGAATTCCAAGTTTAATGATGAACACATCTCAGCCAACTGCACAGACGCTGTGTGTACAGTTACACAGACGCAAAGTGTCAGACACAAGCACCCCATGGACAATGCAAGCAGCAACGCAACGCTTAGTCATGTAAAGTCCTTTAAAATAAAAATTCAAAATATATCCGCAACATGAAAACAGGTTGGCTCAGTGGCCAAATTATGAAATTGATAAACAATGGAAACCATGGCTCAGCGGACAAATTAAAAACCATCAGAACGGACACCAACATGATTCGTGGCAGCTGCAATATAATATTAATAATTAGGCCTATTTAGAAGAAAAAAGTAATTAATGTTCTCACACTTACATTTGATGAATCCTTTTAATGCTACAGCAGGAGACGACGGGGTTTTTGTTGAACTCTCTTATCATGTCATCATAGTCCAACGATTCGGTCAGTTCTCTTTCAAGGGAAAGCACGGAGAGGGCATTCAGTCTGTGAGTCAACATGGATGTTCTGGTGAACATTTTTATCCATTTAACAGTAGAAAACAGCCGTTCAACAGTGCATGTTGTTATTGGCATTGTGATGAGGGCCCGCAGAAGACTATTTATTTGAGGAAAAATGTGCTCCCTCGTTTATCGCGGGAGTTACGTTAAAAAATAACCCACGATAAACGAAATCCGGCGAAGTAGTCAGCGTTAGTTTTTACAATTATTATAGATGTTTTAAGGCTGTAAAACCTCTCACTACACACTTTATACACTTTTCTCAAACAGGCATTAACATTTTCTCACTTTTCTCTCTTGTGTAAACACTGTTTTTTCTTCTGGGCGAGAAGATTATAAACAGACACACGCAGAACGCTTCCTTCGTTCACTGCCTCTGGAGGTACGGATGCGGGACCCGCAAAGAATCCAAGTCCTCTCTCGGTGGCCACGGAGCTCTGCGGCTGCGGTCAACATCCGCATCAAAACAGCGAGTGTAGTCTCTGGACCTGTTGCCAGATGTGGCGCAATTCTGCACAGCAGACAGGAGGAGGTGGCCCGCTGCTGCATTTACCGAGCCCACAGAAAGCGCATCGGAGGCAGTGAGAGCAATCGCGGTGATGCCGACCAGTGCCACGAACGGCCCGCCTGATAAGGACGCAGAACACAATGCGCCGTTAAAAAAAAAAAAAGCATGCAAAATTGCACTAAAACAATCCGCGAAACTTCGAGGCCGCGAAAGGTGAACTGCGGTATAGTGAGGGACCACTGTACTCTGAAAATGAATTAATAAAAATCACAGAAGATGAATCAGATTTTTTTTTTGACAAAATGTATTAATTGTTGCTCAGTGCTAATGCAATACCATATCATAGGAATACAATGAGGCAACAACAGGTGACTGTTGAGTGTTGACTCAGCCACCTCATTGGATGGGACGGGCCTGGCTGACAAGTGGGCCGGCCCAGGCCCATCCAGGCCCACCCTTGGCTACGCCCAAGCTCAAATTTGGTTTGCACCTATAAAACCCCAAGTGGAACAAAAATAACATATGGTCCGAATTCTCTCACAACTTTGATTTTTTCCACTCTATAACATGACCAGCCCTAAAGTACATGCAATGTGCCTGTAATAATACAATGAATGACTGTGAGAAATAGGGGAATAGTGAAAATCTGTTGCTGTCTCTTGTTTCTGTGGCATAGAGCTGTGTCTCTGCATTCGCATGTACTGGAGCACAAACACAGAAGGAGCACAGATTAAATTGGATTGAATTAATTTAAAGTTATAATTACTACTTGGATAATACAGTCTTAATCTCATTCAGTAACATTTGAGTCAAAAAATGGGTCTGATTTCTCACCTTATTGATGAAAGCGAATCATGGTCAGTGCACAAAAGCTAGAAGATATTTCCTCTTCTGCTTGTATCATGTATGCAGCATCATAGGGCAGTGCAGTATCGTTTGAACCCCTGCGTGATATAGTGAGATTTGACCACTTCTGGAGACAGCCCTTTTGTTGTGAAATGCAAACACAGTATAATGTCACATGGATAAATGGTGTACTGTTTTGTTTTTGGCTACAATCGCCGAAGCAGTCACAAAAAGTGAAGTTTTTGGGTTCCAATGGGAGAAGGGAATTTCCCAGTGGAGAAGAGATTTTCTCAAGGACCAGACCTGTCAACTCATCGATGATCTCATTTGAGCTCTACTTTTTGGGATAAAGTAGATGTCATCCGCCTGACTCTGGTCTGCTTGAGGTTTCTTCCTTCAATCAAAAAAGACCAGAGGGAGTTTTTCCTTACAACGGTTGCCAGTGTGCTTGCTGAGGGGCTGAATTAGGTTAGACCTTACATCTGTGAAGTGGCTTGAGGCAGCCTCTGTGTTATGATTTGGTGCTTCATAAATAAATTGAAATCAATTAAAGGACATGACAGATGACACTAAATTATTTATTACATGTTGTTCCCAAAACACATGCAGGACTAATTAAGAGGACAAATTCAACACCTTTGCACCTACAGGTTGAGTTTACACTCAAGACTTTGAGTCGCATAAATAGGAATATGAAGTTGGTCACTCCCCATATCCTCTTCCACCATGTGCCTTTGAATGTGTCTCGTAGATTGTCAAGAGAGGGTCAGAGGGAGGATGTAGCATAAAGGACATAGATCACATTTTAATGTTGGAACCCCTGAAATAGCTGAGCAGGGCCTCATAATTGCGTGAGGACGACAGGTGCTCCTAACATGGAAATACACTGAAGCTGCAATGCCAAAACAGAGGCCCTAATTCATATTCCACCGTGGGAAGGGGAGGAGACATCTAACTGTTCAGCTCCACCGACCCTTCTGTGCTTTACAACGTAGCCCGTGAACATCAGCTTTCAGTCAAATTAGAGGATTTTTTTCTGACCATTTGGAGAAATATGTAATTAATGTTAACATGTCAGAGTGAAGCAATGAAGTACTGATGCAGAAAAGTGACTCACACTCTGCATGCTGAAGAGGACTGTACTGTATGTAACAGCTCTTCAGTCACACTGACAGTGGTGGTTTTTCACTACAGGGGCTAGGGTGTTACCCCTCAAAATATTGAGAGTTAAAAATACATTGCAACATAAATAAATAAATGTTTTGTTTGCTTGGAGTATGCAAGTGCCTGTCGGTGTCAGTGTGCAATTAAAGGTGCTCCAACACTTCATTTCAGTGTTTTCATTTCATTTTGTACAGTGAGAGCAAAGCGCAATTCCTGTTTAGGTCGCCAGTTATATGAAAAACTATGGAAGGCTGTAAACATGTCACATGACCTGAGACTGAGTTCGAATATCAGCATCAAGTACTCCTTCTGCATATCCTAGACCAATTGGCATCATTTTTCACTCACTCACTCTCACTCACTCATCTTCAACCACTTATCCGGGATCGGGTCACTGGGGGCAACAGCTCCAGCAGGGGATCTTTATCTGGGTCTGAATTCTGGATCAAGATTTCACTTTATATACGCTTTGAAGGATTATGTCAAAACTACTTCATGGATTCTCACCAAATTTGCACCACAGATAGACATTAGGGCATGGAAGACTCCAAGGAATTTTGGAGGTGATCCGGTCTGGATCTGGATTCTGCATCAAGAGTTATATCAGCTTTGAGTGATTTCCTCAAAACTACTTCACAGATGCTCATCAAATTTGCACCACAGGCCAATACTAGGGCATGAAAGGCTCCATGAAGTTTTTGAGGTGATCCGGATGAGAAACCGGATTCTGGGTCAAGTTTCACTTTATATAGGCTTTGAAGAATTCTGTCAAAACTACTTCACAGATTCTCACCACATTTTCACCACAGATACATATTAGGGCATGAAGACACCATTAAATTTTGAAGGTGATCTGGATCTTTATCCGGATCTGAATTCTGGATCAAGATTTCATTTTATATGTGTTGCCTCACAGCAAGAAAGTCATGGGTTCAGTTCCCGTGGTCTTTCTGTGTGGAGTTTGCATGTTCTCCCCGTGTTTGCGTGGGTTTTCTCCGGGTGCTCCGGTTTCCTCCCACATCCAAAGACATGCGGGTTAGGTGGATTGGACTCTTTAAATTGTCCGTAGGTGTATGTGTGGGTGTGTCTGTATTTGTTTGTCTGTTTGTGGCCCTGCGACAGACTGGCGTCCTATCCTGGGTGTACCCTGCCTCGCACTCCATGGCTGCTGGGATAGGCTCCAGCCCCCCGCGACCCTTAATTGGACTAAGCGGTAGAAGATGAATGAATGAATGAATGTACTGTTTGAAGGATTACGTTAAAACTACTTCATGGATTCTCACCAAACTTGCACCACAGATAGATACTGTATTAGGGCATGGAAGACTGCACTGAATTTTGGAGGTGATCTGGATCTGGATCCAGATTCTGGATCAAGATTTCCCTTTATAACATCTTAGAAGGATTACTTCAAACTACTTAACAGATTCTAGCCAAATTTGCACCACAGACCGATATTAGGGCATGGAAGACTCCACTGAATTTTGGAGGCAATCTGGATGCGGATCCAGTTTCTGGATCAAGATTTCACTTCATATAGGTTTTAGAGGATTACGTCAAAACTACTTCATGGATTCTCACCAAATTTGCACCACAGATAGATATTAGAGCATGAAGACTCCACTGAGTTTTGGAGGTGATCTGGATCTGGATTGGAGGACATCAGAAATCTCTGATTGCCCCTTGTTTTCAATTAATTTTGGTGCATTTGTTTTCCAATTATACATAAGTGTGACTTAAAAATAGCAATGGTACAAATAGTGGTTATATTGTCTAAACCTTAAAGGGATGTTCAATGTGATTGGAACTTTGACTCTACATGAGCAAGTCCAATGTGACAAATTAAGCCAGAACATGCCCCGCATCTTATACTTACTAAACAAGCTAAAGCTAACAGGCTATTTTTGGACTGGGTAGTCATTTTCATAATGGATGGCTTGGATTACATTTATGACCAGACTACACATTCTCACTCTCAGCTTGTCACTTTTTGATGTTTGGTCGGTACCTCTTCGTGTCAATATGTGATGAGCTGTGTACCCCATTTGTGTCATTTAGTGACACACGGACTAGCATGTTAACAAATAGTTGCCTGATTTTTCTCTGACAATAAATAAACTATCTGCTTGACTCCCGTATTATCCCTCGGCACAACACGGAACATTCATATATGTTAGGGTTATTTTTAAACCCTTTTATTCCCCTTTCACTAAGTGAAAGGGGATACCAATCATTATAGTAGGTACAGACAAATTTTAAAAAAAGGGAAAAAGCAGCAATATGATGCTGAGGCGATGAAAAGGCACTGGGGTGTACATATGATAAGGGTTTTCTGTCAAAAGCAGACATTTGGGTGTAAGAATGTGTTGGACCGGAATATTACAGTGGAGCCAACAGTGGAACTAATATCACCAAGTTATATATACCAGCTAAATCAGGCTAATGGTGCTAACATACCAAATGCTAATATCTTCAGCTCAGTCTCACGTTTTTTTTTTTTGTTTGTTTGTTTTGTTTTGTTTTGTTCTCCCGTCACAAAATGATTCAAATTTTCATTGACTGTGTTTTTTAACTCACTATTACTAACCCTACTCCTCCCCCAACCCTAACCTTCACCATAACCTAACCCTACTCCTTCCCCCAACCCTAACCGTAACCACCCCGACCCCCCACTTCACTTTTAATTTCATGCCGCCATGACAGAATGTATTAGAATGAATTTGTGCTGCCATGATGTAAATGTGGCGCTTTTCGTTACAATATCACAAACCAATAGATTCATGTATATTTCGTGCTGCTGAATCACGAAATGCCGTGAGACTGAGTTGATATCTTACTCTATCACAGACTTCTTAGATTACCCATTAGTACAATTAAAAGCACAGTAGGCCATAATATCAGATACTTAAAATACTTAGATTAATTGCTTAAAAAACGCAGCTAGCTGTCCCTTACAAGCAGAGATTGTTGCTCATCGTGGCTATCTGCACAAGGACACGTGAGCTGCCATTTAAAGCAGCAATGACCCTAATTATTCATAACTTTATTGTTTAAAATAGCTTAAATTGATGAGTTATATGAAAATGCACCCCCCTCCCCCATACATTTGTCATGAATGGGAACAATAGCCATCAAGACCAAAACCGCTTTTTGGTTGCTTGATTTGCACCAGGCTATAAGCATGTTTGTTTTTGATGCAAATTTGGGCAATTTAAGATAGTATAATCCTTTATGAGTCCCGCAGTGGGAAAATTTATAATGCTACAGCAACAAAGGGATAGTCACAGAACAACTGTACAAAGTATGGTAACTGTACAAACAAGGTAAAATAAAATAAATACAGAAAACACAGGGAGTGACTATCTTTTGAGTTAGATCGGCCATTCAGGATGTCAGGATGAAGCACTCGGAAGTCACAAAAATGGACATAGAGAGAACTTGTGACCTTGTCAGAATATGTGTTGGCATCGATTAATAGTCTCTGGTCCCCTCCCGGGGTAATGATGAGGCGTTTTGCAGGCTGACATCAGGCTGGCACAGTTTTGTAGACAGCAAGGCTTTAGTTTTATCAATAGCTGGCCTTTGTTTTGGGGTCGCTGTGGCTTGCTGATGCTGGAAAGCCTTCAACCTACTGGGGAAGGCGCCGCCATCTTGTCTGAAAACATAGATAGAGCTCTACAGGGAAGGCACAATTGGGACTTTACAGCAGGCCATCAAGGAGGTGATTAGAGACCCTGCAAGGCTTATGGTGAATGTGGATCTGGAATCCATTGGCTTAGCAGGGAAATTAGTGCAGATGCACTATGGTGATAGTGCAGTTTATGTGGCAGGGATGGAAATTTGTCCAGTTGAGACTGTGGCCTGTCTCTGCAGATGTGTACATAAAAATCATAGAGGGATATGCTTTGTAAACTTAATACCCATTACTACATTGGATGAAGTTGAAATTTAGGGTGGCCCACTGGCTGTTCCAGCAATATCAAATATTTTGTGTTTGCTACCTACAACCCGTGTGGTATGTCTCAAACCTAAACCTACTTCCAGGCATCTTATATATGCTACTCTGGAACAACCCCTAAATCCAAACAGTCCAACTATCAACCCCACTGAGGTCCTGAGTCTGGGTCTTATGAACATAAGATCACTGTCCTCAAAATCACAGTTGATTAATGATCTAATTATGGCTCACCACTTAGATATGATTGAGTTATGTGAAACCTGAATTAAACCTACACATGTCCTCCCCTTAAATGAGTCCTGCCCACCAGCGTACACATTTAGTCAAGTCCCTCATGATGCGAAGCAAGGTGGTGGTGTTGCTCTTATCTATAAAATGGGGTTCAGTTTATTAGCTGTTGGGGGACATAAATATAATTTGTTTGAATATCTGATTCTCCACTCTGCCCGCGATGCTATGTATTGCCAAGGTGACAACAATAAAAATAAGCCGTATTACTTTGTCACTATATTAAGGCCCCCTGGCCCATACTCTGAATTCTTAGATGATTTTGGTGAGTTTATCTCTAACTTGTCAACTACTGCAGATAACATTCTGATTATTGGTAACTTCAACATTCATATAAATAAGCCTTCTGATCCCTGTTGCAAATCATTTATGGAAATTATGGATGTATTAGAATTCCAGCAAAACAGTCAGGATTCAATGCACATTAGTGGAAATACCCTGGATTATTTTCTTGCATGTGGTATTGCTGTAACAAATATTGACATCATGCCTCTTGCCTCAGTGGTTTCTGATCACTCACTTATTAGGTTTACAGTTTTGCTGCCGTGTTAAGTGGAACAACAACCTTATTTATCATTGCGGTGACATATCAACTCCTCAACTACAAATAAACTCAAAGTTAGAATGCCTGATAACTTGGCTTCATGTTTGGGAAATGCCCAATCAGTAGATAGTCTTGTGGACAGTTTAAACTCAGCACTCAAACCTACACTTGACATGATTGCGCCACCTATATTAAAACCACAGTCCCCGAAAACACAGTCACCTTGGTTCAGTGATTACTTGCGTGACCTCAAGAATGAGGCTAGAGGTCTAGAATGAAAATTACATAGTTCAAAATTAGAAGTATTCCACCTCGCATGGCACGATTCTATCTTAGACTATAAGCATGCACTACTAAAGCGGGCCTATTACTCTGATTTGATCAACAAAAACAAGCATAACTCAAAGTTCTTGTATGACATGGTGGCAACACTTATTCATGGACAACCACCTGTAAGTCGCTCTCCTTTTACAGCATAAGATTTCTTGGATTACTTCGAGAAGAAAATAGATGACATTATGTTAAACATATCCCAGCATGCCTTAACCTAGCCACTGCACCCTGTTATTGAGGTGGGTGCCATCACTGAGGTTTTAACTGCCGAATTTTGCCGAATTTAATAGTATCTCACTATGTGTGCTGACAAAACTTGTAATGTCTACACAAAGCACAACCTGCTTATTTGATCCAATACCAACAAAACTGTTTAAGGACCTGTGGCCCACTCTTGAGCCAACTGTGCTGGAAATTATTAATCTCTCATTAACCTCTGGATCTGTTCCTAAATGTTTCAGATCTGTAGTAATTAAACCAAGAGTATAGGCCTATAGCAAATCTATCATTTTGCTCTAAAATTCTGGAAAAGGTGGTTTCACAGCAGCTTGTGTAGAAAATATCGTTCCACAGAGACAGCTCTCACTAAAGTAATGAATGATCTTCTGCTTGCCCTGGATTTGGACACCACTAAGGTTCTGGTTCTGTTAGATCATAGTGCTGCATTTGATACTGTGGATCATGATATTCTACTCGATAGGCAGGACAATCATTTTAGAATTACTGGGAATGCCCTTGCATGGTTGCCATCATACCTGACCAGTCATTCTCACTGTGTTTTGTACATTAACACTACCTCCAACTTTAGTGACATGAAATTTTGGGTTCCACAGGGTTCTGTCTTAGGCCCCGTGCTTTTCTCCCTTTATGTATCACCCCTTGGGCACATATTATAACATTTTGGGATTACCTCTCATTGCTATGCTGATGATACTCAGTTATACATGCCGATAACGGCTGGTAAACTCATCCACATAAAATCCTTAGAAGATTGCCTTCCATCAGTGAAAAGCTAGATGTCTAGCAATTTGATACTTTTAAAGCCTGACAAGACTGAAATGATGGTTCGTGGTCCAGTGAGACATCGCCATCAATTTGACCAGCTAACGCTTAGCCCTAGGCTTGTGCGTCATATATCACACTGACAAAATGAGGAACCCTGGGGTAATTTTTGATCCTACATTGTCCTTTGACCTCCACATTAGAGATATTACAAGGACTGCTTTCTTCCACCTGCGAAATATACGACCATATCTCACAGCATGTCGTGATTCAGCAGCACAAAATATACATTAACTATTGGGTGGTGATATTGTAATGAACAGCACCACATTTTCATAACGGTAGCACGCACGAAAATTAAAAGTGAAGTGGGGGGTGGTGGATATGGTTAGGGTTGGGGGAAGGAGTAGGGTTAGCAACAGTGAGTTCAAAAATACCCAGTCACGAAAATTTGAATCATTTCATGACGGGAGCACGGAAAAAAAACAAAAAAAACAAAAAACAAACACTGGGTTGGAAATATAGCGCAGATTCTTCCCATTCTGTCTATGGCTAATGCTGAGAACCTGATTTATTCCAGATTGGACTACGGCAATGTTCTATTTTCTGGTTTACTGTAGTCCAGTATTAGGGGTCTCCAGTTGGTTCACAATGCTGCTGCCAGACTTTTGACACGAAGCAGAAGGTTTGACCACATTACACCCATTTTGACATCTCTTCACTGGCTTCCTGTCCCTGTGAGATCAGATTTTAAGGTTCTGTTACTAACCTATAAAATTATTCACAGACTAGCCCCTCCCTACCTAGCTGACCTACTTAAACCCTACGTACTGGCCCGGGCTCTGCGTTCACAGGGTACAGGACTGCTTTGTGTCCCTTGGTTGAATAAAACATCTGCAGGTCACAGAGCCTTATCTTATCATGCACCTGCTTTGTGGAATGATCTCCCTGCATCAATAAAACAGTCAGATTCTGTCGAGACTTTCAAGTCCAGACTTAAGAAGCACTTATTTTCCTTTTCCTCTGGCAAGCATACCAGTATAGTATGGTACTATGCTTTCTGCCCTTTTAAACTAATTATATTATTAAACAGAGCAGGCCATGGCCTCAACTTTATCTGAAGTCTGGATCTTTTCATGAAGCTTCGTTGTCTGCTAGTGACCGGCGATCACCTTATTATTTCTTCTGTTTTTCTTGTTGTTAAATGCTGATAAATTACATTGTATTTGTTGTCTTTCTGCCGCCTGATTCTGTTTTTTTCTCTCTCCTTGAGGTGCGGCTCCATCCAGAGATGGGAGTGGGTGTTTTTCTTCTGCAAGCCTCCCATCTTGTGTACCAGCATGGACTCCCAAAACCTCCCAAAATTTCCTGTATAATTTCCCAATATTGTCTATTGTGTCAGTAGCATGGCGCAAGCAGAGGGTCACCCATTTGAGTTTGGTCTGTTTGAGATTTCTTCCTCAAATCATCAGTGGATTTTTTTTCTTACCACTGTCACCTGTGTGCATGCTCTTGGGGTTGGTAAGGTTAGACCTTACTTGTGTGAAATGCCTTGAGGCAACTTTGTTGTGTTTTGGCGCTATATAAATGAAAATCACTTGAAATTGAAATTCATGAAACTGCAAGATTTGGCATGCCCACACTGGCTTCATTTTTTCAGCACCTGAGCTTTACACTTGTCAACCTTTGCATTTAGAAGCTGCAGCAGCTCATGGGTACAAGGAAATGTTCAAAAGAAAAACTTGAAATAGTCAAGATTTGTCCTGTCTTATGCCTTTTCCTCCTATCGGAATAGCCAGCAGCTTGCCAAAACCCTATATTTATTTGGAAGGATACTGGACAATGGAGGTCACTGAGGCTGTTAACTCCACTGGCATCACCTTGTTGGGTTCGAAGGTTAGCAGGTTGGTACATGACAGACATAGCCTGCCAAGTGATACTATTTCTGTCCAGGCACCTGCTTGGAAGTTGCTCAGAGTGGCAGACAAGTGCCGACTCTGTCCTCCAGTGCCCCAGAGCACATGCATTCCTCATAAGTGACAGTTGCTGGCATGCAACAGTGACTTTTGAATACAGAGTGCTGATGTGCCCTCTGCTTGTTCTGCTATATTCAGCCACCTTAGAACTTGGTCTATTGTATGTCAGTGTACTTTGGAGACAACTGAACAAAATTTAACAATGTTGTTCAAGTGGTAACAGAACAGGAAGGTCTTTTTTACCTATGATGATGGAGTGTGGAAGAATTTGTCAACTAATCTACTAGTCATACAGCATCACAAAATGTCTTTTTAGGGGTATCAAAATAAAAAGTCCCACATTTTTGCTTACTGTGAGGATTTTTTGTATCTTGAGCATTATCTTACGCTCAGTGAACTACAGCATACAGCACAATGCAAGTTTCTTTGTCTGTTTCATACCAGTGTAGATGTTGTTTTTATGGCCAAACCCAGTTTGTTTTAAATAGCAAATTCACTTTCACTTCAATTAATTTTTTTTTAAGCACCAGATCACACATGGGTAAGGTCAAGTCTTACCAACCCCCCTGAACAAGCACGTAGGTAACAGTGGTAAGACAGTGCTCTTTTGAATGTTTTTAAGGAAGAAACCTTACGTCGACTGGACTTAGAGAGGCGACTAACTGCTGAGGCCGCACAAACGATAATAACAATCAGGTGATCAAAATACAACAAAGAATAGCCAAACATGCAAACAAAAATTAATGTCCACATTGGAAGTCCAGCGGGCAGGTTGACTAATATTTCATAAAAAAAAAAAAAATAAAAATAAAAAAAATACCATCCAGAAACTTCATGGTCAGGCAGGGGACCATCACTTAGTTCAACCATCATTGAAGATCAACTGCACCTTGAAAAAGAGAGATAGAGCAGAAATCAATCAGCCAGCCATCATAAACTCACAGAGCATTAATTCTCAGCAGAAAGACAGGAGCAACAGATAGGATGATAATATGATAGCTGGCAGTTTGGCCTTTCCTTTACGAATAGCCACAGAATTTACATATGATGAGACTGAGTCCTGCATCATGATTAGTAACATAGTTTAAGATGGTGGGAACAGTAGTGAAGTTCAACACTATTCTGTTATTCATATGAAAGGGAGAACAGTGTTGTGTGGGCCGCTGAAGAGGAGGTACTGCTGGCCCACCACCACCAGATGGCGCCCTGCTTGAAGTGCGGGCTTCAAGCAGGAGAGGGCGTCATAGCAACCGGGAGTGACAGCTGTTACTCGTCATCAGCATCAGCTGTCACTCATCCACATCATCACCACCTTAAAGGCCGGACTGCAACTCCACCTCCCCGCCGAGAAATCAACTACCAATCAGGTAATTTTCTCTGCTGAACAAAAACCTTGTATAATAGTCTGAACTTCTGTTGCAGCCGTTTTCCTGTGGTGATTGCCTTATCTGTGGGATTGGCGTTTGGTGTGATCAGCGACGGCTTCGCTTCACACCCAAACCAGATAAGTGGTTAGACAGGAGCTGCACGAGTGTGTGATTGGAGGTGGAGGTGCTCCCTCCTTACTGAATACAGACTGTGGGATTACTGAGTGTGCGACCTCACACTCATCAGGACTGTCTCTGTTCTCTGCCAGCAGTACCAGGTCTGACTGCTGAAGACAGCGGCCACCTGGGGCGCAGGGCTTGGCAGCTCCGGTGTTCTTCAACTCCGTTGGCAGTGGAAGCTGTGTGGGATCCGGCACTTCTCTCGCCAGGCGTCTTCTATCGTCGAGCCTGCCCACACTTCACCTGGTGTATGATTGACAGTCACTATATTGTTATTGTCTGTACGTCGTTGTGCGATTCACAACATTAAATTGTTACTTTTGGCTTATCCATTGTCCGTTCATTTACGCCCCCTGTTGTGGGTCCGTGTCACGACACTTTCACAACAAACAGATGGGTGTTTAGTCTGGATTTGTATTTTTATCTCAGCAGCCAGACTGTTCCACAGAACGGGTGAATGATAATATAAAGCTCTGTGACCTGCTGACTTCTTATTAACCTTTAGAACACAAAGCAATCCTGCATCATGAGGATGCAGCGCATGGGGTCTGTCATGGCCCGGCCCTTTAGGACCTTCTGTCAAAAGTATGGTCTCGAATCCATGTTCATGCATTGAGTCTTCTGTCTCATCATGCTCATGTTATCATCGATTTTGTTTCCGTTCATCATCCTTGTATTTGTTCATTCATGGTCACTTAGTCACGTCAGTCTTAGTTTGATTCTGTTGATTTCATTTTTTGTATTATGCTTTGGTCACAAGTTCGGTTTTCTTTTGAGTATCTTGTAGTCTTAGCTTAGTTATGTTTGTCACATCTTTGTATTATGCTTTAGTCACAGGTTTTGGTTATTATTTGCCTTCAAGAGTTTCCTCATCTGATTATGTTCTGTTTGTTACCTCCACCAAGGAGGTTATGTTTTCGGTCGAGTTTGTTTGTTTGTCTGTCTGTCTGATTTTCAGCAGGATAACTCAAAAGGTTTTGAACGGATTTTGATGAAATTTTGTGGAGTGGTTGGAAATGACAAGAGGAACAAGTGATTAAATTTTAGTGGTGATCCAGATCACGATCTAGATCCAGGAATTTTTTAAAGGGTTTTTCACCATTGCGGGATAGGGGGAATTTTGACATTCTAGTTTCTAACTCCACAAAAACAAGGCAGCAAGGCTTGAAAAAAATTAGGGTGTAACATAGTCAAATGTTCTATCAAACAACAACGTTTGGTGATGATCGGATCCGGATTCCGGATTTGGTGATCCAGAATATGCAAAAATATAGGGAAAATAGAAAATGTGTCAGTGTGAAGTGACAAATGAAGCTAGAGATGCACAACTAACACTAAATTGTAGCTGAATCTGTACTGATTAAGTAAGGTGTCATCAGATTTGATGTAGCTTCAAATGTTATGGAGCTAGATCCAGAAGAAAACCACCATTACAGAAAAATCGTTTTTATACAATAACTTTTGAACTAATAAAGACATAAAAGTGATTCCAAGTTCTAGTGGTATGTTTTCATGGTCAAGGATGTCAAATATAAAGGAAAGAAAAGTGTATGTATCATAGTTTTCGTTGTAACACTGAATTGTTGAATAGATCACTGTACCAAGGAGGGAATCTCTTTAGGGTCAGTGACCCTATGGCCTTGTGTAGCACATGCAACACTTAAAAAACTTATATTTCAGAATTTACTGTTATTTATTTATAGAAGTGTTTCATAAATGTTAAAAAATTCATATATTTGCAGTTTAGTTGAATATTAAATTGAATTTTGTCTCATTTCTTTTTGTCTATAAGCATATGCAATATCAATATCAGTGCTCAAATGACAGTAGCTTCTGGGAAAGGTGCAAGTTGCACTAAACTGTGATGCCAAGCGCTAAGGATACATGCTATCCAGTCACAACAGATGAAACTTTTTTTACTAGCAAACATTATTGTTAGACTTTTTACGTTCAATGATTCCACGGCGTGTAGATGTTATGGCATCAGTGACCCCATGGCCTTGGCGGAGGTTTGTACTCTCTGAGTGCTTCTAGTTATTTATTGCATTCATTGCTTATCAGTTAATTCCTTTTGTTTATTGCACTATTTTGAAGTCTCTGGTTTGGTCATTCTGTTCGTTATGTAGTCTTAACTTATGCTGTCACCTCACTATTGGTTATTGCATTTACTTTTATATTTTAATCTGTCTCACTCTGGTTCTAGTTTTGATTATGATCATTGATCTCCTTGTTTTCTGCCATTTACTTAGTTCTGTCAGGTCTTATATATTATCAATATCAATATATTATTCTGTTTTAGCTTTGCTTATAGTTCACTGTTTCCCCTCACGCCCGTCTGAGTATGTTCCTACTCCATATCACTGCACCAGGCATTGTGTCTTTGTCTCACACTTTGATTCTGTCTGCTTTGTAATATCATTCACTCCCGCTCTTGCACCTGCTCACATGTCTTTGTTTCTTTCATCACTCCACTCTGTGTTTTCCTGCCTTCACTCTCTTGCAGTTACCTTTGTCTTCCCTGGTCACGCCCCCTTCCATAACCTTCACTGACACCTGTGTCTTGTTCCACTAATTACACCAGCAGTTATTTAAGCCCTCACAGTCTCACAGCTCACTGCCAGATTGTTGAATATTATTCACCTTCCAACCCTCGCACCTTGCCTTGTTCTGCCTCATATTTAGCCTGCTGGTATTTGATCCTGTACCTTTGCCTCGCTGCTGGACCACTTGTGTACCGAATCCCTGTCTGTTTTTACGATTAAACCTAATTCTATCTGTACCTGCTGTGAGAGTTTGCATTTCTGTCCACCTGGTTTGTGCCATGTCCTGACAGAGTCAGTACATAAGGTTTGCTTGTATTCATTTGTTCATGGCTGTGTCTTAAAATTAGGCATGGTTGGGCACAGTGTCATGAGCACTCATGCTATTTACATGGAGCAACAGTCAATACACATTATATAGGCCGGTTCACCATATGTGTATACACAGCTTGTACACAACAAAGAAATTTAAAGCAACAATTAAGCATAATAAGAATAAACACTCATTTAAAAGTATTAAGCTTCAAATTATTGTTTCACTGATTCTCCCTCAGCCCCAACCAGTCCCAGCAGAAGACTGCCCCTCCCTGAGCCTGGTTCTGCTGGAGGTTTCTTCCTGTTAAAAGGGAGTTTTTCCTTCCCACTGTAGCCAAGTGCTTGCTCACAGGGGGTCGTTTTGACCGTTGGGGTTTTACATAATTATTGTATGGCCTTGCCTTACAATATAAAGCGCCTTGGGGCAACTGTTTGTTGTGATTTGGCGCTATATAAAAAAAATTGATTGATTGATTGATTGATTGATTGATTCACCTCAGGGAGCTTTGGTGGCTACTCTCTGCTCATGTCCCCTGTTTATGGTTGTGTTAACTCACTAGAAAGCCACTGAATTGAATCTGCTGTGCAAATAGTGTGTCAAGTTCCAGCACACCCCAGCCATTTTGGTTTATTTCATGTTATGCCCAGAACATACCAATAACAGTTAAGTGTATACAATCCTTTAGAGTGGAACAGTTGCTAAAAAGCAACTGTCAACAGTTGTCAAAAGCAACATAAGAATGTTGCTTTTGACAACCTGTTTCTAAAAATTCTTATCTCCTTTTTCAGGAAATCCTCTGTTCCACTCCACCATGAGCTGCTAAACTGGTGATCAAACAAAAGTCGCACTATGCAGTTTCTCCAGTCACAGCCACTGATGTCTGTAACTCCTTCAGAGTTGTCATGGGTGTCTTAGTGGCTTCTCTCACTAGTGTCCTTCATGCAAAGTCACTCAGTTTTTGAAACTGTCTACTCCAGACAGATTTACCATACAGTACCATACTGCATGTCCAGTCTGGTCTATGTCTGCCTGATCCCGTCAGATCTCAGAAGCTAAACAGATGGGAGTCCTTTTTGGAACACCAGAGGCTGTGTGTTTCTCCAGGTAAAACTGGAGTTGCTTCAGGAAGGGTGTCCAGCATAAAACCTGTGCCAAATACCAATGCAGATCTGACTGTATCCACTGTGGCGACCCCGAACAAATGGGTGCAACCAAAAGGACAACACCAACAACCATACTGCATGTGTTTCTTAATGTCTGATGCAAATAAAGTCCAAAACATATTCAGTGATTTGGAAATGTTCATGTATCCATCCCCTGTCTTGTTGAAAGAAAACTGTCTCTAAAAGTGAAGATTTGTTTAAAAAATAATCCTGATTGGAATTTGTCCAATTATATATAGCCTCTGAAAATGTAGAGACTATGTTTAAAAATGGCCTTAATTCAATCAATCAATCATCTTCAACTGCTATCCGGGATTAGGCACCAGCTCCAGTAAGAGACCCCAAACTTCCCTTTCCCGGGACACATTGGCCACCTCTGACTGGGGAATCCTGAGGTGTTCCCAGGCCAGTGTGGAGATATAATCTCTCCACCTAGTCCTGGATCTTCCCCAGGGTCTCCTCCCAGCTGGACGTGCCTGGAACACCTCCCCAGGGAGGCGCCCAGGAGGCATCCTTACCAGTTGGCCAATCCAAATCAGCTGGCTTCTCTCAATACAGCGGCTCTACTCCGAGCTCCTCATGGATAATTGAGCTTCTCACCCTCTAAGGGAGACACCAGCCAGCCACCCTCCTGAGGAAACCTATTTCAACCGCTTGCGCCCGTGATATATATTCTTTCAGTGATGACCAACCCATTTGATATAACAAAAGGATGAACTATGAATCCTGTAGTTTTCTGAGTTTTGCTCTTTCCATTCCTACTATTATTACCATTGTAAAACCAAAATCGAAATTTGCTGGAATTTTTTTTTTTTTTTCTTTTTAATATTATGGTGAGGATGCAGCATGACAAATAGTAAATCTGTTCACCCAAAGCCATCATATGATTATTCACTGTAGCTCAATGAAGTATTTATCATATCCCTGCAGCAACCCCTCTATATTTATGGAGGGTATTTATGGAGGACTGGAAATTGTCCCCTACTATGCCAAAGCATTAGTGTCATAGGATGTCCTAATGGTGGGTGGACTGACATCTTCACCATGTCACATAAAACTTCATTAGAAGAACTTCAGTCTGCATTCCCGGCTGGGCAAAGCCATTATTGCACAGCATCACCAAACACAATAGCATGTGTAGTGATAGTTTTGGCTACAACTGCTCCTGTATTGGATTATCAAACCAATGAGAGGGAAAGGCGATATCCCATAATGATGTGTGGTTGCTGCCTAAAAAGGCATAGCATGTGATGAATTGGAGGCTCTGGCCACATAAATTATAATTATTTTGTGCCAGCACGTCTTGAATGAGCCACTTAGCATCGGAGCATCTATCAGTCCTCCCATATGGCACAGAGATTAACTGTGGATATTTTTTTTCCACAGAAAGGTATCATTAGGGAGAGGGAGGAAAACACAGCGGTGTGGGGAGGCAGCAAGCCAGCTACAGCACTCACATAGATCACAAACTTTAAAACTGTCTTTGAAACAAAAAGCAAACCAGGGCCATGCAAACACTGTATCCCATGGAGAAGGACAAAATTTATTTATTTAATTGAGTTAATATTTACCAAAATAATAACTCTGATATCATGACAGCCTGGTGTGATCACACGTATGAGTATTTTTTGCAAAATTGAAAAGTTATTTAAAAAAATATATGCATGTAAAAATTTCCAGCCTTCGCACCTTTATTTGGCAGGTTTATTAACTCCAGTGGTAATTTCTTCAATTTACCATACTTTCAGTAATTTTCCTTTTAAGGTCCTTTTTTGCTGCATAATTCCAGTGTGTTACTAATTAAAATGGTCACACTGTCATGTAGTAGGAATAAGCCAGTGTAGAAAATGAATGAATGAATGAATGAATGTAGTGTCACGCTGCATTTACAAAATGTTAGAGTTATGTCGCCCATGTGTTGCATATCAAAATGTTCAGAGGAATCTTGACTTTCCAAATATGAACCACATATTTGTCTAGAACACTGTATGTATAAATAATTAAATGCAAAATTAAATGCATTTTTTTTAATTCTTCAAATCTTTATTGAAAATACACCTTTACTAATCTGGACTAGCTGTTTTGGTGCTAGAAATGGGTTCACCACAGGCTTTGGCTCACAAGTGTGATATATGAAGTAAATTGTACATCAGTGTACAATAAATATCCTAAATGAAAATATGTAATTTTCCATTTTTGGGTACATTGTTTCTGTCAGAGCAGCACAGTTGCTTAGTGGTTTGCACTGTTGCCTCACAGCAAGAAGGTACTGGGCTCACTTTCCACCTTGTCCTTTCTATGTGGAGTTTGGATGTTCCCTTATGTTAGTGTGTGTTCAATCCAGGTACTCCTACTTCCTCACACTTCCAAAGACAAGCATGTTAGGCAAAGTGGAAAATTTAATTTGACCACAGGTGTGAGTGAGAGTGTGAATTAGTTAGTCTATTCACAATTAGTTAGTCTATCCACATTTAAACCCACCGCAGACTGGCCACCTATCCAGGGAGTACCACTGGGATGGACTCCAGCCTCCCATGACCCTTAATAGGAATACGCAAGTATAGAAAATGAATAAACGTTGTCTGCCACTCTGCAGTTACACATTGTTAAAGATATTGCATCTGAAAATGTTCAGAGGACTCTCTGCTTTCAGGACATTTGACACTTATTTGTCTAGAACACTGTATACAGAAATAATTTGGCTCTAAACCTGAAAAGAAATAAATGTGTTTTCAGGAATTTCTTCACATCTGTGTTGAAAACACACTTTTATTCATGTGGGTGAACTGTTTTGGTGCAAAAAAATAGTTTGGCAGAGTCTTTAGGTCACAAAAGCAGTGTAATACATGAATAAAAGGTAGTAAAAGCACACTGAGGAAAAAAAAAAGCAAGTTACCATATTTTCCAGCATAAGTCACACTGGAGTATAAAAACCCATATATAACTTATACAAGTTGCACCAGAGCATAAATTGCACTGTATTAAAAGTCACTTTTTATCTGTATTATGAGCTCTTTAATTTGGTATTTTTGTACATTGTTGTAGTGTAATCTTTATTTTTGGCATTTGAAATTTATTTAGTTTTGTGGATTGATTCCTGGGAATGTCCTATATAAATAGTCATTATTATTATCTATATTATAATAGCCAAGTGGTCTTTGTGTGAGTGTGAGCGTGCGTGTGTGTGTATGGCTTGAATCACACAAAAACCGTTGCCAATACCATGAGTGCAAACTGTAGTGTGTTTAATGTCATCTGCCACCATCTCTGTTTCTGTCTGTCTAAAATTAGAGGCACTTGCTTGCGGCAGAATTCGGTAAAGACAAAACGCTGTGTATGCATGTAACTTTGTTCACAGAGAAACTATGGAGAACTGACATTTGCCGTTTGGTATACTTATGTATTTTGGGTTAAGGACGGATGCTGTCAAAATGGAACATTGATAGGACTAATATTTTTGGAGAAGCTATATATATATTAGCTAACAACACTGAACAAAGGATGTTGCTAACTACATTCTGGACTCACACACCATTCCAGCAGGAGGCAGTAAGTCATCTTTATATTAAAAGCGTGAGTGCGGTGAGTGATTTTATTTAGTAAGTTCAATGTTCAATGAGCTCACATAATATTGCATATGTGGATAAGTGACCAAATATGTGAATGAGTGAAAAATTTGCAATTAGTATCTCACTGAAGTGGTACACATTGCACACAAAGTGCTCAGCTGGTATTATTTTGTTATTATCCATGGGAATAGATGCTGTGGAGGAAATTCTCCCAACTGTAAGGAACAGCCCTGTAAATAATAATAAAATGATATTAGTAACAAGATAGTAATAAATAAATAAATAAATAATAATAATAATAACAATAATAATAAAGCCTATCATGGGTCCACTGAGGAGAAAAAATACAACAGAAAGAAAACTGTGAACAGGGAACTCACCCACTTGTAAAATGATTCCCCGCAGGATTAAATATGTAATGTCCAGCGATCCATGCCATGTTCTCCTGTGGACAGATAAATGGTAAATGGACTGCATTTATATAGCACTTTTCCATCTTCATCAGATGCTCAAAGCGCTTTACACATCAATGCCTCACATTCACCCCGATGTCAGGCTGCTGCCATGCAAGGTGCCCACTACACACCTGGAGCAACTAGGGGATTAAGGACCTTGCCCAAGGGCCCTTACTGATTTTCCAGTCAGGCTGGGAACCGAGGATCCTCTGGTCTCAAGCCCATTGCTTAACCACTAGACCATCACCTCCTCTGACGATCACCACCTCCCCTGACAGATGTCATGCTCGGTTCTCAGGAATGGCAGGTATTCATCCACTGCTGTGCAAATTTTGTGCTACATGCCCACTTCTATGCATGCGGGCTGACCATGTGTGTATGTGCCTAATGGCAGCGAGCATGGGACTTCTTCCCATTGTGGTTCTGATTTAGAAGGGAAAAAAGATCATCATAGCTGTCGTTGTCAGGTGTGTCCAGCCCGCTGACCATGCACGCAGTCAGCAGTTGAGCCATGACTGATGGACTCCTTCTGGCCATTCCAGAATTGTGGTCTCTCTCCAATCATCTCCCCTATTTTGGTGTGCTCCCAGAGAAGCTCATGTGTGAGTCCCACGAGGAATGTCAGCTCATTATTTTTGTCTGCAATCACTCGTAATGTAGTTTCATCCATTGTCAACTCCTCACAAAGTTCTCTCACAAAATCCCAGTTGAGCTGAATGATACATGTTCAGATGGGCTTTTTGAGACATTTGCACTGAGTTGTCTATACAATTAGCATGCAATTCCAAGTCCTAATTCGATCTCAGCTAAACCCATTTGCCAACAACTTCAGCAGGTCCTCCACATCTAAAAATAACTCCAACAAACATCTGTGAAAAGACAGAGTAACACATAGTGACTGGAGGTTGCATTGGTTGATTTGAAATCCTCTCCAGTATACAATAAAAACAACTAGCGTTTTGCCCGTGGGGATTGGGTAGTGTTTGTAAAATAGGTAGCTGTCATTTTTGAGGGTGGTAATAAATTATGCAAAGTTTGTATCATGAGTTGGAATGGTGTGTGAGTCAAGAATGTTTTTCCAACCTTAGACCTCAACAATTTTTAGAAAAGGAACTCAACCCTTTTATTTCCTGTTAATTTTTGAACTTATAAAATAAAATCACTCACCGCACTCACACTTTTAATGTAATGACTTACTGCCTCCTGCTGGAATGGCGTGTGAGTCCATAATGTAGTTAGCAACAGCCATTGTTCAGTGTTGTTAGCTAATATCCATAGCTTCTCCAAAAATATTAAGTCCTATCAATGTTCCATTTTGGCAGCATTCATCCTTGACTCAAAATACATAAGCACACCAAATGGCATATGTCAGCTCTCCACAGTTTATTTGTGATCAAAGTTACACACACACACACACCCACGCATGCTGTAAGCAGGTGCTTTTAATTGCCCAACAAAAAAGACAGTGGCTGAAGACATTAAAACCACAGTGTTCACTCATGGTACCACCATGAGACTTAACTCACTCATGGTAAGAGCAACATAACACTTAAGTAAACTCACTAAACCAATTGAACTACAAAAAACACAATAAACCAGTAACACTAACAACACTGTTAAACAAACATGAACCACAACAATATTTCAAACTTCAAAACCCCAAACCCCCAAGGTGCATTGCAGCACAATGTCCATTGTTACTGGTTAGCTAAAATGTCTAATTTCTCCAACAATATTTGTCCTATTAACTGTCCATTGTCACAGCATTCATCCTTGATCCAAAATACCAAATGGCAAATGTCAGCTCTCCCCGGGTTGCGTGCTTGAAGCCATGCATACGCATTAGGGTGCATCAAATTTGAATGAGAAATTTTAATTTCAAAATATCAATTTGGCTGGCATTGCAACTTGTTACAATTAACATAAAAATGACTTTTGCATAGTTTTGAGGAATTCCATTGAGATTTAGGGGTGTCATCTAACACATGGACTTTTGTGAAATTGTGAAAATTGTGTGCAATTTTTAGTCTAATTGCCAAAAGGTTGACCTGGAAGATGGTACAGGGAGCCCCAAACAGGAAGTGCCAAATTTTGAGTCCATAGTGAAACAGGAAATGCCAAATGTCAAACACTTCCTGGATTGACAGATGAGATCTTGTGGAATCTTATGGTAACTCAGTTGTAATTTCACGCTGAAACAGGAAGTGCCAAATTTGGAGTCCACAGTGAAACAGGAAATGTCAAATATTGAACACTTCCTGGCATGGGTGGAGCTAGAGCAGAGGCCAGGGTTGCACTGGACTCCCCTGAAATCTGACTGGACACAAATGACTGACATGTCAGGGAACCGCACGTCTGGTTGAAAAGAGCTGCATTTTGAAATCGGTGACACATATTGACTGCTAGGTCTCTCCTGTACAGTAGTTGGAGCTGTGTACCACCACAAAAACTTCTAATTCACCTTAGTAGAAGAAGAAATATATTTTGACTAAGATTTTAAACTGAAAATGTCATCTGAACCACAGACTCCAAATGACACCAATGTTATATTGGTGAGTAAACAACTGTATTTTATGCCAGAAATGAGGTCCAGGTTGTTAAAAGGAGCATTTCTCCTTTAATTCGGGTTGGCTTATATATACATATTTTAAACACTTGTTGATTCATGAGATATAACGTGAAGACACTCAGGCTGAAAGAAATACAGGTAATTTACTCCTCCTCTGTGTGTGTGTGTGTGTGTGTGTGTGTGTGTGTGTGTGTGTGTGTGTGTGTGTGTGTGTGTGTGTGTGTGTGTGTGTGTGTGTGTGTGTGTGTGTGTGTGTGTGTGTGTGTGTGTTTTGTCATTTCGGCTGCTCCTGTCTTGGGACAGGGTCGCCACAGTGGATACAGTCAGATCCGCACTGGTAATTGGCACAAGTTTTACACCAGATGCCCTTCCTGATGCAACTCCAGTTTCACCTGGAGAAATTTACTCCTCCTCTGTTCTGTATAAAAATTGTGTAACCTCTTAATTTTGCTCTCTGAAACACTTATTTTTAAATAACCTCTTACTTTTGCTGTCTGAGTGACACACCAGTAACACAACTTTAGATACATAAATCTAAAGTTATCTTCCTTAAACTCAAATGTCTACAACTTGATATAAATTAATTAAAAATATAAAATCCAGCTTCCTGATGAAGTGGTGTAGAGGAGGATTTTCTTAAAAAAGAAGACCTGATAGTTCAGAGATAATTTGCCAGAAAGTACATTTGAGATGAAAGCCTAGATTTGATGTCTTGGTGAAAGAAACTTTTGTATTTTTTTTCATAATTGATGTAAATGTAAATAAAGTCCAAGACATATTCAGTGGCTTGGACATGTTCATGTTTCCATACCCTGACTCGTATGAAGAAAACTGGCAGTAAAACATTTTATTATCTACAGGAATGATCAAGTTTTAGAGACTTGCTTTCAGTGTGAGTTTGAGGAAGATAATTTTAGAATTTTTTTTTTAATTCTTTCTATTTTTTGTATTTCTTTTTGTTTTTCTTTCTATTTTTTGTATTTGTATTTGAAATGGCATACTCCCCCTCTAGCTGCCACCTTATTGTGGTGGGGGAGTTTGCGTACCCGGATGATCCTAGGAGCTATGTTGTCGGGGGCTTTGTGCCCCTTGTAGGGTCTCCCAAGGCAAACAGGTCCTAGGTGATGGGTCAGACTAAGGGCAGTTCAGAAGCTCCTATGACCAGTAAAAAATCAAGGACCAAGACATCGGCCGGTATGGCGGAGCAGGGGCCCCACCCTGGAGCCAGGCCTGCGGTCTGGGCTCACGCG